>NC_139514.1:20588389-21310269 GCF_947247035.1 Vipera ursinii
TGAGCTATTTTGTGATTTGATTATCAAACATGCCTACGTTTCAATGAAGAAGTAGTTAAACACCTGTACCCGCTCCCTTTTTGTTGGAACTGGATGAAAATAGCAATGATGGTAGGCCCCTTAGATGACATTTATCTAACTTTTTATTCAGTAAGGTCTTAAATTCTAATCAAGAAATTCTAATAGTAGTCTACACTTCTTTATGGCAGGTATGTAGACTGAAGGAAGGATAAAAAAACAGCCTCTAAAAATGCTGAAAGAGCTAAGTCAGAATTGTTGTAAATGTTATACCCCAACTTAAATATGAGAACTCTAAACATGTAAACTTTTACTTTTTCAGTTTGTGTTTCTAGGGTTCCAAGCTTTGTATGAAGTGAAGAATAATCACAGATCTGCCCATGTAAAATAATAGGTATTTGGGAAATTGTACAACATAAAGGCAGGATAGAAATATAATGGACCAACGACAGTCAATCAGCAGAGGCAGCAGAAGGTGAATGACATAGTAAACTACAATGCCTTATAGAAAGAGCAAAACTGGCATGAGTAGTTTCGTATTCTTAAAATTCTTTACATTTAGCTGCAAATGTTAGCATATCATCCATTTGTTTATTGTTGAGAGACTGTCCCAGTCATGCCACATTTGAAAGTTCTGTTCCAAGAGTGCTCAGTGGGCTGATCAGCCTTATGACCATCTTCAGAGAACTGAAGTAGAGGGTCCCAGCACACAACCAGAATACAAATGAAGCAAGAGAGGGCACATTGAGGAAATGGATAAAGTCCAAAGGAATAGCAGCCTTGCCATCCCCCAAGATGCTCTGAGGTGCACAGAGTGCTTGCAGAAGTTGAGCCAACTTACTGGATAGGACCATTGGGATTTATTTATTTATTTATTTATTATTTATTTATTAATTTAATTTATATACCGCCCTTCTCTCAAGAGACTCAGGGCGGTGAACAGGGCAATACATAAAAATAAGATACAAAAATTAAAATTATTAAAACATAATTAAACCATGCCCATAAATAATACAGATTTAAAATTGAAGTAGTAATAAAATCCCACCCCATCCCATCAGGCCAGGCCCGCTTGTTTAAAAAGATGGGTTTTAAGATCGCGCCGGAAGGAGCGGAGATCGGGCGCCATCCGGAGCTCTACCGGAAGATGGTTCCATAAATCCGGTGCACCCACAGAGAATGCTCTCCCCCTGGGGGCCACCAGTCGGCATTCTTTGACCGGCGGATTGAGTTGCAGGACTCTGATTGATCACTAGATGGAAGCAAAGAGGCAATAAAACCTCTGCTTCCATCTAGTAAAGATAAAGGTAAAGGTTCCCCCACACATGCGTGCTAGTCGTTTCCAACTCTAGGGGCCGGTGCTCATCTAGTAGTTTTATGGAATTTTGCATCCCATCTCTGGTTAGCTCTATTGTTGACTGGCTGCTCATGTCAGTGTTAAAGACCTCATCAGACCACACAGCTCTCACAGTCTTCACCATGTTTAGAACTAAAAGAGCAACACTGCCTATAATATCTTTAGAAACTGGAAGTTTTAAAGAGGGATCTTTCCTGGTCTTGCCACTTGAGATCTATTTAATTCAAGTTGTATGGAATCAAACCTGAGAATCTCTGCACTCAAACCATGTGCTCAGCTACTGGGACAGGAGCTTCACAGCAGCACAGATCTCTGGTTATACCTATGATTAAATTCTATATGTCAGTACCTTTCTTTCATTACACCACCCATTATGGAATTCAATTAGTTAAGAACCTGGGATTATGCTTCTTCTAATGGAGATAGGGTATTTTTGGAGTCTATTACAAAACATGATAGAAAGTCCTTTGCATTGGGGTCTGAATTGATTTTAGAATGTTTGACATTTTTCTGATTAATGTTGCTTTTTAGCCTAGCCTTTAATTAAGAAGGGGCATTGTTGATCAATTCCAGCATTTTATTCAGAGAGGAAAGTGTTGAAATTACTGTTAAACTTGTTTCACAAGCCACACATAAGGGTGGTAAGAAACAGAAATCTGAAAGCAATGATTGCCATTCACATCGCTGGAAGAGAATCCCATTAACAAAGTCTCAATTACAACTGCGTTGTCAGTTTTTCTCCCCACCAGTGCTTCTGAGTGAAAAGCTGCAGTGCAGCCCATAATTCTAGACAATCAGTGCTAAAAATAAACTTTCATCCTGCTGGATACAGCAGTTTCCCAATAGGCAAACCCTGGGATTTATGCTGCAAAGGAAACAGTTTTAGTGCAGTACTTACACCACAACTGCTTTCAGGCATGGCGTGGGACCTGTTTGGAAAATTAGGACTCCTCCCAAAGTGGGTAAAGATCTCTGCAGGAGATCTTGAACATTCATCTTAGAGCATAGAGAATGGGATGAAGATATATCACTGAAAAGATAGAGACTGATTCTAGGAGCTAATTGAATCAAAATTGGGGTAAGAAAGGTGTGATAGCAATGCAGTTCAGTAGCAAGCAAGACTGAGGCTATCAGACCAATAAGGCAGGATAACAGGCAACAACAGAGGTCTGAAGGCTCCTCTGCAGTGGTGGGATTCAAATATGTGAACAACCGGTTCTCTGTGTGGATGCCGCTTCTGGAAGTCCATTATGGGTTTGGGCAACAAAAAATTTAGCTACTGGTTCTGCTGAAGTGGTGCGAACTGGCTGAATCCCACTAGAGTCTTCTGGACAGTAAGACTCTTGATGGATGGATAATTTGCTTCTTTGGTCAGTAGTGCCAGGAATGTTGACATGAACAAGAATTGGCAAGCTTGGGTATCCTAAGAGAAATCCACCCATCTATGGCAGGAATTAGTTGTATTAGGCTTGTGGCTTGCTGGCATTTAATTAGCAAGGGCTGCACAGGAAATACAATGCCAAATGGAGAGGCAAGCCTCAGAGAAAGAGGGTGGTGCAGAACAAATGTTAAAGCCTTCCCAACTCTCCTATTCTTAAAAGCAGTTAATATTTAGTTCCATGCTTGTTAGCTTGGCACATGTTCACTCATTGTCAAGAGACTAAAAGCTGCCCCAGTTTTGGAGAATTTCAAGTGAAGCTTGGCTCCAAGAGTAAGTACTGAAGTGGTCAACCTGTATCAGCTTGGTGTATTGAGAGCTGAGATGAACTTCTCAGTGTGCTAGAAGAATTCAAACAAAATTATAATATTCCACTAGCACAAGCAAGAGTAAAAATAAGGCTTGTGGCTGGCCACATTCAAGAAGCCGGGAGCTGAGGAAGTGTGTAAACCTCAGAGCAAGACTTGAGGTTAGTCTGTCACCCAGAAAGAGTTCTAATACACAGAGGTTAATGAAGTGCTAAAATGCATTAAGAAGTCACAAGAAAAACAGTACCATATCTACTGAATTCTGTCTAAGGGAAAAAAGGAAGAATTAAATTTATAACAGATTGAGTGACTGGTCCAAAAAAAGAATAGGCAGGAATTATTGAATTACACATCTGAAAAGGATGTTGGAGGCTATCTGGACCAGTCAACTGCATCCTTCACATGTAACCACCCAGCTTTTGCTTAAATATTTCCAGTACAGAAGTCACCTCTTTTGTTTCAATCTATTTTAAGAAGTTTCTTGTAATGTTTAACTAAAATCAACTTCTCTGAAATTCCCACCCATTGGCCTTTGGGGACACCACTCACTTCCATCTTCTGCATACAAACCTTTTGTATATTCAAAAACTGCTCTCATATTTCTTTTCAATTTTTCTTTTTCCCCAAGCTAACATACCTCTGTGTCTTTGGTTTTTCTCATCTTCTGTCACATCAAGACATTTAAATATTAGTGATTATTCTCCAGAGGTTGATCCGGTGAACATGATCCACCCTACTCTGCAACGTGTTGTTGCATTTTAAGGGCTGGGAGAAGGCTAGCTTGCCTCAAGTTACCAAAGAATAAAGAAGAAATTTAAAGGAATCACTCTTGGTTTATGCCACTGGTAGGCAACCTCGGCTCTTTTATGACGCATGGACTTCAACTCCCAGAATTCCTGAGTCTGACTCAGGAATTCTGGGAGTTGAAGTCCATGAGTCATAAAAGAGCCGAGGTTGCCTACCCCTGGACTTTATGCACTGCCTTGGTTCAGAAGATGTCATAGTCAGACTTTCTAGATGCTTATTAATTAAAAATGAGATCTTAAAAGGCACTGACGGCCCAGCTCACAAATCCTGCAAGAAATCCATTTATAAATTTAATAATCAACAGCATTTCTCATCTATTGCTTTCCCACAGTGTTCTCCTCTCCACCTTTCCTCCCAGAACACAAATTGAGATAATAGCATGGAAGCTGTGGTGGGACTGAAGGCTGATTTTTGTGTTTGTTTGTTTACTGATGTATTTGTTTATTTTTTACAGAAGGAGACAAGGTTTAGATCTGACAGACTCAGAAGTTTGACCACATGATTGCAGCCACCATCTTGACTTTTCTTGACTTCCATAAAGATATTCAGGGAGAAATTGATAAACCCTGTTAAAGGGTTGTTTTCCAGACCAGTGAATTCAGAACAGATGGCACTTTCCTGTTTATTCCTCCCTATTTCCTTTGGCAAATTCCCAGTGAAAAATAACTGGGGTTTGCCCAAAACTAAACACAAACACAAACAAAAGCCAATGCTTTCACTTATTTATTATTTTTGGAAACAATGGCAATGATTGGTAAAGGAACATGACTGAATAGTTCTGTCTCTATGGAGGATAGGCATGAACTATTGCCCTAGACAGGAATGTGGTATTTGTTTCTTGTTCTATTTCCTATAGTTTATGAGGCTCATCACTTTCACAAAAGCTTTTGACGTTTGCAAAGGATGGGGTTTATATTCAGCAAGTGAACTGGGAAAGGACATATAAATACAAGACTCATGCAATTTTTTGTGCCTTTGAGTAAGCCTTTTAGGCAAGATTTTGGAAGTGGTTTGCCATTACCTGCTTCCTGGGCTGAGACCAAGTGACTGGTGTTCTGTACCAGCCTGCTACCGGCCCTGCAGAAAAGGCAGGGACAATCCCTTTACAAATGGCAAGAGGCTGGAATTAAGCCTGCCAAATTTATTAAGATAAAACAGAGCAAAAAAGACACCAACCATGAAACAGGAGCTATGAAACAGGAACTAATCAAGCGGTTGCCTTCAGCAAACCAGCCCTCCCACGCATTCCCCTTTTATACAGTTCAGGGCGTGGCTTCTCTCTGCCTCCTTCCGAGGTGCCCCATTGCCTTCCTCTGTTTACTCCTGATTGACTGCCTCCTGCGTCGGGCGTCCTTGAACAGGGCCAGCTGTGGGTCATCTTCATCCACGCTGTCAGGCTCACACAGCTGGGTCTCCGTCGTGACCAGGTGGGAGGGGCCTGGCTGAGGGCTCTCATCAGCAAGCTCTTCAACCCCCTCAGCAAGCTCTTCAACACCCCCCTCCTCCTCTGAGTCGTCCAACCCAACTGCCGAACCCACAGGCTGACCCTGAATCACAACAACTGGCTCAAAGTCATCCAGCTGGCTTTGTGCTTATGGTGGGACTAGAACTCATAGTCTCCAGTTTCTACTCTGATGCTTTACCATTACACCATCTGGCTTTTTCATGCAAACTACAAAAGTGCAATCCAAGCATAGTTACACTGCCTGATTTTCCCTGATAGTGTGCTTCAATTTCAAAATGCAACAGCACTATATTTCATGGAGGAACACAGGAGGGCCTGAGCTGCTATTTCTTAATTAGGAGGAAAGAGAGAAGTGGAGAGATTGTGGACCTGATCTTTGTTTATACCATTTTTCTTTCTTTCTAAAGTATGTCCCTGAGTGACTTGTCCAAGATCACACAAGAAGCATTTGGCAGAGGACTGAAATAAAATTGGTATTCTTTACCATTTAATCACTGTCTTTCATGCTCTGCTTTACACATCATATTTACAGCCATTGCAATAATATACCCCATTTGGCTCCTATCTCTGTCTTGAACATTTGGCTTTCCAAAGGTCTGGTATTTCTTTTTTTGGGTGGGGGTAAAGAAATGGAATTTATGAAAAACAAAAAAGAAGCATACATGGGCACACATGTGCGTACACCCAGAGACTGATGGAAGGGAAAGTTTTGGGTCATGTCCTGAGAAATGAGAAATATTAAAGATTCTTCAGAAGTCACATGCTGAAAATCAGAAAGATTTAGACCTGTATTACCTTACTTGGAGCATCGTTTTCCAGATGAGAGTTCTCAAGATGACTTTGGAAGAATTTGGAATTATTGGAAGACAGTAGCCTAGGGAAAACTTTTACAGGAGAAGGAAGTTTTTCTCATTGGCTTATTTAATGACATATGAACTCTGTGTTGTGTGAATCTGTCACAGATAGAGACAGATGGCCTCCTCAGTTTGAAGATGTGATATAACTACAGAGGTGTTAGGAGCACAAAGGGCATGCTGGCTGGGAACTCTGGAAGCTGAAATTCTGATGCCTGTCAAAAACACAATTTTGGCAAAAACTCACAGTACGTTTCTGGAAGTATGTTAAGAGAAGACTTAAAATGAAAAAAAAATGTATATTTCATTTGCGTGCCATCAAATCCTTCTACACTCACATGCACGGCCTTGTCTTTAGAGATAACAGAAAATGTTGCTCAATGCCCAGAATGAATTTTGAAGTTTCTAATTAAATTACATTTCAGATTATTAAACTGGGAAACATTTAAGTATCCAAGATTATTATTCAGCATAAAACCCATGTTGACCTAGTGCAGTCTCCTCCTCAGCCAATTAACCCACCTCTATGTTTAGGGATAACTATGTCAATAAACTCTTGGGCATTTTTAATTCTACCAGCAAGTGAGTTAAGGAGCTTCCCACTTTTTTTTTTAATATAGCCTGTAAAATCTTGGGATAACAGAGATCAGCTTCGCAATGAGCAAATCATGAACATACCTGCTTTCTACCCATTTCATTTCATTTTCCTTTTTTGTCTCCCATTTAGCCTGAGAACTGAACTGAAGTCAACTGAAATGGCCATAGAGACAATCACAGAGATGGCCTCTGAAATGGTCCAGGAGATTGTTGGGCTCTCTAGAATGTTATTTCGGCTATAGACAGGAAAAGAATTACGGTAGTTAATTCTCTGGATATAGCTTGCAGATATAGGGGAACTGTTTTGAGTTTATTCTAATCTCTTTAGTGTTATTTTGTGGGGCTAGTGGACTCAGTATTCTTGTCCATGTTATACACCTACCCATTAGGTGCACCATATGGACAGAACTAAAGAAAACATGCTTACTACATGCTATATTCTCTCATTCTGGATCCCTGAAATGTAAAGTCCACATACATCCATGTTATAGCAGATTCCTGAGTACCTACTTTCATATTACCCAAGTTCCACTGCAGTAAACTGACTGTAAAAGTAAATGTTTATTTATTTACTTCTCAATCAAATTTGTATGGCTGTCCATCTCACAAAAAGTGACATTGACTGTCCAGACAAAATATTCCTTTTGGTCTGAAAGGAAATGAAAAATAATTAACAAAGAAAAGCAGCTAAATGTGCATCTGCAGTGCCTCCATCCTTGTCTTGTGCTGATGAAAATAACTAGTGAGGGAGCTGGGAGATAAATTACCTCAGGTTAAACACAAAATTAGTATGTTAATTGGAAGCAAATTTGCTATGGAAAAGAAAAATAGATGAGGTGTGTTTGCAGGTGTGTAGGTGAAGGCACAGACAGCAAGTGAATTCTGCCTAAGAGGAATCAGATGTACTCATTTCAGAGAAGCAGAAAGAAATAGTTCAGTAAATGAAATCCTTATCTCTATATAAATGCTAAAAGGCGGAGGAAACAAGAGCAATGCTTATCCAAGGTCCATGCCCAGATGGATACTACTGATGTCTGTGCAATCTTTATAGATACTGCCAGAAGACTAGTTAATCATAGTAATATCTACAATTACTGATCATAGGAGATTCTACATGTGTACACAAACTAAGGGACTGAATAGTACTAAAGGACTATGAGCTTCTATTTTTTTCCTCCTCAGTTCCAGTCCAATTTAGAGTTCCAGAGCACACAGATAATGGGAAAGTAGAAAATCCAGGTGGCAGAAAGTCCATATTTATAATTAACCTGTGCTGTCTACAGAGATTCTCAGTTATCCAGGTCATGGTTATCCCAAAGATGCTTTTTCAAAAGGCAACTGCATCTTGTTTTTTCCTTGAAAACATTTCACTTCTCATCCACGAAGCTCCTTCAGTTCTTCAGTCCAAACTGAAGAAGCTTCTTGGATAAGAAGCGACACATCTTAAAGGAAATTACAAAATCCAGCTGCCTTTTGAAAAAGCACTTTTGGGACAACCATGACCTGGATAACTGAGAACCTCTGTAAACAGCACAGGTTAATTATTCCAGCTCCATAGCATCCTATGTTGCTTGATTTCCTTTGATAGGGAAGACAGGTTATTAGCAATAGCCGTTGTAGGCTCTGAACTGAATGTAGCTTTATGACATAGCAGGAATAGCCAACACCCCAGAAGACAAGCTCAGGATCCAAAAAGATCTTGACAAACCTGAACAATGGACCCTATCCAACAAAATGAATTTTAATGTGGAGAAAAGTAAAGTTTTACTTTTAGGCAGGAAAAAAATCAAAGGTATAAGTACAGATTAGGCAAGACCTGGCTCAAAAACAGTAACTGTGAGACAGACCTTGGAGTCTTAGTGGACGATCACTTGACTATGAGCCAGCTGTGTTTAGCAGCAGCCACAAAAGCTAATACAATCCTGGGTTGTATAAACAGAGGCATAGAATCAAGATCACGCGAAGTATTAGTACTGCTTTTTAAAACCCTAATAAGACCACACCTGGAATACTGCAACCAATCTTGGTCACCATACTACAAAAAAGATGTTGAGACTTTGGAAAAAGTTCAGAGAAGAGCAACTAAAATGATCAAAGCCCGGAGGCTAAACATATGAACAACAGTTGCAGGACTTGGGTTTGGCTAATCTAAAGAAGAAACAGGGGTGACATGATAGCAATATTCCAGTATTTGAGGGGCTGCCACAAAGAAGAGGAGGTCAAGTTATTCTCCAAAGCATCAGAGGGCAAGACAAGAAACAATGGTTGAAAGCTGACCAAAGAGAGAAGCAACCTGGATTTAAGGAGAAACTTCCTAACAGTGAAGACAATTAACCAGTGGAACAGCTTGCCTTCAGAAATCGTGAGTGCTCCATCACTGGAGGTTTTAAAGAGGAGACTAAACAATCACTTGTCTGAAATGGTATAGGTTATCCTGCTTAATCAGGGGGCTGGACTAGAAGACCTCCAAGATCCCTTCCAAATCCTATCCTATCCTATCCTATCCTATCCTATCCTATCCTATCCTATCCTATCCTATCCTATCCTATTAAATCTTTCACACACAAACACATATTTAAAATAATAAACTATAAAATGAATTGGATAACACATCAGGTAAGACATTTAACAGAAAAGACTTGTAAAGGTTGGAACCAATGATAATATTGATTTGGGGATTATTTATTTATAAAATCCCATCTTTCTGGCATGTGGGACAAGGCCTCTCTTATCTTGCTCACAAGGTTTTCTCAGGATTTGTATTTACCCTCAGGGCTTAGAAAATCTATCAAAATATATCTTGTTAAATTCTTTTAATTTATATTTCATTGTTAATTTTAATCTGAGTTTTAGCTTTCATTTTTAAATTTTGTAAACTGCCTTGAGTATTTGCTAGACCAGAAAGGCAGTCAAAAAAGGAAACGTTCATATATGTACATATGTGTTTGTGTAGGTGTGATACAGTTTTGCAGTTATCTCATGTACACATGTAAGCTGTATCAGGAACATATACCAATAACACTTCCTGCTTTGTTTTATTAGTATTTTTGTATTTCCTTCTCAAGACTATATTGTCACCCTTTGTGGCAAATTGCCATTTTCTGGAGACACACACTAGACATGGTGTTTATAATAATAAATTATTTTGAGAACCTTCTCCCCACTCAATGCCCCCAAAAGATCAGTTTCACATCCTGGAGGTTTATCTCCCCTCTTCCCATTTAAAAAAGAGAGCTTCTGGCCCATATGTCTGGAAATACCCAGTTCAAAGATTGTTCACATGATGAATCACATAGTTTCCAATCTGAAATCTCCTGAGTGTGTTAGAGTTCAATTCCCAGGATTCCCAGCTAGCATGGAGAATTCTGGGAATTATGGTCCATCCTGAGGCTGCCAGCTTGAAGGGATCTGTGAAGTTGTCTTGGTTCCATCCTATCTAGAGATGTTTTGAATGTCAGAGCTTGCATAAACTATTGAATGCACACAAATGGAAAGCAAACTGTTTTCATCTATCCCAAACACATCAGGAATATGTTTTTATTTTGCTTAAGTTCTCTTCTGCAATACAAGGCTGAGAAATAAAGAAATGTTTATTTTTCTCTCCCTTCCTTGCTTCTTTCTGACGTGCAACCAAAATATTATGAACTTACCCAAACAATGCTTTCCCTCCCTTTTAGTCAAACATACTTCTGCTATCTTTGAATAACACTACAAGTTTCTCATTTAGGGCTGTGTCTATTCATTCTCTTTATAAACATGCACTAAGGAGAAAACTATTTTCTGAACATATGGCTGTTGTCTCTGTTTTGGATGGAAAAATGTCTGGCATTTTGCTGACATCACTGCATTTTGAGTCATTAGGAAGCTCTGTATAAACAGCAGGATATTTTAATCAATCAGAAATATCTGAAATATTTTTTGTACAGCCTATTATAATGGTAGAATTATTTATTATTGTTATCATACTTATTCTTTGTGATCTTGGCAGAATTTCTAGGGCTTGATATGTGGCCTGCTGTGTCTGGAGCATGGTGGTAATCCTGAGTCACTCCTTCTATAGTTTGCAGAGGGAAATAATACCAGATGTTTTCCATATCTTAGTGGAATCTGGTGGAATCTGCAAACCTGGCTAGATGTCTGCTTGTCACAGAATTTTATTTTTTTATTTTTTTTTATTTTAATTCCATTTATATCCCGCCCTTCTCCGAAGACTCAGGGCGGCTTACAAGCTTAGCAGTAGCCTTCATTCTATGTATATGCCTGCTTATTAGGGCTTTCACACCCCCCCCTCCAAGCGGCATTATTACAAAGTCAGCTTAATTGCCCCCAACAATCTGGGTCCTCATTTTACCTACCTCGGAAGGATGGAAGGCTGAGTCAACCTTGAGCCTGGTGGGATGCGAACCTGCACTAATTGCAGGCAGCTGGTGTTACTTAAGGAGGCATTAGCCCACTGTTCCACCAAGTAGTTCACTCGCTAATCTGTGTTAAAATCTATGGGTTCACTGTTTTTGTTTGGGATGAATGTGCCAAAGCTGTTCCAGAAACGAGGTGGCACTATATTCAGAGGAACTATATATTCATGTATTTATTACCGTATTTATTAGATTTTTATTCCAGCCTTAATTTTATAAATAACTCAAGGCAGTGAACATACATAGTACAATTTATTTATGAATTATTTAAATTGATAATCTGTCTTTCTACCCAGAGCTCTCTCTAGATATTCATCAGTCTAAATCAAATACTACGGAAAAAAATTAGAAATTTTTATTAAATTAATTTGAAAGAGCTTGATTTTTATATTACAAGAAACAATATTTCCTCAGCACCATACTTGAGGGAGCAAGTAGTTAGAAGGAAGAATCTACTGTATGTTGGAAGAAAGGAGAAAGAATCTCAGGCCTGTGCCAATAAGAAACTATGGGCATCTTTAGGATGGTTTTTTTTCTACCAAAATGTCTGGGCCAAATACGTTTCAACATAAGTTGAAATAGTTATGTCTGTTTTCTGCGTCAACATTTTTTTTATTCACTCCAAATCATTGTTTCTCAAACTTGACAACTTTAAGATTTGTGTATTTTTGCTCCCAGAATTCCTTAGCCAGCTGGCTGAGGAATTCTGGGGGTTGAAGTCCACACATCTTAAATTTGCCAAATTTGAGAAACCTGACTCTAAATGATTGCTTTGTGGCAGCAGTTTGGGCATTGCAGTCACAGATTTTTCCCAAATTATGTTCCTAGTGCCAGTTAACTATTGCTTTCCTACAAGGGTTCTTTTAAAAATTTTCTGCTGTACATGTTTAAAATGTCAGCAGAAAGGATAATAATAATAATCCATAATTAATTTTTAAAATTCTTTATAGAGTAAACACAGATGAAAATAAATGAGCAATCTCTCTGCATCAGTGCTGGCAATGTGTTTCACAATAACAGTTTCGGGAGGGGGGACTTAAATACTCTCTCTAAAAAAGCCCCCAAATGTAGGATACATTCTTTTTATGCTAATTAAGCATGACTTCACTCTCAGCACAATCAAGACTATTCACAGTCTCACAAAGACCCGTCAAAGGAGATGATGAGCAAAAAGCAATGTTGGTATTTACTTTGAGAACATCCTGGTTTGGTCCTCCACCCAACAATTTCATTTGATCCTTTGCATTGGCAGAAATGTTCTATCATCATGAAAAGCATCTCAGTGATTACATTAAATACATTTATTTTGGCCCAGTGTTTTTTGATAAGCTGAAAAAGAACTAAAACACACACTGCAAAGTTTCATCTTAGAATTTTTTTAAAACAGAAACATTACTATGGAAATATATTCTGGTGGAAGATGCAGTCCACCCCCCTGCTTTGTCCACCCCCCTGAAGCTTTGCACCGGCTCACCACAGGGCTGCGTGCTTATCCCCTATCTGTACTCTTTGTACACATATGACTGTGTATCATCCGACCCATCTACTGCAATAATTAAGTTCGCAGATGATACTACCATGGTGGGTCTTATTACAGGTGGGGATGAGACAGCATACAGGACGGAGGTACAAAAACTATCCATGTGGTGTTGTAACAACAACTTGCACCTGAACATCGGCAAGACGAAAGAGATGGTGCTAGACTTCCGGAGGAAAAAGGAGGAACCTGCCCCTCTTCACATCAGAGAGAACTGTGTAGAGAGAGCTTCCTCCTTTAAATTTCTGGGAGTCTACCTCTGTGAATATCTGACCTGGAAAGTTAGTGCAACCCAGGTGGCCAGAAAGGCCCAACAGAGACTTCACTTTCTCAGGGTCTTGCGGAAGAACAGGGTAGAACAATGGCTTATGACCCTCTTTTACTGGTCTACTATAGAGAGCATCCTCTCGTATGGTATTGTGGTTTGGTGTGCTGGTCTGACAGCCGCGGATAGGAAGGCATTACAGAGGGTGGTGAGCACAGCACAAGACATTGTGGGCTGTTCCCTGACACCACTGGATGACATCGCCAGGGCTCGTTGCCTTGGAAGCGTGAGGAAATTCTCAGGGATGACTCACACCCTGGACGGTATCTCTTTACTCTCCTACCATCGGGTAGGAGATATAGGAGTATAGCCAGCCATACCAACAGGCTGAAGAAATGGGCTGTTAGGCTTTTGAATGGGAAATAATTTTATAAACTTTATGCATAATTGACTTGCGAGGGTGGTGCGTTGTGCAATTAGCTCACATGGTGTAATAGGATGGAGTGTTCGTGTCACTGTAAGTTGGGGGTGGGGGCACGAAGGGAGGCTCAGCCAATCTCAATGTGTACATGGTTGTACTTGGACAATAAAGGTTCATTCATTCAGTGTAGATTCAAGATACGTTTTATTTGCAACAGATCATTTTGAGCTTAGGCACAATAACATACAATAGTATTAAGTTAGAAATAACCAAGATATTCACAGGTTTTAAATGATCAATCTACATATGTGGAGATCACACAAATATACACAGACCATACCAAACTAACATATAGCAATAGCAGTAGAACGTAGACTTGTATACTGCTTCACAGTGCTTCACAGCCCTCTCTAAGAGGTTTTACAGAGTCAGCATATTGCCCCCAACAATCTGGGTCTTCATTTTACCAACCTTGGAAGGATGGAAAACTGAAGACTGAGTCAACCTTGAGCTGGTGAGGATTGAACCTCTGGCAGTAGGCAGAGTCAGCCTGCAATACTGCATTCTAACCATTGTGCTACCAAATATACATTTGAAATAAAAGGGATTTGATTTAGTCTAGTTTGCACCAATGTATATGAAGACCACACAGTTGATAAAGGTTGGGATCCATTTGATAATCTGGGCCATCAAGCTTCAGGTTGAGCTACAGTCTTCTCAAAATGACACTGCAGATGCTAAGACTGATATCCAATAGGACACAGTCAAATCAAATAAAGAGCCTTGGTGGAGCAGTGGGCTAATGCCTCCTTAAGTAACACCAGCTGCCTGCAATTAGTGCAGGTTCGCATCCCACCAGGCTCAAGGTTGACTCAGCCTTCCACCCTTCCGAGGTAGGTAAAATGAGGACCCAGATTGTTGGGGGCAATTAAGCTGACTTTGTAATAATGCCGCTTGGGATGTGTGTGAAAGCCCTAACAAGCAGGCATATACATAGAATGAAGGCTACTGCTAAGCTTGTAAGCCGCCCTGAGTCTTCGGAGAAGGGCGGGATATAAATGGAATTTTAAAAAAACAACAAGATCAGTGGTGGGATGATCAGAATTGTAATCCAAAACATCTGAAGTATACTATAATGTCTATTCTTCGCCAAATCAAAAACACACTTTTGAATTACTTACTATCAATCAAGTTCAGATGCAGGCTGGTCTTATTGAAATAAGTGTCATAGTACTTGATATTTTTTATTTCATTCAGTGATTAGTTTGAAACAAAACTTGACACAAACTAGCATGCAGTTATAACATATTGAAGTAGTTCTGCTACTATATTAAGTCAATACTTATTTACTATTTACTTACTATTCTATTAAGGCAATGATACTTTCTTACAATAATACTTCATGTTAGATAAGAAAAAATAAACCAAAACATTAATTATAAGCAAATTCTGAAACTAAACAGTCAATCTATATGCAATAAATTAATATAAAAGATAAATTTTACAATGGAATCTAATAATCTAAAATTTTAAAATAAAGTTACAATTACTAATTTATTCATACATGACCAAAGATTATTCATCTACACCAGAAATCATGTGCATGCATATTCTGCTGTACACAACTTTGCTACATTAAGCATAATATTGTAATGCATTATAGAATAAAAGTAGACACAGCAGTCTAGTTCACAAAAATCAAAGGATATTCAAACCGCTATATCTTTAATGACAATAAATTGCACAAAATTAATAATATTCCTGAAATGCTGACTTAGATCCAAATGAAAGTAGTCAGGCTTTAGTCTTAATGAAATCCAAAGGAATGAAGGCAGTTATGACTAACTTGTCTCATTGTTGGTTTGGATCCACCCTATCCTCTACTTTCTTTTTAACCAGTTCTGCAGTTGGTCACTGTTTGTGTATCATCTGACTACTTGTCAAAGCTGGAAACTTGTAGCTCATGGTAGGAAATAGAAGCTCAAAACTGTTAATCCAGGACCTCAGATCTCCAGGAATGACCTTGGTATCCCTGGGTAGTATAAACAAGCCCACAGTGGAGTTTGGCAAGACATCTGAAGAAAAAGGTAGGACATGGAAAAACATGTTATTTCTGTGAAGTCTTTTATATCCCCTTGACGCAGGCAGGAGATTGTGCTATTTAGCTCTGTCTGAAAGCAAAAATCTTAAACACTCCCAAGCAAGAATGCTAAAGAGCGTTTTGGGTTCCAGGAATAAGAAAAGACAGGATACTGAAACTGCTGCAAACTGTCGCTTCCCCAGGATCACTGCGCATCAAGGTTTCAGCTTGTGCAGGACTGAGCTTGTAGTTCTTCTTGGAGGGTTTAGCAGCATGTGCTCCTCAGAGATAAGCTAATGTTGATTGCAATGTGTTTTACGAAGTGGATGTGACTTAGTACAGAGGAAAGTCTGATATTTTAGCTCTGGGAAAGAGTAGGTTCCATGGGGAAAGGAGAACCCATATAAACAATTTCTGTTTTTTCAATGAGGTATGATAATTCGCAGTGGTAAGGAGAACGTGGATCCTACTCAACTCCAAACTATTAATGAAGCAAAACGTTAACACAAACACACAATATTGGAAGCACAATTTTTGCCCCACTTTTGACTGTTTATTCAGAGGATTATTGCCATCAGTGGCACAAAGCAGTTTTATTGTGGTGATAGTGGGCTGAATTTCTGTACTTAAAACTCTGCTTTTGATTTTTTTTTTGTAAATTGTGCGATCAGTTTGAATATGAGGGTATGAAATACTGTTGAAATTCTCAAAAATGTATTGAAAATTAGAGCACTCAAATCATTGAGTAGTGAAATGTTTCCATCCTGAGAACATCATGCATGTATTACTGAATCTCATAAGCATATATACCCATATGCATATCTTTATACACCTTTGCCCCCTCTTTTCTTAGTCTTCCTTAATCTTTTCCTTGATCTTCCTTCTTCTCAGAAACTCTGAGCAATCATTAGTTTAGTATGTTCATTAAGAGCAGGAAATCGTGATCTCTTCATCAGTTAGCTGATTAGCTGATAAGATGTCTTATTTGGGCCAAGATTATTTGTTTTTCTGCTATTAATAGCAGCATCCTGCTCTTCTACTGACAACTGATAATGGCCCATGGGAAAATGATGTATGGGCCATTATCTAGTGCTCTGTTTTCCTGAACGTAAGCCCGGGTCTTATATTTATTTTTGGTCCAAAAGACCCATTAGGGTTTATTTTCAAGGTGTCTTATTTTACAGGTGGAGGCAGAGGTGCAGGGGGGGGATGTAGGGCTATCACAGGTGGGGCGGCAGGTGAAAGACACCCCCCCCAGATGACCAGGTTGGAAGGCAAGCCAAGCACAGGAACTATGGAGTTTTACATGGTACAAACAAGGTAGAAGATACTGTTACTGCACCAAAGCCATTTAGTCCAAGATCAGACTACTATTGAGTGGGGAGGATGGCACAGATTTGGCAGGCTGCTGCTGCCATCACCGCTGCCATGGAGCAAGTTTGGCTCCTCCTGGGAGTCAGAGGTCATG
This sequence comes from Vipera ursinii, assembly GCF_947247035.1. Taxonomy (NCBI): domain Eukaryota; kingdom Metazoa; phylum Chordata; class Lepidosauria; order Squamata; family Viperidae; genus Vipera; species Vipera ursinii. The sequence goes on from NC_139514.1 coordinate 20,605,420, forward strand.
TGGCTTGGCCTGCTAAACCTCACTTGGACAGAACTTCAGCACCCAGCATACACCAAGGTGAAGAGAAGCCCTCCTGTAAGCCAATCACCAAACCGGGCGGAGTCCTCCAATAAGCCAAAACCAATGGATGGTGCTCCCCTCTCCTTTCAGATGTGTTCTGCTGCTGAGAAAAAAAATGAGCAAAACTTTTGTAGTGCAGCGAACCCACAGCGTTGAGATGCCATGCCTGGCAACTGAAACTCACCCAGCTGCTGCCTCACATTTGCAAGAAAACAGTCCCAGAGAAGAACAAGTGATGAGGAAGAAAGCCTGTCCCTCATTGGTGGAAATAAGTAAACGAGGAGGTGGTAGTTTACGGAAGGGGGTGGGATTAGGCTTGCATGCTGGGAAGGCAGGGAGAGAACTGAATCACTGAGGCTTTGAGGCAGAATTGGAAAGAAGCATGGGAAACTTGGGCCATGCTGAAGGGAAAGGGGAGCGATCCCTAAATTAGACCCTTTCTAGTCAAGGGACAGCATAAAAGCTGAAACCACATTCACGGGTCACCTTGGACTAAATGGCTTTGATGCGGTAACAGTATCTTCTACCTCGTTTGTACCATGCAAAACTCCATAGTTCCTGTCCCTCCCCACCAGGCCCGCTCCAGCTCCCTCACCTCCCATGTGAGTGATGTCAAGCTGGTCATGCCCCTCCACACCCCGCAGGCAACCACAATGCTAGGGCTTACTTTTGGGTGGGGCTTATTTTCTGGTTAGGGTTAGGGTTGAGTTAGGGTTATGAACACAGGGTATGAACTAGAGAGACAGCGGATCTGATTTAGAATAAGGGGACACAATTTGCTTTGCTGAATTAGTAACAAGGTCCAATATGTTAGGCCCTTTTCAATGGAATACATTAACAGGTCAGGAAGACAGTAGTATTATCAACTTGCTCCAATATCATGAAACTAAATACTGTAGAAGTTATTTGTTTTATCAACACAGAAAGTAATATTATATAAATTGTGATATTTTAATTTTATTTATTTAATTCATTTATATGCTGCTCATCTCACTCCACAAAGGGTGGCTTTTGAGATACTCTTGGCCAAATTGTTAATTACTGTAATTAGTAATTGGATGTTCACATGAGTGTCTATGACATTCCTGATGGATTGCATTCCAGGAATATAATTTCTCCTCTTGATTTCAGCCAGAAAATTTCTTTCTTTATAAAGTGGCAGGAATTAAAATGGATTGCATATTTAGTGACTATTTACAATTATTCAGGATACAGTGACATTCTCCATCCAATCTAGACAAGTTTTAAGAAATTCTTTAAGAGGCAGAATTTTTCTCATATGCGTCAACCTGCATATCAGCCTAATCATAGACTTTTGTAGACATTGCAAAACATTCCTCATATTTTGGCAGACAAGTGGAACACAACAAACAACTCAAACCATTTGTTCACAAGGTATGGGCTTTTAATGGACTTTCATAGCCAAAAAAGAAACATATACATATTTTAGTAAATTAGCTTTTTTTCTAGGACAGGAAAGTGCTTATTAGAGGATACCTTATTGCCAACATCCTTCTTCCTTTTCTTCTTGTTTCTCCAATTCACTTAAGAGAGTAATTGGATTATTAAGGTTATATTCCTATATATACCTCTCTAGAAGTAAACTTCATGAACTGTTGTTATGATGATCTTTCTACAGTATTCCCACAATCTAATTGTCTGTTAAGGTTGATTGATTAACCTCATGAAGTCTATTTTGACAGAGCTACTAGATGACCATTACATGGAAAGAGCCTTGGTGGAGCAGTGGGCTAATGCCTCCTTAAGTAACACCAGCTGCCTGCAATTAGTGCAGGTTCGCATCCCACCAGGCTCAAGGTTGACTCAGCCTTCCATCCTTCCGAGGTAGGTAAAATGAGGACCCAGATTGTTGGGGGCAATAAGCTGACTTTGTAATAATGCCGCTTGGGGTGTGTGAAAGCCCTAATAAGCAGGCATATACATAGAATGAAGGCTACTGCTAAGTTTGTAAAGCCGCCCTGAGTCTTCGGAGAAGGGCGGGATATAAATGGAATTAAAATAAATGAATAAATAAAATAAAATCCAGACAACCAATTAGACAGTAGCAAAGACATACAGGCAGCTCTTATGGTAGTTCAGCTGCCATTTAGTAGTCTGTCTTATTTTTTCCCCAAACGGATATGGTAGCTCTCATTTATAGCCTATCTGGTGTATATATCCTGGACTAATTTGCAGATCAGCTTGGAAGACAAAACCTCTGGTCCCGGTTACTGACCCACTTTGTGTGCCTACTAGTCTATCTTCCCTTTGCTAACTGCTGATGGCCAAGGTCCCAGCTTTGTCTTCTTATGGTTCCTTCTTTTTAAAATGGCCTTGGTTTACACAGCTTTCAAAGGGAACTCACTGTTATACAGTAAGGTACATGATGGGAAAATGGATCTCTTACCATGACAGGTTTAAGCATTCATAATCGTTTATGTTAGCTGCAAAGGTAAGAACCAATATTGGAACTTCTGGAACATGTGAATTGCCAGCTTACATAATATGCTTTGGGGATCCGATGTAGTAGCAGCATCTAGCACACCAGAACAGGATTTCAAAATCTAAGCAGAGTTCATCTTGGTTAGGATGGGAGAATTACCTGGGAGTTTCAGGACTGTTGGCTAAATTGGGATTTTTAGAAAACTCCTGGAAGAAGAGAGTGACAAATCAGTGCAATCATCACACTGCTAAAAATTAGTTTCTTTTGAAAGCTGTTGAAGAGGTTGTATCATAACCTTTCTTGCTTTTCTTAACTTTAAATAATTCAAAGCCTTTCCCCACTTTGTGAAGTGTTGCCATGTTTCTAATTCACACCGACTTCTTTACAAATGTTCACACTCTTCCTTTCTGTTATTCTGGCCTAATTAGCATTTTATCTCCGATTATTTCAAAGGCACTTGATTATCATTCTTTCCCTGCAGAGCAAGAGTCTCCCTCTGTTCAAGAATTGTTCCTTTTAATATCCCAACGGAGGGAGTGGCTGTCTACTGCATCTGGAAAGAAAGCCCTCTTTGTGGGAGGAAATCTCCATTATAACTGAAAATCTACCCCCACAATCTCATAAAAGCTGCCTCCTTTCTATGATATTATAATATGATCATGCATGTTCAGTATTTATGTTAAATTGGGAAACCTCATCAAACACCATAAAATTTACCCAAGGCAAAGATTAGAAACACTGGCATTATTTCAATGGAGTTTTGTCAAGAAGCCAGTGAATAAAAACACAATTCATCCACATTTTATAATTATATTTTCTTCAGCGGTAGCTTGCTTTGGTTACCCAGTTGGTATTTTAATAGAAATGTAGCTACTATTTGCTCTTTCTATCTCGCCTTTGTGCTGAACCTGACGACAGTTGCAGGGGGAAAAGGGGGAACATAAGTCCCTTAGAATCTGAAACTGTCCTAAAATTGGCACTGCCTTTGAAGAGTCTGTGGAAGTTTCAGTTGGTTCAAAATGCAGTGGTCAACATAGTCAAGATTTGTGCATGTGTAGGAGTTGCATTGGTTACTGGTTTGCTTCTGTGTGCAATTCAGGCTGCTGGTTATCACCTTTAAAGCCCCCACATAACTTGAAGGACTGCTTCTCCCCAGTAACATCCACACAACCCACTGGAGTGGGAATGCAAGGTATCTTGTGGGTTCCACCTATTAGGGAAGTACACCTAGTGGGACCAATGAAAAGGGCCTTCTTTGTGGTGGCTTCCTCTCTTTGGAATACTATTCTCCTGGAAATAAGATTGTCTCCACCCTTATACTTTTTCAGAATGCCCTGAAGAAAATGGCTTCATCAGCAAGCCTGGGAACTCCAGGTTCATATGGAGCTGATCAAATAGCTGTTGTGATTGTGGGGTTGCCACCCCCCAGGATGTATGGGGTTCTTCCATTGTGAAATTTTAATGTTGTAAGCCACTCATGGCCATCATGTGTGAATTTGGGCAGCCATATAAATTTGTTTCATAAATAAAATAATTGAATGGTACTTCCAACCAGGGGTTTAAAAATAGCAGAAGCTACAGAAAGGTTAATAAGGATGTAGTCTAATGTCCAGTCTTGACATAGATCATCCATCAAAGAGAATAAAAGGAGGTCTTATTCTATGACCATGCAGTATATAACCAGATCAAAATGGATTTAGTTAAAGTGCTCATTCAAAAATGTCTGAAGTGAAAATGTTTCTAGTTGTTTGAACAACTTCCCAAGAATTGAGTAGAAATCCTGGTTAGAAGTTAGCCAGCATAACAGACCTTAAGTTCTTCTAAATAGATTTTTCATTATTATTGCTTCTGGGCACAGTGGCACCTTTACTTCTCTGTCATCCATTTTTCCCACTGATTTCACTTTCCGCATTTCTCTGCTCTAAATTGCTGTTGGGGAGACTTCATCTTGTTACTTTGTAAAGGTAAGTATGCAACTAGAATTTTTTGGGAACCACAAACAACAACAAACAAACTCAGCAATGAATCCAACAAACCCAACAAATCTCCTAACACTATTGGGGAGATGTTTCAAGTGAAAAAAGTAATTATTTGCCCCCACCCATAAGGAACTCACTTTCCCCAATAGTTTACATGTCATACATTGCTAGTTTCTTGTAATCTTAAGTCTCCAGATAAAGGCTAAAGATTGATCACTCTTTATTTCCTTTTAGTTCCATTGCCCAGCTAGTACAAATCAATGTGCTTGTACCATGTCTTTTGTTTCTTGAATGAACTTCATACTTAAACCATGGTGCATATTCAGTGGTAGGATTCAAATATGTGAACAACTGGTTCTCTACGTGAATGCCACTTGCGGAATTCCATTCTGGGCCTGGGCAACAAAAAATTAGTGACCAGTTCTGGCAAACTGGTGCGAACCAGCTGAATCTCACCACTGTGCAAATTGTGCTTTACAATTTGCCCTGTAACCAGCTGCCATATGATAAGCCTGAAACAACAGCTTTGTGAATTCTTGACATCTGTTTCCACCCCAAATTTGGCTGATTTCAGAAAATTAAAAATATTTGTCTTGTAAGAAGTTTGTCACGTTCATGATGGTTAGTTCTGCACTGCATTTCAAAATGTTTTTGCTTCACATACCACTGACGCTAAGCCTTCTTTAATGATGATAAACAGGAAAGTGAAGACAAGAAGAAACATATTTAGTTTTCCCCTTTCACTAGTTTTGTAACATACAATAGCATTTTTAGCAGAACATTCCATCACATTAATGAGGCTTGCCTTGTATCTTTAATCATCTGAAGGAGGCCTTCTATTTTTTCATTTTTGAGGGAAGCTTGAAATATAAGAGTTATTTTGCATGTTTGTAATGTTTTATATTTTTAACTGTTCCATTGCTATTCTTGCATGCTCTCATTATCAGAAATATGAGCTTTTATATGACATCATTTCATAATCAAGACAAACAGCAACCAATAATATGCTGACTCAAGATTTACAAAATTACAAAAGAATTTAATTTTTGTAATTCTCTTTTGTGAATAATGGGAATTGTAGTTCCTTGTATGCTTGGAGGATGTCATATTGGGAAAGAATATGTTGCATCATCTGGGCCTATTTAACTTAAAGAAGATCAGGGTGGACAACTTTGTTTTATAATGCAATGTAGGCTTTCAGTATAAATGGCAAAGGACTACAGGTCATAGAGCAGCTGATAAAATGTAAAAACAACAATTAATTAGGATAAAAAGGGAAATATAATTGTTTTAAGATATTTAGGAAGGATTAGAGTAAATACTAAGGGATGAGCGGTATAAAAGGGGTCTTCAAACTTGGCCCTTTTATGACTTGTGGATTTCAACTCCCAGAATTCCTCAGCCAGGCACGCTGGCTGAAGAATTCTGGGAGTTGAAGTTCACAAGTCATAAAAGGGCCAAGTTTGAAGACCCCTGCTCTATAAGCTATAGGAAAATACTTGCCTGTAGTCAAGGAAATAAAATCACATTGATCCTTTTTTTTTAAAAAAAAAAAAGAGCATTAGACATTAAGCTAAGCTCCCAAAACCTTTTAGTCAGGTAGACATACTTTGAACTTTGTATGCGTGTCATGGGCCTTCTCAAAAAATGGCTGCTACAGAGGGATTGACTATGGGGACAGCATGGAACAACATGCGCTTTTCCTTGTCATTATCCTGAAGAAATGGGCACACTTGTAAAGAAAGGATCTGCAGTTGCTTATATTTTTGTTTTCCAAGAATATTAATGATGCCCATGAAAAGTCAGAGACATTATTAGAGAAATCCAGATAATGTAGCAAGCTTAGCTGTGCAATAAGTCAGCTTCTCAATTTTATTCTTTTTTAAAAGCAGAAAGTTTTTTTCTGTTAGAAGAGTCGAGATGTGTACCATGGGAAGTGTCAGTGAGCTATTCACTCTTATTGGCACCATACAGAGACCCTCTGAATTAAGTCCTGTTTTTAATTGCCTGTTTTAAAATATTTACTCTTAGTTGGCCTTTTGCTCCACTTCCTAACTTTTGCTCTTTTCATTTATTTTCATAATCATATAGCTAATCTCCCATTTTAAATTACTTTTTTCTAAACATTTTTCTTTTTAAAAAAATGTTTTCCTGATTGTGAGTTTCCTGATCATGAACTAAAGAGGCTATTGAATTACCAGCTATTGTTGAAAAGAGTAATATTGATTGATTGATTTGACCTTCTCAGGCAATCAGAAATTATAACCAGTAGATTTCATTGTCATCAGGGTGGTTGTGTGTATGTGTGTGTGTGTGGGTGTGAGAGTTGTCAAAAATTATAAGCTGGAGCCCATAACTATGGGATTGAAGTCTCATTCAATTTATGTATGTCGCAACATTCCAGATTGCCATTATATCTAAGAAAGAATTATAAAATCAAAGAGCTGATTTCTTTATCTCTTTTTTATAGGAAGCACTGATAAAACCTTGAAAAGTAAATCTTTGAATTAGATTTAAAGTGATTTTAGTTTGAAGCTATATTCAGTGGGAATTATCTGTAGGTGAAGGGCAGCTACAGTTGATTATGAAATGTAATTTTATTAAACACAAATGCCATTATTAGGTGCAAAAATGAGAAAATATTATACAGCATTGACACATTTTATATCTAGGATGAATATCAACAAGTGATTTGCTAAGTCCCATGCAAAAACACAAGGGATGACTCATAGATTTTTCAGTACCTAACTATCTAGTTCAAATTACAGATTCATAAAATCCTCTTCATAACATGGTCTTGTAAAACCATCTATAATGCATTGGAGGAAATGTAGGACCATTGAATTATACCTTTGTTTTTAATAAGCAGTTTAACATCCTCTTTGTTCTTGAACATATTTTCCCCAGGTGCTCAGGAGAAATGCACAACACACACACATATACATATATACACACATACTTTCTTCAAGACAGAATGACAGATACAGACTACAACAGAAGGTTGAATCCATTCACATGACCAATCTTTTTGTGACTTACAAGATTTTTATAATTTCAAGAAGACTTTTTCCCCCAACAACAATTAGACTTTGGCTATCAAGATGTCATTAATGGCTTCCTTCATAAACAGAGTAAAATGAATCCCATTATAGAATATTTCTAGAAGACAATCTCTGCAGCTTTTTAGAAATTACTGTTAATTAGATTTGCTCAAATAGGTGGCATATGAAAGCTGGCATTCCATCAATCAATCAATCAATCAATCAATCAACTTTCACTGCTCCTGTTCTTCGAACTAGCCTTTTCCAGACTGATTTTTTTTACTACAAGTCTCAGAAGTCATAGCTATCAGGAAAACTGAATAATTTGTCAATTTGTCCTTCTTTTACTTAGGCATTGATATCTAAAGCCAGCATTCAGGTTCTGCTGAAAATTCAGTTGATTCTGTTGGTTCTTAAACAAAATATAGTGTCCCAGAGAACTTCAGTGATTTTGTTTATGAAGACTAGCTGCCCAAAGTCATCTTATAGAGATTTGCAGCATAAAAATTTAATAAATAAGTAAAATAAACAAGACTATCTGCAACAGCCATTGCTCACCAGTAAGGTTACATTTCAGTAAATACATAATGGACAACATTACAGCTAGGAGCTGATTCCCATGCCTTATTCTAACAGCCACTCCTTGCCATTTACCACCTACAGAAAATTAGATGTTTTCTGTGACACCATTAAACCATAAAACATGGGTGTGCTTAGCCTAAAGAAAATTAGGCTAAGAGGGGGCTTTGATAGTAGTCTTTCAATACTTAATGAGCCACCACAGTGAAGAGGATGTGATTTGTTCAACGATGGAACGAATAAGTGGAAACTGTTCAAAGATTCATCTATATTTGAAATAAGAAGGAATTTCCTGATTCTAAGATCTATTAAAGCAGCAAAACATATGAACCATTTCTTTGGGATGGCCTAACAATTGCTGATAGAATTTTGTCAAGAGAATACGATGGTCATAGCAAACACTATTTTCCAACAACCCAAGAGACGGCTCTACACATGAACATCACCAGACGGTCAACACAGAAATCAGATTGACTATGTGCTCTGCAGCCAAAGTTGGAGAAGCTCTATACAGTCAGTAAAAACAAGACCAGGAGCTGACTGGCTCAGACCATGAGCTTCTTGTTGCAAAGTTTAGGCTTAAAGTGAAGAAAGTAGGGAAAAGCACTAGGCCACTCAGGTATGAAGTAAATCATATCCCTGACGTCTATTCAGTAGAGGTGACAAATAGATTTAAGGAATTAGATCTGATAGACAGAGTGCCTGAAGAACTATGGACAGAGGTTCACAACATTGTACAAGAGGTAGCAACCAAAACCATCCCAAAGAAAAAGAAATGCAAGAAAGCAAAATGGCTGTCTGAGGAAGCTTTGCAAATAGCTGAGGAAAGGAGGGAAGCGAAAGGCAAGGGAGAAAAACATAGATATGCCCAATTGAATGCAGAATTCCAGAGAATAGCTAGAAGAGATAAGAATGCCTTCTTAAATGAACAGTGCAAAGAAATAGAAGAAAACAATAGAATAGGGAGGACCCGAGATCTCTTCAAGAAAATTGAAGCAATGAAGGGAACGTTTCATGCAAAAATGGGCATGATAAAGGACCAAAATGGCAGGGACCTAACAGAGGCAGAAGAGATTAAGAAGAGGTGGCAAAATTACACAGGAGAACCATGGCTTTTTTTCTCATAGAATGCTCAGAACGGCATTCCAGCACCCTTTCTTTGCAAAAAAAAAAAAGCTCCCTCTGAAAGCCTATTGCAGAGCTAGGCAATCTTGGCCCTTTTTTTATGACTCATGGACTTCAACTCCCAGAAATCCTGAGCCAGCCATGCTGAGGGGAAAGGGAGAGGTTTCCAAGCTGAGCCATGCTGGCTCAGGAATTCTGGGAGTTGAAGTCCACGAGTCATAAAAGAGCCTACACTAGAGGAGGACATTAAAATTATTTACAGGTTTACTTCTTTAGGAACTAAACTTGTAGAATCTAAAACAGCTAATTCAAAAAAGCCAACAGGAAAGAACATCACATTTTTCATCTGCTTCTGTCTTCTGGAAGGTAAAATTAGATAACAAAATAATCTATTTCCTATGTTAACATCTCTGCAATGAAATCAATAAAGGTAACAGGAAAGAAATGAGAAACATTTTTCTCAATGTTATATGTCTAAGTTAGCTGATGCTAGAAAAAAATAGTATCTTTTGTATATACTCTTGAAAACTATTTTGAATCTAACCATCTATTACAACTAAACCACTTTAAATTAAACAATTCTTAAGAATGAAATATTCTTAATTTGGACTTTACTTTTACTGTTTGGACTGTTGTGTGTTTTGAAAAATAGATTATTTAGAATCTAGTTATGTTGCACTCCAGTCTTTAAATAATTAACCTAGTATATACATAACAATATATGATGTTTTCCATGGTGAGCTTAACATCAATAACAACATTTGATTTTAATTATTTTATTAAAACAAATTAATGGCAATTCTTTTATAAGAAGTTGCCTCAAACAAAATGAGTTTGACATGCCTGCTCTAGATAGTTGAATGCTCCAAAATAAATTCTGGACCAGGCTTGTACATGCAGCCTACCGAGCACCCTTGGACAGAGCACAGACTTTTTTTTAAAAGGTAATAAAATCACCACCACTGCCCTGAATGTCATGTTGCCTAGTGCCTCCATGGCTTACCATGACCATGAACTCCAACACTGTAGATGCTCCTCTAGTCATCAAATCATTGATTAGCCCACCAGCATTCCTTTGCAGACCACAAAGATTTTTAATTTATCAGTGTGGGCCTTTCCCTTCTACAAGTTGCACAGACCTCTTCTAGGTTTTCCTCTTGCCTTTCTGAGTTAACTCCTTGGTCTGTCACTGAGCAAGAATTGACTTTTTAGGGAAGCATATTATCATTTGATGTATATTTAACATAAGTTCTACCTTTATTTACCGATTATATAATATTTGTATGCAATCCACATGGCGAGGTTTGGGGCAACTTACAATATTTTTAAAATTATAAGATTAAAACATAAAAGCAGGGCTTTTTTTCTCATAGAATGCTCAGAATGGCGTTCTGGCACCCTTTTTTGCACACACACACAAAAAAGCTTTTGCACAAGCTATGCTACTCCCTCTATTGGCTTTCAAAAGCCTATTGGCTTTCAAAAGCCAATAGGAATTGCTGCTGAGCATGCCAAAAGACCTGGCCAGCAAACGTTGCACTGGCAAGTTGTCTGCAATGATGGCGAGTTGGCAGGAACTTTGCATCCCTCCCTGCTGCCCAACTATACCATCTCAACTAGGTAAGTAAGAGAGGACAAGGAGTGGGAGGTGGGTTCTGCAGAGTCCATGTGCACTCCTTCCTTGTGCTCACCCATGTCAGCCAGGCTGGTGGCCTACCTGGTGCTGGACCTGTGCCACCGTCACCTTGCCCTGCATGCCTAAGTGGCCGCCCTGCATCGCCTGGCCCACACCGCCTCTGCCGCCCACCCCACGCAGCCCTGCCATATAGAGCAGGCCCCGCTGCTCCTACAGCACCAGCCGTGCTGGCTCTGGCCCCAGGGGACAGCCCACCACCAACACCCCTCACACCCATGATCGCAGCAGCGCCACCCCCCACCGCCCCCCAGCTCCTGTGCCCACCAAGATGAGAGTTCGGCACCTTTTTTTTTTAAGAAAAAAAGCACTGAGAAGAACTATACAAGAATGAGCTTAATGTCCCTGACAACCATGATGTGGTGGTCACTGACCTTGAGCCAGACATCCTAGAATGTGAAGTGAAGTGGGCCTTAGAAAAACTGAACAACAAGAAAGCTAGTGGAGGTGACAGTATTCCAGCTGAGCTATTCAAAATCTTAAAAGATGATGCAGTAAAAGTGCTACACTCAATTTGCCAGCAAATTTGGAAAACTCAACAGTTGCCACAGGATTGGAAAAGATCAGTTTACATTCCAATTCCAAAGAAAGGCAGTGCCAAAGAATGTTCAAACTATCGCACCATTGCACTCATTTCACATGCTAGTAAAGTTATGTTTAAAATCCTACAAGCTAGACTCCAGCAGTATGTGGATCGAGAACTACCAGAAGTTCAAGCAGGATTTCGAAGAGGCAGAGGAACTAGAGATCAAATTGCCAACATACACTGGATCATGGAGAAAGCTAGGGAGTTCCAGAAAAACATCTACTTATGCTTCATTGACTATGCTAAAGCCTTTGATTGTGTGGATCACAACAAACTGTGGCAAGTTCTTAAAGAGATGGGAGTACCAGACCATCTTATTTGTCTCTTGAGAAACCTATATGTGTGTATTATATGTATATAGTTTATGTAATATGTTAACACAAGCAGTTCGCAATAATAAGAGAAACGTTGACAGCCGAACATGAGGTAAAAGTATTTGACAGCCGGCCACGAGGGAGTTTTGACAGCTGTCAAAACCCCCGACTTGCGCAGGCGCACTAGTTGACAGCTTTCAGCTGTCAAAGCAACACATGCCGCCAGCACGAGGAGCCGAGCTGTCAGGCGTTCCGCGAAGCTGATTGGAGCAGAAGCAAAGCGGGAAAAAGACCGGCCGGCGATTGGACCAGACGACCGGCGCCAGACTATAAAAAGCCGAAAGGCTCCTGTTAGTGTTGCTCTGTCTTAATAAACCTGTTGAAGTTACCAGCTGTCTTGAGTGGTCTGTTCCAGCCACTTCACTGGCGACGAGGGTGGGATCCGCTTCCAGAGCTGAGGTCACGGCCAGGAAGAGTCCTCGGCCTATAGAGCGAGTCACTGGGAGTTTTAACTCCCGCAGCGAAGCGGACCACCGAGCCCTGACAGCATGGCAAATTTCGGACGAGTGAGGGAGTTCGACACTCACCACCCCGAGCGATGGGAGTCGCATCTGGGGCAGGTAGAGGGATTCCTCCTCGTCAGCAAAATAACAGATGACAGAGCCAAGGCGGCTGCACTCCTATACATCAGCGGTCCGCCCATCTACGATGCTGCTGTCGGTTTATTCAGCCCGGTGCCGATCACAGAAGTTCCATATTCAGAACTCGTCGACCGGCTCAGTAAGCACTACATGCCGGCCCGCTCAGAACTGTACTGGCGGGTACAGTTCGCCCAGCGAAAACAACGGCCGGATGAACCTGCGAATGATTTCATTGCGGGAGTCCGGCACGCTGCGCGGAGCTGCAACTTCCCCGACTTAGAGGACCGGATTCGGGACCAGGTGGTCATCGGGCTGAGGGACGAACGTCTCAAGAAGAAAATCACGTCCAAACCGGAGATGACACTCGCCCAGGTCTCCCGAGAGATTTTGGCGTATGAAGATAACCACAAGAAGCCCCTCAACCGAACGGCATTGGAACCCCAAAGCAGCGTCCATCAGGACGAAGCGTGTCTCAGCGACGAGGAGTCCATCGATCTGACAGACACCGATGCAATTCAACGCCGAATGGAGAGAAGGCAAGGTAGACGGAGCGACAACAACGACCGTCCCAGTCCAAGGAACTTCACCTCAGCCCAGAGAGAACAACGAAACGCCTGTGCCAGCTGCGGAGGCAACCATGCCCGGGCAAATTGCCGTTTCCGGAGCGCTAAATGTCATAACTGTGGCAAGACCGGCCACATTAAACCCGTCTGCCGAGGCCGCCCCCGCGACAACCTGCATGAAGTAGAGGCTACTCCCCCAGGTACGATCACCCACCGAGCCAGACAGGGAAAGCCCTCAGAGGGGTTAGTGAAAACAGTGGAGGGGGTACACAGTTTGAGCCCTAAGGTAAAAATTAAAGCTAAATTACAGGGAGTCTTTTGCGACATGGAGGTGGATTCAGGTTCTGCTGTAACCCTAATTTCGTCAAGGACGTATAGGGAAATTTGTAAGCGCAGTAAAAAAACAATACCGTTAGAAAGCCCTCAAGTTCAATTAGCTGACTACCAGAAAACACCGATTCAACTCAAGGGCAGGGCTAAGGTCTGGGTAGAGTACAAAAAGTTCAAGGGACCGCTAGAAGTAATAGTCACCCAGGGAGATCGCACTAATCTGATAGGGTTAAACTGGTTTAACCCCTTAGGAATTGCTCTTACAGGCGTCAACGCCATTCAAACCTCAACCCTGGAGACCGTCTGCAGGAAGTTTGCAGACGTTTTTGATGGTTCCTTAGGCAAATACACAGGACCTCCCATCGCCCTTAATTTAAACCCCGCCATACAGCCCATTAAAATCAGGGCCAGGCGGGTCCCCTTCGCCCTCAAACAAAAAATCGAGGACGAACTGGAACGCCTTGTCAAACTTGGAGTTTTAGAACCTACTGACGGGGGCAGTTGGGAAACCCCCATCGTAACACCTGTGAAACTAAATGGCCAGATTAGAATATGTGCTGACTATAAGGGGACGCTAAACTTAGCACTTAATGCCCACTCTTACCCCATTCCAGCAGTTAGGGATGTCCTGGCTTCCATTCGCTCCGGCGCCATTTTTGCGAAATTAGATCTCACGCAGGCGTATTTGCAGTTGCCTGTGACAGATGACACCGCGGTTGCCCAGACAATTGTCACGCACCGCGGAGCATTTAAAGTGACAAGACTACAATTTGGCATTTCGACCGCCCCAGGCATTTTCCAAAGCATTATGGAAAAAACATTAAAGGGAATCCCCGGGGTCTCCCCTTACTTCGACGATGTACTTATCGCCGGAGAAACAGAAGCCATTCTGGCTGACAGGCTGTCAGCTGTGCTAGAGCGATTCCGAACGGCCGGATTTAAACTAAAAAGAGAAAAGTGCTCTATAGGAGTTCCCTCTACAGAATTCCTCGGGTATAAGATTGACGCTCAGGGCATCCACCCCACTAACGACAAACTAAAAGCCATCCAAGCAGCCCCCAGCCCCAAAAACAAACAGGAACTTCAGGCGTTTTTGGGACTATTAAATTTTTACCATGCCTTCCTCCCCCACAAGGCTACTATTGCAGAGCCACTTCATAGGCTATTAGACAAGGGTAAAACCTGGACCTGGACAAGAGTGCATGAAAATAGTTTCCAGTCACTCAAGAGCATCATTTGTAAAAGCTCCACTATCACACTATTCCAGGAGGACACACCCGTCTGCATCGCTTGCGATGCGTCTCCATACGGAATTGGGGCAGTCTTGAGCCACCTGGACCAGGACGACACCCAAAGACCCATTGCATTTTATTCTCGAACTCTAACTAAAACAGAAAGGAATTACGCTCAAATTGACAGGGAGGCCCTAGCCATCGTCGCCGGGGTTAAAAAATTTCATGACTATCTGTATGGCAGACAGTTCACTATCTTCACAGACCACAAACCCCTATTAGGCATATTTACCTGGGACAAAACGACCCCGCAAATATTGTCCCCTAGAATCCTACGCTGGTCAACCTTTCTATCAGCTTACTCCTACAAATTGGTATACAAACCAGGCAGGGAATTAGGGCATGCAGACTGCCTCAGCAGACTCCCTATACGTTGCCACGACCCAGACCCAGCCCCTGCAAGTAACATTATGGCCATCGAGGAATTACCAGAATTTCCCCTCACAGCAAAAATCATTGCTGATAGCACCGCGAGGGACACAACTCTCAGCAGGGTTCTGCAATGGGTCACAACTGGATGGCCACACAAAAGCCCAGCAGAAACATTTCGCCCCTACTTCACCAGACAAGCTGAACTAACTTCTCATTTAGGCTGTCTACTATGGGGAAATAGAGTAGTGATACCACACACAAATATACAACAAACATTAAAAACCTTACACGAAGGGCACCCGGGAATGGTCAAAATGAAGTTACTCGCAAGAAGCTATGTATGGTGGCCAGGAATTGATAAGGACATAGAACAACATGTAGGGGGATGTTATACGTGCCAACTAACAAGAAGCGAACCACCCCATGCCCCAATCCATAAATGGGAAACAACAAAAAACCCATGGTCCCGTATCCACTTAGATTTTGCGGGACCAATACGAGGGCAGAATTTCTTAATAATTGTGGATAGCTTTTCTAAATGGCTCGAGGTGATACCCCTTAATAAAATAACAACATACTCCACTATACAAGCACTTAGGAAAGTTTTTGCAACACATGGCCTCCCAGACGTCATAGTTTCCGATAACGGCCCACAATTCACTTCTCGTGAATTTCAGATGTTCGCTTCGAGGAACTGTATTAGACTGGTGACGTCCGCACCCTTCCACCCGTCGACTAATGGCATGGCAGAAATAATGGTGAGGTCAACAAAAGAAGCACTTAATAAATTCATAAAAGGAAACTGGCACCGACGCCTTAGCCAATTCCTCCTAGCCCAACACACGACACCCGGTACCACCACTGGCAAATCACCAGCTGAACTTCGATGGGGCAGGAGGCTAATAACAAGATTAGACAGACTACACCCAGACAGAACTCCTAATGCCCAAGAACTTCCTACATCCGTGCCACGAACCTTTCTCCCAGGGCAAGCTATCTGGGCTAGAAATTATACCAGCAACCAAAAATGGATCCAAGGGGTCATAATAAAACAAACCGGACCTGTCTCATACTTAATCAACTCTGACACACACGGCCAACTACGACGACACCTAGACCAAATACGAATCTGCAAACCACAAAACACACCCCCACCATCACAACAACCCCTTTTAACCCCCTTTATACCAAATACTCCGCCACCCGAAGAAGCACAGCCACAACCGCAGGAGGAAGGAGAACTCGGAGACGAGGCTCCCCCACGACGGTCCAGCCGATCGAGGAAGCCACCGACTTACTTGCAAGACTATGAATGGGCAGGAAGCAACAAACAAACTCACGGGGGTGGAAACCATCCAGGGGAAGGGTAAGGGGTGTATTATATGTATATAGTTTATGTAATATGTTAACACAAGCAGTTCGCAATAATAAGAGAAACGTTGACAGCCGAACATGAGGTAAAAGTATTTGACAGCCGGCCACGAGGGAGTTTTGACAGCTGTCAAAACCCCCGACTTGCGCAGGCGCACTAGTTGACAGCTTTCAGCTGTCAAAGCAACACATGCCGCCAGCACGAGGAGCCGAGCTGTCAGGCGTTCCGCGAAGCTGATTGGAGCAGAAGCAAAGCGGGAAAAAGACCGGCCGGCGATTGGACCAGACGACCGACGCCAGACTATAAAAAGCCGAAAGGCTCCTGTTAGTGTTGCTCTGTCTTAATAAACCTGTTGAAGTTACCAGCTGTCTTGAGTGGTCTGTTCCAGCCACTTCAATGTGGGTCAAGAAGCAACAGTGAGAACTGGACACGGAATTACTGATTGGTTCAAAATTGGGAAAGGAGTCCGGCAAGGCTGTATGCAGAAAGGCAGGGCTAGATGGATCAAAAGTTGGAATTAAGATTGCCGGGAGAAATATCAACAACCTAAGATATGCAGATGATACCACGCTAATGGCAGAAAGTGAAGAGGAACTAAAGAGCTCTTGTTGCGAGTGAAGAAGGAGAGTGCAAAACTTGGGTTGAAACTAAACATTAAGAAAACCAAGATCATGGCATCTGGCCCTCTCAATTCCTGGCAAATAGATGGGGAATAAATGGAGGTAGTGACAGATTTTATTTTCCTGGGCTCCAAGTTCACCGCAGATGGGGACTGCAGCCAAGAAATTAAAAGACGCTTGCTTCTGTAGAGGAAAGCCATGGCAAATGTAGACAGCACACTAAAAAGCAGAGACATCACCCTGCCAACAAAAGTGTGTATAGTCAAGGCTATGGTCTTTCCAGTTGCAATGTATGGCTGTGAAAGTTGGACCATAAGAAAGGCTGAGCACCAAAGAACTGAAGCCTTTGAACTATGGTGCTGGAGAAGACTCCTGCAAGTCCCTTGGACTGCAAGGTGATCAAACCGGTCAGTCAGTCCTAGAGGAAATCAACCCTGACTGCTCTTTAGAAGGCCAGATCCTGAAGTTGAAACTCAAATATTTTGGCCACCTAATGAGAAGGAAGGACTCACTGGAGAAGAGCCTAATGCTGGGAAAGATTGAGGGCAAGAGAAGAAGGGGACGACAGAGAATAAGGTGGCTGGATGGAGTCATTGAAGCAGTAGGCGTGAGCCTAAATGGACTCCAGAAGATGGTAGAGGACAGGAAGGTCTAGAGGAATGTTGTCCATGGGGTCGTGATGGGTTGGACACGACTTCGCAACTAACAACAACAACAAACAATTCCTGCCAAGATAATGCTTGAATTCCAGGTGTGGTGGACACTTCATGGTTAAATTCCATTAAATAAGACAATATGTTGGTCAACTTTAGCCTTTTAAAAGAAAAGAT
The DNA here is from genome assembly GCF_947247035.1 of Vipera ursinii. Classification (NCBI taxonomy): domain Eukaryota; kingdom Metazoa; phylum Chordata; class Lepidosauria; order Squamata; family Viperidae; genus Vipera; species Vipera ursinii. Next base: position 20,623,260 of record NC_139514.1, read on the forward strand.
GCGTAGTTTGAAGCTCTTCACACATTCAATAGAATACACAAGGAGGGCATCATGATATGGCATCTGACGTTCTATAGTAAGGCTTAGGGAGCTCCAGTAAGTTGCAACTAAACAGTAAACAAAAGCATTTAAGAATTTAGCAAATGTGCCATAAAAACAATCAGCCAATCAATCAACCCAGAAGAAGTATGGGTTTTCTTAGAAGGAGCAACACCAATGTCACTACAGTTCAGATCTCTATTCAAAGAATCAACAAATATGGGTAAAATCTGATTAGTTTTTATCAGAGAACAGGCAGCAAAACAACAGGTTCCTGGTAGCATCCAGTTTTTAACATTTCATCCTGAAAGAAATTGTGTTTTTAAGAGATAAAAATGACTGCATGATAAGACCATTAATCATCAGAGAAAACATAAAAGCAGAACTTAATCGTCAAAAATAAAAGAAAAAGAATGGAATGTTCCATGGAAGAATGTAATGAAAACTTTTAAAATGCCAAAATTGAAAAATTGATTCTGCTTCCTACATACTTACGTGCCAGTAGTAAAGGGCATGTTTATATTATTGTTACCAATTGCACATACAGTCATAATAAGAATCACAGTACATGAGCCAATGAATAAATTGATACCCTGTGTTCTATATAATGATTTTGATTCCACACCCCACTCTGTTCATCAGCAAAAAGAGATGCTGTGTGTTGACAATATAGCACATCTTTTCACCTAATAAGGTCTAACTGGAGAATTCTGATCCCCTGATGCAGGGGAATAACTAAAAGACTTGGAAGTAACCCATGTTATTTTGGAGGAACACTGCCAGCTTCAGAATCCACACTATTATGGTGCACCTCCATGTTAGATGTAATAGTGATATAAATCTTTATGATTCCGCCTCTTTCTTGAATTATTAAATAACTGATGGAGAGCTGGGTGTCTTGGATTGTTGTTAGTTGTGAAGTCGTGTCCAACCCATCATGACCCCATGGACAATGTTCCTCCAGGCCTTCCTGTCCTCTACCATCTTCTGAAGTCCATTTAAGCTCATGCCTACTGCTTCAGTGACTCCATCCAGCCACCTCATTTTCTGTCGTCCCCTTCTTCTCTTACCCTCAACCTTTCCCAGCATTAGGCTCTTCTCCAGTGAGTCCTTCTTTCTCATTAGGTGGCCAAAGTATTTGAGTTTCAACTTCAGGATCTGGCCTTCCAAAGAGCAGTCAGGGTTGATTTCCTCTAGGACTGACAAGTTTGATTGCCTTGCAGTCCAAGGGACTCGCAGGAGTCTTCTCCAGCACCATAGTTCAAAGGCTTCAATTCTTTGGCGCTCAGCCTTTCTTATGGTCCAACTTTCACAGCAATACATTGCAACTGGGAAGACCATAGCCTTGACTATATTGGCAGGGTGATGTCTCTGCTTTTTAGTGTGCTGTCTAGATTTGCCATGGCTTTCCTCCCCAGGAGCAAGCGTCTTTTAATTTCTTGGCTGCAGTCCCCATCTGCGGTGATCTTGGAGCCCAGGAAAATAAAATCTGTCACTACCTCCATTTCTTCCCCATCTATTTGCCAGGAATTGAGAGGATTGGATGTCATGATCTTGGTTTTTTTTCTTGGATACCAGCGTTAATCTATAGCCATCAGGATCCCTAACCTTGTTCTTAAAGCTGGTGACTGTATGCTACTGATCTTTCTCTAACCTCAACATTGAAATAGGTACATGTGTTATCCTACTCCATTTTCCCCACGTCCAATTTTTGGCTTTAAGTTTTAAAGAATACAACTATTGATGCTGCAAAACACTGCTCTTCCATCTGAAATGACACTATTTTTATTTGTTTAGTAGACAAATGAAAAGATGTGGTTGTGACTTGCTACCCCTTCTTCGATCATCTACACCTGAAGAGCTACATCACCATGGCTTGTGACTATATAGTCTCTCTAGTTTAATTATTTGGCTTTCCAGAAAAAAAATATATCAGGGGTTGGAACAATCAAGTGCTGTCAAAAGAGTGCATGAGATTTAAATGCACCTCCCTCTTTTCCTATTCCCCCCAAGTTGAAAGATAATCAGTATGGTCATAGAAAGACACAAAAAGATTTTTTATGGATGTGAAATATGGAGAGCCACTCTGAGAAGATCACACTTTATTGAAAAAACAATCATCGGTTCTAGTTTATAAAGGAAGAGGAGCAGAGACAAATACAAGAAGGTCTTTTGGATTTTGATTTGCTGTTAGGGTCTTGGGACAATACAGATACAATTCATACTTACAACAGTTCATTTAGTGACCAAACTTACAACATTACTGAAAAAAGGGACTTATGACCATTGCTCACACTTATGACCGTTATACCATCCCCATGGTCTTGTGATCAAAATTCAGGTGCTTGGCAACTGCCTCATGTTTATGATGGATGCAGGGCCCTGGGGTCATGTGATCCGCTTTTGCGAACTTTTGTCAGGCAAAGTCAATGGGGAAGCCAGATTCACTTAACAACTGTGGCAAGAAAGGTTATAAAATGGAACGAAACTTATTTAAGAACTGTCTCAATTAGCAACAGAAATTTTGCACTCAATTGTGATTGTAAGTCAAAGACTACCTGTATAGGGAAAATTGGTTCAGCTCAATTGTGTAGAGAACCATTTTCTTATTAAGAAACACGTAACCAGCTGGAAGCAACCATTCTTCTTGTTAGTAAGAGAAGAAACATTGATAGGGCTAGGCACTTATCATCCAATTACTTATTGCAATTTCCTTATCAGGTCTGCCTTTGTCAATTACATACGGATCTTGGTTGTTTCCACTCAATTTCACCGCGACTTTGTTAATGGTGAACAATATATTTTTTTAGCAAGGACAGTATTAGGGGCTTTGTTTATAGACAGAAATACAGGTAGTCCTCGATTTACAACCGCAATTGAGCCCAAAATTCTGTTGTTAAGTGAGACATTTATTAAGGGACTTTTGCCCCATTTTACGACCTTTCTTGCCACAGTTGTTAAGTGAATCACTTCAGTTGTTAAATTAGTGACACAGTTGTCAAGAGAATCTGGTGTCCCAGATTGTCAGAAGGCCTAAAAAGGTGATCACATGACCTTGGGACACAGCAACGGTCATAAACATGAGTCAGTTGCCTAGTGTCTGAATTTTGATCACCTGACCATGGGGATGCTGCAACAGTTGTAAGTGTGAAAAACAGTCATAAGTCACTTTTTTCAGTGCTGTTGTAAATGAACTGTTGAAAATTGAGGACTACCTATAGTTATTTTTGGTCTGACAGATTATACAAAGTGGTCTCTGTCATTTGTCAGGTCAGGGAGAAGTGTTTCTCATCTCATCTCATCTCATCTCATCTCATCTCATCTCATCTCATCTCATCTCATCTCATTCTCATCTCATCTCATTTCAGCCACAATAGCAGATATCTGCCAAGAGTGGATCTGAGTCTGTCAACTGTCAGCAGATCCATGGCAAGGCACCATTAGCAAGAATGAAGTCCCAGCTGCATTCATCTCTTCTGGGAGTGGTGGTGATGGGGAATGACTCATTTTGGAAAGTGTCAAGGATTCTTGTCTCTCCCCTTCCCTCTTTTCTAGCAAACGTGTTCCACATACACTTAGAAATATGGGCTTCTCTTCACCTTACCCTACCTAGATTGAGGAGGTTTCTTTTAGCGTTGGGCCACTGATGTCTCTGTAAGGAGGCATAGGCAGTTCCAGCTAGTGAATGTTTAACATCATAAAGTGGTAAACGGTGAGAAAGAATGGCCAAGAAAAACCTTTTTCCCTCTCCTAGATAATACTGGCACTTGAGACTCACCCAACAAACTGTCTAGACATTGCCTTAGGAATTCCTTCATATTCAAAGTTGTGTTAAATGCTGCTTGATGGGGAGCTGCTATTAGAAAAAATAGCAGCTCTGGGACCATTCTTTCTTTCCCCCTTGTAATTTTAGGCAGTCTTGTGTATTGTTAGGCTTTTTAATGGTACTAACTTTAGATGATATAGACTGTACAGTGAACAATCATGGACAAGAGCTGAACAAGAGCATGTTTATCTCCCTTTTGCATTGCGCTGTTCCCGTGCCTTCAAAAGTACTATAACATGATTTTTAAAATTAAATTTATTTTTAATTTTGTATTAAAAGTTACACATAGAGAGATAAGAGACTAATAGAAACAAAATAAAAAATGGAAGGGTTAGAAAAAAGAAAATAGAATAACTAGCAAAGAAAGAAATAAGAATATAGTAAAGAAAAAGAAAATAATATAAAGAAATGATTTTCCCTTTTATCACAACAAATATAAATAGTTTTAATAATTTGTTATCTTCTCTTAAAATACAACAAATGATCTCTGTTTTCCACCTACTATCTCTTATCCATAAACAAAACCTTGTCATTTTAGTCCATTAAGGGTTACCAGAGATAACATATTGATTTTAACCTTGATCAAATAAACCAACACTATTTTAACATGATTTTAACAATCTTTAAAATATCTTTAATTCCTCAAATAATGTCATAGAACTTTTATTTTTTCTTTGCTCCTTGTCACAAAATTCTACAACGCTTTAACATGCCTCTTTTGTAAATCCAATAGAGGAAAATTATACAGATCACTTTAAAAATCCTTCCTAATTATTAAGACATTAGCCTGGGTTTTTTTGTGTGTGTGGCCAGTGTAGGATATTTTTCCACATCATGCTTGTAGCCTGTCATTTTAAAAACCAATTTCAGATCAGTCTCAGTCTTGTCTAGTAAAATGGATTCCTACTCCATAATTTTTTTCTAAACACTATCTATAGAAGCAAACTCTCTTAAAATTAACTTCTCAGTCAAAGGTATCCTACAATATTAACATAGTTTGTTCCACTTTGTTCCACTTTGTATTAATCTTTAGTTCCTTCTAGTTCCCTCTAATGTCCAACCTTCAAAGTCCCATCCTATGATGCTTTTTAAGAAATCAAAACAAAAAATTGTCCCACAGGAAAGGATTTTTATAATTAATTCAAAAATCTTATTTCAAATCCATCTGGATCTTTACTCCATTTGTAATTTTCCAGAATCACAGAACTATTTATTACTTTTTTTGAGCCTTCTACTTGTATTTAAATTTTCTTTCACTAATGATTGACAGAAACTCACCCAACAGCTGAAAAACAGTTAATAAGCAATTTTCAAAGTGATTAGAAATGGAAGCATGAAAACCTATTATTGTTTTAAAGGTGCTTGGTTTGAGCAAGATGGCTATTCCTTCTAAACCTGCCAGGCACTATTAACTTGTGCCTTTTCAAAAGAAGCAAACTGTATGGAGCACTTGTGGGCAATCTCAAGTCCTTGTCCAGAGTTCACCATTTCAGTTCACCATTTCTTTTATGGAAGTCTCTACAACAAATGTTAATATTAATTAAATGTAAAAAAGTAATATTTGAAAACAAAAGAATAATGGTCTAATAAGAAGAGGATATTTGACAAAACACAAAGTCCTAAAAATATAAATAAAACAAATATGGCAAAGGCAAGCAAGGCTGGTACCAATAGTAATAGGTACCTTGGGTGCAATCCCAAAACAATTGGAGCACCACTTAAAAACTATCGGCATTGACAAATTCATCATCAGTCAATTGCAAAAGGCAGCTTTACTTGGAACAGCTTACATCCTGTAACAAGATCTGTAACACCATTAAACATTCACATCTGCATATTGCAGGTCTCTGGGAAGGACTTGATAGGCAGACAAAAGTGCCAAATACAATCTGAACATCTGGCTGACTATGCAACAAATCATCATAATAGGATAATAAGTAAAACATAAAAAACCAAGAAGCAGATAATGCCAAAACTTGTGCTTATACAGGAATTTCTGAATGTCCAGGATGACCTGCTTTGGGCAACTCTGATTATAATTCTGATCCTTTGTAGTGACTGTCGTGATTTATGCAATAATTTTCATGAAACTGGATTCAAGTGCTTCCTGCTGTAAGAAGTTTACCTATGAGACACAATGGCCCATGTTTTGACAATATGAGTTAAAACCAAGCAGAATCCAATGAAGCGTAATTGAGGATTACATTTTATTACATGAGAAGAACATCTGCATTGATTTTACCATTTCAATGGTAATCATAAAATATTTATGCAGTATTATGTTCTCTGCTGCTTTTAGCAGAACGATCCGTGGGAGCCTTGTCATGCAAAGAGAATGCATTCTGGGTTTCAGATGACATTTATTCTGTATATGCAATGTATGCTAAAGCCATCTGTTGGTTAAATATATATACTTAGGAATCTCACAGGTCTATCTTTGTCCTGTAGGTATTGCAATAGAAAAGCAACAATGAAAGCAGCCTCAAGACAAATGTAGCATAATTGTAATCATAATTTTCTGTGGAATTTCTAATATTCAGTTAAATTTATTTCAAGCGAAATCAAAAATCCAAATCCATACATTATTATATTTTCTAAGTCATCTTCAGTCAATTGTTACAATTTTTAATGAAAAACAAAACAAAACAAAACACCAGATACAAACATCAAAGCGATAATACAGGAAGAAGATTTTGATTCAACAAGAGAAAAGCTTTCAGGATTTGCAAAGGAACATATTGGAATTACCTTTAAAGAAAAATGGACTAATATTGAAATAAAGAAACGAATAAGTGTTTTTAGAGAAGATGATTTCATCAGACTCTAGCTGAGATACCACTGAGTTGGATCCATACAGTACCTTATCACACAAAAATATAATTCCCCTCCCCTGATTTTAAAGAAAAAAATTAGATGTAGCAGAAAACATGCATGCATGGAAAATTAGTTTTAATAATACATGTCAGGATACCACAGACATCCAGAACTATGTTGGACATTCCCCTTAGTGGCCATGGCACTTCCTGCTCCACATGATTTTATCATACAAAATGAAAAGTGGTTTGCTTCAAGCAAGTCATTAAATTCTCCAGTAGCATCTTTATTTCCAAGAATGAATCTGGGCTGTAGTCTTATTTTCATATATAGAAGTATAGCCTCTTACAAATTCAAAAATTTGTGCAAATCTGCCATACAGAAACAATACCCTAGAACAGAGTCACTTCTTCCCCAGGGCTTCGTATTGAAGAAGAGAATCTAGAGTGATAGCTAAGCTTGCTTTCAGAGAAGATTGCCATAACTAAGTTACCACTGGAATTGCATGCCCAAAGTTCTTTTGAGAATTCATTGCCTTTCATGATCTATGGTTACAATAATAAAATTAAATAAATCTATACATCTCAAATGAAGCTTGGAGTTTGCATTCACATAAGCCACAAATTGTGTGGATTTCCTTGAATAAATACTTGTCGTGGTTCTATAAGATCCTGACTGTGACCCACAAATCATATAAACAAGTAAGCCAATATGTAAGCTAGCAAGAAGAAAAATAATCCATCTTCTTCTTATCAAATGATAGAAAGATTGCAACAGTAAGTGTAACAGCAGCTCCCATCACCAGTGATCACAATATTTGGGGGGGCTTCTGAGAGTTTAACTAAGTAAAAGAAGCATTTAGCAGTTCTTTTTACAGGCTTGAAAGGAGTCAGAGGTCAAACCACAATTTAACTGTACCATGTGGGATTCCCATTCATACAGGAGAAAATCATAGAGAACCTCATTTCACATTGAAAAATAGACAAATATTTTTTCTCCAATCCTAACTCAAACACTTGACATGTGTTTTAATAAGGTTCAGATGTTATTCAAACAGGAAAAGCAAGGAAATGAAAGTTTTTAGGTGATATGATTAGTTTCTTTAATTCCAAGAGGAAGGGGATAAAGAAGGTGAGAAGGGAGAGGTTTTTTTCTTTTTTGACATGAAGTGCTGGTAATGACCTATAAAGCTCTCAATGGCTTGGGTCCGGATTATCTAAGGGAACACCTGCTGCCGGCATCAACTTCCCATCGTCCCGTGCGCTCCCACAGGGAGGGCCTTCTTAGGGTACCGCCGGTCAAGGGATGCCGGCGGGTTATCCCCAGGGGAAGGGCGTTCACTGTGGGCGCGCCGGCCCTTTGGAACCATCTTCCCACGGAGCTTAGGACTGCCCCCGACCTTCGCTCATTTCGCAGGGATTTGAAAACTTGGCTTTTTGAGCTGTCTGGCCCAGACTGAGGGGTTTTAATTATTTATTAATGGAGTTTTAGTTTAAATTCAGGGACTTAATTTAATTTTAGTTTTAATCGATTTTAACTTTGTATGTATGTATTTTTAATTTTCCCCTGTAAACCGCCCCGAGTCCTACGGGAATAGGGCGGTATACAAGTTTAAATAATAAATAAATAAATAAATAAGTGATGTTAATACTATTCTGACTAATGATAGGTTAATTCTACCTAGGAACTGTACATGTTGTTCCAAAGGTGTAATATGTTCTTTATTTCACAATGAAATGCACAGGTGCAGGATGGAGGACTCTCCTGGCTTGATAAAAGTACTTGCGATAAAGAGGTTGGAACAGTAGATGATTACAAACAGCATGAGTCAGTGCAGTGATGTGGCTGCAAAAAAAGGTAAATAAATTTTTAGCTGCATAAACAAAAGTCTGATTTTTAAACAGACAAGAAGTACTCATTCCACTTTCTTCTGCTTTGGTCAGATCCCACCCCAAGTACTGCATTCATAGTTGAAGAACGGGAACAGATTCAGAGTATGTCAATGAAGATAATTAGTGTATTAGAACATTTTACTTTATTTATCAAATTTCTATCCCGCTCATCATACTTGCCTCCTATAAAGAAGGAATGGGAATGTTTAGTCTTGGAAGAGGAAAATGGAAGAGGAGGAACTGAGAATTTGTACAGTAATGGGCAAAAGAAACTTCCTGACAGTTAGAACAATTAACCAGTGGAACAACCTGCCTCCAGAGGTGGTGAATGCTCCAACACTGGAGGTTTTTAAGAAGAGACTGGACAGCCATTTGCCTGAAATGGTATAGGGTTTCCTGCCTGAGCAGGGGGTTGGACTAGATGACCTCCAAGGTTCCTTCCAACTTATTATTATTATTATTATTATTATTATTATTAAAAGGAATAACAATGTAGAACAAGAGGAAAGACAGCAACCAAGACAATAGTCAGATAAAAGAAATTTGATTCCAGGCAAGATCTGTAACCCAAGAAAGCATCTCAAACAAAACCCTTCCTAGATCTCACAAACATAAAGGGAGAAATGGGGGGAACACATTCAGAGTTGTAAGATTCTGTTATAGTAACAGAACTTATAATACTTAGTACTTATTATAACAAGTAATAGTTGTTATGTACTGGGCTCTTAAAGAATACCACGTGGGTTGCTGGAGCAGCTAACGGCTCTCCAGCAACCCAGACTACAAGTCTCCTGTGCTGCAATTGGCTAGCTCCAGGCGGCAATGGTTGATTCAAACCTATTGGCTGCCTCCTGGGGGCTAGAATATATATTGCGGCTAGTTGCAGCCTTTTCCCCAGTACAGTTTCTGCATGAAATAAACTATGAGTTACCTTGTACTCAGCTTCGCGTCTTCATTCCTGCGCCAAAGAACCCACTATTTAACAATAGTATTTATAATAAAAGTCTATATGAACCAGGTTTCCTAGTCTGGTCTACCTTGGAGGATTAACAAACCCGTAGGAATAGCACTTTTCAAATGCTTATAAGAATACCACACAAAAGAATGTCACAACCTGATTGTCTGTGGAGATTCTCTATCATCCAGGTCATAGTTGTCCCAAAGGTGCTTTTTCAAAAGGCAACTGGATTGTTTTTAATTCTTCCTCAAGAAAAAAAAAACAGTCCAGTTGCCTTTTGAAAAAGCACCTTTGAGACATGACCTGTTCTCCCGTGACTCAGCAAAACAGATCACAGAAAAGCAAATTCCAATTTAATGATAGAAAAAAAATCTTAACAGCAAAGAGCAATTTTATATTGGAAACAATCTGCCCTTTTACCAGATGCATTCCAGCAGAGGCTAGAAAGCCTATTGTCTGGTTTATTTTAATTTTATTTCCTATGCTGGCAAAGGGGCTGGCTGCATCATCCTAGAAAACCCTTCCCAACTCAGTAAGACTACATTTCTGTCTTTGGATTGTACATAAATTTGGCTGAGAGACTGTAGTCTCTCCTTATCTCTTTTTAAAAACTGGTGCTGTTTTGACTGACTTCCAGTTTCCTTACTGGAAGCTGGATTTTTTTATGAGTAATACGTTTTTGTCATAAAATCAAGAGTTTCATATATAAATTCTTCATGAATTCTTGAATGTATGTCAAATGACATCAATCACTTTTCATTAAGCAATTTGTTACTGAACTTCAGTTCATGTCATATTTTTGACTGGGTTACTCAGATATATAAAGTGTGTGTGTGTGTGTGTGTGTCTGTTTGACAGCCGAGGAACATAAATAAAGATTTGCTCTTGGCCTTTCCTTATTTTTGACATTAGTTTTGCATCTGGGCAGAGCCATGGTGGCGGAGTGGTGAGAATGCAGAATTGCAGACTAATTCTGCTGACTGCCAGCAGTTTGATCCTGACCGGCTCAAGGTTGACTCAGCCTTCCATCCTTCTGAGGTCAGTAAAATGAGGCCCCAGATTGTTGGGGGCAATATGCTGACTTTGTAAACTGCTGTAAAGCATAATGAAGTGGTATATAAGTCTAAGTGCTATTGCTATTGCTATTTGAGCATGGCTCAAATTTGCTGAGAATAGAAGATGGTCTCTACCAACTGCTTATGGATAAGGGAAATTTCCCTTCAACCTATGTTGGTGGAGCAGTGGGCTAATGCCTCCTTAAGTAACACCAGCTGCCTGCAATTAGTGCAGGTTCACATCCCACCAGGCTCAAGGTTGACTCAGCCTTCCATCCTTCCGAGGTAGGTAAAATGAGGACCCAGATTGTTGGGGGCAATAAGCTGACTTTGTTATAATGCCGCTTGGGGTGTGTGTGAAAGCCCTAATAAGCAGGCATATACATAGAATGAAGGCTACTGCTAAGCTTGTAAGCCGCCCTGAGTCTTCGGAGAAGGGTGGGATATAAATGGAATTAAAATAAATAAATAAATAAATGTTTCATTTGTCTGTGAGGAATGGACATTTCTGCCTGGGAATGATATGTAGGCAGACAGTAAATTCTAGTCTAGCCTTAGGTGTGAAGCCAACTGAATGACTGGAAGATGTACATAGACACACATAGACACATAAACACAAAGACACACATATACAAAATTACGCACCTACACTGATAGTCCAATCTAGATTGGAACCATTGTTTTCTTCCCCAAGAGCCTTTATGTGCAAAATCTACGAGACAGAGAGGGGGGGAGGGGGGGAAGAGAGTGTGTGTGTGTTTCAGTGTGTCATTTAATTGCTTCTGGCTGGTTGTAAAATACTTTTCCTTGAGAGATGACAAGAGGATCACAAGCAAATTATGCTTTGAGAAAGAATCTTTATATACTGCTCAAAAAAATAAAGGGAACACTTAAACAACACAGTGTACTGTATTTAATAGTAGGATGTCTTATTTTGTGTTCCCTTTATTTTTTTGAGCAGTATATTTGTGGATGATTTAACATTTATGATGCTTCAAAGAGATGAGTGGAAGCTAATTAGAAAACAATACTCACAAAGGAGGAAGTGATTTCATGTCCAAATGTTCCCATCTCCTCCTTGTGACAAGATCGAACCCAAACCCAAACCTAAACCCACCAACCCCCATTTCAACTCTGGTGAGTTATATTTGTGTTGCTAAGCCTCATTCTTTTTTATTTTGCTTATTTGGGCAACTGTTCCGTATTTTAAAAGTTTAAAAAATGCTGTTTGCTTTTATAGTATATTCAGCGCAATAAATGTAATTGTTGTGCTAATTTTGCACAATCTTTAGCATATGTGTTACGCTAAGATGTCTTATATAATCTTGGTTTAAATCCATTTGAAATTTAATGCTCCTTACTGTTCCTTTCAGTTAAACTTTCTTGGCCTTTATTTTAAGATTCAAAACTATTTTTCTGCTTAAGAAGGATCTGCAAATCCTACATTCTCTCCCAGCTACAAATAAGTCTATGATTGTCAAGTTGGCATTACAACTGCTTTTTCCCTTGCCTAACAGATCAAGAAATGCCTTTTCTGGGGCTAACTCTTGGAAAGAAAATGTTGAGCACCCTAAGGATGAAAATATGTGAGGCACATTAGGATAGCAAATACATAAATAAATATAGCGGTCTGAAAATCTTCATGTTATAATATTGCGCGAAAGAACCGTGTTAGCTTTTGGCAGTTGAAGTCAACAAGTAATAAAAGAGCCAAGGTTGCCTACCCCTGGTTAATGGTAATCAGAAATCACAAGGAGTTTGGTAGCATCTTTTCAGACTAAGAAATGCTATTTCTTTTTTTATAAACATTGTCGGATTGAAAATATACTTTAATGCAACGAGATTTCTATACTATACTATGGAAATATACCTTGTATAGTATATTTCCACAGTATAGTATGAAAGTAAAACATAATACCAAGAGGATTTTTTGTAGCATTTTGGAAAAGTTTTTCTTGAACTGTACAGTGGAATGTTTTGTCTTCTGGAGTTATCTTGAAAGTATTGTTTTATGCTTCCAAACAGGGCAGTAAAAACATATTTTTCCACATTTACTCCTTGGTCAATTGGTCTATTGTATGATACTTCAATATATACTACATCTAATATCAGATTTTCTCTTTTCATATAATTACAGCTCTATGAGAATACGTCATTCTGTTTCAGTTTTTTTAGCTCACTTGTTGCTTATTTATTCCATATATTTCACCCTTGCGAGTTACTTCTCTGGAGTGTTAGATGTTAGATATAATTCCCCTGAACATTATTGATAAGTACAGATCACTTGTGTATGATGCACTATTGCTGTCTAGTTATAGGACAGGTTGATAAAAGTCCAATCCTAAAATAGATATATGATAATTATTTACATATTTTAATCACAATATATTTCACTCTTCTGCACATGTATGCATTTTGAATATGCACCTCTATATTAAACATCATCAGACAAGCAGTATTGTGTCTATGTATGTTAATGTATAAACATACTTATATGCCCATGGACATTGGGATCAAGCATATATAGAGGGAATTAGTTATTTTCTAACTGGTGAATTTATTTATCTAAGACATTTAACAGTATATTGTAAAGGAGGGAATTATTGGTTCTTAAACCCTCTGAGGGCAAATGATTTCAAAAATAAGTGCGTTGGAGACAGAGATTGTGTAATGTGAAATAGTGGATGTATTGGAGAGTCATGATTTATGTATGACACCACCAGGCAGATGAAAGATGCGTGATAGTCCCATGGGGTCCTCTCCGTGTCCTGGTTCTGAGACTGAGATACACAGTGTGGCCTGATGCATCTGGTGCTGAACATGGGGAAAGAGAAGGGGGTGAAGGAAGCTAAATAATAAAAGCAAAAACGTATCCTTGGTTCATTGATCAATTTTCCTTGTTGGTCCACCCTTCACTGCCATCCATATTCACCAGAGAGACTGATACTCCGATACCCAGAGAAATGTATTCACTTTACTTCCTGGGGCCAGCTGTCCTTTTTGTTGTCAAAATTGTTCTTTTACATGGTCTCTTTCATATTTTTTCTCCATTTTTCTTCAATTCATTTAGTTCCTCAAGATTTCTCCTACTGCAGCAAAGTGTGAGTTTAAAATGAGAATACAGAACTTCTTTGAAAATACTGATTCTTGTGGGATTATAATTTATGACATTTCATTCCTAGGCCATTTATTTGCTAAGAGAATTCAAAGCTGTTTATAGTTAGAGTCAGTTAAATTAAAGCTTTATCCTGATTATTAATAAACTATGAGAAATTATCAAACAACTCAAAAACTGAAAAACCCTAATCCATTTTGAAGCAATGATCAAGTTGCTAATTCTGATCAATAATGGAAGTCAGAGAAATTAAAATTAATTTTGTTGTGACCTGAGATTATTTGGGGAGAACACGTCAGGATGAATGTGGAGCTACTAAAAGAATGACAGTATTCTAGAATATGATGAACATAATGATGTGATGGAAAACAATTGCTCTGGGTGACCTCATTAAATCTATGGGTGATATCAACATTAAATACTGAAAAAAATGCTGAATTATGGGTTTTCATTTCTTTGTTATCCCCTAAGACTAATAAACCATGCTGGCTAAGGACTTGAGTATTGAATCCATCCAAGTGGTACCAGGGTAAGAAAAACAGTTCTACTGAATCTATTAGAATTTCATTCTGTATTCTGCTGGCATACCAAATTATAAGATAATGTATCATCACTGCATCCAATATGCTGCCTTTTGCTAATGTGGGATGTCTCATATAAGTCTACTTAATGCATACAAAATAACATTTAGTCTGATGTTTTTCCTCTAGTAGAATAATATTCTTCTCTCCCTTTAAATTTATAGCGTCACTATCAATTGCAGGACTTGTGTGTCAAACCATGGAGTAAATGGACAAGTACATTGTTCTGTCAATCAATGCCAACTCATTGCTCAAGAGGACTTAGGCTTAAAAAAAAAGAGTTGTGGCTCATCGCATCTCTTATTCTTTATTTGACAAGCAGAATAATTTTATCTTGTTAACGATTTTCAGAATGCCTGAACCTGAATATTGGCTTTATTTTCTAACATGAATCATTTCATTGTTTTAATTTTTTAAACAATTTGTAATAGTTACTTATAATTCAAATGGTAGATCATTGATAAAACTGACTGGGTAAAAAGTTGAATGGTCTTCAATATCACTGAACTTCTTATACAATAGACGTCTCCACAATCCGCCATTTTAATAAGGATATTTTTTATTTCAAATCTAAATGGAAAGCAGTGAAATTTAACAAAGGTTAAATGAAGTGGAACAGTCCAACAGTAGCTAGTTGCACAAATATGTTGAGTATGTAGCTTGGCTGAAAAGCTAAATAAAGAGTGCTTTATTTTATGTATTTAAAAGTGGAACACTATGCATAGCTACTCAAAAATAAATTAGCGATTACAGGATAGTAACATAAATATTTTATATCCTTTCTTCTTGCCCTATGTGGTGAATAATAACCAAAATGTTACATCAATAAGAGTAATAAAGACAAAAACATCTATATAGAGCAGTGTTTCCCAACATTGGCAACTTTAAGATATGTGGAAATTTAGTTCCCAGGATTCCCCAGTCAGCCATGTTGGCTGGGGAATTCTGGGAGTTGAAGATAAAGTTGGCATGGTTGAAAACCACTGACATAGAGAAAGACAAGAAGACACACAATATAGAAGGGGCACTATAACTGAAATGGCCCTGTCCTATCTATTCACCATCTTCAGGTATGTATGTTTGCTAGGTGGGGAAATTTAAATCCCTGGAAAAAAGGGACTACATGATGCTAGTGATCTGAGTTTGATCAAAGGAATGTTTTTCTTAGGATAATCTCAATATTGCAAGGGTGACAAAGTCAGACCCAAATTTACAGATACTGTATCCCTTTACTTTTATCAGGAGTGAAAACATGACTTGCATGTTCCCCTAATGTCCTTTTTCAGTGGACTTGGGCAACAAAGAATCTTTGGTACTTGACAATTTCTTCTAAAGCTGCGAAAGGCAGGTGTTCATTCCTGGAAAAGCTTTGAAGCTAAAAATAAAATAGAAGAAAATTAAAATTAAAGGATATTTCCAGGTACATTGTAATCATCTTAATACTTACATTTCAGGGGGGCTGTGTGCGAGTGAGTGTGTGAAATGCTGACAAAACTCCCAGTTCAAATGGAATGCAGACAGAGAAGTAGAGTAAAGCTTTGTAAGTCACTTGAGATCAATCGGCAAAGAATACCTTCGTCTCAGCCATGTCATTATCAGATTAATAGCTGAGTTCCAATTCAAGCTGGAATTATTTGGATAATGAAATCAAAAGGGACGTTTTCACAAACAATTTGCCTTGGAGCAAAATTATAAAAATGCTGGAGATAGAATTTTCCTGCCCCCCCTCCCTTTGGCCACCACACCCCTTCAGATTCTTTCCAGACTGGGTTGCTTTACACATAAGCCACATGGCCCTTCCCTTTGAATTCTTCATGGTTTCCCCCCCTCCCCGCTTTGCCTGGCACTTTAATGTAAGCTGAGACATCTGATCTTCTCTAAACACCCATTGGATAGTCCTTTATTCTGTAAGCAGATTACCTTGGAAAGATTTGGTGACATCTATTTGATTAATCAAAATTGGATATTTATATTACAGCAGAATTGACTAAGGCTTCTCCCCAGAGCAACAGAAGCATGAAAACATTACAGAAATGGCTAATATTTACTAAGAATGTAAAGTTGAGGCTGTAATTCAATTTTGTATTTTACTGTGCTGAAAAAAGATGGAAGTCAATACTTTCTTTTCTTTTTTCTCTATTATCCCACACCTTTCTATTCCCTTTCTTTGCACTTTGCACTTCCCTACTATCTTTATTTTCACTTGTATTTTATATTATGATAATCTCAATAAAATTAATATACACATACAAATGAGATGAAAATCTATATTTAGTGGCATCTGCTGACATCCCCCCCCCCAAAAGCACACTTTGATGCTTTGTTGTCCTATGGCTTTATATTTTGTTTATTCATTTATATTTCTGTCTCATTGTTTTTCCCCCCAAAGAGAGTCTATACTTGCCATACATGATATATTCAAATAGCTCCTATTTATGTCATTGGTGTGTTTATGTCTTTAACTACAGTACTTAGTCTCCTAAAATGCTTTAGATGTAGAACGTGGATTCAGTGGAGTTTATTGGAGCTTAGGTTTACATAATATCACATTCAAATTGTTAAAAAAAATCATTTTAATATACTGTATTTTTATTTGCAATGATGGATAAGTTGCTTACTATCCATTGGTGAAAATTTGCTTTTGCAGAAGTATGCTCAAGGGTTGGCCCATTTTTCAGTTGTTTATTTGTTCCTATTCTCTTTCTCTCTTTCCCTCTCTCTCTCAGGATAGGGAGACTGGTTTATGAGCACACTGAAAGAAATTTCAATGACTACTGTCAACCTCCAACTTGAGTATTCTTACTGTTTTCATCTTGTCAGCCACAATTTTCTGTTACAGTGTTTGGCAATATTCTTTCCGCAGTGTTTTTGGTAACATATAGATTCTTTAAAAATAGTGTAACAAAGGGGTACTTTCATTTGGATAAATAAATCAGAGTAAATCTGATCTCCCTCCCTCCCTCTTTCTTTCTTTCTTTCTTTCTTTCTTTCTTTCTTTCTTTCTTTCTTTCTTTCTTTCTTTCTTTCTTTCTTCCTTCCTTCCTTCCTTCCTTCCTTCCTTCCTTCCTTCCTTCCTTCCTTCCTTCCTTCCTTTCTTTCTTTCTTCTCTCCCTATTTTATACTGCTGTTCATCCTGTTTAAAATTATAAGTTTGGGCAGACTATATAAATTAGATGGCATACTAATTTTAGAAGACAGGAAAAAGAGTCTAAATGATTGTGGTAGGTTAGAAAAGCAGTTTAAGAATAACAAAATAAAATTTAATCTAGATCAATGCAATGTTTTTCACTTGGGACATCAAAATGCATACTGTATAGGGTGAAGAATAGTCGGCTTGGTATAAAAAGAAATTGATCTTATTATTTCAGTGGATTACAAGCTGAATATTGGCCAGCACTGTGGTGTGGTCACCTGAATTTTAGGCTTAATGAATGGAATTATTGTTTTCAAATCCGGGGACGTAATTCTTTCGTTCTGTTTTGCACAACTGTGCAGGACTGGATCTGACAAGGACAAAAGTGCTTTGGAGGTGACTTGGGCATCATTGCTGCAACTGACAGCATTCCCTTAGCCCTACATCAGGGGTGTCAAACTCAATTTCATTGAGGGCCGCATCAGCATTGGGGTTGCCCTCAGGGGGCCGGGTGGGTATGGCCAGGATGGGCGTGGCCTACTGGGTGGGCGTGGCTAGAGTGCGTATGGCCTACTGGGTGGGCGTGGCCAGCTCTACATCGTTCACATCAAGGGTGCCTATGGGGGCCTGGGCAGGAGTGGGACAGATCTGAGGGTCTCTGGCAGAAGGAGGGTCTCTGGGCCAGGGCCAAGGCAGTGGGGGCCGTTCCCTCACTGTTTCCAGGATGGCTTCGCGGGCCGCATGAAACCACTTCGTGGGCCGGATCCGGCCCCCGGGCCTTGTGTTTGACATGTCTGCCCTACATTGTTTCCTGGTCCCACACATTAGTCACATGGGCTTAGGAAAGTTTGTGTTTGAGAGAAGGGTCATTAAAGAAGTGGCAACAGGGGGTGACCATATTTTGCTGCTTTGTCATTATTTGTGTAATGTCTCCTGAATACACACAATATTTACCCCAGCTGAGGTCATCTAACAGGACAACTCAGGCTATTTCAAATCCAGCCATATATTTCACTCCTTGCCAGTTGACACCACCTTCCAGTTTTTGCAAGTATGAGCTGTTGCCCTCTGCCTTTCTTTATGACTTTGTCTCTTTACTTGCACAGTTTTTCAGCTTTCCAGCTTTCCAGTGCCCAATGATTCTGCTAGCTAGGAATTATGAGAATTGTATAGTAACTTAATTGTAAGACACCAAATTAGAGAGGTACAGTTTTTCTTAATTCTTTGCCCAAGTTGGAATTTAATGTTCTCTATTGTGATGAACAATATTGGAACCTTAATCTCCTTTCCCAATTTGATGGAGAGCTATTCAAGGCAAAGACAAGGTTTTGGGAAATACTTTTTGAGTGAACAGGATGAGATAGATGGGAGGAGAATTAAAACCAGTCACTTCGAAGATGGGCCTGTAAGTAGAACCCAACAAAGACAAACCTACCATTAGCTATTTCTCATACCAGCAACCTGGGTATAAAAGCAAACCTGTGTTTGCTTTTATACAGTCTGTGGGTTGAAGCCATGGAAAACATAAAGACTGAAATAAGCTCAGGTTCACATAGGAATGTTAAGATGAGATTCAATAGCAATCCCTTTTTTCTATGGAAAAAAATGCAATCCAATCTCTTCCACTAAAACAATTGGGGCTTGGTTGCATTGTGTCAACACTTCAAGGTAAACTAAACAGGAAACATGACTAGATGAGCTAATTCTATTTTATTGTAAGGCTACATTAACAGATTCTTGCAAGTCTGAAGGTACAAATCTTTTGCCACTACTTTTAATCAGGGATGGGTTCTTTCTAAATTTCTTCTTCTGACTGTTAAGCCACTGGAGGCTCCTCCCTCTCTTATCTGATTGTTCCCTAGGCAGCATATCTTCCCCTCTTCCTCAAGGTCATTACAAATAGCAATTCGTTTATCTATATAAGTGCAAAATTTATTATCTCTTTAATTATCTAAAGAATTTATCTTCACTGAGCTATATGAGTATGCACTTTGTAATTTCTTAGAAATTTGTCATCTTAATATCAGGTTTCATCCATATTAACAATCCTTACATGGTTATCAGGATTGGGCAGACATGTAGAGTTCTTTTCTCTAGAAAACTCTTTCTTGCTAAATGCTAGGTATGGCCTAACCTAAGATCACCAAGGATTTTCTTTGGGAAGTTGGCTCCCAAAGCAGTCATCAGAAATATTTAGCTGAGGGGAGCAAGACACACATTTTAAAAAACAATGATAATCATCTTAAGGGTGTGCAAGCCTTTTATTAGTATGCAGTTAGTGTTACTCAACCTTAAAGCTGTACATTACGAGCCAGTATTTTAAGCTGCTTAATTTCATTTTCTCAATACTTAGTAAGTAGAATCTGAGAGGCAGAATGGCGCTTTACCAGCTGGATGTGGCTCCTATTTAGGCAAGGTTTCTAGACTTCTAATATGAAGATGGAACTGGTGGAAACAGGCCAGGAGGAAACATATGGAATTCCAGTTGAGACATCACTTTTCAAAGAAACCATTCTTCAAGACTTTTCTCACACCTTTGATGACTTTCAAAAATAGCTTGGGCACTGAAAAAATATACCCAAGTGGTCTCTGGCCATTCTTGACTTGGGAGGGAAGGGTGACTGTATTAAAAAAAAACCCTGATCCTTTGCCTACCTTTACCACACTAGCACAATGAGGTTGGTCAGTATAAACAGATTAAGGCAGTCTATGATAGCAATTGATGGGTTGTCCTAAAGGACAAGGTTGCAGTGCACAAGGTCTTTCATCTGGGTTTTTCTTTTGCTGTAATCAGCCACTCCGCTAAACTTTCTTTCTTTCTTCTTTCTTTCTTTCTTTCTTTCTTTCTTTCTTTCTTTCTTTCTTTCTTTCTTTCTTTCTTTCTTTCTTTCTTTCTTTCCTTCCTTCCTTCCTTCCTCCACTGAGCAGCTGATATACCCATCACCAAAATATCTTGTATTTGCAAAGCTCTTGCACTGAAATCCCCTGCAAAGCTGTCATGACATCCTTCTTGTTCCTGCTAACTTGCTCTAGACTTTAGCTATATCTACTCTGTCATTGCTCAGTTCCTCCTTTATCACCCTTGTCATCTACCACCAGATTCTCATCCACAGTACTGATGTTGATATTTTCTCACCACTAAATGGCAGCAAATAGTTACAAACTTTTCTCCACAACAACACCTCCACAAGGTAGGTTGAGTTGAAAAAGTGCCTGCCCCTTCCATTCTGTCTCTACAGGCACTAGATCAAGATTCTTCAGCCTAGTCCAGGATGGCAATGTATATCTGAGTATTATCAGCATATTAATAAAATCTTCATCTCAACTTCTTCATGACTTCTACTAGTGGTTTCACGTTGGTGTTAAAAAGCAGAAATTAGAGAAATAAACCTTATTGGGTGAAAGTTTCTTCATACACAACTGAAAGCAGTCAGGAAGAAACAGAATAATTGAAGATTGATGCCCGCAGTTGCGCAGGCAGTCCATATTGTTACCATAGTCGATAGTAATAAAGGTCACAGAGAGGTGCAGAAGGACTAGTTTAGGCAAACACTTCCTATCCAGGAATGAATGAAGAAAATAAATCAGAGTAATCAATACTGTTTCCATCTGTTGGCCAGGTCTCAACTTGAATGGAAAGGGAAAAGGGTAATTTATTTCAAGAAGTGTACTCTTAATTGTGGCTGCACCTTTTCAAAGGAAAATTTGGAAGCCTTATAGTTGTAGTCAAAATTAATCAGATCTAAGGAGGGCTTTTCAAGCGGCAGCTTGCCTCACATCTTCCTCAGCATAATATTGATAGTTTCCCAAGTTAAGCCAGGTTGGACAGGAATCAAACCCACAAGAGGTAATCCAAAGATCACCATGCCCATTTCCTGAAGCAGGCCCAAAGATCAACGTAGCCTCTTCCTCAAAACCCATTGGGAAAAGCCAAGAATAGCATGAAACTAGTCCACATTTGTCTGGGGTCATGCTGTCATCTATGTGTTTTAGGATGGAAGGAATTAACATGGCAAGATATCCCCATCATGAGCTTTGCTGACTAACAGCCAACTTTTTGGTGAGTTTCAGCAATTTTGTTGGGAAAAGGCTTTGCAAACAATCACAGCTTCCAGATCTAAGGACAGATCTCTATTCCATAGGGAGTTTGTCACCCTGGACACCCTGTCATCTACAGTAAGGTAGGAGGAGCCCCCCACTCCCTCTTTTGCTATTACTCATACAGCCAGATTTTAAATCACATAGGATTTTCAGTTGAAAATTCTTTTTGATATAAGTACTTCAGTTACACCGAGAAAAAAGGGTTCTGAATTTAAATTTTTCTTTAAACATTCTTATTTTATGTTAGTCTAAAGAAGACCAAATTCCAAAACAGAATAATATCAAAATGTGAAAGAATAAGTGAAAGGTAATAAAATAGCAGTGAATGCTAAAAACAGCTGAGTTGGAACTTGTTCATAATTTCAAGTTCATACTTTATTTTTTTTTATTTTTTTTTATTGAAAAGTTTTAAAATACAATTTTCCTTTGAAAAACCCCCCTTCCCCCTCCCTCCTCCCCTCCCTACCTCCCCCCTATCTCCCCCCCCCTCCCCCTCTCCCTCCTCCCTCCCCTGCCTCCCCCCCTCTACATCCCCTCCTCCCCCCCTCCCCCCCCCGACTTCCCAGAGCAAAATACAAGGTATATATCTAAAAAGCAATCATAAACAATCATATACTAACAATTATAAACTCTAAAATCCATCACTCTCTAGCTTATATAGAGTAAACCAATCCTTAACAATACTAAATATGTATAAAGAACTAAAATAAAAGAAAACTAGCATCATTCTCATCTATGTTCTTCCACAATTCACTATTACCTAGACATATTCTCACTTACACATCACAAGCACCTATCCCTATTAACCTCTCTAGCCAAAATAGGCTATAATAGATAGTTCTTACACAAATTAACCCGCATTAACCCACAAAACTTTCTTCCTCTTCCTCTGTAGTAAATTGTCCATTAATTCCAAATTGAACATTCTGTTACCATACATATCATCCCAAAACTCTTAAAAACACAACTACCACTTGACTATAAGTATATTGTGGAAGTTCCATAGATTTCTACTGGTCTTATTTTTTAATCTTTTTTGAGCGTTTTAAGGCAGCACGCGTCACCCTCTGTTCTCTAGGATCATCCAAAAGAGTTGCAGCTTGATCTCCTCCTGTACCCTTCTCGTCTATCTGTCCATCTTCATCCTCTTGATGTTCTCCTTCTCCAGATCCCTCTGCAGCTTCCAGAAGTGTTGATGGGGTTGCTTTTAAAACATTGTTGTAAAAATCATGCGCTTGCTTCACAGTACCCAAACAGTACCTTTTGCCATCATACATGAAGCTCAACCCAGCTGGGATCTCCCATCTGAACCTTATATCTCTTTGCTTGAGCTCTTGCACAAGAAATATAAAGTCCTTCCTTCTCTTTAAAATCTTTGGAGGAATTTCTTTTAGAACCAAAACTTCTTGACCAGCAATCACAACTTTAGTATCATAGGCAGCTTGTATAACTTCATCTCTAATTTCCCTTTTTACAAAATAAACCACCACATCTCTAGGCAACTTTCTCTGCTTAGCAATCCACGAATTCACACGAAACACTTTGTCCATGCCTTGTTTTATTTCAGATGCTGGATGGTTCAATACCCCCTCAAAAGCCTCAGAAACCAGCTGCTTTAAATCTTCCTTAATATTCTCTTTTAGGCCTCTAATTCTAACAGCAAACTGCATCTGGTAAAATTGAGCCAAACTCTGTTCGCTATCCATTTTGTCTTTTAAATCTTCAATTTCCAATACTTTTGCTTCTAATATAGCATTCTTTTGAGTCAAGTCTTCCACTTGATCATCCAGCACCTCCACACATTTAGCTACTTTATGCACTGAGGACAAAATGTCTACCTTCATCTCTCTAAGTTTCTGCTCCATCCTTTCTTCCATTCTCTGCTCCAATTTCTCCAATTTCTCCTCCATCTGTGCAAATTTAACACCCATTGACTCCAAAATTAACTGGGTATGTTTTTCAAGATCCTTCGATGTCAATACATCAGGAGAATGCAACGCCTGCAGCAATGATTGTTGTTGCACCGGAGAATTTCCAGCACTCCGAAAAGTTCTAGGGGGAGGTTTAGCCGCCATCTTTTACTTACAATTGTGACGCACTTTCACTTTAAGTTTTAAGCAAAGTCCATCAAGCTTGAGAGTAAAATAAAATAATCCTCTTCATCTCTTCATCTTTCCCTCTTGTACTGCTCTGCCTGCTCTTTTCCTTTCATAGTCTCTCCTTCAAGCAGGGATGGTCGCAGACGCCTGGCTCTGCTCCATAAAGTCCGGAGCAGAGACGCTAGCCAGCTGGGAGCAGCCCAGTCTACGGGGGAGTTCAATCCTTCAGCCGCCCAAGCTCCAAGCTCAGGCGGCCCCGGAGAACTCGACCCCTACCTGGGGGCTCACCCCCTCCTCTTCTCCCGAGGAGGGGGCTTCAAATTCGCCCGAACAGCTGATCGGCGCTGTTTCAGGCGAAAAATCACACAGCTGAGCCGCGGGCAGCCCGGGAAGGCTGTCTCCGGCGCCGCGGAGCCACCGGAAGTCAAGTTCATACTTTATTGAGTTTTTCTTGTTCCTCATCATTTTCTCATTTAGACATCATATTCTGAAGAAGTGGAAGGATTTTCTAGATGTTCATCCATAACTGAAAATAAACAGTGCTTAACAGGTAAAGGTGAGCAGCCTGTCAGATCCAAAGCAGGAAAAGTACTTCGTGCTCATGGTGTCTACTGGTGGGTAATTAAAGAGCCAAGTGGGCTCAGGAAAATGTGTTTGAATTAAGAAGGGTGAGACCGTGTTTTATACTGAATTTCTTTTAAGAAGTTCAGGCTATACATGTGATATAAGCCTGAGCTAAGAGTGGTCTTGTGTAGGAAGAAAGACATTTCAAGCCTCTGAAGTTATGTAGCAACTTGCTGCTCTCCAGATGTGAAAATGTGATTTTCATTTTCATTTGTTAATGATTTCACAAATGATTACAAACCAAGGATATTCTAAACTAAAACCAGAGTTTAGAGTCCCTCTTTTACACGGCGGAGGAGGGCAGGCCCTATATTGGAGCAAGATGAAACAGGCTGCTTCAATCATGAGACATTATGATTGAACACTGGCAATAGAATTCTTCAGTGCTGCTTGTCTGGTATCGGATTGGCTCTGCTATGAATTCTGGCATGTTATACTGTGGGCCTCCCTATATAGCGTGGGGCAGCTTTATTTCACTTGTAAAACACATTGTGATGCTCACTTTATGTGAGTGCAAGTTCTCAGACAAATAGCCCAATACCAGTTCCCCCCAAAAAAGCAACTTTCTAGTCCAGTTTGTTGGCAGACATTTGCCATGTATGACGTCGTTCAGGATGTATCACAAACTTGCAATAGTGGTGAATATCTGTAGCTCGGGCATCAGATGAGAGTGAAGGTTCGTTCTCCGAGCTTGTGGGTTCGTTTCTGAATGTTCCATTACCAGGCTAGGTAATGAACCCTCACTTGACACACCCACACCTGAAGCCCTTATAAACAGAAGAGCACTGACATCGACATCCCCTAAACGCCACTGAAGATGTTACCTAGCCTGGTAATGATATGTTCGGAACCAACCGACAAGCTCGGAGAACGAACCTTCACCCTCATATCACAAGCTGTTGCTGCTGTTAAAGAAGTTTCATAAAGTCTTTTTGCCACATTTTTATGAGATGCAACCTCTGCTATTTTTGATACGAATTACTGAAAAGTAACAAAGGAACTATAAGAATATTCAAGCAGCTTTTTTTTTACTCCTCAGTTGTGAGTTCTGGCAAATATCTTTGCATTCTTTATGCAATTCATACTTAGTTGCAAGCTTTTGCATTTTTAAAAGACACAGTCATAAATAATCCAATCTATTGGTTAATCCAATAACCATAAACCCTAACCCTGAAGTTTATATCTTGAAGAAACTAAACAGATACTTCTGGAACTGTAATTTGTTGCCACTAAAGTGTCATTTGTGACTTCAGCAACCTTTACTCCTGTATATTTAGAAGAATCACCTGCAAATATCAGCAAGTGACAACTTTTTATATCCAAGCAGTGAAAAATTATACCTTCAAGTTTAAAAATACATCACACATTACTATTCTTTCTGAATCCCAGTTTTCACTTTCTGGTAAAGTTCTGGAGGTAGTTTCATAAGCTCATAATTCTGAAGAGATGTGCACTTATTTCAGTTTAGGGAATTTATTATGCTACCTATGAAAGATGCAAAAGAGAATCACATATTTGGGACTAGAGATAATCCTTCTACAAACCTCTGGAAAACTACACTAAGGAATTTTCATACAGTAACAATACAGGTAGTCCTCGACTTACAACAGTTCATTCATTGACCATTTAAAATTACAACAGTACTGAAAAAAGTGACTTATGACCATTTTTCATGCAACCACTGCAGTATCCCTATGGTTATGTGATCAAAATTCAGATGCTTGGCAATTGAATCATAGTTATGTCATTTGCAGTGTCCTGAGGTCATGTGATTTCCCCCTTTGCAACCTTCTGACAAGCAAAGTCAATATGGAAGCCAGATTCACTTAACAACCATGTTACTCACTTAATAACTTCAACGATTCACTTAACATCTGTGGCAAGAAAGGTTGTAAAACTCACTTTAACAAATGTTTCACTTAGGAACAGAAATTTTGGGCTCAATTGTGGTCGTACATCAAGTCAGTAAATTCTTGGCTCTTAATAAACGAATCACTATGGAACTTTATTTGAACTGAAATCCTGTGACACCACTGCCAAACAGCACTGAGAATTTTGAAAAAGATGGTACGGCAGTCTGATTCAGCATGCTCACTTGTTGATTACAGGATGGATCCAAATTAGAACTGCTGATTACAGGATGTAGCTTAATCAAGTTAAGCGGTATTGATTTTACAGGATATTCTCTAATTACAATAAAGTCAGTGTCCACTCTAAAGATTTTAGCACAGTACCTTACTTCAAGGGACAGAGAAAATAAAAATCTTGTGTGTCAGCAATAAGTTGATATACTTATTACACATCTCATTAAGAATGACAATGTCAGTGTAACATGAATCACAGAAATAGTAGATATGCTTCTTTATCACAAAAGCAGAAAGAAATAACATATCAAAAGACTGCTCTGAGCAATTCAGACCAGAACACATATTAATTCTTGGTGCTCTATCTCATGAAACAGATGTGTCTTATTCAGAGCTGAAACCTGAGAGACCTCAGTCTGTGAGCCATCAGTGACTTGGAAGTCAATACAAATTCTTAGACAGTCTCTTAAAAGTCTCACGGTGTTCACATCTTACAAAGATCCATCTCTTGCAAAGTTCTTTTCCAGGATTACAAATGATGAACACTTTTACCCTGTCATTTTTTTTAAATGAAATGCTTGGGCAGCAGTGGTAAATTACATACAAATTTTGCAAAGAGCAAAGGGAGAAAATAAAGGCTTTCTGTCGTTAGTTCAATTTGCCTTAATTTACCCAAATTTTTTTAAAAATGAGATTGCTGATGAGGTTGGATAGGATTCTCCAAATGGAATCTTTAGTTGGGCAGTGATTTTAAAGTTGTTATTAATCACATTTGGAGAATTTTGGGGGGAAACTGCACTGTACGCTCACCTGGAATAAACCTTGATGTAGATATTTCTGAATAAACATGACTGTGTTGTACACATATTTGGATTTTATCAATAGTCAACTTATATGAAGAATACAGGGGCAATACTGTGCTGCTCGTTGTATATTTAATAGGTTTGAAAGTGACTCTTTTTGAGGTGTCCCTGGGATGTTATCAAATGAACATCTTCATTGTAAACTAATTTAAGAATTATAATGGGAGTACGGGGAATTAAATTAACTTAAATTCATTGTCATGGATGTGCCTCCCTTCTGCATGTGAGTTTGGAGGAGGAGGAGGAGGAGGAGGAGGAGGAGGAGGAAGATTAGCTTAGTCCTGGTACCTCTGGAGAAGACAGTATGGGGGCACAGGGAGGCTTGGATCAGGGAGTGGAAGACTCTGGCTTGACAGAGCATCCACATCTGGAATGATCAGATGGGCAGCCGGCTAAGCCCAAGCTGAGGGAGCAACTGCAGCAAATTAGCCTGGAGGCTTTGGGTGAAGAATGAGAGCAGCTGCTGGCAGTCAGCAAAGATGAGGGGGTGGACTCCACACCTCTATGCACCTAATAACCCTAATAAGACCATGCAGCATTTCCTGTTACATCATACTGTTTTGATCCATAACAGTTGTTACACAACCCTTGAGAAGTGGCCATCTCTGATATTGAAAACTTCTAGCAAAGGAAAAGCTTCTAATTTCTGAGATATTCCATTGCAAGTTTGAATACTAAAATTCCCTTTCTTTTAATTTAAATTTATTACTCTACGTTCTGCAGATATTAGATTTCAAGTAGTGGGAACATTGTTAGGAGAACATATGCATTATTAAGGTATGCTACTGGTTTAAAATAGCAATAGCTATAGCAATACCCCTTAAACCAGGGGTGTCAAACTTGCAACGTCACTTGATGTGTCGTGACGTATTGTGAGGTTTTTTTGCCATTGCTGGCAATGGGGTGGGTGCGGTTTCATTATGATGCATCCGACCTGCAGGCCGGCAGTTTGACAACCTTGCCTTAGGCTTATATACCACTCCATCATGCATTACAGCACTCTCTGGGCAATTCACAAAGTCAGCATATCACCCCCGTGGTCCTATTTTACTGACCTCAAAATCTCCACCTTTATCAAGAGGTAGTTATAATTTATGTATTGAAAGTCTTCAAGAGTATTCCTGTCAGAGAAAGTTTTTTTTTAATAATGCATACATTCTCTTAAAATAATGTGAATGAATGAAATAATAAAAATGATTCCAATATAAAAATGATTCAAATATAAATCAGCCGCAACATAAAATATATATTAGGTAATATTTAAGTCAAATAATGAAATACATGCTCTCATTTAGCTTAACCTTCAGGGACACAGATTCCCTGAGAAGCATTAACATTTCCAGACAGAGGTATATTTTTTTTCTATCCAGACCATCCTAAGTTTAATTCCTGGATTCTCTAAATAGTTCAATGAAGGAAGTGAAAATCTTGAGATGGTCACCAGCCAAACACTAGTGGTCTGGAGAGAGAAATGCTAATCAATATGGCTTGCCATATTTCCATATGGAGAGTTAAGCATCACAATAGTGCTTATATTGTGGCACTTGCTAATTATACAGCAGCTTTCTTACTTTGATTAATGTTGTGCCTTTATCATAACAGCAGAAGTATTCATAAAGTTGTTCTTTAACTGCTATTACAGTAACAAAAAGATTTGTATCTCTTCAATTTCTGCTTACTGTGTTAAACCTCCATCTGTTTCAAAAAAAAAGGAACCTGACATGATTGCCTTTATTGGCAATTTCTGATTAAGCATGATAGATTTAATAAAGAAAACAGGTTAGCAAAATCATCTGTTGACTTTTCACGTCAGCTGTCACTGCTCTTTTTTTGCTGGTTTTTAAATCCAAATTCAGCATCTCGTTTTCATTTGCTCTAAACATCTGGACTTGGTTTTCTAATGCCATCTTAGCCTCCCACGTGTGGCTTTAAACACTAGGTCCAGACTGAACCGTAGGTTACAGACCTACTATTTGGGGGCTTTCTTGGTGCTAGGTGTATGCTTTCCAAGATCCCTATTTCTTTCATGATATTTGAGATGGTGTGGCATGCATATAAAAATACCAGTCTCCTTCCTACATATTCAGTTCAGAACTCTTTTCAGGTTTTGCGTATATTTGTTTTAGGTATATTTGTTGTGGGAGAAGAGGAAAAAAGAAGACACAGACAGGGTGTGAATGCTGGAGAGAGTGCTCAGAAAAAGGTGACAGGAAGGAAAAAAAGAGGGTTGAAGGAGCTTCCTTATACACAGGCAGGCCACAGAACTAAGAAATCTATGACTACTGGATCAGAGTGAAGGCAGCTAGATTTCTTATTTAAGGCACCAGCCTTTCATGACTTCTTGTTCTCTTGACATGTTGGAGTAATTCTCAGTATTCCCAGCCAGCACAAGAATGCTGAGAACTGAGGTTTAGCACATATGGAGGGGACCAAGTTATGATGGAGCAAGCCCTTGTCTAGAGATGACAGAGAATGGACCGAGAGCTTCTACTCACCCTAGTGTGAGCTCTGTGTAGCAGAATTTGGTGGGCAAACATGATTTGGATTGGACTTAGCATAGCTAGACAGTAATCTTATGCAAGAAACATTCAAAAGTAATAGAATCTTGGTAATATTCACAACAAAGAGCTTTGGGAAACTTGATAGAATTAAGAGATTTATTGTGATGCAGACTTCCAGGAAGTAGAAATAGAAGGATGTTTATGCAACAATAAATCTATTAGTCTCTTTAAGGTATTTGTTACTTTTATGGCAAAGAAGTAACACTTCTGGATCTGAAGCACAATTCTCTTTATTTTGATCATAACATTTCTGATTTATTCATAACATTAAATAGTCAAGAATTTTATATTAAAAAAAATCTGTTATATAACTCAGATGCCATTGGATTGCACTCTGGGATTTAGATGTGCTTTGATTACAGCTGTGTTATTTCTAGTCCTTGTTCTGGTACCAGTATTTTAAATTATATTAAAACAATTTGGGAAGCTCATGTGAAACAATATTTGATATATATATGATAAATTAGGCTTTGTAGATAGATTTTCAGTGACTGGAGATAAATTGTAATTACAATTAATTACATAAATTAAAATAGGTGGACCCCTTTTAAATCCTATTCCTAATCTTGAAATGAGAACTAAAGTTTGAGATGAATGTTTATTAAAAGACAAAGTCTCATTTGCAATTTAGAGTATGTTGTATTGATCATTGTAGCTAAATCATGTAGATCTAAAGATTCTCTTGTTTGGATTGGTTAATTTTTATTTATTTTTATTTTTATTTTATTTTAATCCCATTTATATACCGCCCTTCTCTGAAGACTCAGGGCGGCTTACAATTTAAGCACAAACCAATGTGCTTAGCAATAGTAGCAATAATGCTACACTATTATTGGATTGTAGCAAAAAAGGTATGGAAGAATGCTTCTATGATGTTAAGAAAATTTTTAATTAATTAATTCTTAATCCTTCCTTAATCTGGTATCATCTATGGGATTGGAAAGCACAATTTGAAGAACTTTTGACAGGAAATTAAAGGTAGCAGTTTTGGATAGCTTACTGTACACATAATTGATAAAATCTTCATGGTGAGAAAAGAATAGGGTACAGTTCAGAGGTGTTATGAAAATTCCCTTGTTACCTGATATCCTTTAAATTAACAATGTCATCCTGGAACCATCTTCTTGCAAAATAAATACACGCTGAAACACAAAGCCGCTTCCATTACTGTTCATTTATGCTATTTTTTCTCTCCTGAGCAAGAATATTGATGTAATCTGAGATTAACTGGGCATTGGTTTAATCTTATTTAATTTTTGTATTGTCTTTTTTATATATGCCCTGTGAACCGCCCTGAGTCCCTACCAAGGAGAAGGGCGGTATACAAATTAAATAAAACTTGAAACTTGAAACTTGAAACTGTTAGGATCTGTAAATATCTTCCATCTGTGGGGGTGTTTGGCTGCAAAAAGAAATCGTTAGGGTTTTAAAAAATCATTTGACCTTTAAATCAGGAAAAAAAAATCTCAGGTAACAGGTTCCTGAAAGTTGACTGAGGCCTCATTAAAAATGTTCATTTCAGAGCTGCCAATATTAAGTTCTATTCAGAATAAATAAATTTCTTCTACTGTTGGCTCATAGAGCCCAAATCCAAATTTCCTTGCTTTTGTCCCTTGCCACATCCTTCTTTCAAACCATATTCTAGTTTAATTTTATACAGAGATACCTAGTTTGTTGGAAGTGAGGAAAGCCAGATAAATTTTACCCTTGTCACCATTGACTGGTATCCAAAGACACATCACTAGAACATAACAGGCCTTTAACACTAATTTCAAGCATTACCTCAGTGATACTCATATAGACCATTATTGTGTGTACAACGTGCCTTTGACTTAACCTTAACTCTTGGTAACAGCCTACACAAGTCCCTGCTGTTTTCTTGGCAGCATTTTCATAAGTGCTTTGCCATTGACTTTTTCCTAGGACTGTGAGGAAAACATCCAGCCGGCTTTGTGCCTAAGGCAGGACTTGAACTCACTGTTTCCTGATTTCTAGCCTGTTGTGTTTAACCACTAGATCAAACTGATTGTCATGGACATATTTGCTTGCAGAAATTTAGAGGAAATTCATATGGATATATTTTTTTAAAAGGGTAAAAGTTTCCCCTGTACAATCTTGTCTGACTCTAAGAGGCACTACTCATTCCTAGGCGAGGGAATTAGCGTTGTCCAAAGACACTTCTGGGGTCAGGTGGGTATATGACGAGGTGCATAGAATGATGTTGCCTTCCCATCAAAGTGGTACCTATTTATCTACTTGCATCTGCATGCTTTCGAGCTGCTAGGTTGGCAGGAGTTGGGGCAAAAATAAGAGCTCACCCCATCATGCAATATTGGGTCTCAAAGTGCCAGCCTTCAAGTTGACAGGCCAGCATCTTAATTGTTAGGCCACCATGTCCCCTATATGGATAGTTAGCTCATTGTAATTTTGTATGGCTGGTCATGCCATTTAATTTGTCAGCATTTTCATTTTGCTGCAAGTCTCTCATTCTCTTGAAACGGCATTGATCTGTTGTCTTAACAATTGCTTGAAAGATGTTTGTATGTCAGAAGAGAAAATAGGCAAGAATAACTTCTTTGCTGACAGAATGAGCAGCTTGAAGGGGCTCAAAACTCTAGTTTGGCCTGAGAAATACAGATGTCAACAAGCCAACCCTATATGCAATTATTCTATTGACTAACTGCAGTGCTTGGGGATTGTGAACTTCTAGTGTTATACCAATATCTTTGAAAAAGCAAAGATCATGAGTAAGCACTTCAAGTAATTTAGATAATGAATTCCAGACAACTCATTCTGGGCTTTGTAATGCAAGTTTAAAACCTGCAGACAGCAAGTTTCTTCAATGAATATTTTTAATCAGGCTGATTTTCTTAATAACACAAGATTGATTGATAAATAGTATGGCAAGACAAATGATATATTTGTCCCTTTTCACCTTTGCCTGGTCTTCAAAAACATATCACTAGAATATAATAGAACATTAACACATCTTAATTAAGTCCTGGCATCACCCCAGAGCAACTCATATAGACTGTCTTCGTGTGTGCTTGTGCGCATATATGCCCCCTCCTTTTTTAAATCTCGCTTTGGATACCGAGATGGGGCACCATTGAAATTTAGTAAATAAATAAATAAATAAATAAATAAATAAATAAATAAATAAATAAATAAATAAATAAGAAGATATTTCATGTTAGGTTTCCAGAAAAAAAATGGAACAATGATCTTGAACAGGTGAGAAAGCAAATAGCATGGGCAGAAAACTAGATTATATATATAAAATGTATAATGCCACTTACCTTTTCTTAATTATTCAACAGCAATAGTTCTACTTATTCCTTTCAAGTGCCTGCTTATGATTGATGCAGTTGATCACTATAAATATATCATCTTTAAATTTTCATTACTACTGAGACAAGCTAGGAAGAGAAGTCATAGCAGATAAAATCTCCCATCAGTTGACAATTATTGGTGCTAGCTGAGACAAAAGTACATGCGCTATCCAATGTGCAATGTAGGGTAGATGGCAAAAAATAGCTGGCAAATGGAAGTATATTATTTGATCACTTAATTATGAAGACTTAATGGGTGTCAGATGAACAGAAGCCCAATGAAAACCACAAGTTTCCATTGAAAAGAATTGTGTATGAGTTGATACTGTGTGACAAAAAATGGTTTTTTTTCTTCTTCTTTGCTGGCTTCATTGTGGATTGCCTTTATGAGAAAAGAAAATCACAGAATGTCAAATAACGGTAGAACAGTAGTTGCCAATATATAAAACTATGTTTAAAAACATATTTTAAAGTAAACTATTAAAAAATATGAATATTTTACTCAATCTAGCATGACGTCTCCCAAAAGCATTTCCATCAAGAAGGATATTTTTTACTGTTGTAATTGTTGTTCTTATTATTTTATCCTACAGTGTGTGTGTGTGTGTGTGTCTGTATCACTCGACATAATGGTGTATGATACCAAAATCTTCTCTTTCAGTTGAACTAATACCACTGGCATGATAAACTCCTAGGGTAACGAAGGCCTTTTTCATTTTGTAAAAATATTCAGGCTCATGGTATCCAAATAGTTAACATGTAAAAACTTGGATTTGAACTTTAGCACTAACAGTTGGGATGTATAGATAGTTTCCATGAATGACCACACTTTTAGCACCCATTTTGAAGTTACAATAAGGAGAGTTGCAGCTGTTGCAGCATCCCCACAGTCACATGGCTGCCATTTGCGACCTTCACCACTAGCTTATGACAAATAAAATCAACGAAGAAGCTGGCAGTAGGTCGCAAATAGCATTCATGTCACATTGTCATCAGATTCACTTAACAACAACAACAAGAACTATCACAACTGCCATCATACGTTTGCATGGTAACATGACATCGTGCTTTACAACTGTGCCATTTAACGACAGAGTTGCTGATCCTAATTATCAATGTTAACTGAGCACTGCCTATATGGGAATGATGGTTCTGGAATCAGCAAAAAAAAAATAGTTGATCTTCAGACGGGGTCCTCTTCCCCTTCCCTTTGAAAATTTCATTCCAGAGGAGTCTCAAGAAACAATTATTTAGCATTCGCATTTCCCATGGAAGGATTCCATACATTTTTTTTAATGTGCAGAATGGTAAAGAAACCATTTGTCTGAAAGAGTATAGAGTTTAGTGCTTGAGCAAGGGATTGGATTAGAAGAACATCAATGTCCCTTCCAACTTGTTATTCCATTATTATGAAACACGTCTTTACTAGTTAAGGAGGTAAAGATTTTCTTGTCTGCAGAGAGACTTCTTCCTTGCTTAGTACCAGCCAATGCGGTCCAGGAAGCGTCTGGCTGCTAATGGTTCAGTAAATGAAAACTCACATCACTCAGTGTTATTTCATGGCTAAATTCATAGGCAATATTTTCACTTGACTGCGCCTCTTGCCACCCAGAGATCACAAAGATTGTTAAATGGTTGAGGTTTGTCATGCAAACACAACTCTTAAGCTTCTTGTAAATTCCAATAAAAAGCAGTCTCTAGACTATAGGAATGCAGCCTTTTAATCCCCTTTCTCTAGAATATATCTTTCTCAAGGACTGCACGTAGATGCAAAATACATTAGTGCTAATGTCAGGATTCATACAATCCACCTGGCTTTCAAAAGCTGTAAAATGCTGCCATGTGGACTTTCTGGACAATATCATTTTAGAAGCAGCATGTGCTATGGAATTAATTAACAAGGATAAGATGTATAAAGTATGAATATTTATTGTTTCTTATGCACTATAAAATTTGCAGGAAACATTGACCTGGGAAAGCCATACAGTCTTGCAAGGCACTGCATTCAGAAGGATAGCAGAAAAGCAGATGGAAAGTCTTGACAACGAAAAAAAATAAAAAATAAAAAACAGATGGGAAAATGCATGGTGAAATTCAAACAAGGGCGATTTTGGATTTATATTGTGGACTGGAGAAGTTCTGAAAATGAAATAGAGTACAGTTATCCATTGTACTCCTACTATCAAATAGTCATCTTATTCTTGCTAAGTGGGAGTAAAAATTATTTGGGAGGAGGAAACCTTTATCAGCACAGCAAAGATTTTGATCTACATCAAGAGCTGGCTACTTTTTTTTAGGCAAAGATAAAATGCCTCCTCAATCAGAAAAAAGCACCAAAAACTCAAGTGTCAAAAAATAACAAGGTTTTCACTGTTGTGGTTTTCTTTCTGATTTGCCCTGTTTGGATTATCCCCATCAGTGAAATGGGGGAGGGGGGGAAACAAGGTTAAAATGCAAAGGATGCAGTGAAGGATTCTTTTGAGATTGGGATGTGGGTGTTACTTATCCTAAGAGAAGGGGTTTCTTTTTTAACTTTATTTCCTTTTTAAAATGTTCCTGCACCTGCTGGCAGCATCACAAGGATATTCCTTTTTGATCTTCCTCATTTGAAATAAGCTTTAAACTTGCATGGTCAGATAGATGCTTGGTGTGACAAGAAACAACCTGAAGAAGAAAAGTTATGCATCCATGGAGTAGGCTTTAAAAATAGATTCCTCCATGGATAAGGTAACCTTGCTTTCTCCTTACAACCCCCCCCCCCGCCCCCAAAATCTTTATGTAAGAATTTACAAGAGAAAAAAGAGGAGGCAGGGTTAAAACAATGATTCAGCCGGAAATGCCTTTCTCAGCTTCAGGCATGTATCTTGGTACCTGCAGGATAGAATCATTATTCACCTTTAACAGTATATAATATTATAATAATATTACTACTGCAATAATATTGCACAGCAGGTTAGTGAAAAGTTAGTACACTGAAATCACAAAGTTAATGCAAGCAAGGAACCTCACCTGAAAGCATTACAGCAGCCATGTCCTTCATTTGACTTCTTGAAGACTTGACTGCTTCTGTGTAGTCATATCCCAACAATAGTTCTGTGTGAAGAGAATAAGATATTTTAACTGAATTGAGCTGATTCAGGCTTTCTATGCTGCTCAATTCCATTAATTCTAAATGGCTCACAAAATAGCAAAACACGGTGCTCAAAACCTGGGTTACATAAAATATAGCTAACCATATACTAAAAAGGTAAAGGTAAAGGTTCCCCGCACATGCGTGCTAGTCGTTTCCGACTCTAGGGGCCGGTGCTCATCTCCGTTTCAAAGCCAAAGAGCCAGAGCTTTTCCGAGGACGTCTCCGTGGTCATGTGGCCAGCATGACTAGATGCCAAAGGTGCACGGAACGCTGTTACCTTCCCACCGGAGTGGTCCCTATTTTCCTACTTGCATTTTTACGTGCTTTCGAACTGCTAGGTTGGCAGAAGCTGGGACGAGTAACAGGCGCTCACTCTGCTACGCGGCACTCGGGATTCAACCCGCCAAACTGCCGACCTTCTGATCGACAAGCTCAGTGTCCTAACCCACTGAGCCACCGCATCCCTTATAACCATATACTACAACAGCACAAATAAGGGTAGGTCAAACTCTGCTTCTCCAAATAAAGGGTCACATTTTAAGGCCTTTAAGGAAGTCCAGGAAGGTGAGTTAACATTTCCTGAGAAGATTTACTCCTGGGATTCCAGCAGAAGGTATCATCTTCAAGTAGGGACCTCAGCAAGTCCCATCTTCCTGGTCTTAGTAGCTAAACGAATGCTGTCCAGAGAAGGCAGCTGTCGGGTCCTGAATCAGGTTCAACTTTCTCTTACTTGTTTTGTTTTCTGACTACCTATCCATGACTTCTAACCTTTTACTTCTCATTCTTATCAAATCTCAGAATGAAACAAATTACAGACTAAAATGGTTGGAAGAGGCATTAGAAGCCTTCCAGTCCAACTTGATGCCCATGGCAATTTTGTTTGAGAACCTCCAATAATGGAGCTCCCAAGAGGCAGGCTTTTCCATTGTTAAGTATTGTCAGAAATTCCTCCTTATTTCAAGCATGGACCCCTGTTTGTAAAATTTCCACCCATTGGTTCTTGTCCTACCTTCAGGTACTCTGGAGAATAAATCTACACTCTCTGCCTTGTGCTAGTTCTTAAGGTATTGGAAGACTGCTATCAAGACCCTTTAGCTTTCTCTTTCCTAAGCTAAATCTGAATCATCCGTCCTAAATGCATAAGGAGAAAACATTTGCTATTGTGATATAGCCAAATCTCAGGGGTATTTGCCTCATAGGGCCTTGCTCTGGAAAAGGACCTTCCAATTTGGAGATTTGGCCCTGGTGTGTACTGTGGAAAGCTCTAATGTCTGCTTTCCTTCAGCAAGAAAGTGACCATATACTAGAAGTTTTAAGTCTTCACTTTACCAGAAGTGCCCCTTTGGAGAGTTACACCAGCTGCTTTTATCCAGTGAGAATGTGACCCCTCTCTCAAAGCATTTTCTTTGAGAGAACCCCTCCAACACTGGATATTCTGAGAACTTCAAAGAGAATTCCAGCTATATTCTTACAACATCAGTCACCTCAACAGGGCAGCCTCCAGAATTTTAATACCCAAGTTTCTTCCAAGGCACTTTGTTGCAAGAAGGAAATTGTGCTGTGTTGTTCAAATTAAGGCTCATAGTACCTAAGGTTTGACAAGTTATAAGTCAGAAAATTCTGTAATCACCTTTCTTTGGAAATACTAGTCATAGTGACATTAAATAATAAATTCTTAGCTGCTGCTGAATCAGTCACCTCAATTCATGAAGCTGGTAAAGTTTTATGGATTATTTAGTCAAATCTTCTCCTTGACGTAGGAGAACTCACGGGGCTATTTCTTCTGCACTAGGTCAGTCAACTCTGCACAAAAGAAGGATGCAACCAGAATGCTAAAGTGAGGTAATGATCACTTTAGCAAGGATGCCGTGTCATTCCTATCAGAAATAGATTCCTTTTCGCACTTTGGCTTTGATCCAGTAAAGCTGATAAAGAAGTAAAGTAAACACTAGGAAAAGTGCAGTACAAGCTTGTAATTATCCTCAGCACTGAACAGGATCCTGCGTGTAGAGGCTTTCTCTTCTCCTTTATATAATAAAGAATTTATGGCAATATAAAGATGCAAAGGTAACTTTATAACATGTTTAGTATCACAGTGGGCCAAGAAGGACAAAGAATGTGACTGCCTTCAATAAAACCTATGGCACCAGACATGAATAGTTCTTTTCTTTCATTTCTTTGGAGAAATGTAATAAGGCTGAGATTTGTTAAAAAAAGAAAAAAGAAAAGAAAAAGAAAAGCTAAGTTAATAGCATTGTGGTGACGACAGATGGCAGCTGGTAGGGTTCCCTGGAAGAAAAGTAATGCACCCTGACACAGCTCTGATGCAGCCCCAAAAGAATTTATCCCAGAAATATTGGGACCACACATGTGCTGTGATTACATTGAAGTTAAATTCCTTTCTCTGTCTGCCTGTTTCAAATGCCGTTGTATTTCCATTTCATTCCCTCTAAGACATTCTTTCCCTTTTTATACCTGCCTGATCTCCCCAGAATTGCCAGTTATTGAAGGCAGTAAATCTATACTCTCATGAGATTGACCTAAAGTTGGACACAGTACAGGGATTTGCAAGACACTTTTCAAGGCTCACAAAGATTCAGCAGACATCGTCTCTCGGATGAGATTGACCCTAGGTTTGAACACAGTATGGCTTTGGATTGTCTTTGAGTTCTAGCCAACAAACCCGAGCATTCAGATAACACTGCTGAGAACTGAAAGACAATCCAAAGCCTTACCAAACAAATCCATTCAATAGGTTGAAAATATAAGAATGAGCTACATCACCACAATGCTTTTGAGCTTTGAAAAGTGTCCCGTAAATCCTTGACCTGTGATTCTTATGCAGCAGACATCCTCTCTTAATGGAAAGGAGATAACACAGTATAAACAAGACAAAGAAGTACCTTTGCCACTAGAAGTTACCACTAGGAGGCCCCTGATGTAGTTGGAGATTGTTTTACTAGAGATCTGTACAAGAGTTAGGCAAAAAAGATTTTCTATACTTTTTTCCTTCCATCTTATTATTCATTCTGAGGAAGAAGAACTTGTCTCATTTCTTCAAATGGAAAATTAACTTGACACAATGTTATGCTCTATATTTCTTTATTCAATCTTGCCTTGACCATCTACAGCCTCCTTGACTTCCCAATCCCAGGGAAAGGCATCATGAAAGAAATCTCATTATTTGAGTTGATATTTTCAATAGCGTTCCTCCTGTCTCTGAAACCTTTCTAAATGTTGTTGGAGAATTTCTCCTTCAGAGAACATGGTCACCCAACTTCACTGTCCACAGATTTAATGGAGAAGCTCAAAGAAGTTTGGGTCCTGTTGAAGAGGACGCCAGAAACCTGTTGATTCCAAAGTTACAGATTGTTCATTTCTGGTGCAGAAGAAAGAAATTTCATAGTAGAGATGTGGAGGCATTTGCCTTTTATATAGCAATTCCTGGTGGGGAGACATGTCCTCTTTTACATCTGATCAGGAGACAGTATTTAATTTTAATTTAATTTTATTAGATTTATATACCGCCCTTTCCCGAAGGACTCAGGGCGGTTTACAGGGCATTTGAAAATCACACCAATACTAAATACAAAAGTTAAAAGACAATTAAAAAGATTAAATTATCCCTGAAAATAAAACCCCAGTTGAAATTCTCAGCCTGGGCCAGAGAGCACAAAGAGCCAAGTCTTCAGGTCCCAGCGGAATGAACGCAGGTCAGGGGCAGTCCTGAGCTCCACGGGCAGCTGGTTCCAGAGGGCAGGTGCACCCACAGAGAAGGCCCTCCCCCTGGGTGTTATCCGCCGGCAATCTTTTACCGGCAGCACCCTGAAAAGACCCTCCCTGTGCAAGCGCACTGGACGAAGGGAACTTGATGCTGGCAGCAGGTGTTCCCTCAAATATCCCAAGCCATTCAGGGCTTTATAGGCCATCACCAGCACCTTGAATCTCACCCAGAGGGCAACCGGAAGCCAATGCAGCTCACGGAGTAGAGGTGTTACATGGGAGTATCGGGAAACCCCCATCACAACTCGCGCGGCCGCATTCTGCACCAGTTGAAGCCTCCGAGTGGTCCTCAAGGGCAGCCCCATGTAGAGAGTGTTGCAGTAGTCTAAACGGGAGGTCACAAGCGCATGAGTGACTGTGCGTAGGGCATCTCGGTCCAGGTAGGGTCGCAACTGGCACACCAGGCGAACCTGGGCAAAAGCCCCCCTGGTCACAGCTCCTATATGATCTTCAAAATTGAGCTGTGAGTCCAGGAGGACGCCCAAGTTGCGAGCTCTATCAACGGGGGGTAACACCTCACCCCCCATCGTTAAAGGTGGAATAGTTTGGTTAGCCCGAGATGCCGATACGCACAGCCACTCAGTCTTGGCAGGATTGAGACAAAGCCTGTTTCTCCCCATCCAGACCTGGACTGCCTCCAGGCAACAGGACATCACGGCGAGGGCATCGCTGGGTTGGTTCGGGGTGGAGAAAAAAAGTTGGGTATCATCAGTGTACTGATGATACCCCACCCCGAAACCACGAATGACCTCGCCCAGCGGCTTCATATAGATGTTGAACAGGAGGGGCGAGAGAACCGACCCCTGAGGTACTCCACAAACGTGAGGCCTCGGGGTGGATCTCTGCCCTCCTGTCAACACCAACTGTGAGCGGCCCAGAAGATAGGAGGAGAACC
Organism: Vipera ursinii; assembly: GCF_947247035.1. NCBI lineage: Eukaryota > Metazoa > Chordata > Lepidosauria > Squamata > Viperidae > Vipera > Vipera ursinii. Next base: position 20,664,148 of record NC_139514.1, read on the forward strand.
ACCGTAAAACAGTGCCTCCCACTCCCAGCCCCCTGAGACGCCGCAGTAGGATACCATGGTCGATGGTATTGAAAACCACTGAGAGATCTAATAGGACTAGGACAGAGGAGCAACCCCTGTCCCGAGCCTGCCAGAGATCATTCACCAGCACGACCAATGCCCTCTCCGTGCTGTGCCCGGGCCTGAAACCCGATTCGTACGGGTCCAGATAATCAGTTTCCTCCAGGAACAGAGGAAGCTGATGCGCCACCACGCTCTCAACAACCTTCACCAGAAAGCGAAGGTTGGAGACTGGATGATAGTCTGGTCCAGGGCAGGCTTTTTGAGGAGGGGTCTCACCAATAATTCCATGTTTTTTTAAAAATGATGATTGCTATTGGAATGTTGTCACAAGAGAGTGCTCAGATACAAATCTAGGTTTCTCCAAGCTCTGACCAGCCCTGGCTTTCCTCCATCTCCCACAAACGTCTATAGTGAGCATTCAATCTAACCCATTATTGGTAGTGAATTATGACCCTCATTCCTAAGATATGAGCAAGCTGCTGATCTGAATGTGTGAACTTGAGGGAAAGGACTTGGCCTCTCCTAACCCCAAAGTAACCTTGGATGGTACTCTTTCCATCACCACATTAACTAGAACTGAGGTTTTATATTGTCATATGTTAGACTGAAAAAATTTGGTGTGTATGTGGGGGGAACACCAACACACAGTATGATTTATAAGCCAGACACAAATATTTGGAAAGCTTTTAGCACAAGCATCTGTTTTGCTTCATAAGAGAAGTATATTGGAGCTGACAGAGGGGGGGAAGCACATTCTTTAATAATTTGTATGTCTCGTGCACTATCTAGCTTTAATACAACCTTGAAATGTATCTCCAGCTTGTGGAACGTTAGATTTGTGTGAGCAGTTTTTTGGTTGAACTGGAACAGGTGTGAGCAAACTTTTCTCTCTTTTTTTCTTTTTCTACATAGTTGGCAATGCACAGAATGTGAATGCCAATAACTCAGAGGTGTCTTCCAGTACCTTTGACATACAGTTTTCCATACTGAAGAGTAATATCTCATTTGAGAAGTTCATTCTGTATAGCAGAATTGGGTATTGAGTGTCTATCAGCAGCACCTGCTAGTATGGCTAATGGTGGGAGCTAAGAAATATCTGGATGATCTGTCTAGTTTTCTTCTTAGTGGTTCCTTACAGATGCATTTGGACTTCAATGTCAACATTGCCAGCCATCCTGCCTTGAAAAGGGGCTATCAGTGGCTATCAGGGCTTTGCTAGATACTTTTTTTTCCAGGTATTGTTAGTCTCTCAAGATTGCTACTTTTGAAACATTTTCAGAAAGTCCGTCTGCTTTGGAATGTAGTAATCCACGAAAACCTGATAGAATTCTGTGGGAGACTTAAGGCAATATTAAAGCATGTAAAGAAACCAAGTTCACTTTAGCTTATTTTCTGTCATTAGAGCTTTATCTCCTAATCAGGAGTTCTGGAACTTAAAAGAAACAAAACCTAATGGGTTCCATGCCCTGAAAAAGTTTAAAACCCCTTAGTCTAGGATACTTGGTAGACTATCCTAAAACAAGAAAGCTCTTTTCTGTGTCCTGTCCTTGGAGAAACCCAGATGGAGAAGACAAGAGCTGGTATATTCCCTTCCTGCATAGCTTCCTGGTTACACCAGTCCTAGAAGATTATAAATATTTTTCTCTTAAACAGTATGACTAATATTTGTTTGGCCAAAATGTCAACAGGATTTCTGCCCTTATCTACCCTTATTGCTTATCTATAAAGTGTTATCTTTTCAGTTCTGATATCAGCAAAGAGACCATAAAGGGTTACCAGAAGTAATAACATATCTTGTTTTAACCTTGATTAAATAAACCAACATTATATTCCTTCCTTTTACTTCTAATTGTCTTAATCTTCAGTTTGTTTAAATATTTTTTGCCAGATTTGATTTCTATTCATTTCTTCTTTGTCCCATCACACAGAATTCTTCAAGGGTTGAACAAACTTCTTTTGTAAATCCAATAAGGAAAACAATATCCAGGTCACTCTCTTGATTTATTATTTGTATATGGCTTTTGAATTTTAAAGCATCAGCCAATTTCTTTGGTAGATGCAGTGAAATATCCCTTTCCAAGTCATTTTTCTTGGCCTGCCTTGTTGTAAAACTACTTTCAATATCATCTCTATCGTGGACAATACAATGTGTCCTATATCTGTCATTTCTTTAATAACATCTTGTGGACATAATCTCTTCACAGAAGAAGACATTATTGACATTGCTGATATTGTGTCTACTGATTTCTGACTCTGTCAGGTACAAATAACCAGGAACATTTGTTGATTTCAAAGTAGAGAAGAGTTCATTATTTCTACCTATACCCAAGTATCTACGTAATTAACTAATAGCCAATGCTAAACTGACTCTAAATAAGGCTCAATGGAATTCACAGGGCTGAGCTTGGGTCTCTTGTGGCCATGCAGTAACTCCAAACTGACACATTTAACTCCTCCTTCCAGCTCAGCCTGCTCTCCTACAGAGTGCATTCTTTAAAAGTCTCCTTGAATAGTATTTCCATTGTTATAATGCATTGCATTTTATAGGCTTGTATTTTTTCCCCTCTAACAAAATCTTTAGTAACTTCTACTTTACAATTTTTAAGTCATGAAATTATTTATCTCTGTTACATCTTCCAAACAGCAAAACAGATTTATTTCTCATAAGACCCTGTTTATTTTTTATAATTAATTCCAAACATTTTCCCTAAAAGTTTTAATATTCCACATTTATCTGGACCCTTAGTTTGTTTATAACTTTTTGACTTCAAAATCTTATTTGGCTTTTTATTAATCAGTTTAGCTTCTTTAAGTTCGGTTTCTGAACATGATTAGAAAGCAAGATTTGTGAACATAGTAACCTACAAAAGGCTGTGCCACAATTGTGAGCCAAATGGTTAATCCCTTTGTCTCTTGATATTTAAATCTGTGGAAAAACACTGTCTTGCAGTCTCCTTCTGAGGAGCAGCTATTCAGAGTACATGTGGGTGATCTTCTGTCCTCTGCTTATTTGAAGAGATTCCAAAGAACCGGTTTACTCACTGGTTCCTTGGTCTTTGCTGCAATCATCAATTCTGCTTTTGTAGAGCCATCTTCAGTTTGCTATGCCTCCCCAGGCAGTTATTGCAAACTATAAAATGGGATAGAAATAGTCAGAATAAATGAATAATGTATATGGTGTCAAATCAAATTTAATAAATTCAGTCTGATAAATTGGACACAAGGCTCCACATATCCCATTAAAAAATTCAGTAAAATAGTGATTCAAATGGACATGGCAACTAGGCATTGAAATCACCTCCTACCAAAGGCATGTGTAGGAGGAATGGCAGAGCCTGGAGGTGGAGTCAAAAGAGGAATCAGCCTAGGGAAGTGATGGCGAACCTTTTAGAGACTGAGTGCCCAAACCGCAACCCAAAACCCACTTATTTATCGCAAAGTGCCAGGGGTGCATCAGCATTGTGGTGCCCACGGGGGGGGGGGCGTGATCCACTGGGTGGGTGTGACTGCGGTGGGCATTGCTGGGGTGGGCGTGGTCACCTCTGGGTGGTGACAGCCTAATGGACCTGCACAAGCTGCTGGCGGTGATGTGTGTACCCCCAGAGAGGGCTCTGAGTGCCGCCTCTGGCACACGTGCCATAGGTTTGCCACCACTGGCCTAGGGAATCTACATAATCACAAACAGACTAAATCTAACCCCTCTTGAATTCTATTGATCCTGATATAACATCAAGATAGTGCTCACCTTTAGTCAAATAGATTCTTGTGCACAGGCGTGACTAGTAATAAATTAATTCCAATACCAAAATTCCAATTAATTGGAATTTTACTCATCCTGATATTTCATGCCTGACAGCATGTTCACTTTGAACTACTGCTGAGTTTTGTGAAATTTACTTATGAAGAAATATACAATGAATTTTGTCTAGCAGTTTTTGTTCTTGCTTTGTAAGATACAGAAGCCTTACTTGTAAGTGTGACCTACATTTTCATTATATAATGGGATAAAATCAAGGGTAATTGAGGTTGATCATCAGACTGAAAACATTTAAAACCTACTTGAATTATGGAATAATCTCTTTGGAGAAGGCAACAAAATGCTAATCACTTGAGTATTTATAAAAATTGTTCATATAAAGGGGGAAATGCTCTGGTGTTGGCTGGGATATGGAGTAAATGCCATTGCTCTTGTTGCTTTGCATAAGTACATAAAGCCCTTTAAAACCTTTCCCCAACCTCTGAGTGTTTAAGAACTTTCTGAACATTTTTTATCAGTCTCTGCCAAGCTGATGAGAGACTGTAATTAAATATTGTTAAGTATTGGCGATCATTAGCATTCCTGGGGTTTTCCTGCATGCTTTGTTTATGCAATGTGGAATTGAGAAATGTTTCTTTCAGCCTTTATGAAGTATTGGCAGTGTCAGCTCTCATAACCATCAGGCTGCCAATTACTCGGCAAAATGTGCTGATTATTGTAGCTGTGCTGCAAGCAGTTGTGGTGCCAGAATACTATTTGCATAGAGCCCTTTTCTGTTTAGAAAACCAAAAAACTTCTAAGACCCTGGGAGATTTGGGGAGATTTTTGCTACATGTTGTACTCTAAAGTTGCTAGATTGCATGAATCTGATTAATGCATACTCTTAAATATTCCCAGGTAGGATTGATAAAGGATAATTTATGGGGCCAACTTGCATTAATGGTCAAACTATTTGCATGACTGCCAGCTTGCTCAAGAATAACAAAAAGAAGTCAGTATGTGTTTCATTGATTTTAGAAAGGCCTTCAATTGCATTGATTACATCAAGCTAATGTGTTAGAAAAATGAGAAACCCAGAATACCTTATTGTCCTGGATCCCATTATTTGCCAACTTTATATGCTGGATATATATATAAGGGGAAACTGAAGAAGATGGACATGGATTTAAAGCTGGAGAAAGACCTATGAATAACTTATGTTATACTGATTATGCTATCCTGAAAGCTGAAAATGCACAGGATTTGCAAGGTCCAGTAATGAGCCCAGTGAAAAAATTTAAAATAAAGAAAACCAAACTAGTGACAACAGGTAGAACAACCAGCCTTAGAACTGACAATGAAAGATCAAAGTAACCAATGGCTTCTGCTTTTTAGGATCAACTACCAATTCAGGTAATCCTTGACTTATGATCACAATAGATTCCAATCCAAATACATACCTTTGCATTTGACACACATTTAACTAACCCCTCTGCACAAAAACAACATTAAAGCACTACAAAACTATTACAGATAATCCTCAACGTATGACCATGACTGAGCCCAAAATTTCTGTTGCTAAGTGAGACATTTGTTAAGTGAGTTTTACCCCACAGTTGTTAAATGAATCAGTGCTGTTGTTAAGTTAGTAACACAGTTGTTAAGTGAATCTGGTTTCCCTATTGACTTCGCTTGTCAGAAGGTTACAAAAAATGATCACATGACCCCGGGACATTAAAACTGTGATAAATACGAGTCAGTTGCCAAGTATCTGAATTTTGATCACATGACCATGGGAATGCTGCAATGGTCATAATGCGAAAAATGGTCATAAGTCACTTTTTTCAGTGCTGTTGTAACTTTGAACAGTCACTAAATGAACTGTTGTAAGTCAAGGACTACCTGTAGTAAAGAAAGAAATGGGTCAAGAAATGTACCACAGTATAGAGTAGAGCAGCCATGAGATCTGCTGTCAGGGCTCTGCATCTACAAAGATTAGAATCGTACAAGGTGTGGTAATCTCTGTGGGGCACTAAAAGGTGGACTTGAAGAGTCAGGATAGGAAGAATATTGACACTTTTGGACATCAGTGTTGAAGAAGACTCCTGAGATTGCTATGGAAAGTGAAGAAAAGAAAAGAAAAGAAAAGAAAAGAAAAGAAAAGAAAAGAAAAGAAAAGAAAAGAAAAGAAAAGAAAAGAAAAGAAAAGAAAAGAATCATCAAACAAATTACCTCAGAGTCCTCACTCAAGGGACAAATGTTCAGAATCAGAGTGTTCCTAGTTTGGACACATGATGCAAAGACCCAACTCTCTAGAGAAGGCTGTTGTGCTGTCATGAGAAAGGTGGAAAGAAGGAGTAGAGGACAACCAGCAGCAAGGAGTAGTTGGATGTAGAGGTGATAGCTATGCTATTGGAAGTGCCAAAAGGCTCCCAAGTTAGGGAACGATTTTTATGGAGAAAATCTCTTTGGTTTGGTAAGAGTTGACACTAACTCAATATTTTATAATCAATTAAGCTTGCTCAGGAAATAGTTTTTTAAAATTTTTTTTTTAAAAACCCTGCGTTTTTCCCTTATGCTTTTTTCTCTGCAGAATCTGAAATGGGGTTTTGTGAAGCTCATGCAATTACCCAGTATTTTTCTAATTGAGCCTGTACTGATACATAAAAAATATATATGAACTTTCTTTGGAGCTAGAGATTTATTCTTGACAAAAGGGTGAGTGATTAGAAAAGATGATTGATGCATATCAGATTGTGACCACAAAAGAAAGTGTTTAAATAAAATATAACTCCTGGAATGAATAGATGGTAACTCTCAGACAGTGTACATCAGGGGTGTCAAACTTAATTTCATTGAGGGCCGCATCAGCATTGTGGTTGCCCTCAGGGGGCTGGGTGGATATGGCCAGGGTGGGCGTGGGTGGGCATGGCTAAAGTGCGTATGGCCTACTGGGTGGGCGTGGCCAGCTCTACATCATTCGCATCAAGGGTGCCTATGGGGGCCTGGGCAAGAGTGGGACAGATCTGAGGGTCTCTGGCAAAAAGAGGGTCTCTGGGCCAGGGCCAAGGCAGTGGGGGCTGTTCCCTCACTGTTTCCAGGATGGCTTCGTGGGCCACATGAAACCACTTCGCGGGCCGGATCTGGCCCCCGGGCCTTGTGTTTGACATGTCTGGTGTACATGGATTACATAATCAGCTGAGACATCTTTACTATAGCACTATGATGAAAAGGCATATTAAGGTTGATTGTGTCTACTAATATTTTGCTATTTTCTTATTTGGGATCAGTATTATAATTTTAACAATATATTTTTGCCTGAAAAAATCTTGGCTGGTACTAATGTTAATTGTTTTATATATATATTGTTTTATATACCGTATATTGTTTTATATATATGTATATATGTATGTATTACACCTCTATTTTCTTCATACTTCTGAAGTAACTGTTTCAGTTATCTCATCCAAGAAAGGATCATATAATGAATAGGGGAAGATCATGTGAGAACATTTCATTATGTTGTTGTAAATAAAATTATGTGTGTTAACACATGTAAAATCTGGCTACTAGAACCTTATTGGAATGCTCCTAAGCACCAGCCTCCCAGGAGGATGGATGCCTAGCAAGTTTCCTCAGGAGACAAGCCAAGGAAACTCAAGGCAAGACGAGACAAGGTGGAACAGTTGAACTGATCAAACTGTGCAACATCAACCAACTCTCCACGTAGGTAACAGATTTCTCTGAGGAAGCTTCTTTTCCTGCATAGTTTTTGGTGCAGTTGGATAATTTGCCATTTTAGGAATAAAGCCATATTCTTAAGCTAAGCTGGGAACCATCATTGACATGGACTTTAAAACAGAATGCTGAAGTTTCAAAGCCAGATAAATTGTAATACCTATGTTCAGAATCATATTATCCTACTTAATTACTATTAGTCTAATGAATATAATGAACCATTGTCTCACATCCTCTCATCGTAATTACTTCTCTATCCATACATTGCTCATTCGCACCCCTGTTCTTCTGGTCTTAAAGAGAACTGGCATGCTTTACCTAATATTGTTTCATTTCTGGTACAAACAAGCATATTGTTAGATGGGAGCACTTTAATTTTGTAATTAAATATGATTAATACCTCTGTGTTCCATATCCACTAATGATTTGGCAAGCTTTTCTCCAGTTCCTTTAATTCTTTAACTCCAGTTTTAAATGCCTGTTTTGTTATTTCTTATGCAATGCAGAACAACCATCCTTGAGCAGAAAGCAGGGTTTATGGGAAGAAATGCAGTACATCCCCTACAACAGAAAAAGTGAATATGGGAAGCACTGGAGTACAAAAAGAGAAGCACGGTTCACTTGGGAACAATCATTTGGGCAATGTTAAACCTTTTCTTGATGATAGAAGATGCCAATCATCTTTTATCTGCACTGATAGTAAAGCCACGTTTCAGCTGAGTTCTTTTTCTCGGTCACACCAGAGATTGGCCTAAATAGATGGCTAGATATGTGTCAAAATATGTGCTGACAAGTTCCTCTTTCCTTAGAGAGTTTAGCATTTACAGTTAGCACCTTCCTATCTTTACTCTCTTCAGAGAACCAAATTGCAAATAGGTCAATAACAGGTCTGATAAATTGCAAACTAAATGGTCATTTTTCAGGCTAGTAGCCTTCTCATCTCCAGAGAGGAATGTCTCTCCAACAAACCATGAAGCAAAATGTAAGGAAGCATCAACATTTAGTGTTTGCTATTACTTTGTGATGGAACATGATACTCCATTCTCCTGGGCATTTAACCTTTTACTTTTGATTAACTGTATCACTATAAAGGAACAAACCACTCTGTAATGAAAGCCCCCTGCCATAATAGTCAAACCAATTAAGTAAATGGATTGCTGCCCTATGAACTTCTTTTGAAGAAAGTAAATTGCACATTAGGAAGAATAGCGGATTTCTGAATTGGATTGGAAGAGGTCATTATTATTCCAGAGCACATTAATTGAAAGAGGTTGAAAATGGCTTTTTAGATGCCCTCCTACTGTATATGAGTGGTTTTTACTTGATTATTGGAGTCAGCTACAGAAGACACAGCCAGGCTAATCAGGACAAATACAACCAGGTTTGCTCAGTGTTGGGCTAAATTTAGCAACAAATTCTGCTAGCAGTCAGGGTGCTGCTTTGTATGGCAGGATCTATCAGCACAATGACTTTACAGGACTCCAAGGACAATCATGTGGGGGCGGCTGGAGGTGACAAAGAGCTTTGCTTCTTTTCCTGTTCTCCCAGCAGATGTATACCTGAAGAGTATACTGAATGACTTTGGAGATGGGGGTGGAGGGTGGGGGAATGATGAAGAAGAAATTGATGAACTATATATAGAAATAGATAGCAATTTTGTCACACAGCGATTCCCTTCCCCTCCTTGCTCTGATTGACCAGCAAATTCTGCAAGGAAACCAGGCACTGGGCCAAGTATTATCAGCATGTAAAAACTTTCTGGGTGGCAGGAGGAAGGAAGAGGACAAGAAATAGTTATCTAACCTTGCTGGGTTTTTTTTCTGGGATATTTAAGTATACTTCTTCATTTGGTGTGTCTTTCATGCAATCCTTTGCCAAGCTGATGCCTTTCAGATATGTTTGGGACTGTGAGCATACTGCTACAATTGTGGGAGATGAAATCCAAAGAGGTCTTGACAGTATTGGATAGGGGGAGGTTGTTTAGTGAGTGGGTTAGCCTTGATGCCGAAATAGCTGGGGATGTCCTTTCATGTGCAAATCTTTGAATGTGAGTCAAAACCTGTACATCTGCATTGCAGCTCTTTAATCATGGCTTCTAGAGATGTTTCAGGAACAGTCACTTTCAGAGCTCAGATGCCCTCTTTTCTTATTGCAGTTTCTTCACTTCATTGTGAGACAAGATAGAAGTGGGAGAGTGCATCTGCCTTGCCTTACAAAACAGCCCCCATATTAGCAGAGCATGGAAAGGTTTGTTTAAGGTTAATACAAAATTTCTCTCCATTTCTCTCAGGTCCTCCTAAGTGCCTGCATAAATTAGAAAAAGCTGCCAGGTCTCCATCTGTTAGCAATACAGCTCTGGCCACAAAGACAACTGTCGTGACAACCACATGGAGTTAGTCTTGCAAATAAAAGTTGTGAAAAGCTTCTGCCCTCCAGCCTCCACTCTCTGGAGTTAACAGCATTAAATAGCACCTTAACTAGTATTTATTTTCTTAGGCGTTCCTCACTTGCACAGCTGCTGGAACATTGGCTTTTGATTTAAAATAAGCCCAACAGCACGAGAGCTTAGAATCCTAAAGGTCATGAAGTGTGTGTATAGGATGGCGTAACATTTGTAGAGATAGAAATATTTATTGATTGATTGATCAAATTTGGAGACCGCTTATCTCACAGAGCAGTTCTGGGCAATGATCAATTAAAACAGATGATAGAGATGATAGAGACAGTTGAGGTGATAGAGAGAGATAGAGTTGATAGAGATAATAGACATAGAGATAGAAATAGAGATATGCCTCCTAACCCAATCAGAACAAGCTAATAATATTACAAGTTCATATTATCTTAGATGTCCTCTGTTGTTGTTAGCTGTGAAGTCATGTCCGACCCATCGCGACCCTAGGGGAAGGTGGTAACGACTGGTAGGTTGCTAGAGCAGGGAGCTAGCTAACGGCTCCCAGCATCTCAGACAACCCATCTTCAGTGCTGCTACTGGTTGCCCCTAGGCAGCAATAGGTTGCTTCAAACCTATTGGCCACCGCCTAGTGGCCAAGGTATAAATTGCTGCAGCTGCAGCCCTGTTCTCTAGTTCAGATCCTGCAAGAAATAAACCATGCTCTTTGCTGAACTCACTCGCCTCATCTTCATTCCTGTGCAACGAACCCAGTACACAACACTGGCGACGAAGGTGGGATTCTGCTTCTCCGTCGAAGCTGAAAGTCACTAGGGGAGAGGCAGTGCACACCTGGTAGGAAAGCAAATCCCCCCCTACGATCGGCTAGCTAAGCCACGCTAGCAACCATGCACTCAGAGGACCAGTCTCTGGGCAACGGAGAGGCAGGAGCCGAAGATGCTGAGATCCAGCCACGAAGACCAGCAGAATGCCCAAGGTCAGAAGGCTGTGAGAATTCGATAACCAGAAGGATGGCCCTCGCACCTGTCCCAAGTTGAGAATTACCTTCGGGCGAACCAGGTCGCAGAGGACGGACTGAAGGCTGCCACGCTGCTTTGTGTGTGTGTCCCAGCGACGTTCGATCTGGCCGAAAACCTGTTGCGCCCACACCGTTGGAATCCGTCTCCTATGACAAACTGAAGAAGCTCGGAGAACACTTTCAACCAAAGTTGTCGGTGATTGCATGGCGCTACGCCTTTGGACAACAAATACAGCAGCCGGGAGAGACTGCATCCAAGTACATTGTGGCCTTGAGGCAGGCCGCATGCCTGTGTCGATTTTCAGACGTCGAAGAGTGACTTTGAGACCGGCTCATCTGTGGCCTCTGCAACAGACAGCTGCAGCAGAAACTTTTTGCAAGAGAAGTCCTGATGTTTGCTGATGCCCAGAACAAAGTCATGGTGAACGAAGCCACTGGTGGAGCCGTCCGAACAATCTGGCCCGCCAGAACGATGCTACGCAAAGAAGCCGTCCACCATGAGGATGCAGAACTCACCGAGGACTCCGAAGAAGACGCTAAAGCCAACAAGTTGCACAGACAACCCGAATAACAGCTCTGCAGCAGCAAGCAACAAGAGACTCCTTACAAGGCAGATCTCTTGCCTAGATGTCCAGGGTGTGATAGCCGCCACCAACACTTGGACTGCAGGTTCCGGACAGCCACGTGCCAGGCCTGCAGAAAAACTGGCCACATCGCATCTGTTTGCAGAGGTCGCCAGAGGGACTGGCCATTGAAGTGCCAGTCGGAAGATCCAACCAGGAGAGGTACCGGGACCCTGGGGCCATTCAGTGTGAGGTTTTGCTCAAGCCGTAGAAGTGTCTGCTGTACCGGAGCCTGACGCCCCCTTAAACCCAAGTATAGACTCCAGGTGGAGCTGCAAGGGGTCCCCTGTAAGATAGAGCTGGACACAGGCTCTGCCGTTTCCATTAATTCTCTGGACACATTTAATTCCGTGTGCAGTCGCAGTAGGAGATGGGCCAAGCTGAGGCCCTCTGACATACTTTTAACAGATTTCCAGAACGCAAAAGTTGTAGTCAAGGGTGAAGCCACCTTGGCCGTTAAATTTAAAGGGTTTTCAGGGCACCTGGATGTTGTTGTAGTAGGTGGTCAGAGAACGAGCCTAATTTGGCTTGATTGGTTTGATGCACTAGGCATCCAAGTAACCGGTATCAACCGGACACAAGTTGCGAGCCTAGCATGAGTTTGTGAGGACTTCGCAGACATATTTGATTCAGCCCTAGGAACTTACATGGGCCCGCCAATAGCATTTAAACTAGACCCAAATGTGGTTCCCATCAGGATTAAGCCTCGCAGGGTCCCCTTTGCCCTCAAGTACAAAATAAACACAAAACTAGACAAGCTTGTAGAACAGGGCGTGTTGCAACCAGTAGATGGTGGGGAGTGGGAAACTCCTATTGTAACACCACTTAAAGCCAATGGGGAATATGTGCAGACTATAAATGCACAATTAACCAGGCCCTTAAACACCACGCATACCCAGTCCCAGTGGTGAGCCACATCCTGGCATCTTTGCAGGGTGGCACCACTTTTGCAAAATTAGATTTGGTGCAGGCCTATCTGCAGCTACCTGTTGATGAGGCCACGGCTGCAGCACAGACAATTGTGACCCACAGGGGGACTTTCAGAGTAAAGTGTTTGCAATTTGGGGTCAGTGTAGCCTCAGGCATTTTTCAGGGAATCATGGAACGCACACTCAAAGGAATCCCAGGGGTTTGCCCCTATTTTGACAACGTGCTTATTGCCGGAGAATCCACAGAAGTGCTAGCAAGGAGGCTCAGAGCCATCCTGCAGAGGCTGTGTGAAGCAGGCCTCAAACTAAAAAAGAGCAAATGCAGTATTGGGGTTCCCTCGACTGAATTTTTGGGGTTTCGCATTGATGCTAATGGCATCCACCCAGCTGAGTCCAAAGTAAAGGCCATTCAGATGGCATCTAGCCCTAAAACAAAAGGAGAGCTGCAAGCATTCTTGGGCCTCCTCAACTTCTACCACACGTTCCTTCCTAACAAGGCCGCAGCGGCAGAGCCATTTCACAGCCTCTTAGATAAAAAAGCTTCTTGGAAGTGGACCAGCATTCACAAAAAAAGTTTTCAAGACCTGAAGGCACTTCTGTCGGTCAGTTCCACTATCACTCATTTCAGGGAGTCTAAACCAGTCTGTCTAGCATGTGACACATCCCCATATGGGGTGGGGGCAGTCTTGAGTCACTTAGAGAAAGATGGAACCCAGGTTCCCATTGCATTTTATTCGAGGACGCTGTCCTCTGCTGAGCATAACTACGCTCAAATTGACAAAGAGGCATTGGCCATTGTAGCTGGAGTTAAAAAATTCCATGACTACTTATATGGCAGGGACTTCACAAACCATTATTGGGGTTATTCACCACAGACAAACAGTCACCCCACATATTATCCCCTAGAATGCTGAGATGGTCTATTTTTTATCAGCTTACACGTTTAAGCTGATTCACAAACCCAACAAAGAAATGGGCCATGCAGATGGCCTGAGTAGGCTTCCACTGCCACAGATTGAACCACATCCAACCCCAGCAGCCCGCATATTATTCATTCAGGATTTGTCAGAGTTTCCCCTTCACGCTGGGGACATAGCTGATAAGACACTAAATAGAGTGCTTTCTTGGGTGCACACAGGGTGGCTAGATAAGAGCCCAGGCCCTGAATTTCAGAGTTATTTTACTAGAAGACACGAGCTATCAGCTCACAAGGGTTGTATCCTATAGGGAAACAGGGTTATAGTCCCCACCTCACTAAGAGACAGGGTCTTGCAATCACTGCATGAAGGTCATCCGGGTATTGTCCTTATGAAAGCTTTAGCTAGAAGCTACTAAATGGTGGCCAGGTTTAGACAAGGCCATTGAAGCCCAGGTGCATGGATGCTACATATGCCAGCAATCAAGGCCTGAAATGCCGCATGCTCCAATTCACAGGTGGGAGGAGACTCACACTTCCTGGTCTAGAATTCACATAGACTTTGCTGGGCCCTTTCGGGGACAGCTCTTCCTTATAGTGGTCGACAGCCACTCTAAATGGCTTGAAGTAATTCCAGTTGCTAACATGACTACTGCTAGGACCATCCAGGTGCTTAGGATACTCTTTGGCACATATGGGCTGCCAGACGTATAGTAACTGACAATGGAGCCCAATTTACAGCGGCAGGATTTCAGGCATTCCTGAGAGCAAACCTCATCAGGCACGAAACGTCAGCCCCATTTCATCCTTCTTCTAATGGTCAAGCCGAACAGATGGTCTGGACCACAAAAGAGTCACTGAAGCGTATAGTGACTGGGGATTGGCATCACAGATTGGCAGATTTTTTACTTTGCCAGCATTTCACGCCCTGCACAGCTACAGGGAAAAGCCCAGCAGAGTTGCACTGGGGGAGGTGACTGATCGTGAAACTGGACAGGTTGCATCCAGATAGGGTGGCAGCAGAAGCTTTGCACCCAAAACCCTCGAGGGGGCTGCAAGTGGGCGACAGGGTGTGGACCAGGAACTATGGGCATGGGAATTTGTGGGTGCCTGGAAAAATTACTAAAACATCAGGCCCCCTTTCTTACGAAGTGGGGCTGGAGGGTGGGCAAGTTGTCTGGCACTACATTAATCAGCTTAGGAAGCATTTTCCAGAATGGCCACAAAGCGAGGACTTCGTCACAAGTCCTTACCAAGGTCCGGCAGCCAAGTCAGCCATGCATAAACTATGAAGGCTCACACAGCCCAAGCAATGAAGAATTGGCCATAGAGGAGGGGAGCCCGGACGTGCAACATGGGTCCCCTGATGGAGAAAGCCAACTTGATGGATACAGCCGCTGTGCTAACTCTGCTGAACAAACTGAATCTGGGGTGGATCATCCTGGAAAGTCCAGCCAGAAAGCACCAAGCCACTCAGAATCACTTGAACTAAGAGACACTGGTCTACCCAGCCCAGCGGGCAAGCAGGTCCCCCAGGCATTCCACAAGGCCACACAAACCACCTATTTATCTGCAAGATTTTGTTCTGAAATAATAAAGCTATAATGTTGTATGTACCCTTGTATTTAATGCTGACCTACAAGATTGTAATGGACAATGGAGCTATAATGTTGTAAGTATTTATTGTGCTTCTAAGTGGAACCTACTCACACCAGTGTTAAGCCTTTGTAAGTGTATTGCTGTAATGATTTTCTATGGTTGCTATAGTGTTGTTCGTTGTAAGGGGGGAGGGGTGTAATGTATTGGGCTTGCTTGCTAGCACCACATGGTAACGACTGGTAGGTTGATAGAGCAAGGAGCTAGCTAACAGCTCCCAGCATCTCAGACAACCCATCTCCAGCACTGCTATTGGTTGCCACTAGGTGGCAATAGGTTGCTTCAAACCTATTGACTGCCACCTAGGGGCCAAAGTATAAATTGCTGCATCTGCAGCCCTGCATCTGCAGCCCTGTTCCCTAGTTCAGATCCTGCAAGAAATAAACCATGCTCTTTGCTGAACTCACTCACCTTGTCTTCATTCCTGTGCAACGAACCCAGTACACAACAAACAGAATCTTCCAAGTCTAACCATGTTGTACTTCATCTTATTACTTATAATATAGTGAATTAAGGTGGTGTTTGTCTGAGTTTCTTCCAAATACAGTATTAGTTGTCTGTTGTGGATCTAAACCATGGGTCGGCAACCCGTGGCTCCGGAGCCGCATGCAGCTCTTTGAGCCGTCTCCTGCGGCTCCCAGTCGCCCAGTGCACGCGCACCTCTTCGAACGGGCAGTGGCACCGTTCGTTGGGAAAGCAGCTTTCCCGATGGACGGCACCACTGCCCATTCGGAGAGGTGCGCGCGCACCTCTCCGAATGCGCAGAGGTGCGCGTGCATCTCCGCCCGAATGGGCAGTGGCGCTGCTCGTTGGGAAAGCAGCTGCGGCCCGTTTGCAGAGCTGCCGCCTTCAGAGGAAGGCGGCACCTTGCAAACGGGCCGCGGCAGCTTTCCCGACGGACAGCGCCACTGCCCGTTCCGAGAGGTGCGCATGCACCTCTCCAAATGGCTTCTTTTAAGCCCCCAGCGGCCCTCTGATGGGGGCTTAAAAGAAGCCAGTCAGGCTTGTCGGGGTCTGATGTTGATGACAAACAAGCTTACAAATTTTGGAGAGGTGCGCATGCACCTCCGCCCGAAAGGGCAGTGGCGCCGCTCGTTGGGAAAGCAGCCGCAGCCCATTTGCAGAGCTGCCGCCTTCAGAGGTAGGTGGCAGCCTGTAAACGGGCTGCGGCAGCTTTCCCGACGGACGGCACCACTGCCCGTTCTGAGAGGTGAGCCCGTTCCGAGAGGTGCAGCAGCAGGTCTGTAAACAGGTGGCGCCACGTGCGCACCTCTCCGAATAACATAGTGAATTAAGGTGGTGTTTGTCTGAGTTTCTTCCAAATACAGTATTAGTTGTCTGTTGTGGATCTAAACCACGGGTCGGCAACCCGCGGCTCCGGAACCGCATGCGGCTCTTTGAACCGTCTCCTGCGGCTCCCAGTCGCCCAGTGCGCGTGCACCTCTTTGAACGGGCAGTGGTGCGCGCACACCTCTTCAAACGGGTGGAGGTGCACACGCACCTGCGCGCGCACCTCTGCCCAAACGGGCAGTGGCGCCGCTCATTGGGAAAGCAGCTGCGGTCCGTTTGCAGAGCTGCTGCCTGTAAACGGGCTGCGGCAGCTTTCCTGACGGACGGTGCCACTCCGAGAGGTGCGTGTGCACCTCTCCGAACGGGCAGTGGTGCCGCTCGTTGGGAAAGCAGCTGCGGCCCATTTGCAGAGCTGCCGCCTTCAGAGGAAGGCGGCAGCTTGCAAACGGGCCGCGGCAGCTTTCCCGACGGACAGCGCCACTGCCCGTTCCAAGAGGTGCAAATGGGCCGCGGCAGCAGGTCTGTAAACGGGTGGCGCCACGCGTGCACCTCTCCAAACGGGTGGAGGTGCGTGCGCAGCTCTCCAAACCTTTGGAGAGCTGCGCGTGCACCTCTCCGAATGGAAAGTTGCTGCAGCCTCTTACTAAACTCTACATATTGCAGAGCACACATAACTTGCCAGTTTCTAAGGAAAGTGACCGGGGCCTGCGCACGCATACCTTCTCTATACCTGCGGGGGCGCGCGCGCGGGTGGTGGTGGTCGTGAGCGGCCTACGCTTTGAAGCGCTATTGTTCAGCTTGCAACTATTTCCTGGAAAGCCTTGAATGTGGTGTCTTTGGCACCATCCACGTGCCCGGTGACAAGTCCAAACGGCGTGGATTTGCAAGGGAAATGCTAAAAGCCATGATTAAGGCATTGATTGCGGCCCTCTGCTGGGGGCTTAAAAGAAGCCAGTCAGGCTTGTCGGGGTCTGATGTTGATGACAAACAAGCTTACAAACTTTGGAGAGGTGCGCGTGCACCTCCGCCCGAAAGGGCAGTGGCGCCGCTCGTTGGGAAAGCAGCCGCGGCCTGTTTGCAGAGCTGCCCCCTTCAGAGGTAGGCGGCAGCCTGTAAACGGGCTGCGGCAGCTTTCCCGATGGACGGCGCCACTGCCCGTTCTGAGAGGTGTGCCCGTTCCAAGAGGTGCAGCAGCAGGTCTGTAAACGGGTGGCGCCACGTCCGCACCTCTCCGAATAATATAGTGAATTAAGGTGGCGTTTGTCTGAGTTTCTTCCAAATACAGTATTAGTTGTCTGTTGTGGATCTAAGAGGTGCATGCACCTCTTAGAACGGATGGAGGTGCGCACGCACCTGCGCGTGCACCTCCGCCCAAACGGGCAGTGGCGTCGCTCATTAGGAAAGCAGCTGCGGCCCGTTTGCAGAGTTGAGGATACTATGAGCCATTTTTTTAGGGCAGAGATGTTCACAGAAATAATAAGTAGCTTATAAGAGTTCATGCATGCAAAATGACAAATCCTAAACTATTAATTGTTTGTGAAAAACAGTCATTTTCTGCTTGATGAGTCATTTTAATTAATTATTACTTTAGTAATTAGGCAAGGGATGATGAATCATGCTCTAATGCTCCAGGTTTATTTGTCACAGAGGAGGGGGACGGTATGCAATTATAGTTATCTACATGAGTGCAGCATCCTGGTTAATGGTGGATGGTGGTCAACCTATTGGTCTGCAGCATGGGCAAGGCAAAGTAAAAAAAAGGCTGAGGCAGTTTTTTCCTGTGTTTTTTGAGGGATTTGAAGAGGATGGAGCTTGGGTGAACTCATTTTTGGGATTTAATCTACTTTTTCCCCCATATATGGTATTCTATTGTGTGTTAGGCCCACTGGCTCAAAAAGTTACCTGTCTCTGAACTAACCTTTTAAGCAACTCTCAGATTTATTTTATTTAGGAAGCATTTACCATTGCACATGTTCTTTGGATAATAAGACCCTGGAAAGCCTGGATACAGATCCCTATCAATGCATGACCTCTTAATAATGACCAGACTATCTGATCTCACTTAACCTTACTTTCCTTTCCTTTCACATCTTGCTGGCCCATTGTGAAAGGTTCCCTGGTGCTAAGATAAGCTTCTGAGTCAATGTAAATCTGCACTGTGATGAAGGGCCTGGAGAATGCTCCTTGGTCACAACAGCATTGATTATGACCACATGACATAATGACAACAAAACCAGGAAAAATGGTACGCATTTACTGTATATCTTTCACTTTCAAAGGCTGAATATGCCTCACAGACAGTAATGCTATGTCAATATATTTCAATACACTATGTTAGATTTGAAACTTGAACTCCAAGTTTTAATATTGTCTCAGAAACTCACTTGACAAAGGAATACCATGGGATTTTCAAGGACCCTTTGTGTCAATTGGCTATTTAGGCCAAAATAAATTGTGAATGATTTTTCTCCCTTTCTTCTTCTCCCCCTCCTCCTCCCCCTTTTAAGACACATCTTGTATAATGTGTTTTCCCAAATCTCAGTGATTTATTTTAACCAGGGCTTTTTTTCTCGTAGAATGCTCAGAACGGAGTTCCGGCACCTTTTTGGGATGGAACCTTGTAGGGTAGGCAAGGCGGGTTGTATGACGTGTGTGAGTTCCAGCACCTTTTTCTCTTACAAAAAAAGCACTGATTTTAACTATAATAAGCTTATCCGCCTAATAATGCAGTTACTAGTTTGTAAACATTGGTTTAATTAAAAAAATGACATTTTAGAACCCATCATATAATTTCTTCACTAGTGATGAACATTGATGTGTGTTGGGAGGAAAGAATTTGATTACCTGTTTATAGTGTTACAAAGGGTAAATGCCCTGTGATAATATAGCCACAGGAGGAAAATCATCTGTGGAATTCTAGCTCCTTTCAGAGAAACAGCACCTGTGTTAGGTGTGAGATTGCATAGGATGAGCGTGGAAATTGGTGATAGCTGGCTAGGTAGCAAGGATCTTCACAACTTGCTAATCTTTGAGACAAATTCAATTGAGAAGCCAGGCATGGTTACAGCTGTGTTGCCTAGAGCGATATATGAAGAGATAAGATAGATCAAAATAAGTTTTATCTGATCTAGCCTCTGTCTAGCAGCTAATCAGAGGTTCCTAAGAATTCTGAAACAGGACATAACAGGATAATGCTACTGAATACTAGATCTGGCTTCAATAAAACTTAAAATGATCCACGATTTAACTGTGGATGAAATAATAGATCTGATGTGTATCCCTGAGAGCTATCTGGATGAAAAGTATAGAATTTCTCTTGTGGAGATCTGTTCAGCTATATCAGTCCCAACCCTGGGGTAGGAGAGGTGGTGTGGCAATTGTTTATAAGAAGACGATAACTTCTTATAAGTATCCTGGAAGTTCATGGTCACCATGCAGCTAGAAGCTTGTTCCATGGTCCAACTCCCCTGCCTAGCTATGCTTTAGATCTACCTTTAACCCTGGAGCAGCTGTCTCAAAGATGCTTTTTCAAAAGGCAACTGGATTGTTTTTTCGAAGAAGAAGAAGAAGAAGAAGAAGAAGAAGAAGAAGAAGAAGAAGAAGAAGAAGAAGAAGAAGAAGAAGAAGAAGAAGAAGAAGAAGAAGAAGAAGTTTTCTATCTCATCCAAGAAGTAATGAAACTTCTTGGATGAGAAATGAAATATCTTCTTCTTCCTCAAGAAAAAAAAACCCAGTCCAATTGCCTTTTGAAAAAGCACCTTGAAAAAGGACAGCTATGACCTGGATGATTGAGAATCTCCATACACCATGGAGCAGTTATGTTGTAATCTGCTTCTGGGTGGGTTTTTTCCCCCATCAGTCTGTCATCATGGAGGGTTAATTGTATCTACTAACCTCTGTTGGTAAGAAGGGGTCAGTAAGATGGCTTGTCTCAGATGTTTGTAGGATCCAGTTGGCTTCTTGAAAAGCACTTGGAGAATTTCCCAGCAATCTGGAAGAAGATTCTGTTGGACACCTTGTTTTGACCTTTGGAATATGGAGACAAATAGGGTAATAAAAAGATCATACATAAGTGGCCTTTCCCTGCTCACCAAACCCACTTATCTCTACAGAATCTCTAGGAAATGAAGCAGAAATGAAGAAGTGATTAGAAGAATGCTGGTAAAAAAAGAAGAAGCAAAATTGACTAGATATGAACAAGAGCCCAGATTCCAGCTTTCTCTAAACAAGAAAAGTGTACAGTGCAGTTATTTTTCTGTTGGTGTATCTCTTCTTAATCCTCAACACGTCAGCCATGTTATTATTCTCAGAGAAGGGAATTCGAAGTACAGTGCTGCAATGGTTCTGTTTCCCCCCGAATGGATGAATCCGAATTGACGGTGGAGGAGAGAGATCAGAACTATAAGGACTTTGTCATGAGGTACCTCAAGATTCAGTCCTTTACCTCTTCTCATTCAATACCTACATCACTGATATAATCACTTCTGCAGTTTAGGGTGAGGTAGTATTAATTACCAGTTGTAGATTTCTACCCTGAGCCTGTTAGGAGATGTGGTGAAAATCATAATCCAGTATGGAGAAGGTCAAATTGGATGGGAACAAAGAGCCTCAGACTGAACCCAAGCATGATGGATTGGTTGTTGATCTGAAGTCTGTTTGACTCCAGAATTACACCACTTGGATGGGAGGGGGCTGGTCTTCTTAGATCAGGATCAGAATCTGGAACAACTGGTGGAGATTGTGGCAGAATAGTTTTTGCATAGCTTCAGCTAGTGAACAAATTGTCTAGAACAGGCCACATTACAGATAGTAGATCAGTGTATATGTCTTGCTACACAGGGGGTTTTGAAAATGCATCTGGAAATTTCAACTGATGCAAAATACAGAAATATATGTGCTCAGTGGTCTGTCATGATATTGATGTGATAGACTTCTTCTGCAGGAAGAAGTTGATTTCTGGTTGATTTCTGAGTACTTCTTAAGATCTGATCATACCTAACACTCTGGGTATCTGAGGGACTGCCTTTTCCTAACAGCTTTTGCCCACTCTATCTGAACAACTAGGGAGAACTTTCTAAGAGTCCTCAGTTACCTGATGGTATGATAGGATGGACCCCAGTAATGGTCTTCTCTGGAATATCTGCTTTCCTTTGAAATAGCTTGCCTCCTAGTAAATTGTGACCCCCATCTTCATGGCATTCTAGAAGCAGGTGACAGTAAGGCTCTTCAGAACTCCTTCAGGGATGAATTATGCCAGGGATGAATTATACTTTATTCAATAAAGTAAAGTTTAACATTTCAATTGAGGTTAAAAGTAATAAAGTTAAGAATGAATTGGAATACTGTTTCAATTAATGTCTTATAGAATCCTGCTTTCAAGCAGTAGATAAATCTCACAACAAAGAAAGCAATCCTTTCCTGTTGTGGTTTTCAAGCTATCGGTCATTTGAGATGGGCTGCCTGTTCAGCTTTGAGAGTCAAGATTGTGTAGGTTGTTGGAAAACCCTTTCTACCTTATACGTGATCAATGAAAAAGGAGTTATCATCAGGAGTTATTGCTGAACCTTGTATTCTCTTATGCTGATATATAGTTTTTGTCCTTTGCCCTCCTGGTGTCTACCTGCTGTCATCAGCCAGTTTAGATTACAGAGAGAGAAAGATAAACAATAGCAAATGGTTGCAGAATAACAAAGACACTCTCTGCCTTTCTATCTTCAATTTCAGCAGCCTCCTGATCAACTCAAGGGGGAGTTTTGCTTTTCCAAGTGTACCCGGTGTCACCAGCTTCAGAGCACTAGTATCGGAGTTCAGAAAAACATCTGTTCAGGAGATTTGGGTTACAGCGATGCTGGTGGCATTGTAGCAGAAATGGCTTGAAAGTCACTTTGAAGTGCTATTCAGATGTGAGTTGGGTAGGAAATGATTTTGCTAACTGCATATATTCTATCTTCAGCGTCTCCCTTTTTTACGAATAGTTTTTTTACTGTCTGTGATATATCATCTATATGTTATGAATATATTTACTAAACATTCAGTCTAGTTAAGTAAAGACAAGGGTTAATGCATTTTCTTACCAATCTGGTACCTTGTAGATGTGCTAGATTCAACTCCCACAATTTCTAACCAATATTTCAATGTGTTCTTACTGTTAAAGGATATGCAGCCTAAAATCTTCTTTGTCCCGCCAAAAGAACCAGCAAAATAAAATGTACTGTTATTATTCTTAATAATACATAATTACCCTAAACCTAAGTTTGCCATCAAGAATGGATAAACTAATTAAAATGTCCTTGCTTCTCTCCCTTTATTTAATATCCCATTTAATATGATTTTACAAACTATCACAACTGATTTTAACCAGAATAAATATAATTTTATATTCTGTTCCTTGACCCTTTAAAAAATGCATAGTCTCTCATTATTGCTAAAGCAATCCTTTTCCTATGAGTCTTTTTTGTATGCTGTGATACGGAAGAGAGGGGGGACCCTGTGTCCCTCACATTTTTTAGGGCCAACCAAAATAATCACCTGTGGGTAGAATGTTCCAATGGCAGAGAAGATTCTCTTTCTGATCCTGCCATTGAGAATTCTAATGAAATGTTTTTCACACTCTTTGTGATTATTTTGGTTGGCCCTAAAAAAATGTAAGGGCCAAAGGGTTCCCCCCCCCTTCTCTATATTAGAGCATAGGAAAAAAGACTCCTATATACTTGGATAATTGTTTAAGTTATTGGACACGTTGTCCAAGGTGTTCTTAAAAGATTCAAAATCCATATGAATAATGCAACATAAAGTACATTCTTGCCTTTGAGGTCTTTTTTTTCCAACAAGAATAAAAGAAAAAAAGATACGGGATATTAGGTTGACTGGTTGACTAATCATTGGACAGATTGATTGATTGAGTCTGAAGGATAGGTAAAAAACTTGAGCTGGAACAAGGCTGTTCGTGGGAGTATTTTGACATTAGGTCTTTAAGAAAAGGGAGAAGATGATTTTGGGTGGTGTGTCCCCTCCAGCCTCCCAGCCTGGTAAACAATCTTTGCATTGGAGGTCACAAGCCAGCTGTCTTGCTTGCTGTTTTCATTTAGCATGGATATGAATTATATTCTTTTTTTCCAGTGACTACCTTGGGTGGCTCAGGCTGCTTAAATGCTTTCGTTTCTTAAATTAACATCAGACAAGGATTTTGAATTAAAAACACAATGTTGGTGGATAAGATTTCATGCTGAAACCACACAGTTCAACTGAAGCAGGTTACTGTTACGGACAGGAGTCCTTAGGTACCATATTTTGGGTTGCTTCCTAATTACCATTGACACAGGAGATCACTTTGATCTTGACCATGTTCTGCTAATTATTTAATCTTTAACAACATAATAACATGGTTCAGCACATACCTTAAATATAGAGCACTTGCCCAAGGCCTAGTTTATATATGCTAACCTGTTCAGAAGACTCTGTACCAAAAACCTTCTGTTCAACAAGTTACATAAATGACACATGAATTTGGAAAAGCTTTAGAAAGAAATTGAGTGTAACAAGTAATCCTTGGAGGCAAAGGCATTCTTAAAGCTATAAATTAGTTGTTCTTGCTGTTAGGAGGTTTCTCCTTAGCTCTAGGTTGCTAAATTGTAAGATTAGCCAACCAAAGGCTAACACAAAATGAATATTTTTACTATTAATTAATATTAAGTTCAGCCTCTTTGATTATTTGGATTTTTTATTTCATTCACATGTCACTTATTATCCTAAGCTCTCTTCATCTAAACAGTATATTCCAGCAGCTATTTTGCAGTTGTTTCCTTCTTATCACTATTTCGACAATAGGAAATCAGTAATGGGGGAGAGGAACTCATGTGGTGGGCTAGAAAAACAAAACTTGGATCCCAAAGATACAGGTTCCATTCCTGCACCCCACCACAGGGTTTCCCTTTGGCAGATAGCTTATTTTGCTCCATCCAATTAACAACTGGTAGAGCCGAGATTGCAGTTGTTGAGTAAAGTGGCCATATGGACATCTGTCAAGCTCAAAAACTGAGAAGTTTCTTTTACTGTTCCTCACCTATAGACAGAAATCTTGCCAAACTAAATTCATTTGCCCCTTTTTGTGCCTCTCAGTTTCAATTTTTCAATAGCTGTGATTTATATCCCTTTTAAAAAATCTTATCAAAATTAAAATATTGAGAACATTCTTTCATTATTTTTGGATCAGGGAATTCAAATTATTGTATGAGTTATGGAAGTGCAACCAATATATAAATCTGAATGCATAATGTAGGCAAATATCTATGGAGATTCTCAGTCATCCCGGTCATGGTTGTCCCAAATATACTTTCAAAAGGCAACTGGACTTTCTTCTTCCTTGAAGACATTTCACTTCTCATCCAAGAAGCTTCTGAAGAACTGAAGAAGTTTCTTGGATGAGAAGCAAAACATCTTCAAGGAAAAAAAGCACCTTGGGGACATAATGTAGGCAAATTTGTTAGAAATATCCACTATTCTGTAGATTGGGCCATTCTTAAATTAGATTGTGCATCCTATTTCTTTCTTTTTTTTAAAAAAACATTTTATTAAGTACAAAAGTTTAAAAACATTGAACGTAGTGTATCATCTTTGACATACATCTTTGTCTGATCATTCCATATTGGCAACATTGCATGTGGTACATTAGGAAGTAACTATTACATATTTATATACCACTATACAGTACATTCCCAGTTAATCTTTTCCTACTTATATCCATTCTATCGACTTCCTTCTTTTTTCCCTCCATTTGTAAAATTTATTCTATACTATGTAATATTCTATTTCATCCTGGTCTTTTAGTTCTTTTGTCATTTTGTCCATCCTATTTCTTGATAATGTAAAGATTATTTTTTAATTGGAACATCCACAATATGTCAGACTTCAGGTGAAGTTCAGTAGTTCAGCTGTGCTTTGTCATTAAGAAACCTCAGGCCAGGACATCTGCAGATGAAGGGTCCAAAAAGTCGAAATAATGGTTGTGTTGCATGTAAAAATGTAATAGGGCTTTGATCATGCAGTCATGGCTGCCAACTTTATATTTTTGACCCCCTTCTGCAGATGCCTCTGCCTTGGGCCAAACAGGTAAAAAAGGCACCAAGCACCAACATAGTAGAAAAACTTTATTGTGTAGCTTTATGTCAGAACAGTAGAAATAACATTCTTTATTTACCAGCTCTTGATCTTTTGACTTGACTGAATCCCCCTTCTGCCCTTCTTAATATTTGATTGTGAAATTCAGCACAGCATGGATGACATCTTGGGAATATTCATCACACCACCGGTATTTCTTTTTGAGAGACCACCCCCAAGAGTGAGATAATAGTTTGGTTTCTAAAGACCTCCTTTATTTGTTCTTTGTATGAAAACAGTGAATAAGGGCTCTAATTAGTGCATAACTTGAGTATTCCAAACAAATGACAGGGCAACAGAATAAAGGAAAATATGTGCCCACTACTGGAATTGTGTTTGGACATTTATTTTGGTCTTCATCAAGGCTACGTTCTTTTGCATTGCAGTAATTGAAGAAGAAAAAACAAACAAATAGTCTCATTACTATCTGATCTGATGATGAGGGGAAATGGGCTGGAAAAAACAAACCTGGATCTTTGCTGAGCACTGCTCTACATTTAACAAAGGGTAAATGGGCATTCCTTTATGGCTGTGCTGCTATTACATTTTACAATCTAATTAGAAGGGCTGTGTAGTGTGCCTCCATAATAAAAGCAAAGACAGTACCCATCAGCAGAAGCAATTAGGAAACAGGAGCTTATGGAACTGGACTGCCCTCCAGCTACGTTTCTCATGAATGAGTTCCCTGCTCACTGGTAGGACAGGAACATGGTGACTCTAATGGGAAGTCATTGTTTCAACAGTCAGATGGAATTCTGTGCTAATGAATGGCATCAGACTTTACTTTTCTCCCACTAGGAAAAAAAATATGTATGAGCCCTCTCTGTTTTATGTCATGGGAGTGACTTCAGGTATTATATTGGTGATCATGGAAAAATGAATATTATCTCGAATGAAGTCCAATTAGCATTCAGCCTTCTGTAGGGAGGAAAAGTAATGGCACATTTGTTTTCCTGCAGATAACCTGTAAAATTTAAATGGTCTCCTCCTTCTTTCTCCCTCCTATTGCAGATCTGTTATGTTTTCTCTTACTCTTCCACCATCCTGAGGAACTTATCTAGAAATTATCCTTGCTGAAGCAAAATAATAATATCTAAAAACTAATAGAGTTCAGTGGCATAAACTCTTGTTGCATCTATTCCCATAAATCAAAATATGTTACAGGAGTAACATAGGTAAAACAAATTAGCTGCAGAAATATAGCAACATATTATTATTGATGCTGTTCCTTAATCCCAATGCTTAAAAAAGATGTTGACCCCCAAGAATGGTAACTTAATGCTTTTCTCCCTTGAAATCAATATCGTGTGAACAGATGACAATACATAAGAAAAGTCTCTTTGCTTTCAATTTTTTAAAAATGTTACTTTTTGTACACCCGGGACTCCTTTAATTTAAACCAGGGCCAAAACTAGATGTTAAGCAAAAATAATTGTCATGTATCTCCGCCTCTTTCCATCTGTCTCTTGTATCCCATATGGATTAAATTAAGCCAACTTTACCAAGTGGATTGTTTCAGTGAAAGTTTAGTCATCTGCTTAGCGTTTTGGGTGTCCTACAAGGTAATTGTGGTTATTCACAAGTATATTAATTAAAAGAAAACTTGTAAGGAAACAACTTTGTGTGCAGGTAAACCATCCAACCATTTCAAAATAAGGGAAACATGAAAAAATGGGGCTCCTTAAACCCACTAAATAAACAATGTGATAGCACCAACTCTTAGAGCATTTATGAGCAAACCTATCTTACTGATGGGGGTTAATAGAGTATTTGCTTTATGTGCGTTAAAAGCATATGGGCTATTTCAGATTTCCTAGATAAATAGGTGTATTGGAACACAGTTAAAACTAATTCCAGACTGAATGTTTATTCCTACCAACTTTTTTTTGTCTGTAAAGAATCACCTGTGGATCTTTACAAGTAGCATGACGACTGAGCTACTACTTTTCTTAGTAATTACAATAATCTGACTGCTGTATATTGGTTAGGTGACCATCACATCAGTGGCAGGCTGTCAAGTCAGCAAGGTAAAACTTTGGACCATACATATTTCCAAATTTTGAAATGTATATTGTTGCATCAAAAATTATATACAAAATTGTATATTATATAACATACAATTTTGTATATAATTTTTGATGCAGTGTTTGATGAAGTATTTTAGAACTTCATTTAAAGCATGTGTATTAGGGAAACATGTACACAGAATACATATCTGAAGAAATTTGCATAGAAAAATAAGTGCCAACCTCTTTTGTCAATATTGCAGAGTGAAGCAGAAATGGATGCCAAATATTTGTAACTGAATACATATAAAAGTGAAACAAATCAGTTCTGGCATATTACAAAGCTATAAAGTGATTTATTCCATTTTGACATGGCAGCTTACGAGAAACTACTTTTGTGATTTATGTACCTTGAACTATGACTTAGTGTGTTGTACTAACTCAGCTAATTGTGGTTCATTCAGCCAACCATAGAAAAACAAACCAAAGTGTAGCACACTATAGGAATGTGTTCAATATTTCTGAACAATTCAATTGCCATTGCTCAATACTTGTACAAATATTAAGTACAATGTTAATATCAACACAATTTGAAATTATGACCTATTCCTCTAAATATATATACATACACATTGCACACATACTACAAGGAGTCAATAATTATAAAATACGACAATACATAAAAAAAATTAGATTCAATGAAAATAATCCAACAGGAAGTCAGTTACAAATACAAA
Source organism: Vipera ursinii (assembly GCF_947247035.1). Classification (NCBI taxonomy): domain Eukaryota; kingdom Metazoa; phylum Chordata; class Lepidosauria; order Squamata; family Viperidae; genus Vipera; species Vipera ursinii. The sequence continues at coordinate 20,692,426 of NC_139514.1, forward strand.
TAGACATTTCTATCACATGCTAAAAGTGTTATAGTTAGATTTTTGGGAATGTGTACTATTGCATCATCTGCCTTCAGCAACATAGTATCTCACTTTACCTAAAAGTATTGTAGGCTGGCTCAGACTTTCAGTATATTATTATTATTATTATTATTATTATTATTATTATTATTATTATTATTATTATTATTTGTTGTTGCTGTTGTTGTTGTTGTTGTTTATGGTTCATCGCACAGTCTACCAGATGTTTAGACTGGCATTTTTGTCTATCAAGTCCTTTCCAAGAACCTGCCAGAGATGGATGTTGGATGGTGTTACAGATATCGCTGCAGGATGTAAGCTATTCCAAATAAAACTGCCATCTGAGATCACGCCCACGCTATCTTCTTGCTGTGGCGCGCTCTGACCCTCTGGCTCCCGCTTGCTGCCCTGGGGAAGAGGGAGGTCTGACTCCTGAGCTCAGGCTGATCTATTTTAATGCCAGGTCTGTTGTGAATAAAGCTCCCCTCATCCATGACTTGATCGAGGAGGAAGGCGCAGACCTGGCATGCATCACGGAAACCTGGCTGGGCCCAGAGGGAGGGGTCCCTCTGACTGATTTATCCCCTCCAGGTTTCCGTGTGCTACATCAACCTCGAGCTCAGGGTAGGGGAGGTGGCGTGGCGATCGTTATCAGAGAGACCCTCCATCCGCGGGAGGCCACTGCCCCTCAGATAGACGGATGTGAATCCCTCCTCTTAAGGTGGGGTCCTGGTGGTCAGTTGGGCCTACTTCTGGTATACCTCTCTCCAAGCTGCACAGCAACGGTTCTACCCAAGCTACCTGACGCCATCTCAGGATTGGCGGTCGAATTTCCAAAGCTTATGGTACTGGGAGACTTTAATCTACCTTCCCTGGGCAGTGCATCAGAAGTGGCCCGAGAGTTCATGGCCTCCATGACGGCCATGGACCTTACTCAAATTACTCAGGACCCAACTCACGAGGGAGGAAACATGCCGGATCTAATTTTTGTCTCTGGGCAGTGGCTAAATGGGCTGGGTGGGGTTACTCCAACATCACAACCCCTTTCATGGACAGACCACTACCTCCTGCGGTTGGGCCTCCGTCACGTCACCCCCCGATGTCAGGAAGCGGAACCGACCAGGTGGTTCCGCCCCAGGCGCCTGATGGACCCAGATAAATTCCAGATGGCGCTTGGACCGATTCCCACCTCCCTCTCCCACAACCCGGTCGAGTCCTTAGTTAATGCCTGGCAACAGGCTGCTTCGGAGGCGCTCGACCGCGTTGTCCCTTTGCGGCCTCTGACCCGGCGCAAGTCCCGACTCGCTCCTTGGTTCTCCAAGGACCTGCGGGAGATGAAGCGCCAGAGAAGGGGCCTAGAGAGCATTTGGAGAGCCAGTCGGTCTGAGTCTGACCGAACACAGTTAAGATCCTTTTCTAGATCCTATCTTGTGGCAATGAGGGTGGCAAAGCGCGCCTACTTCACCACCCTCATTGCGTCCGCAGATAATCGCCCGGCCGCCCTATTTAGAGTGGTCCACTCCCTTTTAAGTCAAGAGACGGGAGAGGACCCCCTACATGGACGGGCTGAGGAATTTAGTAAATATCTGGTGGACAAAATTGCTCAGATTCGGGCTGGTCTGGACTCTGACTGGGCAGTATCTAACGAGAGGAAATCGATGAAGTTGGCCAAGTACATCTGGGAAGAGTTCGATCCTGTGACTCCGGATGAAGTGGACAAGATCATGGGGAAACTAAGTGCCGCCACATGTTTGTTGGACCCGTGTCCCTCCTGGCTAGTCTATGCTTCTCGGGAGGTTACACGAGGCTGGCTCCTAGCAGTTATCAATGCCTCACTGAGTGAAGGGTACTTCCCTGCTGCCTTGAAAGAGGCGGTGGTAAGGCCCCTCCTCAAGAAACCGGCACTGGACCCAGCTGTTTTAAACAACTTCCGTCCTGTCTCCAACCTTCGCTTCCTTGCGAAGGTCGTTGAGAGTGTGGTGGCGCGACAGCTCCCTTTGAACCTGGAGGAAGCTGAATATCTAGATCCGTACCAATCGGGTTTCAGACCGGGGCACAGCACGGAGACGGCATTGGTCGCGCTGGTGAATGATCTCTGGCGGGCCCGAGATAGAGGTTATTCTTCTGTCCTGGTCCTATTAGATCTATCAGCGGCTTTTGATACCATCGACCATGGTATCTTACTGCGTCGTCTTGAGGGGCTGGGAGTGGGAGGCACCGTTCTGCGTTGGTTCTCCTCCTACCTCTCGGACCGTTCGCAGACGGTGTTGGCAGGAGGGCAGAGGTCAAGCCCTAGGCCTCTTAATTGTGGAGTGCCTCAGGGTTCGGTGCTCTCGCCCCTCCTGTTCAACATCTATATGAAGCCGCTGGGAGAGATCATCCGTAGCTTCGGGGTGAAATATCATCAATATGCTGATGATACCCAGCTATTCATCTCCACCCCGAACCAACCCAGTGATGCCCTTGATGTGATGTCCCGTTGTCTGGAAGCGGTACAGATTTGGATGGGAGAAAACAGGCTTCGACTCAACCCGGCCAAGACTGAGTGGCTGTACATACCGTCATCTCGTTTAGTCCAAGTGGTTCCATCTCTGACTATAGGAGGAGAGATGTTACCTCCCATTGATAAAGCACGCAATCTGGGCGTCCTCCTAGATTCACGACTCAGTTTTGAAGATCACATTGGAACCGTGGCTAGGGGGGCATTTGCCCAGATTCGTCTTATATACCAATTGCGCCCCTTTTTGGACCGAGATGCCCTACGTACAGTCACCCACGCACTCGTTACCTCCCGTATTGATTACTGTAATGCTCTCTACATGGGGCTGCCCTTGAAGACCACCCGGAGGCTTCAGCTGGTGCAGAATGCAGCTGCACGGGTTGTGATGGGAGCTTCCCGATACTCCCATATTACACCCCTCCTGCGTGAGCTGCATTGGCTACCAGTTGCCCTCCGGGTGAGATTTAAGGTGCTGGTACTTACCTTTAAAGCCCTACATGGCTTGGGTCCGGGATACTTGCGGGACCATCTGCTGCCGGGGACGAATTCCCATCGTCCAGTACGCTCACACAGAGAAGGCCTCCTCAGGGTACCATCAGCTAGGCAATGTCGGCTGGCGACCCCCAGGGGGAGGGCCTTCTCTGTGGGAGCACCAACCCTATGGAATCAGCTCCCCCCTGAGCTTCGGATAGCCCAAAACCTCCAATCCTTTCGCCGCGGCCTCAAAACACACCTGTTCCACCAAGCTGACCTAGACTGACAGGCATTTTAATTAATTTATATTTAGTATTTTTAATTCATTTTAAAATTCTCTAATTTTTTATTGCACTGATGTTCTCAATTTTCATTTTATCTTGATTTATGTACTTATTATATGTTTTATTGTGAGCCGCCCTGAGTCCTTCAGGAGATAGGGCGGGATATAAATCCCATCAATAAATAATAAATAAATAATAAATTTGCAATTTTCATTATTATTTTTATTAATTTAATTTTAAGTTAATTCACAGTCTGGGACTGGTAAAAACAGTTCAAGTCCTAACCAAGGGCTTAAGAGCTGTTAAGGTAGCGTCTGAGTATATAGGCAGTTCTGAGTGGGGTGTTTTTTTTGCAAAGTTAGGATATTCAGGTCTAATGTTCAAAATTTCTATGTGTCTAGGTAGCCCTTTGAGTATTGCTCCAAGGGCTCCTATTACTATTGGTACAACCATTGATTTCTTCCTCCACAATCGCTCAACTTCAACTTGAAAAATCATGATATTTTATAGCTGTTTCTCTTCAATTCATGCATCACCTGGTATTGCAATATCAATGAACCAGACTTTTTTCTTTTCCACAATAGTGATGTCAGACGTGTTATGGGCCAGATATCTGTCTGTTTGGATCTGAAAATCCCACAGGATCTTGACTTATTATTGTTATTGTTATTGTTGTTGTTATTTCAGAATAGGACAAGTGCAGATTTGTACCATTACATAGCATCCATTGGTGGGGGAATGCCATAATCTGCAAGATGGTAGGCAGGGCATCATGATCAAAGCATCCTCCCCCTTTGTATATTTGGCAACGTGTGCATACAAAAGCGGTGGAGCTTCAATGGTGATGTCATTCCTACCAGGAGAGCCTCCACGGATACTTAAGATGTCATTTGTTTTTCTAAATGAGATATTGATTATGGAAGAAAGTCATAGTAATCTTAGACATATTCATCTACAAGTTTTATTATACCCGAGGTGAATATTCTGTTTAAAGTTACATATCTACATATGCATTTTTCTGGCATTCAGGTCTACAGTACTTAACTGCTGCCAATGCATATTCTTAAATAAATCTTTAGAATAATAAACAAAATGTGTGTGGAATTCCTAGGAGGATTAGTAAGAAAGGCCAAAGATACTATATGAAGGAATAATTCTTCTTAGTGAAAAAAGGGAGGATTCAGGTTACCAAAACTATCATATATCTTTTGTGCTGAATGCAAACTGTTGTTTCAAAGAATGAGATGGTGAGACACGATGGACAAGAGTAAAGACTTATTGAAGAAGTTTCTCTTGCTTTTTTGTGCAACTGCCATTTATAGTAAATGTTTATAGAATTGCTTAGAGGAAGCCAATGGTAATAATTATATTTTTGTATCACCAGATTCAGCACACTTTCCTTTAAAAGAGTCAGAATTTTTGATCTGCAATTTTTCTTAACATGCAGAGTTTTAATATCCAATCCCACCTAAAGTATCTAGTTTCTCTAATATAAATTTGCTAATAAAGCTTATTTAAGACATTTTTCTTATTGCTTTTCTTTGCTGTATAAATATTCCTCATATATGTTTTTCAAAGAAAAATACTTGTGAATTTTTTTTGATCAAGAGACATCAGCAGATTCTTTTAAATGTTTCCATCTATGCTAAGTTGAGTTTTCTGGAAGATCTTCCAAATCAATTTAATTGAAAGCAGTGAGAATTTCATATGCACCCAAGACTATTCACTGTATATTATCACAAGATGGTCTCTGTGATAATACAATTGAAGCTCCACCTGTTTCTTACATGCATATAAAACCCTTCAGCCCTTATTTAATTCTCATTTTCTTAATTATTAAATCCATAGATCACTATCCTATTGATTCTCTGGGCTCCAGTCCAGACGCAAATAGTAAATCTGTGAATTAAAGCATTTTGGGCTTCTGAATTTGATATTACTTTTCATGGACTTAGTTGCAGGGCTGCTTAGCTGTGTTAGAAATTATTAGTTTATTAAATATGCATTTAAGGAACATGGTATATATAAATGCAAATCATATTCTTTCTGCTGATAATATATGTTTGAAAATCATGATGCTGCTGCTGCTGACGTAGATTTATATTTATATTATATATATTTATAGTCAGAATTTCCTGAAGTAGCTCAGAGTTCCCACAGCACTTCTGTGAGATAGGTTGTGACCAGCCCAAAGTCACCAAGCAAATTTCTATGGTTAATAACCCGTTGTACCAGGCTGACTTTCAACAATACAGTAATTCAAAATACTGCAGTTACTTATGTTAGAGCACAAAATGCTTGGAAATTTAAGCCATTTACTCCCTGAGAAATCCAGGATATCTAACAACAGACCTTTATGAGAAGCTGCAATTTTATACCAATCTTTTTGAAAGTAATTCCCACTAAACTCATTGTGGGCTAGGCTGGGGTGGGCTGGGAGTTATGTCTGCTATGGAGCAGAACAAGCCTATATGTGTCTAACCAAAAGGAAATTATATGATTATAGTTTAAGACAAAATCCTGCAAATAAGTGGACAAAGATGAATAATGAAGGCAAGGATCTACTTTGATGTTTCATGCTAAGCAGAAATATCAAAGAAATCCATCATGGGTTTCTTTCAAGTGAAATGATGTGATCCATCAAAACAAAATCTGTTGTGACATGAACAGGCAGGTAATTCATCAAGACCGAGGGTGTCTATCCTTCAATATTTCTTATATTCATAACTGTTAAATATGAGGATGTTAAATACTGTATAAAATTGGGTAAATTTGGGAGAAGTTGCATTTATAATATACGTATATGGAAAAAGTTTGTACAAGATGTATGTAAATCAATTTGCTCTGGAAAGTGGCATATGCATGTATTTTTTCTTTTCTTAAATCTCTATTTGCAGAAGTAGAAGGAAGTAGAAGGTCTAAGATTTGACTGTACTTGGCAGTGTTCGTAACCAAATTTAAACTTATCCGTATGTCCCTGGTAATAGGTCTTAATTTTAAAATCTTACTTCTTAAGCTATAAACTAAAAATACTGGTGAACTACTCATAAGGGATGTGTGTTTAATACATTGATAAATTCTGGATCCTTACCTGTATAATTTAACAGGTATCCTGACTATTATTATGCAGTGTGCTACACAACCAGGCACAGTGACAAGAAATGTAATTATATAGTCAAATACTTTCAGATGTATTCATATAAATTTGAGGTGAAGACAATTTAGTTTAAAAATTCAGCTTCTTTAAGAAATTATAGATTTCTTACAAATTACTTGCAGGAATGGCTTTTCCAACACTTCAGTTTACTAGCTGATTTTTATGGATATCTGAAGAATGGATAAACCAATCTCCTTCCTGAATACAAAGCTCCCTGAATTGCAGAAATGTGGAATGGGACAACTCGCCACGGTCAATTTGCCATGGCCAGCTTGCCATGGGACAATACAACAAATACAAAAATCAAATTAATTTTGATGGAACTGTGGCCAATAACAATAAAATAATGAAACTCAATCCAGAAATACAATAATTTTGATGAAAATGTGGTCACCAATAATAAAAGTACATCAATGAAACAATTAATAGAGTCGAATTGTCCCATGATGATTTGTCTTGTTGCGAGTTGCCACAGTGAATTGTCCTGCAGCAAGTTGGCCATGGTGAGTTGGGACAACACTTCAGCAAACACTGCTCTTTCTTCCCAATGTTGCACTAAGTTGATTGAGCTAGCTACCAGAACCATCTTGTTACAATAACTGGGCATCACGCGTTTCTGTCACTTGATCCAAAAGAAGAGTAGCATTAATCTCAGTTTATTGCTTATCAGGCTTAATTCCCCAATGGGGAGGTTGTAATGAATCTTCTTTTAATAAGAAACATAAAACAAGGATTTTTTTTATATGAGTATCAGGACGAATACAACGGCTTTTAAACATTCATTTTGAAACCTCTCTTTTCCAATTATCTGGTAACTGTATATTGATTCACCAATGATTTACTATCAAGAAAAGTGAAAAAAGGAAATTTTTCTTCATTCTACATTTTTAACTGAATCATCTGAATTTGCCCTATCTCTGTCTCTAGCTCTACTTCTATATCTATCTCTATTTCTATATTTCTGTATCACCTAGTGGACTGTGCACTTTTTAAAATTTCTTGATAGAGAGAAATTGTGTACAAAACCCCACATCTTATGGAAAACTGCAGATGAAAATAAGTGTTAATTTTAATTTTTTAATAAAGAAAGATAGTATGAAACAGAAGAAAATAGATTTATGACAACTTTGTAAACAGAATATCCCCATTTATTTTACTTAGTGCATCAGTGGCTGTTCTCTAGCTTGTTTATTAATTTTTTCGTATAAGCATCCTGATTTTCAGTTAATTAGAAGTTCAGTTGAATCTTCTTTACAGACAGTTCTAAAGACTGTGATGCTTTAAGGATCTTGCTGGCCATTTAATTTTCTGATATTAACAGGCTAGCTAATACTTGTAGTATGATTGTTATATCTGTTGTAAAAGTACAGGAAAAGCCCTGGCCGAGCCAGTATATAAATGCAGACATTCTCCAATTTCTGTTCCTCATTGTGGCAACTGAGCCACCAAAACATTATTAAATCACACTAACAGCATTACTAATTCGATTTCCTGTACATAAACAACCTTCCGTAGGCTTTGAAGAGTTTAACTGAAGGTACAAATAGGTTCAAATTGCAATAATTCATCTGAAAGCATAAGACTAATCCATCTTTCTTATAAATCAGTGACACAGAAGTTAATTAAAATGTAAACAATGGGATGCATTGTTGATGAAAAGCTCAGAAAAAAGGATCTTTGAAATTCTTTCTATAATGGCTTTCACCTAACTGTTCTCACTGTTGGGAGAGCTTAAATGCAAGATTGCATTACTGGACTAGTCCTTCTTTTTAACCAAAATAAGACTTTTCCATTCATTTCATAGCAATATAGTCATCAATAATGAAAGTGCTAATGTTTCTGCAATGATCTTTTTTAAAAAAAAATCAAGCAAATATCACTGTTTGAATTTTATTTCCAAAAATTCTTTATTTTTGAAAGTAAATCTTCATAGATATATTGGTGAGAGTACACATTATAGATACTGTAGGACTGAATTCACTAAATATAATACTATAAGAATAAGTCTATTTCACACATTACGGAATTTACTTATTTGAGAGCTCCATTTGGCTACTGATGCTTCCAACCTTTCAGAGAGAAGATGTTAAATGATTAAGAATGGTAATACCATCGCAGAAAGAGATCATGTTAGAAATGATTACCCCCATTTCAACCCTTTTCAAGGTAAAGGATCTCCTAAACCATTTTGGACAGATGATTATCTAGCTTTGGTTTGAAGAGTCCTGGTTAAAAAAAAATAGTCTTCATAAGGCAAACGTCTTGTACTGCTTGATAGATCTTAACACCAGAAAATTCTTCTTAATACTCAAGCTAAATCTACTTCTTTGTAGTTTCAATCCATTCACACAGGTTCTGCCTTCCACAGCAATAGAAATCAATTTCCAGCAGATATTAGGGTAGTTGAAATATAGGTAATTTATGATAAATTCCCTTGATAATGTAACATTTTTCTTTCTTTCCTTATTTTCTTTGAACAGTCTCAGCAGGATTTCCATGCTGCAATTAGTAAATTTTGGTGTAGCAAAGGGTTTTCTTTCTATACAATCTAACCTCTCCTTCCTTTTCCTTATGAATAAGTTGTATCCTTCCAGAATTGTAACAGTCAAGGGTGTCATCCCACCAAGTTTCACTAATGTTTATGATATCATTTTGACTCTCATGTTAGGATTTCAAGATTTCCTTATTTGATTCTGATGATCTATGCATGTGTGGAAAAACATTTGAAATACTTCTTATAACAACCCAACACATTCATCCTCCATCCCTTGTTAGCTTATATTTACTCACACTTCTATTTCTTTGCCAGCCTCCCCACAATCACTCATAATTGTGTGGAAGAGATCGAACTTAGACTTTTTATATTATTTCTATTCATATTTTACTTTGGGGTGTTGTCTATCTAGATTTCTTTATTTGGTTCACATTATTCATTTCATCAATTCTGTTAGAAATTAGAAACTACATTCACAAATTATGCTAATTTTGATCAGCTGCAACCTTGATTATTTTTTTGAGTCTTGATCTATTGTGTAAACCCAGTCCATTTATTTTATGATTCTGTATACTTTACAATACATTCTACTTACAGAGTCAGCCTGTGGGTTCAGCAGTTGGGTCGGACGATTCAGAGGAGGAGGAGGGGGGTGTTGGAGAGCTTGCTGAGAATAATATTGAGGCTCCACAGAGCCCTCAGCCAGGCCCCTCCCATCTGGTCACGACGCAGACCCAGCTGTGTGAGCCTGACAGCGTGGATGAAGATGACCCACAGCTGGCCGTGTTCAAGGACGCCCGACGCAGGAGGCAGTCAATCAGGAGTAAACAGAGGAAGGCAATGGGGCACCTCGGAAGGAGGCAGAGAGAAGCCATGCCCTGAACTGTTTAAAAGGGGAATGTGTTGGAGGGCTGGTTTGCTGAAGGCAACCATTTGAATAGCTCCTGTTTCATGGTTCGTGTTTGCTCTCTTTGCTCTGTTTGCTGTTTTATGTTAATAAATTTGGCAGGCTTAGTTCCAGCCTCTTGCCTTCTTGTAAAGGGGTTGTCCCTGCCTTTTCTGCAGGGCCGGTAGCAGGCTGGTACAGAACAGTTAACCATGTTATATGAATCCAGCCAATGAATAGAAAATAGGATATAATTTTGCCCAGGTTCACCTGGTGCGCCAGTTGCAACCCTATCTGGACCAGGATGCCCTGCGTACAGTCACTCATGTGCTCGTGACCTCTCGGATAGACTACTGCAATGCTCTCTACATGGGGCTGCCCTTGAGGACCACTCAGAGGCTTCAACTGGTGCAGAATGCGGCCGCACGAGTTGTGATGGGGGTCTCCCGATACTCCCATGTAACACCTCTACTCCATGAGCTGCATTGGCTTCCAGTTGCCCTCCGGGTGAGATTCAAGGTGCTGGTGATGACCTATAAAGCCCTAAATGGCATGGGTCTGGATTACCTACGGGAGCACCTGCTGCCGGCGTCAACTTCCCTTTGTCCTGTGCGCTCCCACAGAGACGGCCTCCTCAGGGTGCCACCGGTCAGAGAGTGCCGGCTGGCGGCCCCCAGGGGGAGAGCATTCTTTGTGGGCATGCCAGATGGCTCCTGACGTTCGCTCTTTCCGCCGTGATCTGAAAACTTACCTATTTGAACAAGCCGGGATGGTCTAATGGGTTTGGGGTATTTTAATTAGTAATCTTTAATTATTTATTGTAATGGGCTAGTTCATTTAATCTTATTTTTAACTTTTGTATATTGTATTTTTATTGTATTTTTATTGCCCTGTACACCGCCCTGAGTCCTTCGGGAAAAGGGCGGTATAGAAGTTAAATAAATAAATAAATAAATAAATAAATAAATAAATAAATAAATAAATAAATAAATAAAGAATTATATTAATCCACTAATTAATCCATATTTTGTTTGGCATAAACTGTTAAGAAAAGATTTTCATTTAATCAGTAACAGAAGTCAAGATAAGAGAGTCTTGTCTTCTGATTATGGAGCCCCCACCCCATACAAAGAAGAAATGATAGAGAAGGTCCAAGATGGGGCACATGGAAAATATCATTTGCAGTATTCCTATGCAATATTTGTGGCATCTTCAAGTGTCTGAATTGAAAAAAGTCTAGCTCATCCTTTCATCTGCCCTTTCTCTAGGAAGTTAGAGCTTCAAGCTGCAATACATGGATACTCCCAAATGATAAAGTCTTCAAATGTTAGCTGTAGTTGTGTCTGCCACTTGCTTATCCCAAGGGGGAAAGGGCCTCTATGCTTGAAAATATTTCCATGTCAGAAGAAATCCTTTCTCATGACAGTGTTTTCATAAACAAGATGCTGTTTAGATGGTGGAATAATGTGTTAAAATATTTTTAAATGTCACTAGATAACCCATGCCTATTGCTTTACCTAAACAGAGAAACAGAATGAGCACAGATAGAAGAAAAAATCCCTTCTTCTCACCCAATCTGTATTTGTTCCTTTGGTTTTTCCTGCCTAAGTGTAAGACTCATTGAAACTCATTTTGTTGGATAGGGCCCATTGTTCAAGTTTGTCAAGATTTTTTTGGATCCTGAGTTTGTCTTCTGGGGTGCTGGCTACTCCTGACAGTTTGGTATCATCTGCGAATTTGATGAATTCCCCTTCAATTCCCTCATCTAACGTTACTCCTGGTGGGGAGACAGTCAAGGATTGTAAGACTGGCTGGGAAACTGTCACAGAATGTTGAAAATGAAGATCAAATGACCACAGCAGCAATCTACCACCAGAGCAGCAGTTAGTAGCACTGAAGCAGCCACAACTTCTCCAAATTTAATTCCCTTGAGAATCACAGGTCCCAGATTTTGGACACATTCTGTAAGTTAGCCCATTTCAGGTACCTTGATTCAAAAATTGTTGCCCTATGATGCGTCATTTCACCCAGTTAAAGTCGTGACAATGAGAATTTTAGTAGTATTTAGATTTATGTATAATATTTTCATTCTGGGATGTACAGTTTGAGGACAATTATCTTCCTGATTTATAATTTTACCATTTCAAAAATCAGATGCACAGTTCTTTTTATTAGTGCAATTGGTGCATTTGTACAATTTAGTGAAACAAAAATCCCACTGAGTTTTTTATTAGTCTGTGTAAGAATACTTAAACCACAAGGTAGCCCTCAGCAGGATTCAGAAGGCTTTTCATTTTTCAACTAATATTCCTGTCCTGCTATGACAGAAAACAAAGAAAAGCTATGTCAAATGATCTATTAGAAAACCAATCATATAAAGAAGGAGATGGGGAGAAGATTCCCCAACCTATTTAATCTCTTCTGTATCAGCCACACATTCAGTGTTCTGCTTCTCAGAGTTGAGACTTCCCTGTGTTTAAAAGGGAAATAGTAAACTACAATCAGAGAAGCAATAAGCTTCCAGGTATCCAAACATAGAGGAATTCATCTCTGTCTTGTCTCCCTGATGGTGTACAGCTTACGCGTCACCTCATAAAACCTGTCACTGTCATTGTGCATCTCAAAGCCATTAAAGAAAACCCTTATATATTCTGTTAAAAAAGGTATGTTCTCAGAGAACACATAAACAAAGAGATCAGGTCAGTTCTAAGCAGAATTTTATTCTGTGTATCTTTGTGGGTTATATTCTTCTCTCAGTTTGTGAAGGTTTGAATAAAAAAAAGTAATATTTGTCTTTTTCTTTTTTTCATCAGCAAAACATATTATTATGTCCAGAAAAAGGTAGGAGTTTTTGTTTTTGCAAGGTAACTTGCTCTTTCTCAAGCTTTCTGACCTCACTGTTTATTTATTGTGACTCCAATTCACAGTCAACATGTGGTAAAGCATATGTATCATGGCCGTGCGTCAACAGCATACAGTAAAATAAAAATTTAACTACTATCAAAACAGGAATTGATACCTCAAAGGCTGTATTCATATTAGCTGCGAGAAAACAGTAGTTGGTGAATTCATGAACAAATATTGACATTTCTCTGTGAAATGGGATTCAAGGTCAAATAAACAAAGGGGCCTTGTGGTTGCAATATCACTTACCATCCACATCCCCTGCATTGTCCTCTGTTGGACAAACTTCCCAAAACAGTTATTTCTAACTGAAGAAGCTGAGCAAAGTGTTTCTGTCCCCCACCTAATTAACTTGGCAAAGTTAATATGGTAATGTTGTTGCATGAGTAAAGTGCCAACAAGATCTAATCTAAAAACATTTGAATATAGTGTTGAAACTCTACAGGTGTGCACAAATGTTTCATGAGAATCTAAGGGTTTCTCCATTCAAAGATTTTTCTGATGTATCAAAGTTTCTGCTCAAAAAAGGTTTTGCTCAAAACAGCTTCCTCTTTTCTGGACAAAAGAAGATGTGATGCATTTTATTTCTGCAACCTTCCGAAGCTGGAAGGGACAGTCTTAGATAATTGGAGATCCAGGGGCTAATTCTTTCAGCTGTTCAGTGGGGCTTAGTTTTCAAAGGTGTTATTGAATTTTCAGAAATGAGAAGCCCTCTTCTCTGGCCTTCTGGGTTGACTTGTGTTCATTTGAGAAAGACTGGGAGATTGTGAAGATTTATATAAATGAGAGCATTGTATGTTCAAAAGAAGCAAGGTATGTTTGATCTTAATGGTTACTGATTTACCTTTACCTCATGATAACATTCATTAAGTAGGATAAAGCTGCTGGCTCCCCTTTATATTGTCAACAGATAAAATATAGAGATCATATAGGGTGTAACTTCAGTCGTGTTTCAAAGTAATATTTTTCTACCTAATCACAATTTGCTACATACTCTGCTTCAGCCTCATTTTCTTTGTCTCCTCCCAGTTTCTAAATATTTGTGGTTTAGGTCAAAAGTACAGCAAGAAATTGCTACTTCCTCTCAAAGATTCTGCAGCATGACCCGGAAAGCTCAACATTGGGGATTAACTTGTGGATCTTCTTGGAATTTCTATATAAATGGACTTCTTTACACATAAAAGAAGGATGTTATAGTTGTGGGATTCAGCCAGTTAGCACCAGATTGGCAGAACTGGTAGCTAATTTTTTGTTGCCCAGGCCCAGAATGGACTTCTGGAAGTGGTATCCACACAGAGAACCAGTTGTTCACATATTTGAATCCCACCACTGGATGTTATGCTACTACAACTACAGATAACCACCCAAACTTCGGCTTGGTTATTGTGTTTATCAAATACTGTACTGCATATTGCTTACCCTGTTAACTAAGACTGCCATATCTGGGCTGCAAAACTTTGAATGACCACTAAATGATATCAACAAGAAACTCTTTGCTGCTGTTGAAGCATCATCTGGATTTTGTAGCCCAGATTTTTAGCTCAACTGTTAATCCATTTAATATTTCCAGCTGATGACTAAAATTACAGCTTAAATAGGAGCTACATAAATATGTCAATATAGTTGAGCCTGACTGTCTAACCTTAGGAAGCTAACACTTCAACATGTTCCTAAACCCATAAACTGAAGAGTCATCTTTGATTTGAGACTTTCTTCCCTCCCCCATTCTCTTTTCATTCATATCCCTACTCTGTAAATCCACCTGTCACCACTCCAGTGAAATGCCTGGAATTTGTCTTTACTTCATCTCTGTCTTTCATGAATACCCTATTCATAAATACCCATAATCGCTTCCTATCTCATCTGTTTGAATTGCATTGCAAATATGGCCTTTCTTTCAAAATCCTTTCCTTCTAGGATATCAGCTTCATTTTCTGATGCATGAGTTGTTTTTCTGCTAAGAGAGACACCAGAAAAAATGCATAAAGGGGAATGGCAGCCCACCAGAGTTCTGGGTGATATGACAATCATATTTTATTCATATTACATCATTGACAATGGTTTGTAATTAAGTTTGTGTGGTACAAAATTAAATTGCACCTTGTGGAAGGTTGAGTGGGTCCCACTGAAATTGTCATCTGACTTTACCCAAACTATTATCGTTTGATGTAGGAAACTAACCATAAATTATATTATTTTAGAGCAACTTCTGACTATAATACGGAATAAGAGTTTTTTTCCCTTTCCAGTTATTTTTAATGTTGAATTCATATATCACACTAGTTTATTTGGTTTGCCTCAGTATATAGTCCAATTATCACCTGTGGTTTATAAACCATAATGATGCTTAATATAATGTATTCATCCAATCATTGTTTCTATCTAGCATTAGATTTGTTACTATGACCTAATGTGAGTAACTATGCATGTGCTGAGATTTGTATAGTATGCATGGCACAAATAGGTGTTTTATATCAGCAAATAAGACCCCACAGCATCTGGATCTCTGTACATTTGCTCTTATATGCTGTACAAACTTAATGGCCTTGAGTATTGGAAGGATCAAAATGAGGATCTTAGCAATCATCAAAGTTCTGAACAAACGTTCAAATTTGCATTGTACCCCCATGCCTTCATCTTGTGGAATAGGAAGGGAAGGATTCCATTTCCAAACTTATTTAGGTCTCGCTATTTCCCATTGCTGCTGATTGCAGCAATGACAGACAACTTGGGTTAGCAACGCTGGTGACTTTTAATGTTAGATATATGAAATGGCAACTGAAAAGAGCTATATGGCTGAGCTGGTTCTATGTTTTTTACCCCTATTTTGAAGCATGAGAAAAAGCATTACCTTCCAGTCCTATGATCAATCACAGAAAGTTAAGTCTTCTAGAAAAGGGATTATGCAAACCCTGTCTCACTCTGTTGTCTTCTTTGCAGGCTAGTTTTCTAATTCGGCATGATTTCCTAAAGACTTTAAAAAAATCTGTAGAAAAAAAAGACACGCTGGTTGAGGCTGCTCTTAGTTGTACAAAAATACTGGCTTAGTGGTGCAGACAGTGGCCTAGTGATGAAGACAACCGCTCTCCCCTCAGAAGGTTGAGAGTTCAATCCTAGGTAGTGGCAGATGTTTCTTTCCTAGGACACAAAGAAAAATTATCTGTTGCAAACTCCACATGGTGTCAAGAAGGGAAATCGAGTCAGATCCATCCAGTTGCCGTAACTGTGCCCTAAATAGGGACTTCAGGGTCATAAAAAGGGAGTTTTTAAGGATCTCTCCAAGGTTTGTTTAATCTTGAACAAGCTCGGCATCCTGAAGGTTGCAAATGTTCCCCAGAGATTTTTGTACTTGTTCTTCCAGGGTTTAAGGATCCTAGAATCTGCTAACTTTAATATACTGATATTTCTCTTCTACTGGAGAAGGCTAAGGTATAACTACTGTAGGAAGAAAAGTCTCCATCATGGTTCCTCCAAGCGGGGAATAAACATGGCAACTGCTTTGGGAAGAAGGTTGTAGTTTATTGCAGAGGAAAGGCAGACAGAAAGATGGATCCAACAGGAAAAGAAGGGCTGAGCACATGTGGGTAGTGGGTTTTTATACCCCCTGGACTCTATTGTCTGGAGTTATTTCCTGTTTCAAGCTTTGTATTTCCTTTGTCATGTATTCTGTCCTGAGCCTAGGTGTGCCACTCTAGGATTCTTGCTGGTTGTCTGTCCCAGCCCACCTCCCTGGGGCAGGGGTATTGTAGTGTATGCTGCTAGCATACACAGGAAATGCCAGCGCAGCAGGGGGCTGGTCAGCTCCAGGCGATAACCGCTGAGGCGGGAAAAGCCGGACGGAGCAAGTTTGACAGCCCCCGGCATGGTCAGCTCTGGCGGGAAGCCAGGGTTTAAACCTATTGGCCACATGCACTGGCGGGAAGCCCAGGTTCAATTCTATTGGCCATCATTCACCTGGGCAGGTATAAGAAACACCAGGCAAACCCCTTTGTCGGAGTTTCATTCCTGATCCGAATAAAAGAAATACTACCCAGCTCAAGTGTCTGTCTCTCTGTGTGACCACGCGACTTTGCAGGTATGTAGATTTTAGAAGTCGTCTTAGCTTCAACCTCCCTGAATGGTTTACATCTGCATTTCTATAGAGTTGGTTTCCACTTGGGGGAGGGAGACTTGGGGCTATTAAGAAAAACTGGGCATGCTTTTCTGTCTCTTTAAGATCCTTTTAGGAAATATATTTTCCTGCCCTTTTAATATTTCCTTCTCTGGGGACTGACTTCCCACACTACATTCAGACGTTACATTCAGTTTCAGAGACAGAAGCCTGCCAGTATTATTTATTGGGGGAATAAAAGGCTGTTTTTGTGGGCTTTACACAGATATTTGTTATAGGAGTGGCATGCTGAACTATTTTATTAATTTATTTTAGCATTTATTTTATGATTAATTCTAGCTTGTATTTTTTATTTTTCTGTCCTGTATTTGTTTTCAAATTTTATTAGCCACCTTGAATCACTGTTGGAGCAGGGGGGAAAAACCATCACATAAACAGGTAAGTTTCTGATCCAATTCTTTGTTATGTTTCAACTTTGATATAATTGTTATGATTGTAAACTATACTGACATAATTTGAATGAAGCAGATTATGTAATGAACACTGTTTACAGTGGAAGAGATATGATTCTACATGGTGAACACATTTCCATTTTTATCCAATTAACTTAGCAGAGTTTTCACTTTGGTGGTCATAAATCTGTTAATACGATGTCTATGCTATTTGTTCATTTTATTAATGCAAAGTCTTATTGCAATGTGTGCATTTAATGCTTTTCTAGCTTTGTGTTCTATCAGTGCAGGAGAATTTAGCATCTTGTTTCTGGTCAAGAGGCATAAAATTGTTTTCTGCCCCTAATCTAATTAATTTGGACATGTAGATCTAAGTGAATCTATTTCAGTTTGTTTTCTTATATAAGAATGCCCCAGTTGCAGATTAGAGATAAAAGTAAGCTAACAGGTGATCCCGCTCCTATTCTGCAACATAAAATAAACAGGGATGACATATCCAAAAGTATTATTACTGTATGCATTTATTTGCCGATGAATACAATAAACAAGGAGCCCATCCTGCATCTTTGTCTTATTTCTTTCACAATATCATCTCCATAAGTGAATCATTAATACTGTGCCTGCCTTTTCTGAAATTGACAATGATCTCTTTGGTTTTACCAATGTTTAAAACTAGGCTGTTTGTCTTACACCAGTTCACCAAATCCTCAACCTCCTTGCGGTAAGCACCCTCATGTCGTCTTGAATAAGGCCCACTACTGTTGTATCGTGAGCATACTTCACAATATGGTTGGTGGCAAACTTAGCACAACAGTCATGGGTCAACAGGATGAACAGCAGTGGACTTAGGATGCAGCTCTGAGGAGAATCTGTGCTCAAGAAAATGTTGTTAGAAATACTTGTTCCAGCTCGCACATACTGGGGCATGTTAGTAATAAAATCAAGAATCCAGTTGCACAAAGGAGTGTTTAAACCTAAAAGGCCCAGTTTGTTCACTAGATGCTGGGGACTGAACTGAAGTCAACAAACAACAAATGCATATGAGTATTTCTTTCCTCTAAGCACTCCAAGCTCAGATGGAGAACAGAAGAAATAGCATCCTCTGTAGAGCAATTTAATCAGTAAGCAAACTGAAGCAGATCAAATGCTGGCGAGAGGCTCGATACAGTAATGTCCTTTATCAGCCTCTCAAAGCATTTCATAATGATGGATGTCAGTGCAACCGGACAGTAATCACTGTTACCTGTAATGGTAGACTTTTTTGGCACTGGCAAAATGATGTCCAGCTCCATTCCTTCATCTCCATTGGAGCTTTCAGCTGGCCCTGACACTGGGCCCGACGCCCACTCCTGTGTTTCCTCCTCTGAGTTGGCTGTGGAGTTTTCTGGCGCTGGCAGACCACAACACCCATACAACACTGGGGGCAGGCCTAGCTCCCACGTGATGCTGGGGGTGGGGCTAGCACCCATATGACACTGGGGCAGGGCTAGCACTGGCACAATGGGCCAGTGCCCACATGACACTCAGGGCAGCACTAGCATGAGTGAGGGGAGTGCACGCACATACATGCACACACTGGCCAGCAATTCATGTGGCCCAGTGGCCAAGAGGCCACAGCCCACAGGTTCGGGACCCTCGATGTAGAGAACAGACTCAGGGAAAATATCCTGTGTTGCTCATACAGGTCAGATTTGATCAGTATCCTCCATTAACACCTAACATTTGACTAATATCTTGGTTGACATTCATTTTATTGGTTGTAAAATGATTTAATCATTTTATTTGCTCTTTTTTATGAATGCTGTTGCTATTATATTTTATATTTATATTTGATTATATTAATTTAATAGTAAATTTGTACTGTTCTACATAGTACAAAATGTCAGAAGGAAGACACCTAAAACACCCCCCCCCCAGTAATAAGTGGTCCTGAAAAACTGAAGTTACTCACGGTTCTTAGGTAAACCAGATGAGGCACTAGCATGCCAGTGAAAAGTATCAGGAGGTGAGAAAAGAAAAATATCCAGGAACAGTCAGAAGTGTGAAAAGTGATGCCAAATGTAGTACTTTGACATCATCACATATAATGAGAGCAAGATTTCTCACTGCAATTCTCCTAGAACTTGGTTTGGGCAGGTAGGCATTATAGTTGTTAGGCAAGCATTGTATTAGGGGTGTCAAACTCGCAACATCACATGACGTGTTGCAATGTATCACAACCTTTTTGCCATTGCCGGCAATAGGGTGGGCACAGTTTTCTATGATGCACCCGTCCCCCGGGCCAGCAGTTTGACACCCCTGGTATAGAGGAAGGTAAACTGTTATAGGTTTGTTGATATGCCCAATAAATAGAAACAGGACTGAATAATCCTGGACTCAATTATGGTGTTCTCAGTTCCTTCATAGGCAACTGAAGAGGCAGCAAGGAGAGGGACAATAAAACTCTCTATGAGATGATGTAATCACCAATAATTCCATGCTTGTACCCGCTCCATGTTTGTCATTATAGTTAGCTTTGGATGCTGCTGACTCCTTGCTGGCATTAATTTTACAACAAAAACAGATTCCCATAGTTTTAAATTCCACTGATCCCCCCAAAAATGCATTTTAAGTAAGTTGTACTTTAAACAGCAATTATTCTTTGCTCCTGGGCCACAAAACACTGGAAAACTAGAGGTGCAGAATTTAAGGTGGCTTGTTTCAGTGATGCCCTCGATGTGATGTCCCGTTGCCTGGAGGCGGTCCGGGTCTGGATGGGGAGGAACAGGGTTCGGCTCAACCCTGACAAGACTGAGTGGCTGTGCGTGCCGGCATCTCAGGAAACTCAGATCATTCCATCTCTTACTATGGGGGGTGAGTTATTACCCCCCGTAGATAGGGCTCGCAACTTGGGAGTCCTCCTAGATTCACAGCTTTCTTTAGAAGATCATATAGTAACTGTGACTAGGGGGGCCTTTGCCCAGGTTCACCTGGTGCGCCAGTTGCGGCCCTATCTAGACCGGGATGCCTTGCATACAGTCACTCATGCGCTCGTGACCTCTTGGTTAGACTACTGCAATGCTCTCTACATGGGGCTGCCCTTGAGGACCACTCGGAAGCTTCAACTGGTGCAGAATGCAGCCGCGCGAGTTGTGTTGGGGGTCTCCCGATACTCCCATGTTACACCTCTGCTCCGTGAGCTGCATTGGCTTCCAGTTGCCTTCTGGGTGAGATTCAAGGTGCTGGTAATGACCTACAAAGCCCTACATGGCATGGGTCCGGAGTACCATAGGGAGCACCTGCGGCCGGCATCAACTTCCCTCTACCCAGTGCGCTCCCACAGAGAGGGCCTCCTTAGGGTGCCACCAGTCAGAGAATGCCGACTGGTGGCCCCCAGGGGGAGGGCGTTCTCTGTGGGTGCGCCTGACCTTTGGAACCGTTTACCAGTTGAGCTCCGGATGGCTCCCGACTTTCGCTCCTTCCGACGTGATCTAAAAACCTATTTGTTTGAACAAGCCGGCCTGGTCTGATGGGTTTGGGGTTTTAATTATTGTTTTTAAGTAATTTATTTATTGTATTTGGGCACTATGGTTTAATCTGTTTTTAATTTTTGTATTTTGGTATTTTTGGTATTTATTGCCCTGTTCACCACCCTGAGTCCTTCGGGAGAAGGGTGGTATACAAATTAAATAAATAAATAAATAAATAAATATTTCTTTCTGGATCCAAGGAGATCTGATTTTGTAATCTCTCTTTCTCTCTCACTGCCAGCTTCTTGGTTATTAATTCCTTTTGCCAAGTTTCAAAGAATAAGCTATTTTTTTGTTTTATTTTAAAATATTTTACAGCAGAAGTCAAGATTTCCAGGCACTTTTCCTCAGTACCAAAGGGTTAAAGAAGAGAAAACCCTCCTTTACTAGATTTTTCCATGTGCTTATATTGCTCTAGTTCAGGGGTGTCAAACTCAATTTCATTGAGGGCCACATCAGCATTGCAGTTGCCCTCAGGGGGCTGGGTGGGTGTGGCCTGGGTGGGCGTGGCCTACTGGGTGGGCATGGCTAGAGTGCGTATGGCCTACTGGGTGGGCATGGCCAGCTCTACATTGTTCCCATCAAGGGTGCCTATGGAGGCCTGGGCAGGAGTGGGACAGATCTGAGGGTCTCAGGCAGGAGGAGACTCCTTGGGCCAGGGCCAAGGCAGTGGGGGCCATTCCCTCACTGTTTCCAGGATGGCTTCACGGGCCACATGAAACCGCTTCGTGGGCCGGATCTGGCCCCCGGGCCTTGTGTTTGACATGTCTGCTCTAGTTTATATCAAGTATAAATGCACATGTACTTAAATATACATGCACACAGAGAAAGGGCCTATGGGGTGTAGTGGTTCTATTGTTGAAAAAAACATTTGGGAGCCTTAGGTTCAAGGTCACCCTCCTCATCCTATGTATACCCAGGATTCCTTTTCGGGTTTTGAAAATAAAGCCTCCCTTGAACTTCTGAAGGAAAGACAGGATACTAATCTAACAAATAAGTGAAATTAAAATGTGATTTTCAGAGTCTCTCTCCCCTCCACCCATTTATAGTCACATTTAACCAGAAGTTGTCTTTCATGTAATACATTGCTTACTGGAGATTATATTTGTAATTTGGAATACAAAAACTCTGTGATGTCTGTCAACTTTCAAAAGATACATTCAGAATTTAATTTCTTTCTGTTTCTACTTTAATCAATGGATATTAAGGGGGAAACTTATTTTACATGTGCCTGAAAATTGTGCTTAAATAAATCCTTATATATGCATTTTTGAATGTGTTTTCCACAAAATTAGCACTTTTGAGTTGAGAACATCACAACATTCAGAGAAGTGTGACAACTGAAAATGACTGTGTTTCAAAGCACCCATTAATCTGGAAAGTGCATTTGAAATGAGGTTCTAATGAAATGCATGAGCATCCTTATTTAGATGTTTGATGATGATCAAAATTTAAAGGCACTTAACAAAACTCTCTATTTCTTTGTCTGAAAATTAATAGTCATCCTTTCTTTTCCCATAAAATGAGCAATTATTTATAACATTGCTTATTTCAAGTAATAATAAACTGTAAACCTAGACATTCCGATATCTAGGTTGATATTTGAATTATTGTCTTGAGTAGAATTGGAGGATTTCCAAAATAGATATGTAAGAGAATTCTGTCATAAAATCCTTTTGGAATAAATTTGAGCATTCCCACTGGACTTTGTGGCAAGGAGAATACCACAAACTGCTATTATCTGATTTCATCTTAAAATCATTTCCAGTGTTTATTAATACAGAATATTTGAAAAGATTGCTTGGCTATGTCATACAGTTTTAAAAAATTAAACACAAATATACTCCAGGCATTCTTAATCTGGGAGCCATGGATGCTTTACTACAGGGGTCCCCAACCCCTGGACTATGGCCCATTACCAGGCTGTGGCCTATTTGGAACTGGGCTGCATGAATGGCGGGCTGGCACACAAGTGCGTGCATGCAGCTCAACTTGCACAAGTGGTGAGCCAACATGTGTGCCCACTCAGCTTGTGAAAGTTGATCTGCATACACATGTGCATGCATGCCGGCCCACTGCTCGCCCAAGTTGAGATGGGCACATGCCTGTTGGCTTGCCATTTCCAAGGCCTGGTTCTCCTCTCCTCTCTAAGCTGCAAAGGTTGGGGACCACTGCCTAAGAGAAACTGTGAATAGATTTTATGGGGTCTGTGAATGGGAAAAATGCAACTTTATTTTCACTAACCTCTAACTGAAGTTTAGCTTTTCATTCAATAATGTATGCAGACAACAAAGTAATTTATGGCCTCTAGACCAGAGGTCCCTAACCTTTTGGGCACCAGGCACCGATTCTGTGGAGAGAAGTTTTTCTGTGGTTTTATGTGCTGTCTGCATTCCACCGATGGGGTTTTGCTTGTTTGTGTGAACCAGTTGCTGGCATGCCATGGCCTGGTACTGGTCCACGGACTGGGTGTTGAGGACCCCTGCTCTAGACTCCAAAAATATTTGTTAACTTCAATAAATCTTGCCATCTAAAATTATTATCACCCAAAGGATTATTGTTATTATTTTAATAGATTAATAAAGGAGCACATATGTTTCTGTATTACATGTTTTTAAAAATATTTTGATAACTACATTTGAGCAAAACTGATTTCATTAGCAATGCATTAAGTACATTAGTTATACACTTAAATATATTTTTCTTAGAAGGAAATCTTTAGATTTATTTATTTATTTGCAAAACTCTTAAAGAGATCCATGGCACAAAAAAGGTTAAGACCCCTTACTGTAACACAATCTGGCAAATTAATATTTAAATCCATTCAACCTTCTCCTGTTTCCAGTGAAAGAGTATCTTGCCTAGACTGAAAATGAAATTAAACAAATTTTTGATAATTCACACATCAACTCTAAAGTGAATTTATTTTACAGACCAAGATTCATAAAACATATTGTCAGTGTGCATGTCCAATTAGCACTAGGTATCATGCATAAATATGTCCCAAAATATATACAGGAATTAAACATCTTATCACTTCATAAGTAGAAGTGATAAGAGGAAAAGAAAAACCCTATTTAACAAGTTTGTACAGAAAATAGATTTCATAAATGGGACAACTTTGTCATTCCCAAAGGATGTGAAAACTACTCAACAATAATAACTTCTACTTCTTTGGAAATTATATCTTATAAAATAAAAATATCTAATTAACTAAGTTTATAGTTGCAAGTTTTTAATTTTGCAGCAATGGCAAGTTTTAAACATTTACAAGAACCCAATATTCAGTTTTTATGCAATTTGAAGTACTAATGTCCATAGACAGGCATAATTCTCATAGTCAGTACTGGTCTAGCTTCTTAGGAACAGTATCTGTCATTGGTAAAAAACATTCTTTAGAATTTCTTCATACATAGTATAGTATTTTCTTTAATTGGAATGTTCTTTAAATGGCATTCTCTTCCCTATGGTCACCTCCAAGATGATGATTGGAAAATCTTGATGAACCCACAAAAAGGCATTTGTCTATGGGCAGTTGAACAGAGCATCACAGCTTCAGTTTTCTTGCAAGCTGGGAAAGCTGTTAACAGAAATTTCACCAGATTCATGTGCTGTATTTTCCATATGTGAAACAGCTGGCTGCTTAGATGGTAAATGAGGTTAACAATGTTGGTTTTTTATCAGTTCCAGTGTATACTGTATTTTCCCAAGCACAGCAACTGAGTTTATGCTTTATATGAAAAGGTTTCCTAGGTTCCAAACACAGCATCTTCCTTTCAAAGGACTTGGAAAGATCTTTTTCCCATTTCTCTCTCTCTCTCTCTCTCTCTCTCTCTCTCTCTCTCTCTCTCCCAATGCTTTAGTGACCCTGTGGATATGAGAGGAAAGCACGGGTTTTTGAATGAGTGCACGTGTGCGAGCAGCCCTGTTCACCAACAGAACCATCATTAAGGAAGAAGAGGTCTCTTCCCAAATAAGTTTTCATAATGGTTACATTCTCCATGCTCATCTCTCAAAAACAAATGTTGCTGAGAGGGAAGAAATGAATTTCCTTTTACTGAGATTCATTGAAGTGGAAAGCATTTTAATAACTGTCAAACGTGTTTTAACACTGCCTTTTTCTCTCTCAAGGTTTGGAATCACTTGACAAAATATAAGTGCAAATTCGCTCATTCCACATGAAGTTGCTGCAGCCTCTTCCAAACCTCCTGGCTAATTTGAAAACGAGTCTGTAACTATTTAATATATCTCATTCCTTTTCTTAAGGAAAGGAAAGTTTCACCAGGGATGGTAAATTTGGTTCCCAGAAAGTTGGATCTATTATATCACCCCCACCCCCGCAATACTATGAATTCTTAAACTTCAGCCGTTTGCAGAAGAACACATCTACCAGCTGTGAGGCACATGTAGGATTACAGCAGAACTAGCCTGGAAAAACTCAAATTCACAATTCACCATACTCGGCATCTTATTTATTGGGAGCGTTACAAAACGCTTTCATCATAATTTCTTACAAAGACAGCTTGAACATAACATACTTTTTTATGCATTCCTTATTACATTAAAATCACAAGCTGTCTTAGCGAAATACAATACTATAAGCCTACATGTTGAAGGAATGGTGAACAAAGCATGGTGGGGGTTGTTTTGCATTGTAAATTAGCTGCTCTTGTAATTGAAATAATGGAAATAGCCTGAATCAAAAGCACAAGAATCCGATTATCTGAATCTCTTGTGAATTTATGGTGGTTGTCAGGAAAAAGTCAACTTCCTCTTTGATAAATGTAGATGATTGGCAAAAGGAGGTACTGACTATGGAAATAATATTATTCAGTTGTTTATAATCACGTTTACACAGACATACAACTCTGTGTGGGTTCCTTCAATTGTTTTCAACCACATCTCCACTCATCCCTGATTCCTGGTTATGCTAGCTGAAATATGATTAAAAAAATATCTAGAATCAGGGTGGGCAAACTGAAGCCACAGCAGCTTCCAGAACCCCCTCTGACAGCTTGATCATATTTTAGTTTCCTGCCATGTTTGAGATGGAAAACACAAAAATTAGAAAAATCCCCACTTGAACCCTTAGAGCAAGAACCCCAAAACTAGACAGAACATTAGAGATTGGCTCTGGTGTTTTTATTCTCCAAGCAACATAAAATGGAAACATATCCTGTTATTAGGAACCAATATCACTTCTGTTTCTTGTAGTCACAGCACCTGACTTGTATTCAGTCTATAATCAGCTCTTTTTCTAAGATCTTTTTCACATGCATGATTACCAAACTAGATAGCTCTCATCCTTTGCATTTGTCCCTGTTGCATTTTATTTTGTTGTTTCTATTTCTCTAATCTGTCAAAGTCATTTTGAATTTTATTTCAATAGCGTATTAGCTATCCTACCCAATGATAACTTCTGAAAATTGAACCAGCATTTCCTCCACTTCTTCATCCAAGTCATTAGTAAATTGTTGAAGAGGACAGGACTTAAGGTTGAAACTTATGGCACCTATTCCTAATGAGTTTGGTTTTGAGTCAATTAAGTAGCCACTTATTTGATTGTCATGCCTTCCTGTCCTCTATTAGTGACCTCAGAATTGGAATGTTACAGAGTACTTTTTCAAATACTTTGTTGGAATGACATCACATCTGCATTATTCCACAATTTACTAAGTTAATCAGATCAAAAAATGAGATATGATTAATCTTGTGGGACATGTTCGTGACAATTCCTGTTGTCATCTAGAAACAACCACAATGTTTTAATGTACAGTATTTCAGCTCATTGCTTTTATAATTCATTTTATAATCTTTGTAGGGACTGATGTCAAACAAATTGCTCTTCAGGTCTCCAAGATTTCCAGAAAGGAACATCATTTGTTCAATCATCTATCTGCAGGTATCAAAGGGTTTTTATACTTTGTCACAGTGATATGCAGTGTTGAAGTACAAGCTCCACCCCTTTTGTATGTGGGTAAAATGGGATGACGCACATCCAAATGGAGCAACTTTTTCATTACAATGCAGCTTTTATCAGACTTTCCTAACCCCACTCTAGTTCCCCATGTCCTTGTTCTAATTATCAGCAAATTCCTTCAGTACCTTTAAATGCAATTCATCTGTACCTAGGGATTAAATCTGTTCAAAGTAAACAGAAATTCCTTGATTGTGTTTCTGATAATGTCAAACTTCAACACTACCTCTTTATCTTGCTCTTCACAATTGCCCTATGTTCTTTAGAAAAAAATAATAGTAATCTAAAACAGAATTTGAATTGCTCTATCATTTTTAAATACCTCTTAATATTTTGTTACCTTCAGTGAACAATTGTTATTGTTATTTTTTATTTCCTTGGGTTTTTTTTAAAAAAAAACATATCTGAAGAATTCTTTGTTAAGCATCTTTCACTAACCTAGATTTATTTTGAGCATTAGCTTCCCTGTTTACATATCAATGGTTCTGAGTTCTGGATATACTGTTTTGTGACAAACTCTATTTGCGTGGGAATGGCAGTATTGCTGCTGGAATTTTTCAGAAGTAAAATGAAAACAAAACAACAACTGAAATTGTCTGCAGAGTATTAATCTTGCTGTATGAATATGATTACTTTACAGATTTAATAAATCAATAATAGAAGAGATTTTCTTAGTTTTGGGCTCTCCCTTTTAGCAATACAAGAATAGCATATGTTGTGAGAAGTTTGAGAAGAAAGAGGAAGGGAAAAAAGAATTGGTGCAAATTAAACAAAAGAAATGATGCTGTCAGACTGGCCACAACCTTAACCTCTAATAAAACTATACCTTTCTCAACAAATGGAGCCAAGGATCATTTCTATTTAGAGGTTACAATAGCTCTAGATTTCTAAACAGCTGATATTTTCAGATGACTGCTGAATCATTAAGTAGAGTTTTGATATTTATAAGCTGGCTATGGGTTGTGCAACCAAAGAAGATGAACATAAAATAGCAATTTCATTAATGTAACTGGGTAGGCAACAGCTGATGTAAGTCAGGAAACTTACTTAAGAAAAGTAAAAGAATTATGGGCCTGTCTTGTAAAAAGTTTGCAAAATATTGCATACCAGAAACAAGTGAGATGTTTGAGAGATTTAAGTTTCACAAACGAGTTCAAAAAGAGGGTAAATCTTTTTGATGTAATTTAATTCCTCATTGAATTAAAGCTCCTGAATCTGAAGTGCCATTTTGGCTAATTGCTGGGATTCTCAAGATCCAATGATTTTTGTCAAAATGACAAAACAAACATTGTGTTGTTGTACCACAGCTTCCACCCTTGTGTGTGTGTGTGTGTGTGTGTGTGTGTGTGATGTCATGTCATATCACATAAAAAGGGGAGGAGCTTGCATTTGCACCTGCCTTGACCTGTTCCTCCAGAGGCCTTTGACCACCATCTTTGCCTTTCTTTTTGGTTGTCCACAAGTAAATCTCTTCGGATCTGTTTCAATCTAAAAATTAAACCTTCAGTTTAAGGTTTTAGCAGAACGCTCTTCACTAGAATCCAAATAGACTCAATCACCGATAATTCTAGTCACACACAGAAAAAAATAAAACTTTGTCATAATTTATGTATCTTTCCTGCATGCATTATAGATTTGTAGAAATTTGTGACATTACTATAATGTATTTCTGATTATACACATAGCAACAGCCTATGGATGCTCTTGACATTTGGAACATTTAGTACATGTGAAAATATGTCTCTCAGTTGTAAAACATATAACTGGAAGTCCAGTTTAATGGACTAAGAAATGTTAGAACTTGGCACGTATTATACCCCACCTATGGCTTACTTGTGTCTGTCATTTCTTCATAACATTTTATTCTTTTTAATGTACAAAATCCACACGACCTGGATTCCTATCGCCTCTTTTTATTCCTTTGATCATTCCCTCTGTATTGTAATGAAGAGGAGTACAATTAGAGAGGTATGCAGATCTGTTCCTCTACATAGTTTTTCATAATCAAGAGCCAGCACTCAATGCTAATGAGTAAGTACCCCTTAATTTCCAGCCTTCACCAAGGATCAACCTTTAGTTGATTACTTTAGTTGATTAATTTACCCGCTTTAACCCAGCTAATTCTGTCCCCCTTAATATCCCTAAATACAGCAGTATCCAGGTTGTTGCCAGATTTCAATGATAGGGCTAGTGCTTGGAACGGCAAGTGAGAATTTCTGAAGTCCTGAAATTGGTTTCTTCTAAACAGGTACAAAGGCAAATAGAACTTTTTTTTTAAAAAAAATGCTAACTGCATTATTCATAACAAGCCTTGCCTCCTTACAGGCATAAATCACATTTGCAGATTAAACTAATTTTCTGTGGCCTAAAAGAGCTTTCCTGGATCCAGTCATTACAATTTTAATTTAACCATTGCCATATGTAAGGAAAACATGTCTTGGTGTCATGATGTAAAACCTCAGTGTGGCTATAGAGAAACATGTCTCATGTTTCCATGCTGTTTCATGCTTGGATGCAGGGAGGGAGTGGAAAGAACCACTGCAGTGCAGTGATCCATAATGATAATTTTCACATAAGTCAAGTAAGGAAGGCCACAAAGGGCAAGAGCTGCCTTCTAGCTGGTGCCTTCACTGTCTGTAGCAATGCATATTAAGGAGGTTAACTGCATTCTGTAAAGCTCAACAGTTGTCCCATTTATAACAATGGAAGAAGAACCCTGAGGAATAGGAATTTTCTTTATCACTCAGTGCCCAAAGAGAAGTATTTGAGAGCCTCGTGGACCGGACATGAGATCAATTCTTCTCTTCCTCTGTTTTACATGAACAACTATTATTTAAGGCATGCTGCTTTTCACAGCCCTTTCTTCTATCCGCCTTGACATGTAGATAGTTGGGGTTAGATCTGTTCTGGCCAATTTATGTAGAATTTGAAATGATGATGTGCTATTGAGTTGTTGTTGACTCCTAGTGACCACATAGATTTCTCCATGGTGGTTGGTTTCTAACCTAGTCTTTCAACTGTGTATACTGTTGCTGTAACTGAATCCATCCACTTTGCTCTTTGTCAACTCCTCTTTCTCTTTCCTTCACTTTCCCGGCATTAGAGCCTTTTCCAGAGAGCTGGATCTTCATATATCCAAAGTAGGATAATCTGAACCTGGTTATTTGTGCCTCAGATGAGAATTATTTAATGAATTGTTTAATTATCTATTTATTTGCTTTCTTGGCTGTCCCTAGTATTCTCAGAGACCTTTTTCAACACCAAAGTTAATTTTAATGAAATTAATTTTAATGAAACAGCTGGATATAAATTTTGCTGGTCAGTTTAGAGGCAAGGAACTATTCATTTATGGAAATGTACAAGATGGATGGATCTTTTCATACCTAAATTGTTTGTTGTTTCTGCTGAAAGGCAAAGGAGGAATGTGTGTGTGTTATGTGTTTTCACTGGGTAGGAAAATGGATTATATGAGAGAATTTCTGATATATTTGTACCTGGGGTTCAATTAATTTGCAAATGGAATTCTTACTTGAATTGGTAGTTCTTAATTCAATTAATATACTTTCTTTTGTTCTGGTCCTATCTTTGTGTGAGGAGTTGCGGTGGCACAGTGGTTAGAATGCAATATTTCAAGCTGTATCTGCTCACTACCAGGAGTTCGATCCTGAGTTCGATCTTTCCAATGTTGGCAAAATGGACCGAGATTGTTGAGGTCAGTATGCTGACTCTGTAAACCACTTAGAGCTCTTAGAGCAGGGGTGTCAAACTCAATTTCATTGAGGGCCGCATCAGCATTGTGGTTGCCCTCAGGGGGCCGGGTGGGTGTGGCCAGGGTGGGCGTGGCCTACTGGGTGGGCGTGACTAGAGTGCGTATGGCCTACTGGGTGGGCGTGGCCAGCTCTACATCGTTCGCATCAAGGATGCTTATGGGGGCCTGGGCAGGAGTGGGACAGATCTGAGGGTCTCTGGCAGAAGGAGGGTCTCTGGGCCAGGGCCAAGGCAGTGGGGGCCATTCCCTCACTGTTTCCAGGATGGCTTCGCGGGCCACATGAAACCACTTCGTGGGCCGGATCTGGCCCCCGGGCCTTGTGTTTGACATGTCTGTCTTAGAGTCTAAGAGCTAGTACTATTGCTATATGAACACACACACACACACACACACACAGAGAGAGAGAGAGAGAGAGAGAGAGAGAGAGAGAAATAGATACAAATGTGTCAGAGACACTTATTAGGAAGAAGCAAATCCAATCACAAAGAAAAAGTACTCTGTGTGTTCTCAAATATACCTTGCATTTTTTGAAGAAAAAGGAAAGAAAGTGACAAAAATAAAGTACTTTATGTTGGAAATATTCATATCAGCAATTGGCAAATATAACTTGGATTTTTCCTTGAATTTACAAAGACTTTGGCACATGTTTGTGATGGAAAGGACTCTGAAAGTATAAACAATTGCTGTTCAAATGTCAGGCTATTTTTACCTAATTGGATTAAAACCCATTTTATTGAAAGACGCTTGAACAAGCCAGATCCTTGGTGATGCAGAATGAAGGAAAGCAATAATAATACCAAAGGTTTCTATCAATGTTTCA
This sequence comes from Vipera ursinii, assembly GCF_947247035.1. Classification (NCBI taxonomy): domain Eukaryota; kingdom Metazoa; phylum Chordata; class Lepidosauria; order Squamata; family Viperidae; genus Vipera; species Vipera ursinii. Next base: position 20,723,784 of record NC_139514.1, read on the forward strand.
CATCTGTACTTAATGAGGAACAGATGCATTTTGAAATAAGCCATTGTTTTATACTTCAATGTGACAATATGCTTTGATGCTTTCTCCTTAATTGTAGCATCATGTAATGAAGTCCTTTTCCTCAGTGTGTGTGGTAAGTAAATTGCTGAAGTTTTCAGTTAGAAAAAGAAGAGTAGCAAAATATTTCTCGTGAACCTGCAATCATTGTACTTTTTGAAAATCTGATGATACTTTCAAAATTGGGATTTCTGGAACAAAAGCATCAAGCAGTTTAGCTTGATAGATTGCAGAGCTTCATTCTTCAGAAGATTTTTCATGCAAGCTATCTCCACATGGATAATAATAATAATAATAATAATAATAATAATAATAATAATAATAATAATAATAATAATAAGAAGAAGAAGAAGAAGAAGAAGAAGAAGAAGAAGAAGAAGAAGAAGAAGAAGAAGTTGGAAGGGACCTTGGAGGTCATCTAGCTAAACCCCCTGCTCAGGCAGGAAACCCTATACCATTTTGGACAAATGGCTGTCCAGTCTTTTCTTAAAAACTTCCAGTGTTGGAGCATTCACCACTTCTGGAGGCAGGTTGTTCCACTGGTTAATTGTTCTAACTGTCAGGAAGTTTCTCCTTAGTTCTAGGTTGCTTCTCTCCTTGACTAGTTTCCATCCGTTGCTTCTTGTCCTGCCTTCAGGTGCTTTGGAGAATAGCTTGACTCCCGCTTCTTTGTGGCAGCCTCTGAGATATTGGAACACTGCTATCATGTCCCCTCTCATCCTTCTCTTCATTAAACTAGACATACCCAATTCCAGCAGCCCTACCTTATATGTTTTAGCCTCCATTCCTCTAATCATCTTTGTTGCTCTTCTATGTACTCTTTTTTTAAATTTAAATTTAATTTTTTTAAAAATTTCTGTAGATGAGGTGGGCAGATTATAAACTTCTGGGCTCTATGTTGAATTATAAAATATAATTCCAAACTGGAGTACAATGCCAGACAATGGCTCAGGTGATTAAAGAATATTTATCTAACATGAAATTACTTGTGAGCTGTTCTTTCCTCCTTGAGGTAAGCAACTTTCAATTTAAGACTTTGAGAATAATTTAGAAACTTAGAACACTACAGATAGAAAAATTAAAAACAGGAGACAAACATTTTATGAAACAGAGTTGAGCTTAGCCTTTCTTGCTTGTAAGACATTCAGAGAGACTTCTAAAAGTTATTCATCTGTGGCAAGATGCAGAAAATGTTTTCATGCAGAAAAGTTCATAGTACATCAGTTTGTTTGTTCTAAAGATATTCTGTTAAACTATTTATGATTTTAAGAATGAACCTCGGATTCCACTCAGAAATAAACTGACATCCAGTGGAGCAGACCAAGGCTGCAATTTTGGGATAAATGTACATAAAAAATTATTGCAGTGACCTAAATGAGACATGACTTAAGCATGGGTCACTATAGCTGCATCTGTTTTATCTAGCTACTACTGTATTTCAAAGCTGGACAAAGGTGTTTCTGGCCTTGCGAATTACCAGAACTGCCAAAAGAAATATCAAACCTAGAAACAACTCTGCTTCTACCTAGCTAATATGTCTATTCCAGAAAACAAGTTTGTATGTCATGAAAGGAGCTGGAGAGAGAGACACAAATTTAGATGTTCTGTTTCTTCTACTGGCCTGACCTGGCCAACAAGACTCTGTCAAAGTTCAAAAGAGTCAGGATCCAAATGAACAGAAGTATTGACAGATAAAGGCACTAGACAAATGTTAGTTCTAATTCAATGAGATGGGTAAAGTTCTTCATCAACAATTGAGGGTCAACAGCCAGAGCAAATCTATTTTGTCAGTTTCCAAGCAAAAGTTCATGGTTTACAAGGTCACAGACACATATTGCAAGAAATCAAGTTGTAGAGGAATAAACGATTAGACTCAGAGTAGTTCTTCCAGCACCATAGTGCTTGTAATCAACTATGACAAATATATTGTTGGGGACTGAACTGCCTGCAACTAATCTATGACATACAGTAGATTTATAGAGACATATAGTCATAGTGGATAGGGCAATGACGATGTTAACTAAGTGTGTGGCACTTGTGAAAAAGATGAATATATGTTAAGATCATTAGATATTAATAATTTCCAATGTTGATTGATTATGTGCCGTGAAATCATTTTTGTCTCCTAGTGACCACATGGATAGATTTTCTCCATAATGTTGCAGGGCCTTCTATGGTATATCATTTCTGAATACAGTGTATAGTTTTAATTGTCACACTTGAAAAATGATATAACATTGCTGTAAAAGAACAAAAGAAAATAACCAAAATGATTGGGGGCTCCAACTTTCCTTATGAGAAAAGAGTAGTGTGTTTAGGTGTCTTTAGCTTACAAAATTACCTCTGAGGAAGGACATGACTGTGATCTATAAAATCAAGCAAAACATGGTGTCTCTTAACAAACTCATAATAACCTTTGGAATTTACTATCATATAATTTGGTGGTGGCCATGTTTTCAAAGAGAATTTGATAAATACATGGAGGATAAGACAAGACTGTTGTTCTTAAAGACTTGACGATACCTCTGAATTGGAGAAGTATGACTTCAGATCTAAGCATAAGAGAATAATGGTGGAAAAGGAGTATGTTCGTTTCATGATATCAACACCTCAGAGGTATTTACAATGATCTGATTTAGCAAGGCAACTCTTACTTTATTAAATTGTTACTGTCTTATGACTTATGACTGCAGGAACCAAAATATTTGGCAGCATCATCCTACTCCATTGATTGTGAACCTATGACACATATGTCAAAGGTGACATGTCACAACACCACAGCATTCACCAACACCTGACAGCAAATATTCTCGAAAGCATATCCCATTGTTACATGATTTTCAAAGACTGTAGAGGCTGCACGAGAATGGGGTGTGCTCTTGCATGGCCCCCCATGCCCCCTGAAAGTCATGCAAGAGAGCCCTGCTCTCACCATGACCTCCAGTGCCTCCAAAACTTGTGTGAGAATGGGGTATTCGTGGTCTTCAGAAATTGCAGGGCTGCAGAAGAATTTTCTATGTAGCCACTTCAAGAATGAAGTCCTCATGCAACAGAGATGCCTTGGGTAGACCACAGGGGCTTGTAAACATAAAGAGAAAGCACCTGAAGGTAAGTGGTATGTGGCAGATCCTGGGGTTCACAAACAAGATTGAACTGCATTTTTTAAAATAAATAAATAAATAATTATTTATCTTTTATTTGGAGTGGAGTGTCTATGTGTCCTGTCTGCAAAGTCAATTTAGGCACTTTTGAAATCTTTGACTTGCCAAGCCCAAAAGGGTTGCCATCACTATCATGCGCCCTTCTAACATTTCTCTCGTGGTGACTTTGTCTCTACCTTCTGTCTTTCAACATCATGAAAATACTCTGTGATCTGAGCTTTTCTCCCTAGAATACTGCAGGAATCAGGAAGATGCAGCGTCAGGAAGATGGGATCATAGTTCTGCTCTACCAGTGGTACTAGGGCATGACTCTTTAGATGCATATCTTTTGGGGGGCCTCTGCACATCCCTTTTCTTGGTCCCCCTAATGAGGATTCATAGCCACGGATATGAAATGCAGTAATGGATTATTTCTGTGCTTGTGGTCCTTGGTTACCAAGAAAATGTCTTGAGATTTCTTTGATAAATTAACTGTGAGGAACATTAAAAACTTGGTGGTGGGAAAGTGGATATGGACATGTATGTATGTATGTATGTATGTATGTATGTATGTATGTATATATCTATGTATGTATGTATGTATAGATAGATAGATAGATAGATAGATAGATAGATAGATAGATAGATAGATAACTCAGAACGGAGTTCCGGCACCTTTTTTGGATGGAACCTTGTAGGGTAGGGCAAGGCAGGCTGTATGACATGTGTGAGTTCTGGCACCTTTTTCTTTTACAAAAAAGCACTGTATAAAGGTAAAGGTTCCCCTGCACATGCGTGCTAGTCGTTTCCAACTCTAGGGGCCAGTGCTCATCTCCGTTTCAAAGCCGAAGAGCCAGCATTTGTCCGAGGACGTCTCCATGTATAGGTATGTATATGTATAGGTACACACACATACATACCTGCACACACACACACATATGCATACACACAAACACACACACACACACACACACACACAAAGACACTAAAGGAGCTTTTGCCAGTAGTCACTTTTTAAAACTTTTGTGTGTCATCCAGACTGCTTTCCATCTCATAGTCCTTCACTTGCCAACTATTATGGGGGAGTAAAAAGCTTCTCTCCCTCTGAATCCATCTCACGGTGCTGTCTGAGTTATTGTGATTTCATATTAAATACATTTTGGTTTTTTTTTGGTTTTTTTTTGCAGAAGAGCATTCTTTAATTTCTAGCATTTTAAACAAGTAACATTTCATAATACTCCTGCTCTGTTTATGTTTCTCATTTCTCACTCATCCTCTGAAGGCTTGTTCACACATTCACACAGAAAATTCTTATCTCCTGGTGAATTTCCCTCTGGTCCAGCCCTCCCATCTCTTGCTAAGTGGAGGCCAGATGTTATATGTTTTAATGCTTCTTGAGAAGCCTTTCATTATTTTCCCCTTGCTAATTCTGACAACATCTTTTGGGGACTGGAGGAATAAGAAGAAGATAAGCAGTGCCTAAATCCTAGAGTGCTAGATCTTTTGCAATTAATGATACATATTCCTAATGACAACAAAGTTCCTGTTTTCCTACCAGGCTGTTTCTAATAAAGATCCTTAGTTTGATTGCTTAGTTTACCTGATGGCAGGGGCCATATTTTTTGCAGCTTTAGGCAATTGAATCTAGCCATCTGTTAAATTTCCCAAAGTACCATAGTGCAATGCTTAGGACTGTTGCCTTCCAATTGTTAAATGAAGATGCCAGACACTGAGTAAAGCGTTAAAAGGAGTGGAGAAAATAAGGCCACAACTAAACTGAAGGCACAGGAGGAAGAAGATATAGCAGGGGTGCAAATCTGCATCTAACTCCTTATAAAATGTAATCACCAGAGGATTAGAGGTACTTGTTATCCATGTTTCATAGCTTTAGGAAAGCAAAGCACTGCCCAGCAACTGGGTCCAATGGTGCATCTCAATTCAAATTCCCTTGACCGAGGATTGCACCCTTTGGCATTGTTGTTGGACAGCCAGCCAACCTTAGTAAGCTCTTAGATTAGATATAATTCACCCCCAATAATTCTCAGCGACTACCTCATTGTAATAAATCATCGAAGAAAATTCCTTTCTTAATCTCAGATCTTCATGGGAGCCAGAAGTATTGAGCAAAACAAATGAAAAACAACCGGGGTAGCCAATCAGCTAGAAAAAATAAAACAAAGCTGCTACTTGGCAACATGAATGGTATGCACCTACATGTACCCTGGTGACTCCACCCATAAAAAGGGAAAGGGTTCTGACTGCATGCTCATGGCTATTATCTTTCTACCTTTGCCCCCTTCCCATGGATGCCTTGTCCTTGCAACAATGTCTCCTATAGGTTGGAATAAGATGCAGGGGAGGAGGCATTCAAAATTTTGTCTCCTTCCCCAGTTCTGGTCTTAAAGTATCCAGGATAGATGCCAACTGCAAGTGCCATTTCTCCCACTGGTGCAGATTAAGCAAGTGTCTACATTTTTTAAATTGGTGGAGCAAACTTCTCATCTTTTAGTGGGAGTGAAGTTTGTGGACAATTAAAAGGGTTGCTGGTGCCAACTGCTTAGTGGACTGAGATGTAGAAAAATAATCTCAAAATATCTCTCTCTCTCTCTCTCTCTCTCTCTCTCTCTCTCTCTCTCTCTCTCTCTCTCTCTCTCTCTCTCTTTCTCTCTCTCTCTCTCTCTCTCTTTCTCGTGTGCGGTTGTGAGTGATCTCTGGATCTCTGAGCATGTACCAGCTATGGGCCCTACCAAAATACTGGCATTAAACCTGAATTTCATCGTTGTGTGCATGGATATATATGCATCTGTTTATGTATGAATACATATATAGATGCAAAAAAATACATCGGCAGTATTAAAACAAGATGCAACAATTAAAAATAGCAAATTAAATGCAAAATGCAAAAGCAATATAAGATTGAAGCCAGCAAAGAGAGGATTAGCAATCAGAGCATTAAAAAATTTAAACAAGACATTTAGGCCATTGAGCCCAATTCAGTGCTGGGGTCCAAATTAAGAAGTCTATGACAGATGGCAGTTTAGCCTCTGCTTGAACATATCCAGAAGAGGAGCCCCCACCCCCACTGACAGTGATCGGTTCCATTGTCAAAGAACCTTTCCTGTTAGGAAATTTTTCATAACATTCAGATGGAATCTGTGTTTCTCTAATTAAATCCACTAGGATATGTCATGTACACTGGAATGAGGGATAACAAAACATGGTCTTCTCTAGGACATCCTTTCAGGTATTTGAAGAGTGTTATTATTTGAGTTTCTTAAAGACTAAATGTTAAGACTAAAAATTAGTTTCAACATATTTTATAGTCACCTGATTGGCCTCAGTGCCTTTCTCTCTGAACTTTCTCAGTTTGTGTGAATTGTTTTTAAAAAATGGTGTCCAGAACTGGATGACATCTTCAAAGTGAGGACTAACAAACACAGAATGAATTGGAGTCATAATTTTGCCTAATTAAGAAATTGTGCTTTTGTTGATGCAATGTAAATCTAAACATGTACTTTTTGCAGCTGCACCATACTGCCAATTTTATCCATATTATAATTTACTATTATCGTAAGATTAAAAAAACCAAATCAACATACCATAAACCAGGCATTCTTTTGATTTCTATGTTATTTTCAACCAATTTTTCTAACTGTCATTATTATTATTATTTTTCTGTCTTCTAAGTTATTAGCTCTCCTCTCCAACTGTTTGCTATCTAAAATTTGATATTCCTTCTAGCTTTTCATTTAAGTTATTAATGAAAAATATAGAAGAAAACAGGATCACACACTGAATCTTGTGGGATTGTGTTTAATCCATATAACTGAGTCTAATTTGCACTTAAAAGTCCAAGAAACAGCCTGAAAAACATAATTATATTTTGCACTTTATGTTTCATTCAATTTTACAATATACAGTAGTCCTTGGCTCAATAGAGATTCCAAAATAAAACACAATTTAGAAAGGGGCGGGGCTTTGTTGCCTGATCATAGCCACCATTTTGATATCATTTAACCCATAGCTGTAGATAAGAGCAGGATCCATAGTGGTACAGTGGTTAGAATGCAGCATTGCAGGCTACTTCTGATGACTGCCAGCAGTTCAGCAGTTTGATTCTCACTGGCTTCAAGGTTGACTCAGCCTTCTGTCCTTACAAGGTCAGGAAAATGAGGACCCAGATTGTTGGGGGCAATATGCTGACTCTGTAAACTGCTTAGAGAGGACTGTAAAGGCCTATGAAGCAGTATATAAGTCTAAGTGCTATTGCTATTGCTATTGCTAATCCTGTGCTTTGTCTCTATCTGGAATACTAGAAATTAGCAAAGAAAAATGTTTAGAAGTATTGATTGATTGAATTTATATGTAAGAGCAAGCAACTTATCAAGAATTCTTTTTTTATTGAAAAGTTTTAGAATACATTTTTAATAACATAAACTCCCTCCCTCCCCCTCCCCATCCCCCTCCCCTCTCCCTTGCCCTCCCTAACCCTCTCCCCCCCCCCGACTTCCCAGAGCTGAATACAGGGTATTAACTTTACAAACTTAAGCTAAAATATGCTATCTAACTAAAAAAAACCATATTAAATTCTATTGCGCGTTAACTCCCCTTAAACATAACTAAATTACTAACCAATAATGAATAACTGCTAATACATCATGTAAAACTAATACTTATTCAAATGCTAAATGAAACTTTTTAGTCCCATATTTATTCTGAATATATTCGATCCATCTTCTCCATTCCACAATATATCTCTGTTGCGATTGTTCTTTCAAATATGCTGAAATCTTTGCCATTTCTGCCAGGTTTGAAACTTTCAAAGTCCACTCTTCTATAGTAGGCAGTTCCTCCTTCTTCCAATATTGCGCCACTAAAAGTCTTGCTGCCGTAATTAAATTCAGCATCAATTTAGTATCTATGACAGTACAATCTGTAATAATACCCAACAGAAATAACTGTGGAGAAAACCTTATCTTTTTCTTAAATATCTTTTGCATATTCCACCAAACTTTAATCCAAAAAGCTTTGACTTTTTTACAAGTCCACCATATATGATAATACGTTGCATCCTCACAACCACACCTCCAACATTTGGGCTGGCAGTTCGGATACCTACTTGCTAATTTTTTAGGATCTAAATGCCATCTATAAAACATTTTATAAAAATTTTCTCTTAAATTTTGAGCCTGTGTAAATTTTACATTTCTGACCCATATCTTTTCCCAAGTATCCATTGTTATAACCTCCTGAAAGTTCTGGGCCCACTTTATCATACAATCTTTAACAAGTTCCGTTTCTGAGTCAATTTCTATCAATACATTATATATCCTTCTTATATGTGCTTGACCTTGATCTCTAATTTGTTTTACCAAATTTCCATCAGTTATCGAAATACCAGCTTTCTGATCTTCTTTCCATCTTGCTTGTAACTGCCCATACTGGAACCAAGTTTGTACTATCTTTCCTTCTTTTAAAATATTATATGGCTTTAATTGCCATACATTCCTTTCTATCCTAAGAATTTCTTTGTATGTAATCACATCATGTTTAAATCCCACATTTATATTTTCTATTGCATGTTTAGGTACTGCCCAAATTAGAGACTTAATCCCAAATCCAGTGCCTCTCTACATTGGCTCCAAAATTTCAGCTGTAGAAAAGGGTCTATTCTGAATTATCTCCATTGGACTAAAGGACCTAGGGAAGAGTTTAAGAAATTAACAAATAGGTATTGGAAGAGATGGACATTAAGTATAATGAAAGCACAGGGATTAAGGGATATATTTTTTGAAAAGGAGCTGGTAATTTTACAGGGGTACTATTTTGACTTTGGGGGAAGGCTATAATGGGTTCAATAAGTTTTAAGTTAAATACAGTCAGCAGAGATTTAAGATTCATAATGTCCTTGATATAGATCCAAAGAAAAGGTATGTGCTTAACTTGATGACAGGAGATAAAACAATAGCCAGAAAAAGCTGCCAGCATTGTATTTTGCTGACTTTTTGGCAAAAGCCAGTGAGAGCTGCTTTTTTAATGGAAGACAGAAAACCATGACACTGAGTTAAAATATTTAAATATTATTGAGGGCATTTCAACCAAGATGAAAGGAAAAAAATATAAAAATTAATCAAGACTGACAGTCAGAATATGATCTAGTGAAAACATGGACATGATTCACTCCAGGAATGTAACAGTAGAACAGTGCTTCTACAGAGCGATCACTGATTTATAGAAATGGGGTCTGATTTCTTTGAATACAGGTATCTGCCTGCGTTTTTACCTCTATAAATCTGGGTTATGCAATAAAACTGATAAAATGAATGGTATTTGCACTTGGAAAAGACTTGGATTTTTGGATGATTGGATCTCATTGCAAGTAGGACAATCAGAGCTAAAAATGTGCATCTAGACTTGGAAGAACCAAGATAGAAACACCATGGACACTTGAACTTTGGCATTGGAGAAGCCTCCTAAAAATGTCATGAATAGCTAAGAAAACAAACAAATGGGTCATTGAACAAATCAGCCCAATGATCAAATTTTGTACTCACCTCTTTGATAGTCTAGAAGGTAGGCATGCAAAGGATTTGATATCAAAGTCATATTTACAAATCAGAACCAGACTAGTTCACTATATTAGAGCATTACTACTGAGGTACACCTTGCCCATAATAGAGAGTTGAAAGATCTCTGAATTTGAGCAGAGCTATTAAAGTTACTCTCTGCCAGGGATGATGTTATGGGAGGATTTGATACCTTCAACGACTCTGAAAGTGATGTTAGTAGTAGAAGATGCTCCTGGTGGCTTCATTTTTGCAAGGTTTTGCTCAATTATAAATCATACACTTATAACAATAGGATCATAGATTTGGAAAAGATTTTAGAGGTCATCTAATCCATTCCCTGCTCAGCACAGGATCCAGTAGATCATCTCTGGGGCATAGGTTTCTGAAGTTTTGGAGCAAAAAAGAATTTACCAGATGCCTGCTATTTCTGTGTGACAGTTCTTCAGAGACTTCATTAACTCTGGTGAAGACACTGAAAACAGTTATGGCAAACTGCAAGAGATACAGGGGTCCAGAGTACCTTAGGGAACACCTGCTGCTGGCATCAACTTCCCTCCGCCCTGTGCGTGCCCACAGAGAGGGCCTCCTCAGGGTGCCACTGGTCAGAGAATGTAGATTGGTGGCCCCCAGGGGGAGATCTTTCTCTGTGGGCGCCCCGGAACTATGGAACCAGTTACTAGTTGAGCTCCGGACGGCGCCCGATCTTCGCTCCTTTCGCCGCAACCTAAAAACATACTTGTTCGAACAAGCCGGCCTGGCCTGAGGGGGGATTGGTGGGGGTTTTACTGTCATTTTATTGGGGTTTTTATTATGTATTAACTGTTTTTTAATGGGCATGTATTTAATTACTTTTTAACTTTTGTAATTCTGTGTTTTATTCTTGCCCTGTACTCCGCCCTGAGTCCTTCGGGAGAAGGGCGGTATAGAAATATTAATAAATTAAAAATTAAATTAAATACTCAATGTAACGTTTAGAAAGGATATAGTGGTACTCATGGAATGCAAAAGTTAGAAGTTAATTTTAGAAAAATAAAAAGGTTGTGCAGTGGTGTCCTCAAGGGTGCATGGGATGGAATCAAAAGAGGGAAGATGGTCTTTACCATATTGCAACTGAAGCAACGTTGTCTTGTACATGCATGCAATGCCAATACACATGCAAAAGAGATGGAGCTTGGATCCCATTCTGCAATCAACATCCTGCCTGCTTTGTCTCTCTTTGTGGATGCTATTATGAGTAAGTGTGCTTGTATCAGCCAGAATGGAGGACCCCAAATTTCAAATAGGAAAATGTCCAAGTGGTTTTCAGAACAAACTGTTATAAAAATAGAATGAAAGCCTTAGGGAACAAGAAAGATGTATGTTGATGAGGATTGACTTTCAAGATCAAATAGGAAAGGGCAAAGAAAGATATCTTAATGTGAAATGTCAACAAGGAAAGCAAAAACTAAAAGGAAAGTGAAGAATATTTTTAAAAACATATCACAAGAAAATTTACATCTAAGATAGGCTTGCTTAAGAGGAATTATGAAAGAGATGAAAGAGATCAAACCGAAGCCAATGACCTTAAAAAAGCACTATAAGAACACATTTATAGAATGATGCAATGTTGACAGGAAAACATAATGACAAATCAACTCCAATAAAAAGTGAGGCTTGAGAGATAACAGGTCAGTCATCAGATACAAAAGCAGTGGTTGCTGCTGAAATTCTAGTTCACCTTTTTAAAGCTGCAAGGAAGAAAGGCTTTAAAGTTCTAGCCACTCTGTCAACAAATATGGGACAAAACTGTGATTGAGAAATTGGGAATATACCTATGCAGAATAAGAGGTGCAAATTCATGCAAATGCATGCGAAGTATTCCATTGCTTCTTTACACAAGCAAAGTCTGGCCAGCAGTTTGTACTTAGAAGTATCCATATGCTACGTTCTTCTTTTGTGCAATTTTCATGAAAGCACGTACATAAAAGCAATTTTCATGAAAGCAAGAGGAATGTAAACCATTCCTCTTGTCAGATTTCTCTTACCAATTTAGCACCCTCATGATCTGTTAGGGCTGCAGTTCCCATAAAGATAACTTGCATGCCATGAGGACTTGGAATTGGAGAGCCAGTTTTATATAATGGTTAAGGCAGGGGTCTTCAAATATGGCCCTTTTATGACTAGTGGACTTTAACTCCCAGAATTCCTCAGCCAGCATGCCTGGCTGAGGAATTCTGTGAGTTGAAGTCCACAAGTCATAAAAGGGCCAGGTTTGAAGGCCCCTGGGTTAAGGCACCAGACTAGAAAGCAAGAGACTGTGAGTTCAAGTCCCACCTTAGCCATGAAAACAGTTGGGTGACCTTGGGCCAATCACTCTCTCTTAGCCCAAATATTTTCATAGTGTTGTTGTTGTGGGGAAAGTAGTAAATAAATAAATACATTTTGAAATTGTACAGTTCCAAGAAAGATAGACAAACACATATTTGTAGATCTGATCTTAATATGGTAAATTTTAAATTTATTCATTTATTTAAATTTGTTATGGCCACCCACTCTAGTAGATTCTAGGCAGCTTACGAAATGCAATATATAGCCAAAAAAATTAAAAACTAAAAAGGCAAATAGGAGATCATTAAAATGTGCTAAGATAAATGCTTTGCTGTGCTTTAGAACTGCAAGGTTAATGAGAAAGCTAGATGCACTGAAGTTCTTATGGTATGTAAATTTCACTGTATGCAGAATAGGAATGTTTTATCTCAAAAGATGCAACGCTAAGAGTTAGTTCATTCAGGATGAAAACTGTTATGCCATAGTCTGAGTCCATCTACCTTGCCGGTGGCCATCCTCTTCTTCTCTTTCCTTACTACCTAGCATTAGAGGCTTTTCTAGAGTACTGAATATTCACACAATGTGTCAAAAGTGGTATAATTTGAGCCTTGTCATTTGTGCCCCAAGTGGGAACTCTAAGGTGATTTGTTTGATAATCCATTTGTTTGTTTTCTTGACTGTCCTCAATACTCTCAGGAATCTTGTCCAACACCAAAGTTTAAAACTAATTTTACTCAGTGGGACTAGGGTTGTTTTTTTTAAAGAAGATTTGCTTAAAATATATATCTTACATTTCTAATTGTCAAGGTCTTTCCTGCTGCAACAGCAAAACATAATGGTACCTATGCATTTTATTTATTAGATGTATATCTTCCCTTTCACTGAAGATCCAGATCTGGCATATATGCCACCTCCTCCTCCCTTTTTTCCCCTGTCACAACAATCCTATGAGCCAGGTTGAGTTGAAAGAGAGTGACTGACCCAGTGGGCTTTCGTGGCTGAAGCTGTTTCTGAGCCTGGGGTTCTTCATCAGTTTGCTATTGTTGTTAATGTTATTGAATGTCTCTTCTTTTAAATGCAAGAACAAATACATTTAGTGAATTAGGGCAGAGGTCTTAGTGCAGAGAAACAGATAACAAATCATTTCTCTGAGTCATCTCTTTCTCTTTCTTATCTATCATCTATCTATCTATTATCTATCTATCTATCTATCTATCTATCTATCTATCTATCTATCTATCTATCTATCTATCTATATCTCTGTTATATATTTTTCTATGACTATCATCTAATTTTTGAACCACCCATCTCCTTTACAGAGGGAGTCTATGTTATGAAAGTTGTAGTGTTGCAGTTGCCTAATTTTGCAAGCCCAAGAAAGGGTCAGGCCTCCCAGAGTGAAAGTAAGCAGAAATAGAAGAGTTCAAAATGGTTCAGAGAAAAATATCATATCTTTAGGGCAGATTTGAAAACTTGATTGAGTCTTGGTTTCCAATTCCATTTTCAGTTAATATGCACACAAATCTCCCAGAAAGCTGCCAACTCAAAAGTTCATCATATTTCCCCCTTTGCATGGGTTGTATAAAATATGCCATATAAATCCCAGAAATAATGATTCAATTGCAACAGAATGAGTCAGTTTGATTCAAAACATAATAGTTTTAAACTGCTAACACTTGCTTTTCCATTACCCACCTTTTCTCACTCTTGTCTCTGTTTCTGAGATTAGGATTTTAAAATTTCTATCCTATATCCACTTACCTGAAAATAAGTCTCACTGAATTCAGTGGACTTACTCCTAATTCCCCTATACTGCTAGAAAAAATTACTGTAATAAAATGATATTTGAAACATTGAACTTTAAGGTGACATAAAAGATCTATAAAGAACTGGTTTAGCCAAGAAAATACGCAAACATTGAAACAGATTAATAGAAGTTATGGAGGCAAAAACAAAATGAAGGACAATGTGCTTATAGCAAAAGTTCCTTCTGAATGTACTATTTTTAAGATTCAATATGGTGTAATGGACTAGGGATGGGGAAGCTCACATTCAAACTTACAGCTTGGACTCAATGGCTTAGGGCCAATCTTTTTTTCTTCTAGTTTGGTCTGCTTCACAAGGTTGTTGTGGTGGCTTAAAAATTTGAAGAAGAAATGGTATATGCATTGACTTTTGCTCCAGGGCAGAATAGCAATAGTAATAATATTTACATTTATATACCACCCCATAGCATATTACCGCACTCTCTGGGCAGTTTACAATATAACAGCATTATTTGCATATTGCCTCCAACAATCTGGATCCTCATTGTACTGAGCTCAGAAGGATGGAAGGCTGTGTCAACCTTGAGCTCCATCAGGATTGAACTCCAGGTTGTGGGAAGAGGTAGCCAGCAATACAGCATGCTAACCACTACACAACCAGTCCACTAGAAGATAATATACTGTATAAACGGAAGGAATTTTAAAAAGTTAGAATAGTACAAATATGATGATTTGCCTTTTTAGTCTTTTGTAAGGCCAACTACTAACATTAATCCATCTCTTTTCACTGGTGGCCAGCAATGATTGCAATTTAAGAGATGAGAAGGAAATTTCTTTTAGTATTCGATGATAATAAAATGAAGTTTTGTGAATTGCAAGTGCTAGCTGGGAGGAAAGACTCTGAGATCTGGCTACATAAATTTTAATCCAAGTCAGAGAAGAATTATTAGATTATGAAGCTCACATTCTTTAAAAAGATTTACAATATTTAAAATAGATTAGTAAATGTTTCAATAACTAAAGCATGACAAATATTCATTATTTCTGCATGATCTAGCTTGGTACTTCTACTGACAAAAGTTTTGGAAAATTCCAAAACAAGTTCTTTAGAATTAGCTTAGTAATGGAGCTGACCTTGGCACTCAAGCTCTACAACTGAACTTACTTCACAGAGGTTTTTAAAGACAAACACAAGAAAATTAAGAGCATGGCATATTGCCTTGCTGGGAAAATAGGAATAATGCATATTCAGTAAATGGAATCTGAAAGGGAAATCAGTGCATATGGTTGTAGGTCATAAAAAGTTGTCACAAACTTATGAAATCCTAGCAGACTGGCAAATTTAATAGAAAAATGCTTCATAGCTAAAAACAGTGCATTTCAAATAAAATAAAATAAATCAAAACATCTGTTTGATCTTTGCTGAGGGATCAACGTTCCTGAAAGTTGTCTTTCTGGTTTGTGCTTTTGCAGAAAAAGAAAACATTGATACCAGACAATGAAGCAAATCTGTCCTGCAGCTTAAGGTCAGATAAAACTGAAGCTCCAGATAACCTCAATTCTGTCTTGTTATCCTCATTGTGCTACTTGAGATTTTCTTGGAATACTTTTGGTGCCAGAGTAACATTATAGGTTTCAGGATGAGGATAAACAGATTGAAGATGAATCCCAGCAAGATTGCCACTATCTGGTGCTCCCACTGCCAGTGATTATTTTGGATGGGATAGCAGGTCCTTTACTTGGCCTCCAAAATTCATAGCTACCACTAGACAGGCAGTGACTGTGGTGAAAAAAGTCTTTGCACCAAGTTTAGCTAGTGTACTACTGTGATCTTTCCTAGAAAAAGCACAGTTTGAATATCAGAAAAGATGAGAAAGGAACTCCTGGCAAGCACATTTCAAAACAAAGTTGTAGGCCTTCTGTTTGACATGTTGAATATTAAATATGAAAAGAGTGTTCCACTGTTGTTTTCTTAACTAGAACTCAGAAACTGGGGGTGGAGAACAATAGGACCAATTTCAAGAAAATAACAAACAATTGGCCCTGGAGAATATATAGGTAGTTCTGAGTAAGGTGGCTTTTTTTTTTGCAAAGTCAGGATATTCAGGTCTAATAAGTTCAAAATTTTCAAGTATCTAAGCAGCCTTTTGGGTATTGCTCCAAGAGCTCCTATTACTATTGGTACAACCATTGATTTCTTCGTCCATAGTCACCCAACTTTATTATTATTAATATTTAAAATTTAAGCTTCCATTCAATTCACAGTCTTGGACTAGTAAAAACTTAACAGTTCAAGTCCTAACCAAGGACCTAAAAGCTGCTAAGGTTAATGTCTCTGTATATAGGCAGTTCCGAGTAAGGTTGTTATTGTTGTTGCTGTTGTTGAAATTGTTGCTCCAAGTGGTGTAGTGGCCTAGAGGTAGAGCTTTCTCTTCATAAATCAGGAGGCTGTGAGTTTGATCCTAGGTAGTGGCAGATACACTAAAACGTCCACAGTTGACCACATCCCTATATTGACTGTCTTCCTTAGTCGACCTAATTTTTGTTGACCAGACATACATTATATGTACACAATAGAAAGCCAACCACTCTCCATCGATCACTTCTGTCAGTTGTATCTTGACCACCTGGACCTTGGCACACAGTATTAATTTATTCTGGAGATATACGATAGAGAAAGTGGAGATTTACAGTGGAAAAGGAGAAAAACTTCACTGGAAGAAGTCAATGAAGCCACGTTACAATGGTTCAAACAAATAAGGGCTGTTAATGCCTAAATCTCTGGGCCAATGATCCAATAAATTGTTAAAAAGTTTGTAAAGGAGCTTGAAGTATCAGATTTCCAAGCATCAAATGGTTGGCTTGAGAAATTTAAACTGCAACACAAGTTCTCCCAGAAAGTATCGTGAATCTTATGGAGTTCCAGTAGAAATTGTTGAAGAGTTCATTGAAAAGTTTCTAGAATTCAAAGATGGCGATGTCTGTAAAGCTGATGAGGGTGGACTCTTTTTCAAGGCAATGCCTGACAGGAGCCTTGTTATGAGAGGTAACAAAATTAAGAGTGGAAAACTTTCTAAAGAACATTTCACAGTTCTGCTGTGGGCTAGCTTAACCAGAGAGAAGCTAAAGCCTTTGGTGATTGGTAAATTGGCAAAGCCAGACTCTTTCAAGAACCTGCAGTCCAAAGTCCTTCTTGTCACCTAGAAATCTAACAAATCTTCATGGGTGACTGGTGCCCTATTTGAGGAGTGGATAAGAGGTATTGACTGAGAAATGAAGGAGGGAAACAAAGCCTGAAACAATACAGAAGTGCTTCAAGAAAGCTGGATTTGTTGCAACCAAAAAGCAAGATATTGCAGTCCTGCTAAACAACCCACCTCCCATGGTGGAATTTGAGAGAGTAGATTTTGAAGATTTTGTTGCAATGGATGAGGACGTGGCAACCGGCAATGAATCTGACCCAGAAGCAATTATCCAATCAGTATTGACTGAAGTACAACCCAGCAGAAAAGTGCTGAAACCAACTGATGAAGCAGAAGAATTAAGCGAGGAAGACACAAAAATTGCAGATATTCTGAATGAAGAGGATGTCAGTCATTTGATAATGCAGTTAAAATCATTTGCCTTGGAAAAATACCCAGATAGGCTGAATGGTATAGCCAGCGTTGAGAGTGCTTTCTCCTCTTTCCTTCATAAAAAGAATAAGAAACAGACTAAAACTGACTCTTTTTTTTTCAGAAAGAATGAACAAACTATGAGAAAACAATACATATGTAAATGTATTGATTTTGTAAGATACAGTATTGATTTTCCTGTGTTTTCCTGTGTTTTCTCTGTGTGTTTCTGCATGACATTCTCTAATAAAAGCTATACATGTCAGTACAGTTCCATATGTTGACCACCTCTGTATATTGACCACTTTCCTTCAGTTCCTTGGTGGTCAACTTTCAGAGCTTTTACTGTATTCCTCTCTCTAGGCATGAAGGGAAATATCTGCTGTGAACTCCACATAGGCATCAGGAAGGGCATCCAGCCAGTAAACATTCAGCTCCATTCAGTTGCTCTGACTCCACCCCAGTGCAAGAGATTACAGAGTCATTACTGTAAAAGGAAAAAAAATAAAAAGAAAATTGTTGGTCCAGAACTCAAGGATTGTGGAGGAACCCTCTTGCTTTCTGACACCTTCCTTTCAAGACTTTTTTGTTTCCATGGCAAAGTTTCATGAAAAGCCACTTTTTGTTAGTAGTTGGCACTTATAATTATAGCTGACAGAATACTCCTGAATTTGACAAGTATTTTTCCACCTATAGCTTTCATGTGTTTCTAGAATCTAAAGAGAAATACTGATTTCCTAAACTGTTTGGGTTTTTGTTTGTAATTTTACATCATTCCCCATCCAGTTTTTCTTAACTTTCTGCTGAAAATTAAGTTTGTCACAAAATACATTCTTGATATTCAAAGTGATGATTTATATACTTAAGCAATGTTGACAAGTCATTAATATACAATATCCATATCCATCTGTAATATCATAGAGCACTTTTAGGTTCACCTTGTGCTATCTGCATTATGCATGAACTCTTTTAAAGCATGAATGGCTTCTGAAGGGAATAGATTTGTGCATCTTAACAAATGCATACAGTATTTTACATTTGCCACTTTTAAAAAAAGGTCTTTTATAGAGATACGCATTACAATTTTTTCCTACTTATACAACTGACTTTGGCTGAACTCAAAAAAACTAAGTAGCATAAGACGTAGTTAATGCTGGATGGGACACCATGAGGAAATACCAGGATTACATTTTATTGGAAAGTTGAAAACATCCTAGCAAAGACAAGGGCAAACCATTTCATGTTATTGACAAGAAAATTACATGAAGGTGTCATGAAGTCATCAGGTGTAAATCTTAACTTGAAATAGATATTCAAATATGTTTTAAGTAGATCTTCATTGATTGATTTTTTTATCCAATTTCTATCCATTCTTTATAATAGGCATCAACATAGGCTGCAATGAGTATAAACAGCAAACAATCAAATAAACTCTAAGTAAAATAATAAAACAAGTCGCACAGAACCCAATTAAGATGAAACTGGAGTTATTAAAATCCCAAACTTGGTGGAATAGCAACATAATTTCCTCTGACACTGGCATAAAATTGACTTTAAGATCCTAGCTCCCATCAAGAAAGTGGCTGTTCCATGATTAGATTGCCACTGAAGGCTCTTTTTCATTCTCCCATATAATTTACTGCTATTTAAGCTGGGATGCAAAAGAAACCACAAATATATTTTTAATTAATTTTTACACAGGAGTAAGGTTCATTTCCCCCCAGAATAATCAGCCTAGGTGTCTGTGGGGATGGGGGTGGGCAACATATGAAATGTGCCATTCCCAATGACTTCATTGTATAAACAAGGTGATTTCTATTCTTGTATCAAATAGTAGTAGATCATAGCAGCGTTTATTTAATGACATCTAAGTATTGCAGTTCACTTCAAATGCCACTGGTGGCCCAACAGAAAGTTAAAAAGAACAATAATGTCAAAAATACATATATTGTCAAAGAAAAAGAAGTATGCATTTTTAACATAATTATCTTTGTGTTTCTGTTTCCCCTTTTTGTCATTTTAAAAGCAACAAAATAAACTTTTTTTTTTTTAAAAAAAGAACAATCATGTCAAATATTTGAAGAGATGGTGGTTTACTTCTTTATTTGCCACTGATTCTACTGACCTCTGTCAAGACTGGCTGGTGTTGAGACTAGCAATAAAAAGGTATTGGATTGATCACTTATCCAATGTCTGGTAGAAACAGAAGCATGCTGAGCAGTGGGATAACTCAGTCTCTGCAATCTGGAGCATCCCAGATGTACAAGCCCTACAACTTTTGGATTTTTCAGTTAGCATGGCCATAAGCATTGGTTGCCAAAGGTTGATGTAGATCTATATAATATCTGGAGGCAAATATCTGCAGAATTTTATCATTTTGAATCCTGGTATGACTTGACCTGTGCATTTTGGATTAAAGAACAGATTGAAATTTGGTTATTCAGCAGACTACATACTTCTTTCAAATGAAGTATTAGAATTAGAAAAGTATGTTGAGGTTTAGAAATATGTGCAAAGTGTGATTCAATTTTTTATAAAAAAAATAAAAATAACACTCCCCCCCCCACTTTCTGTTCAATTGTGCCTGATTCTCAAAGACTGCCTGGACAAATCCTTCCAATTTTCTTGGCAAGATTTCTTTTCCAGAAGTGGTTTGGCATTGCCTCCTTCTTAAGGCTGAGAAAAGGTACCGGTAATTAGCCCAAACTCACCTAGCTGGTTTCATGCCTAAAGGAGGACTAGAACCCACAGCCTTATGGTTTCTAGCTTGATGCCTTAATCAGTACACCAAACTGGCACTCTTAAAAAGTTTAGTTGCTTTTTAAAACATATAGAAAAAGCTTCCTGCCTGTGGATTGGTTTTAAATTCTGTAATTAAAAATACTAGTAAAGAAAATAGAAGTTGTTGTGTTTCTTAATATAATAATTTATCTTATCTATAGAAGGAACACATCATAAGAAACCTAAATGGGTTCAAAGGTTTTGAATTTAATATGAACAACTTGGTTTTTTTAATGAGGAATGCCAAGCTGAAGAAAAAAACTTTTTTCAAAGAAATCCTTTTTTCAAAGAAACTTCAGTTTTAACTTGCTTTCCTTCAAGATCCCAAGGCATTGCTTAACTCTTTCAAATATGTTTTCCTTACTCTCTTTGAACAATTCTTCCATGTTCATGAGCTTATTGTATATTATTCTAGCACATTTCCAAATCATAAATCAAAAGCCTATAAACATGCATTGTGGAAATCCTCGATAATATGTAGGGATTTGTTTGAAATTACTTGATCGTAATTGCAAATAATTCTACAATGGTTTTATTAAAAGGACAAGTTTTACATGTAAACCAACTCCTCTACATGGTGGTCTTGCCATATTGTTCATATCTAAATTTCAGTTAAGCCTGGGAACAGGCGTCACTTAATGCTGATCTCCAAAAACTATACACCTATTCTTTTGAAATGACAACATAGATCTTTTCATGAAGAGATCACTGCTACAGAGCTACAAATTCCTATGTAGTCTGATTTTATTTCTCTTTCAATTTGCAGGAGCAACACTGCAGCATGTAATGCAGCAACCATTTAAAGAGAAGGTCAGGCTAATTTTTTAATTATTCATGTCTTTAAGATTTACGGAGGAAATAAAGAGACCAATGGTCCAAGGTGCGTGCTTTTGTCAATCCATATTGAATTTTTCTTTCAAAAGGAAGCATAGAAGACATGTTTGTATGTCACATTTCATTTCTGTAATTCTATTGGCAATCAATAAGAAATTATTATTTTTAATTATAGGGCAACCATGCTATATTGATTTAGTTGCACAAAAATCTTATTCTAGCACCAAAATCTTACTAGAAAATTTTGCTTTATTCCTACCCCTAATTTTCCTGATCCAATTATTCTGTTACATTTATGGATATACATTCTAGTCATACATAGTAAGATATAGTAAGCAAAGAGGCAGGATCAGAAAAAATGTTTAGACTAACACTTTTCTCTTTATCTCTCCATAATTTTTCTAGTCTTGCAAATCATCCTTGCTTCCATAACATCTATAAACATTGCTTCATACTTTGCCTTTTGATTTTATCCCTTTCTTCCTCCTTCTCTGCTCCTCCTCGATTACATCCATCCATCTGTACTTATTTCTCTGAAACCCATCCCTGTTTCTTCCATTATCATGATTCTCTGGAGACAAACATGCAATATTTCCTGTCAGTGAGTTTCTACTTTTACACACATGTCTTCGTCTAGGTGACACCATGCATTTTCATTTTAGCCCTTTCACGCCTAGTTTATTCTAGCTCTTCACTTTTGTCTTACATTCAGCATTTCTCCTTCACCAGATGAGAAAATATTTTCTAAAGTTTATTATAATCCATCTTATTTTTCTTATTTTTAGCAATGTAGAGCCTTGGTGGAGCAGTGGGCTAATACCTCCTTAAGTAACACCAGCTGCCTGCAATTAGTGCAGGTTCGCATCCCACCAGGCTCAAGGTTGACTCAGCCTTCCATCCTTCCGAGGTAGGTAAAATGAGGACCCAGATTGTTGGGGGCAATTAAGCTGACTTTGTAATAATGCCGCTTGGGGTGTGTGTGAAAGCCCTAATAAGCAGGCATGTACATAGAATGAAGGCTACTGCTAAGCTTGTAAGCCGCCCTGAGTCTTCGGAGAAGGGCGGGATATAAATGGAATTAAAATAAAAAATAAATAAATAAATGTACAACATATCTATTTTCCCTTTATTTCACTCCTTGACACTCCTTAAATTTACTCTCTTACATTCTTAATTGAAGTCTTCTATGTGTCATGATCATTACCAGATGAGATCATAAATGTTGATTTCTGTTGCTTATTGATAGCTTTGATTGATTGCATATTTCACATAATTCTTTTTAATTAGATATATTTATTATTTATTCATTAATAATTTATATACTAGGAGGAGTATACTGAGCTACAGCCTTACCTGTGCCTATGCTACATGTGGCATATTCTGTTTTCTAAACATATGTAGAAACAAATATGGTCCAATTTAGCCACAAGTATATTTTCAAAGAATGTCAGTCCTAAAAATAACCTCATAACCAAATAGCATTTCTTGTATTCTAACATTAGGATAATGAAAATGATGCACACACTTTATATAATTGATATAATGAAAATGATGCACATACTTTATCTGACATTGTATCTGTAAGAGTAAGTCCCATTGCATTTAAAAGTTGTTGGTAAGCAGGCATGCATATAACTGCCAAATGAACATCTCCACTTTAAGAACTATTGGCAACTCATATTTATTTACTGAAAGCCCCAAATCAGGGGTTTTTGCTGTAATTACTATTACAGATCTTATTGTAATAATGCTTAATAACTATAAGTCTAGTTATGATCCTCTGGTACAGGATTTATATGTTGTCCTCAAATGCTTGACATCAAATATTTCACAAGTAGTAACATTTACAAACTGGTTTGCTAGTTAAATAGATATCTTTTAAAATACCACTTTTTAATCTACCTCCTGTGTATCCCCGGGTTCCTTTTGTATATTAACTGTATAGCAAGTTAATTAGTAACAGAAATAGCTAAAAAGAGTTTCCTACATGGAAACGCATTTCACAAGTAGCATTTCCTGAAATTGGGAGGGGGGGGGAATGTGTTGCTTTTCATATTTTACTTGCATATCATTCTTTACGATGTATAGAAAATTTATGGTTTGCCCCTTCCATTTTGTTATGAAGAAGTATAAAAGAACTTCTTTTTATTGGAATTCCAAAAATACATAAGCTAAAGTTCATTCTCTTTATGTCCAATGTTTCAGAAACTTCTGCTACCCATTAGTTCAACAGAAAGGTTGGCATTTCATGCATTTCCTTCAGCAATGCTAGTGGTATTTGAGAAAGAATTCTAGGTCTTGAAAACAATAACATTCCCCAGGTGAAGCAAAGAAGGTCCCTTCAAGGTGAACTCCTGCCCTGTACTTGACGCATGCTTTTGAAGGTCATGTGGACTGAGTACTCATTGTCTAGACATCTGGAATGCTACATCTTTTTCTATCCATCATTTGTGGATATCTTCTAGTTTATATATTTTCTGGTGGGCTACAATGGAGACATGTCCATTTCCAGTCTTGATGGATAATAAAGGTAATGTAGGATAGCTGACCTGATGTCAATCTGACATGGAGGTAGAAAGAAACTGATTTAGATGTATGTAGAATGGACTGGAACGAAAACTTCATCCCAGAGTATCATGTTCTGCTCAATGGCCCACAAGATACACCTAAGAAGTCTACAAGCAAGGTGTAAATCAAAATTTATATAATCCCATCAATTTGCTAATCAATCAACCATTTTGTTAATCCAGTAAGTCAATTGAATGTGTTATGTGAGTATAATGTGTTATGTGAATAATAGGAATGTTATTTCTCCTTTTGATAAAATTTTTGTCCTGGATTCTATTGCCCAACAAAACTGTAGCATTTTCCATTCATTATATCTGCACTATTATATTGCTGAGAAACAATCTAATAGTTGTTTTAGCTAATAATTAGACATGGTAAAATAATAACATAATGTCTATAAAAGATTTCCCCAAATGCTACACATCTTTAATTTTATTTTGCTTTAAAACATTGAGAACTTCAGTACTTTTCTTCAATTCTCTGTTTGTAATGAGAAAACCATCAGTTAAGAAACGAATACTTAATTTGCTCACTGATCCCTCTAATGTTCAGAAGCTGTATTTTAAATTTGCTAAAGTGAAAGCCTTAATGAAACTGATATAGTTGAGCAACTAAATAGAAACAGCTTCCATATGAGAGTCTTTTTGCAAATCACTGCAAGCAGCTACAGTCAAACTCTGTATGCAACGTTCACTCTTTGCAAAATGCATACATTTGGTAATAAAGCTGGATTGCACCTACAGAGAAGATACACTGTGAAAATATATCAGATCATAATTCACCACTTCTCCACTTCCTGTACCTGCACTTAATAAGGACTGACAAGGTCATTTGTTAACTTCCAGTAGGCTGGAACATATAGGCACATATAGTCACATCCTACTGAAGCATTAAAAATCCAGGCAACCATTAGAGGACAGCCAAAGTGATAGAAAACTAATTTCTTTTTGCTCACATGCAATCTGCTTATCTCTTGTTCAGTTTTCCATACTTACCAGTTTTTAGTTCTAAAAAAATCCTATTGGCTTTCTGAGCATGTGGGAGAAGTCTTTTCACTGAACAAAATGCATTTACATTTCAATAATGTACAGCCACATTAAATATATTGAAAGCTCTGGGCAATTTCATTAGTGTTGTTCCTTCCCATGATAGATCTGGTTTCAAATATTTTCATTTTATTCAATACATTTGGTCCCATTACCTAATCAGATATATTTAAATATAGCTTTTTATTATTTATGAGGTTTCATTTAACAGTTCCTTTTGTTATGAGTTATGTGAGATTTATGAGTCTTAAAACTTGTTGCAACCCTTTGGGAATTATGGAGGATCTAGGTGGATTCTGCTCCATGAATAATCCAGTTCTTCATGTCAAAGTTCAGTCTTTGAAAGTCATTTTCATTATTTACAACCAGAACCACATTTGTTGTTTTCTATGGAGGTTCTCAATCATCCAGGTCCTGGAAGTCCGAAAGGTGCTTTTTTTCAAAAGGCAGCTGGAATTCCTTGGTTTATTTTGAAAAGGTTTCACATCACATCCAAGAAGCTTCTTCAGTTCTAACTAATGGTGGGGAAATGGAAGGATTTATATTTATTTATATTTATATAAAGGTAAAGGTAAAGGTTCCCCCGCACATGCATGCTAGTCATTTCCAACTCTAGGGGCCAGTGCTCATCTCCGTTTCAAAGCCGAAGAGCCAGCGCTTGTCCGAGGATGTCTTCCGTGGTCATGTGGCCGGCATGACTAGACACCAAAGGCGCATGGAACGCTGTTACCTTCCCACCATAGTGGTCCCTATTTTTCTACTTGCATTTTTGCATGCTTTCGAATTGCTAGGTTGGCAGAAGCTGGGACGAGTAACAGGCGCTCATTCTGTTATGCGGCACTCGGGATTCGACCCGCCAAAGTGCCGACCTTCTGATCGACAAGCTCAGCGTCCTAACCCACTAAGCCACCACGTCCCTCTTATATTTATATAGTTATAGTTATAATAATCAATATAGGATTCAGCAGTCCATCTGCATCTAAAAGATAAGGGTCACTCTTTGGAAGACAGCAAGGTTCATATCCTGGACAGAGAGAACAACTGGTTTGAAAGAGGAGTCAAAGGGGCCATCTGTGTCAAAACTGAACAGCCCTCCCTCAACAGAAAGGGAGAGATATGACACCAATCTATCTCTTGTTTACAACACAGTCCTTTCAGCAGTCCCAAGAAGGTTCCACTCCTATTTGCATTCTGATTCAGGTGGCTCTGAGGATAAAGATAAACTCCCAAATGGCCTCAATGATGCTCAGTGGGCTAATAACTGGATGACTGCAAAGAATAAAATCCTTCCATTCCCCACCAGGTAATTAGAATGGAAAAAACTTCTTGGATGAGAAGCGAAATGTTTTCAAAGGAAAACCCAAGAAAGTCCAGTTGCCTTTTGAAAAAAAGCACCTTTGGGACAAATTTATTATTGGGAAACAGTGGCGTAGCGTGGGTTGTCAGCACCCGGGGCAAGGCAAGTAATTTGCGCCCCCTAACCCGTGGATTTTAGCTGCGCTGGGCGGCCGCTGCACTGTCCCTCCCCCAGATAGTCCCTCGCTCACTCTCCGCACCGCACCGCACGCCTGGCACCCCCCTCTCCACAGTGGGCGGCGACCCGGCAGCTCGGATCGGATTCGCACAGCCAGCACTGCAGTGAGAGAGAGTGAGTGAGCCAGGCAGGCGCAGAGAGCTGTGAGTGTGAGTGCGCCCCCCCCAGATGTTGCGCCCGGTGCGGCTGGCCCCCCCTGCACCCCCCACGCTACGCCACTGTTGGGAAATAAACATGGGATGGTAGGGAAAATGTCCTTCTCCAAACATTTCTAAAAACAGTTAGGCAACGGAGGGCTAAGATCACTTTGCTCTATTTAATTGTCTGCTTTGAGATATAGATTTCCAGTTTAGTAATTTTGCAATGTCTATTAATTTAAAGATCTGTAGAAAAATTCCTCCAATCAAATATGGAATGAATTCAGAATTTCTAAGTGCAATTTACCATCCAAACACTACACTAGTCACATTGCTTAGTACTGTATTTCGATGGGAAACCAACCATCTGGAAAACCCAGGGTTGTAGGCTAGCCTGGGAAGTTGTTAATACATAAGGCAATGGTAGATTATTTCTATACCATGGATGTATCCATGAAGTCACTAAGAGTCAAGCTTAACCTATAACTTTTAATAAGACTTGAGCCATATGTATTGACAAGAAATAATAATAATAATAATAATAATAATAATAATAATAATAAGAAGAAGAAGAAGAAGAAGAAGAAGAAGAAGAAGAAGAAGAAGTAGAAGAAGAAGAAGAAGAAGAAGAAGAAGAAGAAGAAGAAGAAGAAGAAGAAGAAGAAGAAGAAGAAGAAGAAGAAGAAGAAGAAGAAGAAGAAGAAGAAGAAGAAGAAGAAGAAGTTGGAAGGGACCTTGGAGGTCATCTAGTCCAATACCATGCTCAGGCAGGAAACCCTATAACATTTCAGGCAAATGGCTGTCCAGTCTCCTCTTAAAAACTTCCAATGTTGGAGCATTCACCACTTCTGGTTAATTGTTAATTGTTCTAACTGTCAGGAAGTTTCTCCTTAGTTTCTCCTTAGTTCTAGGTTGCTTCTCTCTTTGACTAGTTTCCATCTGTTGCTTCTTGTCCTGCTTTCAGGTGCTTTGGAGAATAGCTTGACTCCCTCTTCTTTATGGCAGCCCCTGAGATATTGGAACACTACTATCAAGTCACCCCTCACCCTTCTCTTCGTTAAACTACACATACCCAATTCCAGCAACCGTTCCCTATATGTTTTAGCCTCCAGTCCCCCAATCATCTTTGTTGCCCTTCTCTGTACCCTTTCTAGAGTCTCAACATCTTTTTTACATCATGGTGACCAAAACTGGGTGTGTTATTCCAGGTGTGGCCTTACCAAGGCATTGTAAAGTGGTATTAGTACTTATTTTATTTATTTATTTATTTATTTTATTTTAATTCCATTTATATCCCGCCCTTCTCTGAAGACTCAGGGCGGCTTACAAGCTTAGCAGTAGCCTTCATTCTATGTATATGCCTGCTTATTAGGGCTTTCACACACACCCCAAGCGGCATTATTACAAAGTCAGCTTAATTGCCCCCAACAATCTGGGTCCTCATTTTACCTACCTCGGAAGGATGGAAGGCTGAGTCAACCTTGAGCCTGGTGGGACTCGAACCTGCACTAATTGCAGGCAGCTGGTGTTACTTAAGGAGGCATTAGCCCACTGCTCCACCAAGGCTCTTGTACTTCACGTGATCTTGATTATATCCCTCCGTTAATGCAGCCTAGCACCATGTTGGCTTTTTTGGCAGCTGCAGCACACTGCTGGCTCATATTGAAGTGATTGTTTACTAGGACTCCGAGATCCCTCTCACAGTTACTACTGTTGAGCAAGGTACCACCTATACTATACCTGTGCATTTGATTTTTCCTGCCTAAGTGTAGAACCTTACTTTTTTCACCATTGAATTTCATTTTGTTAGATAGCGCCCAGTATTCAAGTCTGTCCAGATCCTCCTGTATTTTAAGCCTATCTTCTGGAGTATTGGCTATTCCTGCCAGCTTGGTGTTGTCTGCAAATTTGATGAGTTCTCCATCTATCCCCTCATCCAAATCATTGATGAAGATGTTGAAGAGCACTGGGCCCAGAACAGAGCCCTGGGGCACCCCACTACACACTTCCTTCCATGTAGATGCGGTTCCATTGAGGACCACACGCTGAGTACAGCCTGTCAGCCAGCTACGAATCCATCTGGTGGTGATGCTATCTAACCCACATTTTTCTATCTTATCAAGTAGTAGGTTGTGATCTACTTTATCAAATGCCTTACTGAAGTACAAGCAAATTATATCTACAGCATTCCTCTGGCCCATTAATTTTGTGACTTGGTCAAAGAATGCAATGAGATTTGTCTGGCATGATCTGTTTTTGACAAACCCATGATGACTTTTAGTGATGACTTTGTTTGCATCAAGGTGTTCATTGATTCGTTGTTTGATTATCTTTTCCAGAATCTTCCCAGGTATTGAGGTCAGGCTGATAGGTCTGTAGTTTCCTGGATCTATTTTGATGATGATAACTTTATTGTCACTTTGAATGTACACCAATCTGCATACATCAAAATGAAATTTCGTTGCATACAGCTCTCAAAGGGTCACCACCTCCGATATATACTTCTTGTACGTGGCCCGCTCAAATTTCACATTGTCCATTTTAGTCTCTAGGGAGTGAACGATGGCACACAGGACAGAGGAAAATGGGGCTCCATGTGGATTAGCCCTCAAATTCACTTGTATTCTGACAACCTCGCCTTCTTTCCTTTTTCTGATCCTGACTCTTCCACCTTTTCCTTAAAGAGGCCTTGCTTCTTTTCGCCCCTGGAGCATGCTGCTGCCGCCACCACCAACTCCTCCAAAAGCCTCTCTCTCTTCCTCTGGGCCTGCCGACAGCCTCATCCAGTTCCTTCACTCCATAAGCTCCAGGTCCTTTCCTCCTCTGCCTCCTCTGGAAACAGCCCTGATTTGCAATACAATCCATCACTGGGCCAGCAGTCAGATCTTGCTGCTGGTAGAACAAATTCAAACAGTGCCAATGACTTTTAACGGTCTCACCAACAGTTCCAAAACAACTAGAAACTTGCCATGCCAGCAAAGATTGTCGGTCGTATGTCGTATGTTACCTTAGTTCCACCATGTTGCTCAAACACATTAAAATCTTCCTGATCATGTGGCCTATAGCCCTTACTATCCCTCCCAAAATTATTTGCCTTCAAGAGCCAATGCAGCCGCAGCCATTCCAGGCGCCGCCATCTTAGATCTTTTTTAGATTTTTTCCCTTTTTTGAAGATGGGAACTACATCAGCTCTCTTCCAGTCCTCTGGTAGTTCCCCAGTGCTCCAGGATCTTTGAAAAATATAGTTCAGTGGTTCTGAGATCACATCTGCCAGTTCCTTGAGAACTTTGGAGTGTAATCCATCTGGTCCTGGTGATGAATGTCTTTTGGGAAAGATAAAACAAAACAGAGAAGGGAAAGAATGGTGTGAATGTCTGGAAGGTTTTATAGCAATTGTTAAGTGAATCATGTAGTTTTTTAGTTGGTAACATGGTTGTTAAGTGATTCTGGTTTCCCCACTGATTTTGCTTAACAGAATGTTGGAAAAGAGGATCATATGATCCCGGGAGACTGCAACCATCATAAATATGAATCAGTTGCCAAGCATCTGAATTTCGATCACATGACAATGGGAATGCTGCAACAGTTGTGTGAAAAATGGTCATAGTCCCTTTTTTCAGTGCCATTGTAACACTGAACGGTCGCTAAATGAACTGTTGTTTACCAAGGACTACCTCCATCATGATTGGAACATGGTTTACACATTTGAAGGGTATTGAGTTGGAAATGTTTACTTTATAAATATGCCTTGGAGGTCTTCTGCCAGTAATTCACTGGTGGAGCAACTTTTCTTTTTCATTTTTTTAGCAGCACATTCAGGATAAGCTTCCTGCTTGTTCTTCTATAATATCCACTATTTTAAGAACTGTCCTATTTAGAATAAATAGAAACATGCTCTGAACATGCAGAGGCATATATTTAATTATAACTGGGTAAACTGATAGTCGGCTCCATACACCTGGCCACCAGTTGAGACAGGTATTGTTCTTAGGAAAGTAAGAGATGAGAAGGCATATTTGGTATATTGATCTTGAAAAGCAATTACTGTGTAATAGAGGTTCCTGCAAACAAAAGCACCTGTGATATTAAAATTATAGAAGGTAAAAGCATGAAGAAAAGATTTTAGAATGGCTGAAGATATCTGATTCCATAGTGCACTTAACAGTTTTGTGTTAATCTGGTTTGGAGGATTTCTTTTCTGAAAATGTCTTGTATGTTTTGTACAGCAGGTTTGTATAACATTTCTCCCTAGTAACTAAAAGACTTCAGCCAGAAGCTATTGTTTATCAAGCTCTATATTCTAATCATAAAAAGTAACCTCTAGTTTTTAATTGATTTTGATTTCATTACAGAAACTCACATGGCTGTGGGATTTTCTGTAGCCTTACTGGAATAAGGGGTACGTAATCAACCTTCTTCAGATTTCTGACATTAGATGAGTTTTTAAAACAAAGTTCTCAGAACATCAAGAAATACCTTTTAAAGGCAAAACCCCTTTTGTATAACTCAGTTCTTTAATGTGGAGCTAGAAGATATCAATAGTTAGGTTCATGAAAAAAAATAACTTCTCTCAGTTTTCCAGTTTGGCCACATTTTCAATGACCACAAATTAAACTGTGTTTGACCAGTGTCCAATATAACTGGGTTTCAATCTAGCTGAATCATTTATCAGATTCTGTCAGAACTCTGGCATCTAAGTTGGAACAGATGCTTTTGTAATTCTATCTACAAAAGAAGTGCAGCAAATTTATCACAGCAGGTTCACAAAGGTTCTGTTTTTACACAGCGGAGCCACACCAAAGAACTTTTCACCTATTCCTCTCCAGGAAAAATTCACCTTGATAATATCCTGTTTCTCTCTGCTTTTACTGCTTAGTGTCCCCTAGAAAATATGTGTTAATCATATTTGAAAATATGTGTTAGAAAATATGTGTTAATCATATATGCAACTTCAAATAACACTTCAATTAATTGAATTTCAGACTATAGAAACTTATGGCACTCTTTCAAAATAAAATAAATAACTTCAGGATTATTCTCAGATAGCATTAATTTTTTAAAATATTTTTTCAGAAACAACTGGCAAGCATGGTTTTCTCTTCAGCTGTTAGCTCTAACAGCAGAGCCATTATTGTCGAAGGACAGCATGTCAATCAATTCACACATACTGGAATTTTGCTTTTTTGTTGTTGTTGGGATTTCTAACACTTGCCTCTACCTACAGCTGCTAAAGTTTTGTAAGGCTGGACTGAAGATGCATACACATCTGGAGGGCACAACATTGGAGAAGGCTGTTCTAAACAATGATGTTGTTGTTATTATGATTTGGCATTGTTGAAGATCTCCTGGCAGGGACTCACAAAACCTGCTGTCATATCCATCACTCAACAAAAGCTTGCAGAAATTCTTTTCAGGCTTCTGGAGGAAGTAATTTACTCAGCCACAGATTAAAAAACTGGAAGTGCCAGCTTAACAAAACTTGACTCTTCTCCCTCCCTCCAATTTCTTTCTTTTCAGGATGAAAATGCAGGCGGAAGACCAGAAAGCCTCAGTTGTGTTCATGGAAGCATGTAAAGTAGCAGCAGCAAAGGAAAAGGTGTGGGGCACCTTCCCAAAAAATTCTGTGTTAGATGATACCATATGCCAATGAGCCCACACACATTCCGGCATCTGTAGTTTTGTATTTTTCAGAAAATACAGAACTAATATTAATTTTGTACTTTTAATCTTTGTGAGCTTTGGGGTGAATTCTCCCAAATGTAAGTACATAGGTTTCATCTTCAAAAACTGTAAAAGTGAGAAGTGAAGCAGACAATAATATACTGTAGAATGATGGAAGGCAGTTTTAGCTTTCTTACTGTTCTTAACTCCAGACTAAAATCTGCTCTGAGACATGCACTTTATTGGGGATTGGATACTTCAAATTATATAATGCCTAATTTATGAGATGCAGCCTGACTTGAGTCAGAATTCAGGATTATGATGATGATTAAACCACAACCATGATTTTATTTATTTATTTTCTATATTTATTCAATTTCCATAGCTTCCCAACTCAACCAAGAGACTCTGGGTCGCTTACAATTCTAAAATTATAAAACAATTAAAAACATTAAAACAGTAAAGTTTTAACAGTAGGTTATGCTCACGCTGTTCAAGCACATTTCCATGAATACAAATTATAAACCACTGGAAGGTTACAATATTACTTGCAACAATAATTATATAGATAGTCCTCAATTTATGACCACAATTGAGCCCCAAATTTCTGTTGCTAAGCAAGACATTTGTTAAATGAGTTTTGCCTCATTTTACCACCTTTCTTGCCAGGTTGTTAAGTGAATCACTGCAACTGTTAAGTTACTAACATGGTTGTTAAGTGAATACAGAATTTTGCATATACCCACATATATTATAGGACACAGAGAAACAACAGTCTAGTTCAGGTTATGTATACATGTGCATGGTGAGAAAAACGAATCTTGCGAGTTTACCAGATGGATGGCGTAGGGAACAAAGCTGTTACAGAATTGGGTAGTCCTGCTAGAAATACTTCAAAACCTCCTCCCAGAGGGGATCAACAGAAACAGACCGTAGAGTGGGTGTGTGTAGGGTCTTTAACGATGCTTTGAACTCTAAGCATGTAGCGCTTATAGGCAGCATCCTGAATACCAGGGAGCAAGCTTCCTATGATCTTCTCAGCTGTCCTTACCAATCTCTGTACGGACTTTCTGTCTGAGGCTCTGCTGCCACCAAACCAGACAGCGATGCAGTTTGCTAAAATGCTCTCAGTTGTGCCTCTGTAAAAAGCGGCAGAGAGAGAGAAAGAGAGAGAGAGAGAGAGAGAGAGAGAGAGAGAGAGAGAGAGAGAGATTCGCCCAATTGACCCAGTTTGCCTCCATGTCTAAGGCAAGATTAAGACTCATTTCTAGTTTAGCACTTTATCCATTCAAACACACTTTATCCATTCCAACAAATTGACCCTCCTGTATTATGTAGCCCATTCTAATCTACTTTTTTATTTCTGAGGCCAAAATTCCATAACTAAACTACTAACTCTGGTCAACTCAACATATATATAACTAACTATGGAAAGAGATCTTAACTGTGCTGCTCTTGTCTGAGAAGCTTTGCTCAGTATGATACACTTGAGAGCTGATGCACAGTCTTATTTTTTTTTAATTGTAGTTGGGGGCTTTTTTCCTTCAGGGTTTTGTAAACATTATTTAAATTTGGTTTTATTTGGATCAGAGCCAAACAGAACGATGGCTATGTTTCCTTACAGAACAGGCATGTAACTGCTATTTTATTCAATGGAGCTTATCTTGCTCTCCCAACATGTTGTAAGTAACATGAATTGTATTTAAAGAATGGAAATAGAATGTCTACCATGGAGAGAAAAAAATTGTTTACATGAGCTCTTTTTTTTGTATATAAACCTTTCGTTTTTAGCATAAATCCAAATTGGATCCATTTGCATTGAGAGTCTATGTCTTCCGTACTTTTAACAATGTAGATTTAGCAATGTAATATATTCATATGCTAATGTACAGATGGGTCAAGATTAAGATGCATTTCTTCCTGTCATGTGTTCTTTTTATTGTGTGATACTAGTAATTTTAAAAAAAATATTATTGAAAAAGTCCACATACTTGCTGAATTGAAAAATACAAATTTGGAATTGGAAATGGTGTCTTTCAAGAACTTTTTGTTAAAATCCAGAATAATGTAAAACCAGAAATATAAAAATTTAGATAATATCCAGTTCTACCTACAGGTGAAGTTACTAACTACACTGTAGATAGTACAGATGGCCTGGTGGATTTTTCAATTTTGCTGTATTAATCCAAATCAAATCAGATAAAAGTAATCAAAACATCAACCCCTGCTTTGAAATAAGCTAATTTCTAGAAATATACTTATGAGTAATTTTTGTTCAGAGTGGATATAGCAATGAGAGTTTGTTTTACATGATAGATAAATTCAATTTGGAAAAGAGGCATTTAGTTTGGACCTCTATAGGACTGGCATTTGGTGAAACCAGGAATCTGAGTCAAATACACAATTGCCTTAGTCTCATATCACTCCCATCTTTCTCAGTCATTGTGATTTTGTGCAACTGTCACATGTTCTTCTCTTCCCAATAACTCTATCCTTAAACATGACTGCGATCTACAGATAACAGCGATACCTTGATTTGGGCAAAATACTATATTCATATAAGCAGTGGTGGGATTCAGATATGTGAACAACCAGTTCTCTGTGTGGATGCCACTTCCAGAAGTCCATTCTGGGCCTGGGCAACAAAAAATTAGCTACCGATTCTGCTGAAGTGGTGCAAACTGACTGAATCCCACCACTGCATATAACCCATAATAAGGACTTCTTAAGCATGACTAATGTTTCAGTATAGTGATTCATCTCATTGAAATTAGAGAAGCATCTTTGTGAAATTAGAGAAATGGTTAACTTGAGCACTCTGAGTGATAAAAACAGGAACTTGGGGGAAAAATGCCCTAAATGTGGCAAGTCTATTGAATTATTCCTGCTAAATACGCTTTGTTGATAAGGGCAATCTGTAATAAAATGATGTCTTTGGGAGAGCTTCAGTATTCTATACCAGTGATAATGCTATTCTCATTGGATTGTACTTTGAATGAAGGCATTTCTCCTCTTATTTTACAAACACTGAACATGCTGACATCTTGTTTAATTCCTCAGTAGCCCAATGTTGACTACATATAGTAAAAAATTGGCATCTGGCATTGGTATAACGAATAATCATAATCTTGTGTCCAGCTGTATGGTATCACCTAAGCAACTTTTGTTCTTTTCCAAAAGTTAAGTTGAATGGTTTTAGAATTGATTGAGAGATCACCAGGAAATACAAGGTCAGTAGACCACAGTGAAGGTCTTAAAAGCTACAAGAAGAAAACAATACTTCCATATTGTTGCCAAAAAAACCTACATGGGCCTTTCCATGAAGCCATTGGGAACTGACTCAGCCTATTAGGCATTGCATTTTATACTGACCTGGCAGAATATGAAGACTTTTGCTCTTCAGTGGATCACTGGGAAAAATATGAATATGAGAAAAAGAGCTTATTGCACATTATTTGATTTAGAAAAAGCATACATTAAAGGATTGAATTATATAGGGTGTTACAACTCTACATTTGAAATTTGGTTGCTGCATGTAAGAAGAAAGCAAAGCATGTAACTAAGAACAAAGAGAATGCTCTCAGTGGTACTGAGTAAATCAAGAGATGTCATATTGTTTTGTTTAACTATTTATGAATTAATTTATAAGGAATGCTTGTTGTGATGTCTGAAGTGTATAGAATGAGGACATGCATGTGTGCATATTTTTATATATATTTATCAAGGCAGCTGAGCTTGATAGTAATAGTGATGTGAATAATTGCCCACTTTGTTATATGGAAGTCAAAGTAGGTTATGTCACATGAAACATACTTTGTTTCAAATGTAACTGAAGATGGTTACTTAAGAAGTATGTGTGATAAAACAAGAAAATTTGTAATTCACAAATAAGTGCACATTGAATGAATGTGAACTGAATACAGAAGTGAATGATCAGTACAAAAGAAGAATGCTGAAATGGTTTGTTCACATACCAAAAGTGCATGAGAATCAAAATTGTAAAACAAATATTTGAATATAAGCAAATGGGTTGAGAGGTTGGGGGGGGATGAAGAAAGAAAAAAACTGAGATTTTAAAGACCCAAAAGAATTCAGTGAAATGGTATGTGGAAGCAAGGATGTTCTGGAAGGACAGAAAAGTCTGGAGAGACATGGTGAATGATTTTGTTATAAAATATTTATTTATTTATTTATTTATTTATATTTATATACCGCCCTTTCCCGAAGGACTCAGGGCGGTTTACAGGGTGATTAAAACAAAAAATACAAAAGTTAAAAACAGATTTAAAAAATTATATCCGTCCCTGAACAAATAAAACCCCAGTTAAAATTAAAATTAAAATTAAAATTCTCAGCCTGGGCCAGAGATCTCGAAGAGCCAGGTCTTCAGGTCCCGGTGAAATGAACGGAGGTCGGGGGCGGTCCTAAGCTCCACTGGCAGCTTGTTCCAAAGGGCAGGCGCACCCACTGAGAAGGCCCTATCCCTGGGTGTTTTCCGCCGGCAGTCTCTTACCGGCGGTACCCTGAGAAGACCCTCCCTGTGGGAGCGCACTGGACGAAGGGAGCTTGATGCCGGCAGCAGGTGTTCCCTCAGATAACCCGGACCCAAACCATTTAGGGCTTTATAGGTCATATATATTTAGCTATATTTCTTTTTCTTTTCTTACCTCATGACTTTAATTTCTCTGCTTTGGTATTTTTAATTTCTTTTTTTACATTTGCAGAATATTTCTAACCCTGAACAGAAGCTCCATAATAGAAATGTATATATCCGTGTAATGTATTAAGATGGTAATGATTGGATTAGCTGTTTTAAATTCTCAGAGGGATATATTCTCTGGCATATCATTAGTCTAATTCAGATCTGATTATTTGATTGATTGATTGACTGATTATGTGCCATCACATCAGTGTTGCTTGAGATTACATAGATAGTGGCTCAGTGGGTTAGGACACTACGTTGGGAAGGTAACAGCGTTCCGTGCGCCTTTGGCATCTAGTCATGCCGGCCACATGACCATGGAGACATCCTCGGACAAGCGCTGGCTCTTCGGCTTTGAAATGGAGATGAGCACCGGTTCCTAGAGTGGGAAACGACTAGCACGCATGTGCAGGGGAACCTTTACCTTTACCTATGTCCATGATATACTGCACTAGTCAGGCCACACTTGGAATACGGCACACAGTTCTGGTCGCCAAGGCACAAAAAAGATGTTGAGGCCCTAAAAGTGTGCAAAGAACAGCAACAATGGGGTCTGGAGCCTAAATTATCTGATGAATGCCTAAAGGAACTCAGTCTGTTTAGACTAACAAAAAGAAGGCTTAGGGGTGACATAATAACGGTCTTCCAATAGTTGAAGGGCTGTCTCAGGGGAAAAGGCATCACTTTATTTTCCCAAGCACCTGAGGGCAGGACAAGAAGCAATGGGTGAAAGTTCTTCATAGTGAACCTGGAACTAGGGGGAATTTTCTGATGTGAGAAGAATTAATCAATGGAACAGCTTGCTTTCCAGAATTGTGGGTGTTCCATCGCTGGAGATTTTCAAGAAAAGATTGGACACCATTTGTCCAGAATGGTATAAGGACTTCTGCCTTGGGCATGGGGTTGAACTAGAAGACTTCCAAGGTCCCTTCCAGGCCTATGATTCTACCCATCCCTAACTCATTTAGTCAAATCTAAATCCCCAAGTTATGAGCATTCACTTAGCGCTCATTCAAAGTTATGAGAGCAAGTCTCAAAATTATGAATATTGAACCACCACAGCAGTTGTTCACCCTTACAATGAATGCAGATGCTCTGCAACATTCACCTTATTCCCCCCCCCACACAATTGGATTGCTCTCAAACAATAAGACCCGGGTGTGTTGCTCGCTCAAATGCACCGGCCTTATTGAGAGCAATCCAGCTGCTGCGCCTCTGCTTTCTTCCAATTTGGATGGAATCGGGCACCCAAGCTGGTGGTGGCCATTTGAGTGAAGAGGATGAGGCGAAAGAGATAAATAGTGAGACTTTGTGCCAGCCAGCCAGGAAAGGAGTAAGTCAAGTGGGGGTGCTGTCTGGCTGGGTAGGGGGATAGTGGCCACCACCTGCAGCTTGAGTGCCTTGCCTCCATCCAAGTTGAAGAAAGTGGAGGCACAGCAGCAAGATTGCTCTCAAACAGTAAGGCCTGTCTGCGCTGCTTGCTCCTGTGACTGGCCTTATTAAGGGCAATCACACTGTTGCACCTCTGCTTTCTTCCAACTTGGATGGAATCAGGGCACCCAAGCTGCTGGTGGTGGCACCTGAGTAGTCATAATCCCCAGCCAGCCAGCACCCTCGCCCGACCTACTCCATGCCTGTCCAGCTAGCACAAAACCTCCCCTCTCAAGCAGCTGTGAGTTCCATGGAACAATGGGGTCTCATTCCTCCCCAGTGTAGTGAGTTCTGGCAGACTGGACATGGGTGCGAGGGGCTGGCCCCACAATGCCTTCCAGATCAGTTGAAGGCTTCATTCTTGCCCTCAAATTAAGACCAGCACACATGAGTGAGCAGTGCACCTGGGCCATGGATGGCATTGGTTCCCGCACCCATCTGACTCTGATTCCACGCTTGCCCCATAGGCATATAAACGAAGCAAACACTTCCCCACCAGAATGGAAGTTTTCAGGGCCATGATCTCTTCTGCAGAGAATTTGTGTTTGAACTTGGGCAATATTACAGCAGCCAGGAGCTTCCATTGTTGGTGTGAAAAGCATTTCCAAGCAAACTCTCCTCTCCCTCAATGGGAAAGAAACTGTGGCAGAGAGGAGACAAATTTTGCAAGGTGAGTTGGCAGGATGGGAGGGGGAAGCCTTGGTTGCCTGTTCCATCACTAGCCCCCCATGGCCTATTTTCATGGGTCGGGGAGCCCTTCATGCCCTGTTCCATCACTAGCCCCCCCATGGCCTTCCCCACCCTGTGATATCTTATGTACACTTAACAAACTGTGCATTTGCCCCCACATTCGATTAGCAAATGCATGAGTGGAAGCAGGGAGTGATCGCATCCGAAATATGAGATTCACTCCTATGAATCCTCAAGTTACGAATGGAATGGGCTGGCTCCATTACATTTGTAACTCGAGGACTACCCGTAACAGTATTATCTGCATGATTCTAATCTTTGTAGGTAGACATATTGCAGCATTTGAATATATTTTGCAAGGCCTTCACAAATGCTCTACCAAGCATTTGTCTAGGGCACAGGTCGGCAACCTGCGGCTCCGGAGCCGCATGCGGCTCTTTGAGCCGTCTCTTGCGGCTCCCAGCCGCCCGGTGCGCGCGCACCTCTTCCAACGGGCAGTGGTGCGCGCGCACCTCTCCAAATGGAGAGTGGCACCGCCCGTTTGGAGAGGTGCACGCGCACCTCCCCAAACCTTTGGGGAGGTGCGCGCGTACCTCCGCGCGAATGGGCAGCGGTGCCGCTCTTTCAGGAAGCCCGCCGCGGCCCGTCTGTGAAGCTGCCGAAAGCGGCAGCTTAGCAGACGGGCCGCGGCAGCTTCCGCAAAGAGCGGCGCCCCTGCCCATTCCGAGAGGTGCGCGCGCACCTCTCCGAACGACCGGAGGTGCGCGCGCACCTCCCCAAACTTTTGGGGAGGTGCGCGCGTACCTCCGCGCGAACGGGCAGCGGTGCCGCTCTTTCAGGAAGCTGCCGCTTTCGGCAGCTTCCTGAAAGAGCGGCGCCGCTGCCCCTTCGCACGGAGGTACGCGCGCACCTCCCCAAAGGTTTGGGGAGGTGCGCGCGCAACTCCGGTCGTTCGGAGAGGTGCGCGCGCACCTCTCGGAATGGGCAGGGGCGCCGCTCTTTGCGGAAGCTGCCGCAGCCCGTTTGCTAAGCTGCCGCTTTCGGCAGCTTCACAGACGGGCCGCGGCGGGCTTCCTGAAAGAGTGGCACCGCTGCCCATTCGCGCGGAGGTACGCGCGCACCTCCGGTCGTTCGGAGAGGTGCGCGCGCACCTCTCGGAATGGGCAGGGGCGCCGCTCTTTGCGGAAGCTGCCGCAGCCCGTTTGCTAAGCTGCCGCTTTCGGCAGCTTCACAGACGGGCCGCGGCGGGCTTCCTGAAAGAGCGGCACCGCTGCCCATTCGCGCGGAGGTACGCGCGCACCTCCGGTCGTTCGGAGAGGTGCGCGCGCACCTCTCGGAATGGGCAGGGGCGCCGCTCTTTGCGGAAGCTGCCGCAGCCCGTTTGCTAAGCTGCCGCTTTCGGCAGCTTCACAGACGGGCCGCGGCGGGCTTCCTGAAAGAGCGGCACCGCTGCCCATTCGCGCGGAGGTACGCGCGCACCTCCGGTCGTTCGGAGAGGTGCGCGCGCACCTCTCGGAATGGGCAGGGGCGCCGCTCTTTGCGGAAGCTGCCACGGCCCGTCTGCAAAGCTGCCGAAAGCGGCAGCTTTGCAGACGGGCCGTCGCCATCGGGCAACCGGGAACCGGTTCCATCTCATTTTTTAAAAAATGGCAGCCGCGTGCGTCCGCGCATGCGCAAAAAACCTTTTTGCACATGCGCGTGCATGGACACACGCACGCGGCTCCCTCTTTTTTTAATTTGTGATGGAACCGGTTCCCAGTGGCTCTTTTTCTTTTTTAGGTTGCCGACCCCTGGTCTAGGGCATAGTTATTTAAATTTATATGCCACCCATTTTTTTATCACATTTCTTGACGGTTTGATCCTCTGTTATTGATGATTGATTCTAAAAGGTAGAATATATCATTTAAATAACTTCATTATCATTTTTAAGACTGATTATTCTATCACGTGTCATTAGCTTGGTCTTTTTTATATTTAATCTTAATCTCGTTTCTTCACTGTGCTCCCTAACTTTTATTACTAAAGTTGGCTAAATTCAGATCATATAGAGATCTGTAATTAAGACAGTACAGAAGCATTGTTTTATGAGACAGGGGAAGAGATAAATTTACAATAGTCCAAGGAAAGCAATAGATTAAAATCTACAGAACAGCAAACAGATAAAAAGGTTAAAGATAAACAATAGAAGAAATTTGAAAATGGAAGGAAAAAAAATGGGCAGACAGGAGAGAATTTCCCTGAGCTAGAAATATGAAAGGTCAAGATCAGCATGTTTATTTAAAATAATACCTAGGCACAGTAACATCTATACTTAGTTTTCTCTTCATCCAGCTTTGCCCTTCATTTTTTAAGTGTAGGTTTGAATATATGGGTTTAAAACGTGTTTTCACATTTCATTTTAAAAATATAAAACAGGATGACATTGTACAGCATATTGTTGTTTTTTTCTTTTCTCTGAACCCACATGAAGTCTACTAAAATACCAGTGATGGTCAACTTCTACTACTCAAGCATATTACAGCTGTATATATATATATATTGGTCAAGGTGAAAGATGCTACTTAATCCCCTTTATTCTTGATGACTACATTTTTCATCATGTTCCAATTCAGTTAAGTTTGTTTCATTCACCACAAGCCCTCTTCCAGGCTCATCCCATTGCTCCTGCCATTTTCATTACTTATTTTACAAAAATATGTACAAAAGCCATTTTTGTTCACCCTGTGGGATGTAATTAATTCCAAAAAGTCCTCTATTTCTCTTCAAAAACAAAATAAAAAACTCACCATAATTACTATGCTGATTCTAGCTGGCTGCATTTGATGTGGGATCAGTTTAAGTGCATAAGCTGATAGAAAATCAAGTTTGATGTTTCATCACTATATAGTGAGATATATTGCATATAGAGAACTGGCTTTATTTAGTGCGACACACACACACACACACACACACACAGAGAGAGAGAGAGAGAGAGAGAGAGAGAGAGAGAGAGAGAGAGAGAGAGAGAGAGAGAGAGAGAGAGAGACAGAGACAGACAGACAGACAGACAGACACATGGTCACCCTACGGAATAACTGTAATTTCCTTCCTATCAAGAGACACCAGAATAACCCAGTTTGATATGAAATGGCTAGAAAACAGGTTTTCTAAAATGACATTTAAAGTTTAGAAGATCTTGGATCATTGGGGGAGGGGTGAATCCATGTCACTGAAGACTAAAATAGAACATAGCCTATTGACATCATCCTAAAAGGGGGTTAATTATGCACTGCCATGTTGATTTGTATAATACACTATAATTGAGACTGAGAATTGTGTTTGTATTAAGAAAGAGAACTGGCTTTATTTAGAGAAAAGTGTATATGAGCTAAAGGAACACATAGCTTCAGGTTAATGAATGAAACCCTGTGGATATATATTCACTTCTTTGGCAACCCAGCAAGAATACTGTCTCTCAGAGCGTAGGTGTTCTCTGAATGTGCATTTATTTTGGGAGAAATTGATACAAACAAACAAGCATGGAGTGATATGTGGGCACAACCTGCAATTTGCAAGCCACATACTGAGAAGCAGTTGTATTAATCCCATTCTAGCTGTGGCTATAATGTGTGTTGCGTGTACTACATCGCTAGGAAGGGCTTGGCAGAAGCCCTTTCATTTTAAGTAGTATTTGCAGACTACATTTGAAAGTTGTATTTTTTTTCCTTCAGAAATGCTCACAGTAGAAAGCAGAGAGGACCAGTAAATAAAAACCATAAAAAGGGCATATTTTTAGCACACACAAGACCTATAGTATGAAGAAAGTCTTGCATGATGGCAGTAAGAGAGCTGTGATGTGAAAGGCTTATGCTACAGTAATTATGACAGTATTTGAAAGCTAAAACATATAAAGAATGGTTGAAGGAATTGGGTATGTCTAGTTCAGGGGTAGGCAACCTCGGCTCTTTTATGACTCATGGACTTTAACTCCCAGAATTCCTGAGCCAGCTATGCTGACTCAGGAATTCTGGGAGTTGAAGTCCATGAGTCATAAAAGAGCTGAGATTGCCTACCCCTGGTCTAGTTTAATGAAAAGAATGACTAGAGGTGACAAGATCCCAATATCTAAGGGGCTGCCACAAAGAAGAAGGGGTCAAAACACCTGAAGGCAGGACAAGAAGCAATGGATGGAAGCTAATCAAGGAGAGAACCAACCTAGAACTAGAGAGAAATTTCTTGACAGAACAATTAATCAGTGGACCAGCCACCCTTTAGAAGTTGTGGGTGCTCCAACACTGGAGTTTTTTAAGTGACTCTGTTATTCTGTTCTGTTCTGTTTATGTATGTTTATGTTTATTGGACTTATATACCGCCCTTCTCCCGTAGGACTCAGGGCAGTTCACAAGGTATTTAAAATAACAATACAAATTACAAAAGTTAAGAACAATTAAAATAATTAAATTTAGTCCTTGAATAAAATAAAACCCCTGTTAAACTCCAATCAAAACCCAATTAAAATAAAATTATAATTAAAATTCTCAGTCCTGGCTGGAAAGCTCAAAGAGCCAGGTCTTCAGGTCCCGGCGGAATGAATGAAGGTCAGGGGCAGGCGCCAGTCATTATCTCTTTACTTTGGGTTAATAAATTAATTCAGTTTTGGCAACTGTTACCCAGATTTAGTTGTGAATAAAAATACAATTTGGCAACATCAATAAACCTGCAACCTCTTACCTAAACTATATTGAGTAGAAAATAGCTAAGTACTAATCAGAAAAAATCCTTTAGGTTTTAGCTTTAAAGCAACAGTCAAGGGCAACGTCTAAGGTGATAGTTGGCAATCGTTCTGTGCCTGGATGATCTTCTATTATCACCAGGCTGCATCATCTTCATCCACATCTTCATTTTCATCATCATCATCATCTGCCTGTGGAACAAGCAGTTGTAATATTTGTGCCATAATTCATAAGGACATTTGCCAAAAAATTTTTGGTAAATTGTCTTCTAGTCTACATCAAGCTAACTTATATAAATAGAACTGTACAGTTTTCTTGGCCTGCTACAGAAACTGTCTAGTTTTTATTTTTGTTTTAATTTTCCAGCCTAACCTACAATCCTGGACTTGCCAGTAGTTTTTCTATCCAAGTACTAGTAAGAGTTGGCTCTGCTTAGTCAATGTCTGTTAAGTGTTTCCACTTGCTGAGGCAATCTCATGTGAATTTGCCCCAAAGTATTGATAAGGTGCATAATAATGCCAATTTTTATTTTATTTTGGGGAATAAAATAAGAGGGGGTGAGAAGTGGGCCCCAACTACAAATCTTGCTTTTTTCTAACCCTCTTCTCCTACAAGTGTCATGTAATATGCAAGGACTGAATTCCTTGCATTGGAAATTTGTCTTTTGGTTAAGAAGTTTCAGGGAAGAAGATTCCCGAATCCTTACCCTTCATCTTCTGGGGCAATCTACTCCTCTATTGAACAGTTCTTGTAATTACAGTATATTTTTGTGATCTGCTGGCAAATTTGCTAAATGCATATTTAGGTCATTATTTCTGTAAGCTAAAGTTTCAAATTTCAGTTAGAGTTTCAATTAATTTTGCTTCTCAGAGCCACTAAAATAATTTAATACAGAACTATGATATACACTTTAAATTTTGGCATTTGATTGAAAATTGGATATTTCTTAGAGATAGTTTCCTACATCCTTCTCTCCCCATTCTAATTCTTTTCTGAAATGATTACCTTTTCAGAATCATGAAGTTATCATGATAGCTCTA
The DNA here is from genome assembly GCF_947247035.1 of Vipera ursinii. Taxonomy (NCBI): domain Eukaryota; kingdom Metazoa; phylum Chordata; class Lepidosauria; order Squamata; family Viperidae; genus Vipera; species Vipera ursinii. The sequence continues at coordinate 20,768,373 of NC_139514.1, forward strand.
TGATCTGCATCAGTCCAAGCCAGGGGTAGGCAACCTTGGCTCTTTTATGACTCGTGGACTTCAACTCCCAGAATTCCTGAGCCAGCATGGGAGTTAAAGTCCATGAGTCATAAAAGAGCCAAGGTTGCCTACCCCTCGTCCAAGCTATGTGATGACATCATTAAATAAAATAAGATTTGTATGAAGGAAAAAAGGGAAAGAAAAAAAATACTGTGTCCAGTTCTGAAGACTTCATTTAAAAATGATATGGATAAGATTGAACAAGTCCAGAAACAGGCAACAAAAATGGTACAAAGTCTGAAGGACAAAAGCTGTCAGGAGAGATTGAAGGGACTGACTACTCTATAGTATGTACATCCTGGAGGACACAAGGGAAAGGGAAAAGTAATGTTAGAAAGTATTACTTTACACAGAGAGTAGTGGAAGCTTGGAACCAACTTCCAGCAAAGGTAGTGGGTCAATCATCAGTAATTGAGTTTAAACATGCATGGGATAAACACATGTCCATAATCCAACAAAAAATAAAGTCAAATAAATAAAATGTTAAACAAACAAAGAAAAAACTTACAGGGCTGACTTGATAGAACACTAGATCTTTTTTTGCCATGTTTCTGTAAAAGAAGCAAAATGTTCTGGAAAATGCATCAGAAAGAAAAAACTTTTTCACAGTGGAATAAATAACCAATCAAACAAATCCTGCACAACTTCAAATCATATCTATTAAAAAGAGATTTTTAATGAAAAACTAAAATTGTGGCAAAATTACTTTTGGCTGAATTCCTGAGATAGGCATTTTTCATATTCCTCTTTCAAATTGTTTTCTCTGTGGCCATCTCTGTTAATATTGTCCTTTTCGTGGATTAATAGAAGGAGTTCTGACTGTGGTTATTTGATTCCTGGCAAGCAGAAAGCACACAGTGAATGTGTAAACCAAGTAGTCTAACATAGTTTCTTATCCCTGTTATCTACTAACACATACTAAACATCCAGATTTTAACAACTTCTGCCAATGTTCTCAACATCTTGTCAGGTGCATTCCGAACATCAGGGCCACTAAGTGAAAAAAAAATGTATAGAGAAGTCAACTTCCAATACTGTTCAGCACTTATAAAGAAAAAAAGGCATTTTTAAGTATACTGAACATTCTGCATTATCTTTATCCCCATTGCACAAACCTCCTTCTAAAATCTACAACATATAAAATTCCATTAGATTTGAGCAATTGATACAAGCACAAACCACACAACCACAACTACACACACACTTCATGGCTGGGGGGGGACCCACTGCTCTTCTAAACAGAAAGTAAGTAAGGGTCTTACTTCGACATTTTTGGATAGAATGAAACTGCCTTGTTATGCCTCAAGGAAATGTAATTTAATATGCAAGGTGGACGCCCTTTGCCTGAACTTCGCTGTCAGCATTTATGAAAACAAAATTCCAGCTTTACACAATAAAACCAATTTGCTTCTGGTTTTGGATGAAAAGGCCTCATCAAATGAACGAGTGGCCTTTGCGTAGCTTTTTCCTTACCCACTGAGATCTTACATCAGAATTCAAAATAGCTCTGGATTTGAAAATAACTTGCAGGCACATCAGTCAATCAAATAAAGGCACTGCTGCAGGAGGCCCCCAGATAGCTTAGTCACAACAAAGACAACTATTTTCAGAGACTTCTAAGCAGGGTCTGCTTGCAGCTGCAGTCTAGCCCTGAAAAAGAGCGGCAAGCTGGCTTTGGAGAGTATCCAGAAAAGGAATCAATTTGAACTCCATCAGGGCTCTTCTTACCTTCTAAGTGAGTGTGAGAAATTTAACTTGTAAGCCCACCACAGCTGTCAAGGGAGGTAAATGGGTTAAAGAAAGAGAGACCCCAAATAAACTTAACTTCATGCGAAGATGAATGCAACACACATTGCATAGTATTCAGTCAGAGACCTGCAATAAAAGGCCTATCAGCAAAGAATCAACTATGTCATTTATTTAAGGAGCTGGATAACATGAACTTCAGCTTTTGGTGCAACTTCCAGAACTGCAGCTGGAAATTCAGGGAGTTGCAGTGCAAACACATCTGGAAGGAGCCTTATTAGGGAAATAGGGAGTAGATAATCCTCACGTAATTTCCATGCTTCCAAGTCCTCTTCATATGGCAGACTCAACTGACTTCACCGATTCCCATTTCATATGCTGATCCTTTTCTACTATGACCCTATTGTTTTGGGATAGTCTGCTGTCTTATCCACATCTCAATTTATTTATCATGGCTTCCACTACATTCTTTCAAGGATGTCTGCAAAACCTCAAAATTAACAGAATAACAGAATAAAACACTTGGAAGAGACCTTGGAGTTCTTTCAACCCCCTGCTCAAGCAGGAAACCCTATACCATTTCAGACAAAATTGTATTTTAATAGAAAAAAAAATCTTACCAGTTCTCCAACTTGCATAATAACTCCCAAATTATCAGGGAACATTGATGAATTATAATTAGATTTGGCAATCATATGAGGTCTTGGTCCTTCCCCCCCCCTCCCCGACTTTCCTGGAGCTTGCTGAATTTTTACAAGATTGTACTCATAACTATATTTTGTAAAAAGAAAAAAAGGTTTTGTTGAAGATCCAAAGTTATATTCCAGTACAAAATATATTTCTCCATTTTGCTTGTACCCGATACCCAACCATAGCAACCTAACAGGAAAAGAAAGGACCATTTTTTTTACTCCCAAAAAGCTCCTGGGTGGAGGTGTGGTTTTTTTCCTTTTTTTTTCACAGTGCAAAGCCAGCCTTTTAGGACCCAGGAGTATGGTAAAAATGGGGATTTTGGTGTACTTCAGCTCATTTAAGATGCTTAGCCAGACCCATATGGCCCAATCTGCCTCAGCAGGAGGAGCATTGGAGACAGTGGAGGAGGTCAGCTGAGGCAGTAAAGGGCAGAGTGGCAGGGGGACATAGGAGAATTTCGATCATGGTATGCTGCAGCAACTGTTACTTCAAGCACGAAGAACAAGTTTCTTTGTTCAGCACCATCATAACTTTGAATGGGCACTGAATGAATGGTTGAAAGTCCAGGATTGCCTGTATTTGTGTCGCCCAGATCACGATTGTCCCAAAGGTACATTTTTGAAAGGCAACTGGATTTAGTTTTTCCTTGAAGATGTTTTGCTTCTCATCCAAGAAGCTTCTTCAGTTCTGAAAAAAAGTGAAGTGTCTTCAAGGAAAAACAAACTAAATGTATTGCTGCCACTGGATTATAACAAAGGTAAATGCTGTGGAAGAATTTGAATAGAAGGCTGTCAAAAAATAAGCAGTAAATGGGAAAAAAATATGGAAGCTCATTGGGAATGGATCTTGTTACACTCGTATAATATTACTGGGCATGACCAGGTGTAACTGGGAACTGATTCAAATAAGCTAAAATATTTTTCAAGTTTCAGAAATATCTGAATTATATGAGAAATCTGAGATGTCTGTCTAGAATTGGTGGTCCCTTTTTTATGAGGAATTTATGGCAACTAAAAGATACACTCTTTTTTATAATTAGAAGAGAGGGAATATAAATAAGTTTATTTGGTATTTACTTGCTACTTTTTACTATTCACATTTCTTCATAGCAATCTAAGAAAGACATTTTGGAAACTTTGCTGGTTTTGACCATATAGACATTCAGGAAAAAAAATGGTGCAGTATGCCAGCTGTGTATTTTACTAGCTTAGGTAGAAAGCTTTTGTTTCATGTAAACATGTGTTTGTGTGTATGTATATACACACAAACTAATATTTTAAGATAATTTTCAGTACCACTGCAAAAGCAGGAACAGATCTACAAAAATTATGTGATTTCAATTTAATATAATGGTTTTGGTGATATGGAACTGAATGGATTTTTTTTTAAAAATATGAAATTAGAAAATTATGAATTAGAAAACAAATATGGTGTTGTATGGCAGTTTATCGCTGAGAACAAAAAAGAAAGCAGCAAGTGGAATAGTTTATAGATGAAAAAACAAGAAATGTTAAATATTTCAAATGTAAAGTGATAGGACAATATATATAGCAAAATTATAAGTAAGCATTCATAATCCTCTTCTCTTTCACACTTCATAAATACAGTACATCAGATATTCTATGTCAAATTTGTAGATACCAAAATTAAGTAGATGATTTCTCTAAGTTCTCTAAAAGAAGGACACATTCTTGACACATTCTCAAAGCTTGGACTCTTCCTTGCAACAAATAGAAGCACTGGCCTAATTAAGAAAGACTACTGGGAGAATTAATCTTTCCTTGAGTTGTGGGAAGTCAAGGAGATATAAACCATTGGAGAGATATTTGTACAATAATTCAAGCACATATCTTGGCTACCTCATTGCTAAGTGCTAGGATGCTATAGTCTAAAATAATCTTCTCTTCTGAAATAAGTACAAATGCAAATTCTCTTTCAGCAGACTGTATTAGAACAACAACAATGAATAGCTAGCTAGCTAGAGATAGGTAAAAATGCAAGACAATTACTTTTTAAATTATTATTAAACATATATATATATATATATATTTTTTTTTTTGCCGGCTCCGAAGATGGCGGACGCGCTGGGGAGAGCTCCGTAGCCCCCAACATCAAGGCGTCCCCCCAGGAGCCCCCCAGGGACGTCGATGGACCCCTGGGGTGGGGCAAGAATTTCGGGCAAATGAGCTGGGTAACTATGCCGCCCGCTGCCTCCCGAAACAACTGCAGGGGTGCCAGGACATCCCTGCCCCGCCGCCTGGGTCGCTGGCGACCGTTATAAACGGAGCCAGCACCCTCCGCCCTGCCTCTGCCGCTTGTCAACTGCCGAGCAAGGGCTGCGCCTCCGCCGATCAGCTGTGCGGCGGAGGCCCCGGCGGAAAGGATGGCAGCGGCTGCGGCGGCGATTTTCAAGCCCCCAGGCTGGTCGCTGATCCAGGGAGCCTGGCAACGGCGATGGCGGTGGCGGCGGGGCGTCTCCAGGCCCCCCTGGCCATCCAGGAGGGGCCGGAGGCTCTGCTCTGCCCCGGCCCCCCCACTGGCTCCCGGGTGACGGCGGCGTCTCCAGGTTATCAGCGGAGACGCCGCGGACCAGCTGGACCAGCTGGGTGACGGAGGCGGAGGCATCGGCGGCGCCGGAGGTGAGAGACCCGCCCCTGGACCTGGACCATGACAGCCGTCGCAGCCATCCAGGAGGGGCCGGAGGCTCTGCTCTGCCCCGGCCCCCTGACCGGCTCCCGGGTGACGGCGGCGTCTCCAGGTTATCAGCGGAGACGCCGCGGACCAGCTGGACCAGCTGGGTGGCGGAGGCGGAGGCATCAGCGGCGCTGGAGGTGAGAGACCCGCCCCTGGACCACGACAGCCGTCGCAGCCATCCAGGAGGGGCCGGAGGCTCTGCTCTGCCCCGGCCCCCTGACCGGCTCCCGGGGACGGCGCCGTCTCCGGACTATCGACGGAGACGCCGCGGACCAACTGGACCAGCTGGGTGGCGGAGGCGGCGGCATCGGCGTCGAGAGGCCCGCCCCTGGACCACGACAGCCCTGGACCACGGCAGCCCTCGCAGCCATACAGGAGGGGCCGAAGGCTCTGCTCTGCCCCTGGCCGGCTCCCGGGTGGCAGCGGCATCTTCGGCGGTGAGAGCCCAGCGAGCCCTGGTCTGCGGTCTCCTCCGATGCCGATCACCGGGCAAGGGCGGCGTCTCCGCAGATCAGCTGTGCGGTGGAGGCGCCGGCAACGAAACCAACAGCAGCAGCAACGGGCAGCGGCGGCGTCTCCGAGGATCAGAGGAGGTGCCACGGATCAGCTGGGCGGTGGAAGAGGCGGCAGCGAGGACGACCGCGGCCGGGACTGCTTCTCCAGGCCTAGTCGTTCGCCACCCATGGGCCTTGACAGCGGCGGTAGCACTGACGGCGCGGCATCTTCGACCCGCCCCCTGTACCGCTACGGCCGTTGCAACAATCCTCAAGGAGACGCCGCAGACCAGCTTTACAACGGTAGCGGCAGCAACGAAGACATGGGCGGTGAGGCAGCTACTCTGGGCCCTGGTCGACCGTCCTCCGAGGGGCCTTGACAGAGGCCCTGACAGAGACGCTAGTAACAGCGGTGCGGCGTCTCGACCACCGTGGGCTGCCCCTGGACGGCGGTGCCTCCGAAAGATTCACACCAAAGGAGACGCTGGACAATGGAGGCGACGGCCCGAGCCACCTCCTCGAGACACCTTGATCGGAGACGGCAACACCAGGGGCATGACACCAGGGACTCCCGTACCTCTGGGAGACCACGCTCTGGACGGTCCTCAATCAATAGGCCGGGAGCAACGCCCAGAGGATCAGGGAGAGAACTGTTTGGGGCGGCTGAACCACCGGAGCTGACGCCAATTAATGGATCCCTCCATCCTGCCTTCTGCCCACTCTCACCCATCTTTGCCCATTCTCTCCCCACAGGACATAACGGGCCTGGGTGCTAGCCACAGTGGCAGAGTGGCTGGGCCTTACACCTGCTACCCCATAGAGGTGAGAGCTCTATGGGGTATGCCTCACCCAGAGTACGTTCTGGACCACCTCCGGAAGCAGAGACACAACCCATCGTGAGAGGATGAGGAGTGGCCTGCTTCTGGGGGTTCGCCCGGCCAAGTGGCAGTGGCAGGGCGACGATCCAGATACGCACCTACCCGACTCGACCCTCCTGCAAATTCACCATCCGGGGGACAGCCTTCCCGGAACCACCTGTGACTATGCTCGTTCAATACTCTAGCATAGCACTGCACGCCCTCAGGGGTTCCCCACTCTCCTGGGTGCGACCCGCCTGCATCACATCCAATCTTGATGACGGACCCAACCACTGGGCCTCTGAGAGATGGCCAGGCAGGGTCAGGGGCCTCCAGCATAAGCCCAACAAGAGGCCCCTGATTAAGTTCTTAGTTAAGTTTTTTGTGGGGTTAGGGAGGGGGGAGGGAGGAGACTATGGTTGTGCGGGAAAGGCACGCCTTCCAGCCACCATAACGCATGCCAGGCCCACGGCCGTTCGCGACGGCGTACAACGAGGACCAGTCGCCGATAACACCCAGTGGCGTACTGACAAACGTCCCATCCCTAGGATGGTGGGGAATGGCAGAAGGTGCACAGACAGAGGGCCGTATCGTCACCGGGAGTGTCATCTCCGCTCTGTACAGGCGGTGAGACGCTCCGACCCTCTGTTCTCCCCCGGAGGACCCGGGAGCAAAGGTGCGCACCCTCCCATGCTAAGGCTGGTCTACCTGAATGCAAGGTCCGCAGCTAACAAAGCTCACCTCATTCGTGACCTAGTGGAGAGTGAGCATGCGGACCTGGCCTGCATCACGGAAACCTGGCTGGGCCCAGAGGGGGGTGTTCCTCTGGTAGACCTCTGCCCGCCAGGTTTCCAGGTACTGCACCAGCCCCGGGCTCATGGGAGGGGTGGGGGAGTGGCAGTTATCATCAGGGAATCCCTTAGCCCGCGAGAGACCACCGTCCCTCAGATGGTCGGGTGTGAGTCTCTCCTTCTGAGATTCGGCCCAGGGGCGCAGTTGGGTCTGCTGCTGGCGTACCTACCACCTAATCGTGCAGCGGCGGCCCTACCCGAGCTACTCGATGTCCTCTCAGGGTTGGTGGTTGAATTCCCAAGACTCATGGTCTTGGGCGACTTTAATCTACCGTCCCTGGGAGGATCGTCCGAACTGGCTCGGGAGTTCATGGCTTCCATGACGGCCATGGACCTGCTGCAAATAATTTCTGGGCCGACTCATGAGAGAGGCCACAACCCAGACTTGGTGTTCTTGTCTGGACGGTGGCGTGATGATGTCGGTGGGGGTGCCACAACTATTACGCCCCTGTCATGGACCGATCACCACCTCCTGCGGCTAGACTTCCCCCTTGCCACCCCCCACCGTGGGTGCACGGTGCCAGTCAGATGGTACCGCCCTAGGCGCCTAATGGACCCTGATAAGTTCCAGGCAGCGCTTAGGGACTCGCATGCACCCCCTGCTCACAGCTCGGCAGAAGCCTTAGTGGAAGCCTGGGAAAAGGCAGCCACGGAGGCTCTGGACCGAGTTGTACCCTTGCGGCCTCTGACCCGGCGCAGATCCCAGCGAGCCCCATGGTTCACCGAGGAGCTCCGGGAGATGAAGCGTCGGAGACGGGGCCTAGAGAGCCGTTGGAGGTCCAGTCGATCCGAATCCGACCGATTGCGACTAAGAATCCTCACCAGGTCTTATCTCGCTGCGATAAGGGTGGCAAAATCCAACTACTTTTCCACCCTCATCGCGTCCGCAGATAATCGCCCGGCTGCCTTGTTCAGGGTGACTCGCTCCCTATTAAACCAAGAGGTGAGGGAGGAACCCTTGCAGGGTCGAGCCGAGGAATTTGGTCAATATCTGCTGGATAAAATCGCTCGGATTCGAACTGGTCTGGACTCCAACTGGGCTGAGATGGAAGAACAAGACATGGACAGTCTTGTCGACGTCATCTGGGAAGAATTTGATCCTGTAACTCCTAAGGAAGTGGACAGGATTATGAGAAGGTTGAGCTCCTCCACATGCTTACTGGACCCGTGCCCTTCCTGGCTGGCCTATACAGCTCGAGAGGCGACACGAGGCTGGTTCCTAGCGGTCATCTCTGCTTCTCTGAGTGAGGGTCACTTCCCCACCGCCTTGAAGGAGGCGGTGGTGAGACCTCTCCTCAAGAAGCCCACCTTGGACCCATCCTCTTTGAATAACTTTCGTCCAGTCTCCAATCTTCGCTTCCTTGCGAAGGTTGTTGAGAGCGTGGTGGCGCACCAACTTCCTCAGATCCTGGATGAAGCGGTTTATCTAGACCCGTACCAATCGGGTTTCAGGCCGGGCTACAGCACGGAGACGGCATTGGTCGCTCTGATGAATGATCTCTGGAGAGCCCGGGACAGGGGCCATTCCTCTGTCCTAGTCTTATTAGACCTCTCGGCGGCTTTCGATACCATCGACCATGGTATCTTGCTGCGACGCCTCAGGGGACTGGGAGTGGGAGGCACGGTTCTACGTTGGTTCTCCTCCTTTCTCCAGGGTCGCTCGCAGTCGGTGCTGACAGGGGGACAGAGGTCGACCCCGAGGCCTCTCGCTTGCGGAGTCCCTCAGGGGTCGGTCCTCTCGCCTCTCCTGTTCAACATCTACATGAAACCGCTGGGTGAGATCATTCGCAGTTTTGGAGTAGGGTACCATCAGTATGCTGATGACACCCAGCTTTTTATCTCAACTCCTAACAATATCAGTGATGCCCTAGACGTGATGTCCCGCTGCCTGAAAGCGGTCCGGGAATGGATGGGGAGAAACAGGCTTCAACTGAACCCGGACAAGACTGAATGGCTGTACGTACCGGCAAGCCAGGAGAGTCAGAACGTCCCACTGCTTAACATTGGGGACAAGTTACTTCCCCCGGCTGATAGGGCCCGCAACCTGGGTGTCCTCCTAGACTCGCAGCTCTCCCTGGAAGACCACATTGGAGCTGTGACCAAGGGGGCCTTCTCCCGGGTTCGACTAGTTCGCCAACTACGGCCTTATCTAGACCTGGATTCCTTACGTACAGTCACCCATGCCCTTGTGACATCTCGCCTAGACTATTGTAACGCTCTCTACATGGGGCTGCCCTTGAGATCCACTCGGAAGCTTCAACTGGTGCAAAGTGCGGCGGCACGGACACTCTTGGGAGCCTCCCGATACTCCCATATCACACCTCTCCTCCGTGCGCTGCACTGGCTTCCGGTTGCCTTCCGTGTGAAGTTCAAGGTGCTAACAATGACATTCAAAGCCCTACATGGCATGGGTCCGGACTACCTACGGGAGCACCTTCTGCCGATGTCAGCACCCCACCGTCCTGTGCGCTCCCACAGAGAGGGCCTCCTCAGGGTGCCACCGCTCAAGGAATGTCGGCTGGTGGCCCCCAGGGGGAGGGCATTCTCAGTGGGTGCGCCAGCCCTCTGGAACACCTTACCTACCGAAATCCGGATGGCCCCTGACCTCCGTACCTTCCGTCGCGACTTAAAAACTTTTTTGTTCCAGCAGGCTGGCCTGGCATGATAGCGTTAATTGGGGTCCCAGTTTGTGTGCATTAGTGTTTCTTATTATTTTATTGTTCGGTCTGTATACCTTCCCTTCCTCTGTACACCGCCCCGAGTCCCTCGGGAGAAGGGCGGTTTATAAAAACTAATAAATAAATAAATAAATAAATAAATATATGCCTCCTGGCTTCCAATGACTCTGTAAAACATTGGGTTTTCAATATATGTATTCCAAACTGCCCAAAACCTGTTTTGGTTAGATGAATTGGAGGACAAATGCTATCATCTGCTGCCTGCCTAACTATTAGTCAATAGGTTTACAGAAACAGTATGCACAAGTCATAAGATTTACTTCAGGCTTGCTTTAGAACAGTGTTTCTCTTTTTTAAAACATCATTAGGATTCTCAAAATATAAAATACAAATGAAAATAAAGATAGAAGGGAAATGGGAAAAGGAAAGAATGGGGAAAGAGAAATATAGGGGAAAAGGGGGGAAAAGCGTTGACTTCCAACTTTTTTCAGTGCAGTAAAATACAAAATGGAATTGCAGCCTCGTTTTTTACTTTATCAAATTAACAAATATCAGCCATTTCTATAACAATAAATTTAATAAGCGAAAACCAAAGTCAATTTTTTTTCTGTCTCAAGCACAAAGCCCAGAAGCAGTTTCCAAGTAGAAACAAACCTGGATATATTCCTTTCTCTAATTAAAACAGTAAATTTTGCCATCTCTGCTAGTCCACCACTTTTTCCATCCATTCTTCTATTGTAGGGATTGACATATCTTTCCATTTCTGTGCATGTAGAATTCCTGTTGCACTCAACATGCACAGTATCACAGTTCCAAAACTTTTTTCCAAGTCCTTATCCTAAAACTAAATCCTAAAACTAAAGCTACAGGTTTCAAATTTATGTTAGTTTTAAGGATCTTTTGCAGTATAACAGAGATCTGACCACAATATGTTTTTGCCTTATCACAAGTCCACCAAAGATGATGGACTTGTAATAAGATAATGGATGATTATCTTGTTTTGAATTACATTTCCTACATACATTTGAAACACCTTCATACATCTGTAACAACTTATCAAGTGTTAGATAACAATTGCACATATTATATAAAATGTTTCTTTCAAATTATAATTCAGTGTAAATTTAAAACTATTTCTCCACATATTTTCTCATTGTTCAAGATTATATTGTATCCAAAGTTCCTTGCCCACTGAATCATATATTGTTTCACATATTCATTTTCCAGATTCAATTTCAACATCATTTTATACACCTTAGCATGATCTTCATTAGTACATATATCAATTTCAAATTCATTTTTATAGATTAAAACCCATAGCTTTTTTTGTCTATCTGAAATCTTTCCTTAAATTGTAAGTATGTGATCCAGTGGCTTCCAATTCCAATTCTTCTTTTGACTAGAGATTATATTCAGCTAAAACGAGGAAGGGGAACATCTACAGGGGATATCAAAAAAGTTGAGATGGTAATCGCAATGACCTGTAATCAAAATATTGCTGCTTATGATGTGTGTCACATATATCTTACAAATAGAAAGAAACAGGACTTCAGTCATGTTATGGTCTCTAACTTGATTATTTTTTTCAAATACCCTCCTCCCTCCTGATTATATAAGATTTCAAATTTCTCAGTGAAGGCAGAACTAGATGTATTTATGTTACAAAGCTTGATAATTTACCTGGAATTCTCTGCTATTCCAATAAAATAAAATTTGGAAGTGTTCTCCTTACTCACTGAAGCACAAGAAGGAGAAAATACATCAAAATCAACTTTGCAAGGCTCTGTTATTGTAGCCAATCTCACTAAAAATTGTTTTAACCTTGCTATAGAGTTGATTTCCTGACAATATATACTATAAAGAAAAGATGTCCATCAAAGCAAAAGATGTATTGGAGCATCAGATCACAAAACCCAATTCATACTGAAATCTTATTATGAGAGAAAGGCCAAATGTTTTTTTCTCTGCTAGTATGTCTGTAGCTGAAAATGCACCTGGCTAAAATGAAAGCACAGTCTGGACAAATCAAAAACATAGAAGAAATGGCATTGTGTTTTCCTGTGACCACCTGCCATGATTTAAAGAACAAAGAAGGAAATGAAACTGAAAAATCATTATTAATTCAAAGGTAGTCAATTGGTGTACAGAAGGCATGTGGCACAATGCTGCCCATGTTTAGAAAGAAATTAAGTTCAGTGGAGATGCCAGATTTTCAAATGTTGTCTCATTCAAAATTTCCTCTCCATTGTTATAGAATAATAATCACTGTTGGCTTTGTAATGGAAAATGAGCTGGAAATCATTCACTGAACTGATAAAAAAATCAAACAAATTGGGACGTTGAATCTGTAATTCTTAAAAATAATGAACAGGCTTTATTGTTGTCTAACCATGACTGCTGCTTAAATTTTGAGACTTCTGTATTGCTGGATGGTGTAAATGTATGAATAGAACTTGTATGGACAGTGAACTATGTTCACCTGGAGAAGGTACATACATGGATTCATTGCTCATTAATACAAATGTAATAATTACATATAGTTCATCCTAATAGAAGCAAATGAATTGGACTTCAAGCACAATCCTCACTAGATTTTTACATTATAAAAGCTTGGCCAACAAAATCCACAATATGTTCAAACAGATGTACATTATCACACCACATTTAAAGGGGTACGTGCAATAGGAATAAATTATTTGAAGGGATTTATGTCCATGTCCATGGATCATTGGCAGTTAACAATGGTTTTTTTAGAGTTTTCTATCTAAAAGGTTTCTTGGAAATCTGATTTCTTATGTCATTGGTCTGTTGCCTTAGTGGGCATCCATGATAACAATGGTGGGTAAGAGCAGTGTTCCAAAAGGAATTAATGTTTTAATACCCCCTTGTGGGAAATGTTAAGTGTCAAGGTCTCAATACGGGGCTACAAAGCCTTCCATTTATTGTGTAATTGTGGAAAACTAAAAAAGAATCTTTCAGACCTTCCTATATAGTGAAACCTAAGATCTTGAAAACTGAATTTCTTCAAATCAAAAAGGATTCCCTCCACCATCCAAGTCATTCATAAAAATATTAAAAAATAGAAGCCTCAGAACTAATTCTAGTCATCCCCATTCAATATCTTTCTCCAATTTGATGAAGAACAACTGATGGACACTCTTTGAATCTAACTTTTGGAGCATTTTATTGCCATGGCACATAACCCACTCTTACTGCAATGGAATGTGTAGATGACCTTGGGAAAAGATGCTGCCTAGAAAACAATTAGATGAAATGGAGGAGCCCCCAGTGGCTTATCGGTAAGAGGAAGAACTTAAGAAGAACCCACTCTAATTTATCAAGCAGTTAAAAGTGGTGGTGGGAAGCATGTACCTTCAGACTTGCAAAATTTATTTAATGCAGCTTTACAATAAAGTAGAATTCGCTCATGTAGTTGAGTTCCCTGTCTGGTTTATTCGGGAGGGCTGACATTAATCACCTCTCTTGTCTGGTTGCTTCCTAAGCAGCATCTCTTCCCTTCATCCCCCAAGGTCACCCACACATTCCATTACACTTACCTAGCTTCCTAGTCATCATGTTCTCTGAGTATTTTGCCCACTGTTTCACTAAAGTAGTGATATATTATGTCTGCAGCATTTTCACATAAGAAATATACTCAATATAAAAATGAGATAAGGTTTTACTGGGATAGGATTAGAGCACATTTCTTTTGCAAAAGCTATACTAATCTTTTGTAGTTACTGTTTTGTTTTTAGGTGCCTATAGAGTTTTATTCTTATGATAGGGAAAATATTTGGGGTTTTTTCCCCCAGTCATTAGCTGTATAGGATTTTCCAAGGATAAGGCTTCAAGACTATCACCTAATTTCTTCAGTTCCCTGAGATACAATTTATTTGTTACTTTGAGGATTATTTATTCAAAGGAAAGAGGGTTTTTTGGGCTATATTTCTCTTAATCTGGAGCTTCAATTATATCCTTTCAACCTGACCTTTGTAATTTCCTATAATTTTTGTTGGGGAAGATTGAATAAAAGTAGGAGTACCTCTACCATTTCTTTGTTATCTGTTAGCATTTGTCTTCAATGCACAATGCTGATTCTCTCTTTTTCCTTTTATTTTGAATATAATTGAAGAAGCAAGCCTTTAAAAAAGCATCCTTCATTAATCTCAAGTCATTAAGAGGTTTCACTTTCCTAACACCAGCTCTATAGCTCTGGATGACTGGGTTTACTTTATAACCTGTGACCTGACCTTCTTTCCATTTCCTGTCTTTTAGGGTTTTCAGATCTTCACTAGGTTTTTTTATGTAGCCATAATTTCTTTAGCTTTCCTCATTTTTTTCCTTCATCAGAATTGTTTTTAATTTTGTTTTTAGTATCTCCTTCTTTAAGAATGACAACCTATCTTTAGCTCTTTTTCTCATTAGCATCTCCCGACATAGAGTCCTACTTATTACTGATCTTAGTCAAATCAACCTTTTGATGTCCACAGTATACATTTGACAACACTCAATTTATTTTAAAATTAAGTGTTACGTAGTCACTTTCACCCAGTATATATGCTTCTTCTACTGCTTAGTTGATTTATAGATATTGTATCAGAAGGAGTCTGGGAGTGTTGCTTTTTAATAAAAATGTGTTATTCCGAAAAGGTATTCCCAGACTCCTCCTGATTTTTGGATACCATAAACTAACAGTTTTCCTCCTACAACTACCTCCTCCAGATTAGGTTACTTTGATTTGTATGACAAAGCTCATCCAGTGGTTGCAGCCTTGTGAATGAAATAACAATAAATTAGAAATGAACAAGCCAAAAGGGATGGAGTGAAATAAACAGGTATAGAAAGTATTTGAAAAATAATCCAAACCCATAAGTAAGAAGGTCCTATCCACCAGTATGACAAAAGTTCATTTAAAAGTGCAAAAGGAGAGGCTGGGGAGAGAGAGAAAATGAAAGGAAAGGAAAAATTGTTTGATCAAATTTGTTAAGGCAATAACGAGAATTCTTTTAATAAAATTTACCATGCATTTTCCCCTTTCTTGCCCTCTATCCTAATAGAGGAGTCATTTTGAAATATTTGTGGTATGTGAAGCATTGGAAAAATAAGCCTGAACAGAAAAAGATACACAGATGTTTTCTATGTTTGGAGGTGAGGGTTCCTCCCCAACCTCCACTCTTCTAAAAATTCCTTAGCTTTCATGGCTGCCACTTTTTGCAGCTCTGCATAGTGCTGGGATTTCTGAACTGAACTTATCCAGTCATTTTAGGGTGTTGTATTTATGGCTTGGCTATTAATCAGTGTCTAAACCAGAGCCTTGCTGTTTAATCAGTGAGATATTATTAACCTTAAACAGATACTGCATTATTGCAGAGAATTTATGGCTGCGTAGCTTAACATAGGAGGCTTTAAGGTGTCAGCTTTGTATCTCAGACTTTTAGTCTTTACCGCAACAGCAATAAACCCAAGTACTTGTCACTGAATTTTGTCACCCTAATCTCTTGTTTCTTTGCCTGTAATTTCCATTCTCTTCCCTTCCTTCAACTAGGATATTCCCCCCCCCCCCAGCACTATCAAAGTTGAGATTGAAAGCTGATGTTCCAGGGGTACTTCTTTCAGGATTATGTTACTTTGGAAAAGTTAACTAGTACCATTAGTGCCCACTGTGATTAACAACATATAAACATAAGCACTACATACAGTAACAGTAATACATACAGTAACAGTAATATAAAAAATGGTTGCAATGCTGGAAAATAAAAACAAAATTGTGGATTATAAGACAGAGATGAGAGTTAAAGTGGAAAATTTGCATACGAAAAAGGGATGGGTTATGGGAAGAAAAGATACTTTTATGTAACCTTATAGTGGGCAAAGAACTACTAAATTTATACTTAAAAATGAGTTCTGATCTTCAATTCCACGCTGGTAGGTCTCCGTGAATTTGGTCCAATTTCACTGTCCTGTTTGAAGTGTGGTGCCCAAAAGAGCCTTGGTGGAGCAGTGGGCTAATGCCTCCTTAAGTAACACCAGCTGCCTGCAATTAGTGCAGGTTCGCGTCCCACCAGGCTCAAGGTTGACTCAGCCTTCCATCCTTCCGAGGTAGGTAAAATGAGGACCCAGATTGTTGGGGGCAATAAGCTGACTTTGTAATAATGCCGCTTGGGGGGGGTGGGGCAAAAGCCCTAATAAGCAGGCATATACATAGAATGAAGGCTATTGCTAAGCACATTGATTTGTGCTTAGAGTGTAAGCCGCCCTGAGTCTTCGGAGAAGGGCGGGATATAAATGGGATTAGAATAAAATAAAACAAATAAATAAAACTAAACACTGTACTCCCTCCAAGTGGGGTCTCAACAAATCAGGGCAGAGTTGAACAAATATTTCTTGAGATCTAGGCTTTGTGCTCCTGTTAATGCGTTATTGATAGCATTTGCTGTTTTAGCAGCTGCATTGCACTGCCGGTTCAATTTGTGTGCAACAGAAACACTCAGTTCCTTTTTTGCATATGCTGCTCCCCTTCCTATCTTTGTGCCTTGCATTTTTGCTAACCAGATACACAACTTACATTTCTCTCTGTTAGGGTTTTTTTTTTTTTTAGTCTGTTCACTTCAGACCACTGCTCAGAGGGGCAGAGAAGAGCAGAGGGATGCTCCTCATTTCTGCCCTTTCCAGCTCTGTGTCATCTGCAAAGTTTATGAATGTCTCCTCAACTCCCCATCCAAGGCATTGATAAAATCGTTGAACAGCAATGGTGCTGGTGAAATATTTCACTTGGAAATGACTGAAAATTTAGAAGACAGCCTGTCTTCTTTCAATAAACCCAGCACTAGCTTCTAAAGAAGGGCAGCATTGTTTTCCTGACATATCAGAAGCAGAGAGACCTGTGACCATCTAATCAGTTCAGGACTGATATTTAATTTGAACCATTGACATTTGGACTTCTGCTCATATTTTAGCAACTACCTTACTCTACTTGAACCCAATACATGTCAGTGTAAAGTCGCGTGCTTCAGACAAAGACGGACACAGAGCTGGGGTAAAGATGAGTTTATTCTGAACAGAACGAACTGGGGAAAACAGGGAAACCTGGCGTCTATTTGTACCTGCCCAGGTGGATGGCATCCAATCAGTTCAAACCTGGGCTTCCTGCCAGTGCAGGTGACAACGGGTGTAGATCCTGGCTTCCCACCAGGCTGACCATGCCTGGGGCTGTCAACAGCTTAAGTCATTAGGCTTATCCTGAGTGAGCAGTTATTGCCCGGAGCTGTCCAACCCCTCTGCTGATCTGCACCATCAGCCTCCTGCTGTGCTGTCCTTTGTGTATGCTGGGAGGCATACACTGCAGTCAGTTTCACTTGTCTTAATTTATTCATTTTCTACCATTCTGCAATAGAAAACTTGCATGTATTCATACTCCATATACTGTATATATTCATAGTCCATACTCATCTTTCACCAATAACACCTATTGTATGCAACAGTTTCTCCTCATCATAATATTTACTATAGATTCAATAGATGTATGTTTGTAAGTATAGTTCCATGGATAATATTTACATGCAATTTATGAAAAAGGGTGTGATTGAAAAGAAAACTGATCTTGCCCACTGTCTATGGAGACTCTCAGTCATCCAGGTCATGGTTGTCCCAAAGATGCTTTTTCAGGAGGCAATTGAACTTTCTTGTTTTTTCTTTGAAGACATTTTGCTTCTCATCCAAGAAGCTTCCTCAGCTCTGACTAGATGGTGGGAAACGGAAGGATTTATACTCCTTGCCCCTTAATCTTGCCCACCTACTAATATAAGCTAGGTTGTCCTGAATTAAAATGTGAACTAAATAACTTTGCTCCTATCCCTACTCACTTTATGTATCATTTTAATTTCTAGTAGTTTAATATAAAATCTGAAACAAATCAATTGCAAGTTGATAATTCAGCATTTATAGTACCCCAGATGGGAAAGATGATATATTAGATAGACTGGTTCCATGTTGTTAGGGTTTTATGAATCAATAATAAAACATACAGTAGAAATAGAACACACACACACACACACACACACTTTCCTTTCTGCTTTGATAAGTATTTATTTCATGAGAATGGTTTGATAGATAATAGCAGATGCTTCCAAATGCATTTATAGTTTTCCAAAAGTTATTATGAGTGGATGCCCATTTGGGAACAATTCTTGTAACCAAGATGTTATTTGATTGTGTTAAAGGTATAACCAAAGCAGATTTCCTTCTCAGTGGGATGGACCTCAGTGTTGCCATGCAGACAATGCAACTTAGCTCATAAGGATTGCCTGTTTAAATCTTAGCCCTGGAGTTCTGAACAATATGCTGGATTAACCAGCTGTTCAATCTCTCTCTCTCTCTCTCTCTCTCTCTCTCTCTCTCTCTCTCTCTCTCTCTCTCTCTCTCTCTCTCTCTCTCTCTCTCTCTCCATTTGAATCAATAATCCTTTTATTTTATATAAGCACAAATTGGAAGAAAAATTGGGGGAACTGACAAGAGGTTGCATAAGCAAGTACAAACATAAAGACAGCGGCTGTCATCACTGCTAACTGCAAAAGGTTTGCCATATGGATCATTTTCAGCCTGTCAATTTACACTATCCACACACTATCAAATGCCTATATCCAATTATGTTCATCCAAACTTGGATCACCCTGTCTAGAGAAAACCACGGATGCCTGAAATGCACCAGGAATCTGGTCATGAGCCAACACTGAAATGTTGCCAAGTCTCTGCAGGTCAAGACAAGCATTCCAAGTTAGCCATTTACCTTTCCCCATGATCAGACTTTTGCTTTACAGGGGCAAATTGCTAGCTTGCTTGGTGACTGCAAGATAAGCTTCTTTGTTCTGTAATACTTCTGTGTGAGGTTGTTAATCAGTATGATATTGCTTATTTATACTCCTAACATGACGTAAGACAATTCCACCTGCCCACATACACATCTTTACATCAGGCCATTTCATTATTTATACATGACATGAGAACCACTTTGTCAATTTAAACCACAATTCAGCTTGGCAAGTGTTCAGTTTCCAACATGGGACAGCCAGAGGCCACTAGGAACCTGGCAATCAAAGACCTTCCCTGTTGTTTATCCCCAAACCTTCTCATTTCTTTTAGCTTTTATCTGCAATCTGTAAAACACACTGTAATCACTGTGCTGTTTATTAACAAAAGAAATCTATAGTGAAACTTATTTTTCCTACTTGAGATCTAGTATGATGTAAGCTAAGAGAGAGTAATTAAAAGTTTCTTGGCACATTTGGAGAAAAACCAAAATATGACATAATTTTAGGATTCTTGGTATACTAGTGAATGGCTAATCAACTCTTCCTTACTGCAGACTAACATCCGAATATTAGTTGATTCATTAGTATATCTGTTGTATGATATTATACCAATACTTTTATTAATACAAAGAACATTGACAAGAAAATGGAATTTCCCATCAAATAGCACAGAAATGACCCTTTAACATAGTATTACTTGATGCACTTAACATTAATTGATGCGCCTAACATTAGAACCATCATTAAAAAGGCACAATAAAGAATGTTCTTCCTGCATCAATTCAGAAAATTCACACTTCCCCAGGAGCTGTTAATACAGTTGTACAGAGGAATTATTGAGTCTGTCATTTGTACTTCTATAACTGTCTGGTTTGGTACAGAACAAACAGGACAGTTACAGACTTCAGTGGGTAGTTAGGACTGCAGAAAAAATGATTTCAACCAGCCTGCCTTCCACTGAGGACCTGTATACTGCATGAGCCAGAAAGAGGGCTGAGAAAATATCTATTGATCCCTCACATCCTGGACATAAACTGTTCAACTCCTCATCTCAGAATGCCATTATAGGGCATTACATACCAAAACAAGTAGACATATAAACAGTTTTTTTCCATCATGCCATCACTCTGCTAAACACTACTGTACTGTCTTATATCTAAGGATATTTACCCATGTAGTATGGCTGTATTATTATCCTTCTCATCTTTTCTACTACCTTCTCCTATCGGTATCTTATGATTATATTACCTTGTTTGTATGTACACTTGTGGTTTGTAGGTACATGCTGTTTGTGTGTTTGCATGTTTGCATGTACACTATATTACCTTGTTTGTATGTACACTGAGAGCTTATGCACCAGAGACAGATTCCTTGTGTGTCCTATCAGAATTTGCCAATAAAGTATTCTATTTTGCCAAACATTTCCCCTAGTTTTCTGTGCTCCAGGTCACTGTCATTAAGAATCTCCTGTTCAGGCAAATTCATCTCCAAAGATGAAATGGGGAGGTGGGAAAGGATTAGAAAGAGTGTGAGTCCAGATGATCAATTTCAATATGTTAGTATCCTATTTCAATCTGCCTGAAATCTTTAATGATGAACCAGTTATATTATCATTCCCAATATTCAGAACCAATGTTTGCTATCATTTATTTGTTGCGTTTATATTCTGCTTTTTTCTCCAACTATATGTATCACTCCATTTTCCAATTTTCCCCATGACAACAGATGTACAAGATAGGTTGGAGAAAAGAGTGTGACTGCTACAAAGTCCCTTACAGAGCTTCTGGGACTGAACCTGGTTATCTTCAATCCTAGATCATTATCTTAAGTATTCTACAATCCTGGTTTTCTTCTGGACAATTAAAAAACCCACAATCACAACAACTCATTTTGTCAACAGATAGCTAGAAAAACAGAGAAACCAGACTGTGTTGAATTGGTATATTATTAAACCACCATTATAATCAGACTGATGATCTCACTAGTTTACACGTTGTAAAATTTCCAAATTACTAATTGGAATTAATAGCTAAGGCAGAGGTCCCCAACCTTATGGGCACCAGGGACCGATTCCGTGAAGAGAGATTTTCCACAGACCAGAGGGGGTGTGGTTTCATGGGGCTTTGCTTGTTTGCGCAGACCAGTTTCTGGCATGCTGCAGGACTGGTGCCTATCCACGGACCAGGGGTTGGGGATCCCTGATCTAAGGTGATAATATTTAAAGAAATGGAAAGTTCTGGAAGAAGTTATAGCAAAGAATATTATTTTTACTATGTACACTCTGAATAAATTTTGAATGATTATATGAACCATTTTTCATGAAATAAGGAACTTCAGAAGCATCCAACTGAACGATTTGAGTATTTTACTTTATACCACATTTATCATCTGTTTGATGAATTTAGTACAAGATCTGATGGCTAGTGAACTTCTCTCATATAAACAATCAATATACATGCATGTATCCAACATGTTATACTGTATATTTATTGAATGGAGTTAATGAGTGGAAAAATATTCATAGAATTTTTCTTTTTTGAAAGAAAGTTTGAAAATCAATTCCCCATCTTTAAATTGAATTAGATGTGGTAGAAAAAATAAAATACATTGGATTTTTTTCCTGCATGATACTGGTTTTTATTCAGTTGTTATCCAACATATTATTTGCCCCTTTTTCTGTTCATTTTGTTTTATCAATAATCTTATTTATTGCTTCTAGATAGTGATGTAGAAATGTAACTGAATTTTAAGATTGTTTTCAGCTCCTGATTTCAAGCTATATGATACACAATTACTGGAAAGGCAGGAGATTCAATTTTCTATAAAGTTATTTTGTGAAAAGCCTAGCAATCAATAGTTCCTGAAATTAATCCTAGAAGACAACAAACTTCTGAAGCATTTATTTACTTTTTATCATGTTCAGAGGAGGACAATCAAGGTGGTGAAGAGTCTTATGAAGCTTTATGAAGTTAAAGAATCTGGCTATGCTTAGTCTAGAGGGGGAGATACAATAGCTGCCTTGAAATATCTGAAGAGGGAATGGATTTCTCTGTTGTACTAAAGAACAAGTCTAGAACCAATTGATTAAAACTATGAGGAAGTATGTTCAGGCTGGATATCACAAAGAACTTGCAAATTGTACAAGCTGCCAGCCTGTGAAACAGGAATGTCAATATGAAGTGGAAAGTTCTTTGTTGAAAATCTTCAATCAACAACTTAAAGTTATTGATAATCATGTAGCAGATGCTACACTCAGCACAGTAGTGGTTTACTGTAAATTACTGCATTTATCACTAATTTCTTGAGCTGATTGCAAGATCTGAATGCCTAATTTAACCTTGATGTGAAAAACAATAGTTGTAAGCCTTATTAGGTTTTAAAAAGAGCCATGGATGAAAAATGAGTACAAATTTGGTTTCAATATGTTATAATTTATATAAATGGTTAATCGTCATTGATACTTTATCTTAGTCCACCCAAATATCCATCTGGCTCAATCTTGTTTTTCAATGGCATAATTGCAGTTAAACAAGATTTTGCCTAGTTGTAAATGAAAGGTCACAAATTAATTGGCTGTTAGTGTGTAAAACCTCTCAGAGATTTAATTGTAGGTTTTATGATATACAGGTGAAACTCAAAAAATTAGAATATCGTGCAAAAGTTCATTTATTTCAGAATTGCAACTTAAAAGGGGAAACTAATATATGAGATAGACTCATTACATGCAAAGCAAGATAGTTCAAGCCGTGATTTGTCATAATTGTGATGATTATGACGTACAGCTCATGAAAACCCCAAATCCACAATCTCAGAAAATTAGAATATTACCTGTAGGTAGTTTATGTTGATGTCTCTGCAAATTTGGCACAGAAGAGAAGAATGTTGCTTAAATTAACATTTTGGACGATTTAAAATACTTTGACAACTATCAGTATTTTTATTAGGAAATGAATCAGAAAGAATTAAAGTGAAATATAACATCTGTCACCAATCAATTGCTTTTCAGAGAAATTAATATGGTATTTCATTTTCTCTTTAAATATACTGATATTTTTTTCCCCAGTTCATGCCATTCATTGAGATCAGATGCATTTCAGGCTGGTTGTGTCAGATGTTGGACACGTAAGTAATAAAGTCCTGAAGGTCCAATAACAAGGGAACAATGGAATGTGCAACAAAATTATCAGCAGAAAAATCTATATTTAAAGTGCAGCTATATAGTAATATGAAGTTTGATGGTTCCAATCTTCTTTGTTCCTTAGAATTAGATTATTAAATGTCTAGTAGAGAATTTTTTCAAACAAAAAAGAAAAAGAAATCTGGTGCCATTTAATCTTAGCCAAGGTACTGTATAAAAATGTTTTTTCTGTTACTCTTTCTGAATAACAGAATAACAGAGGTCTTCTAGTCCAACCCTCTGCTCAAACAGGAAACCTGCTTGGTATACCATTTCAGACAAATGGTTGTCCAATCTCTTCTTAAAAAGAGAATCCACAATTTCTGGTGGCAAGTCATTCCACTCATCAATTGTTCCAACTGTCAGGAAATTTATCCTTATTACTTCTAGGTTGCTTCTCTCCTTGATTAGTTTCCATCCATTGCTTCTTGTTCTACCTTTAGGTACTTTGGAGAATAGACTGACCCCACCCACCCCTTCTTTGTTGCAGTCCAGTGGTGGGATTCAAATATGTAAATAACCAGTTCTCTGTGTGGATGCTGCTTCTGGAAGTCCATTCTGGATCTGGGCAACAAAAATTAGCTACCAGTTCTGCCAAAGTGGTGCAAACTGGCTGAATCCCACCACTGTGGCAATCCCTTAGGTATTGGAATACTGCTATCAAGTTGCCCCTAGTCCTTCTTTTCATTAAACTAGACATACACAATTCTAGCAACCATTCTTCATATGGTTCAGCCTCCAGTCCCCTAATCATCTTTGTTGCTCTTTTCTGCACTCTTTCTAGACAACTTTTTTATATCGTGGCAACCAAAACTGGATGCAATATTCCACATGTGGTCATATCAAGGCATTATAAAGTGGTATTAACACTTCACATGATCTTGATTCTATCCCTCTGTTAATGCAGACTAGGACTGTGTTGGCTTTTTTGGCAGCTGCAGCACACAGCTGGCTCATATTTAAGTGATTGTCCACTAGGACTCCAAGATTATATTATATTTATTAAACTTATATACCGCCCTTCTCCCGTAGGACTCAGGGCGGTTCACAAGGTTTTTTAAAAACAATACAACAAATTACAAAAATTAAAAACAATTAAAATGATTACATTAACCTTGAATAAATAAAATCCCAATTAGATCCCTATTATTGAGCCAGGTGTCACCTATTTGTGCATTTGGTTTTTCTTGCCTAAATGTAGAACTTTACTTTTCTCACCATTAAATTTCATTTTGTTAGATAGGGCCCAGTGTTCAGGTTTGTCAAGATCCTTCTGTATTCTGGAGTGTTGGCTATTCCTGCCAGCTTGGTGTTGTCTGCAAATCTGAGGAATTTCCCTTCTATTCCCTCATCTAAATAATTGATGAAGATATTGAAGAGTACTGGGCCTAAGACAGAGCCTTGAGCTATCTCACTGCATACTTTCCTCCAATTAGATGCAGTTCCATTAAGGACTACACGTTGAGTACAGTTGATCAGCCAGTTATGAACCCATCTGTTTAACCCACATTTTTCTGTCTTATCAAATAATAGGTTGTGGTCTATTTTATCAATCACCTTACTGAAGTCCAAGTAAATTATATCCACAGCATTTGATTTGATTTTGTCACTTTGCCAACGAATGCAATATAATGTCTGGCATGATCATGATCTGTTTTTGACAAGCCCTTGTTGGCTTCTGGTTATGACTTTGTTTGTTCTAGATGTTCACAGATTCATTGCTTGATTATCTTTTCCAGAATCTTTCCAGATATCGATGTCAGGCTGATATATCTGTA
This sequence comes from Vipera ursinii, assembly GCF_947247035.1. Classification (NCBI taxonomy): domain Eukaryota; kingdom Metazoa; phylum Chordata; class Lepidosauria; order Squamata; family Viperidae; genus Vipera; species Vipera ursinii. The sequence continues at coordinate 20,793,208 of NC_139514.1, forward strand.
ATTTCCTGGATCCATTTTTCCCCTTTTTTGAAGATGGGAACTATCCTTTTCCAGTCATCTAGTAGTTCCCCAGGGCTCAAGGCTCTTTGAAAAATATAGTTCAGTGGTTCTGAGATCACGTCTGCCAGTTCCTTGAGAACCTTGGGGTGTAATCCATCTGGTCCTGGTGATTTGAACTCGTCTAGGCTGGACAGGAGCTCACTTACCATTTTCTTGCCTATCTTAACTTGCGTTTCTATTCTGTGACAGCTCATATTTGTGTAATATTTAACATCTCATAAGGTTTTCTGGATATATATGTGTGTGTGTGTGTGTGTGTGTGTAAATTTTTTGGATTGCTAACAAAGAATTAAAGGGAGACTGATATAGCCATTTCAAACTTATTTGTTCTCATCAGTCAGCCATACCCTTCTGAGATTCAAACCTGTGCCGATTGCACATTAGGCAATTGTTCTAACCTTTAGGCCACTGGCTCTTTCTCACTTTGTTAGCTGAGAAGCAAGGGAGATATGTGTTAAGTGTTTGTTAACAATTGCCTAATTGAATGTGGCATCCTGTCATTTTTTGATATGTATGAGATATCCATGTTGTCTCCCCCCCTTCAAATAATCTTTCATCTATGTTTTAATTCAAAAGTCAATATATCAGTCAGTCAAGGCACTTTAAATCCTTTCTGTAGATTCTCCTCTAAAAGCTTAGCCAAAAGCCAAGGTTTTTCTTTCACATAAACAGGCGTTAGATTTAAGCAACAGTCCAGGTGTTGTTGTTTTTTCCAGACAACTTTTAATCTTATAGCTGACTCTTCCTTTGTTCCCATCTGTCTTCAAGGTTATTTACAAATCAAAGGAACAACCTTTTCTTTGTTTCTAGGCGTTCTGCCAATTTCTGAGTCCTTATTGTTAGTGTTGTATTCTCTGATTCTCCACTAGATGTCAGCAGTTATTTCTTTTTTTTCAGTTTTTCTTTCAATCAAAAAGTTATTTTTGTTATATATTTTTATAATTCCACCCAAAAATGTTTAGGGTATAATCTTGACAGTTTTTTAGTTCCTAAATTTGTCCAGACTGAAGTATTTTAAATCAAATTCTAATATATTTCCTCCCTCCTTTAATATTAATTCGCTGCTTCCATCTGTAAGGGAATGGGGATGTAGTCCCCTCCCTTCACTTCCAGAGGTTTTCTTGCTTTGGGGATCTTTTTCAAGGATTCAATTAGTAGATAGAAGAAAGAAGATCAGTACTCACACCAATTCCAAGCATGCTGTTCACCGATGTTCAGGTTCGTGCTCTGGGACTTCGGCTGCAAGTAGCTTGGGCTAGACCAGGGGTAGGCAACCTTGGATCTTTTATGACTCATGGACTTCAACTCCCAGAATTCCTGAGCCAGCACGGGAGTTGAAGTCCACGAGTCATAAAAGAATCAAGGTTGCCTACCCCTGGGCTAAACGCTGATCTCACGCTAGCCTTTCTCCTGTCGAGTTTGGAGGGCTTCCCCCAAATCAAACGAAGTGATTACTGTTGCTTCGTGATCAATGGCCCAGACCTCCTTCATGGTCATGTCTTCAGAGTGACTTTGGACCCATCTAGGGTCCCCCAGGCAGGACGAAACTAGCTGTGGGAAGCGGAGGTCCGCTCTCGAACAGCCATGCACTATGAGCACAAAACTGGAAGTTAAGACCAATAGCATCATCCATGTTTTTGCCCTGCAAAAGCTGTCATGGAATTCAAGTGCAATCATTTTATATCAGTGACTGTAGCCCTGATGAAGTTGTTGCTATTTGCAAGAAAAAAGGAAAGGAAAAATTTTCGGCGTGCCCTTTGATTGATTCCTGTTCTTTGTGTCTATAGGAAATGCTGTATTATTGTATTGATTTCTGAGTATTACTTTATACTATTACTTTATACTTAAGATTGCTTTGCAAATCTAGGTCATTTAGACATAAAAGAATGATTATTCCTTAAGCCAACAAAAGAAGAGAAAGGTCCAAGAATTGAAATGGGACACTTGATCTGCAAGTTCCATGAGTGGAAACTGGGAAAAACACTAGAGGGAAACATGTGTCTTGTCACAGGACAGCCACCCACCAGGAACAGGGAGGTAGGGCTCCAGGCAGTGCGGACTAGCAAAAGTTCAAGCTGGTAACATTGGCCTTCTTTCACAACAGTTTGTTCAATGCTCATAAATAAAGTATATTTTATTAATGGTTTAGAGATTTCACAATTTTGTTAAAAACCACATAATCTCCTCATTTTGAATAGATGTCCATGAAAAATCCATTTTTAAAACAAAAGCAAGTGAAAGCTTTCCCCTATGTTTATGCATATCTGTCATAAGAAAATGCTAAAAGTTTATTCCTTAGAAGGAAAAGGTCCATCTTCATAACAGGCCATGAGAATGGGCATGCGGAGAGCATGTTTTTCTTAATGGTGCCCATTAAAAGTGTTAGATATTATCTCCTTAAATTCCCAGCCAGCAAAGTTCCACCAAACATTACTTGTAGCTAGCGTTCAGAACATAGGAAAAACCACCAGATTGAGCAAGACCAGTGTGTAATGAGTATCATAATGCCTTTGGAAATGCAATAGTGCAAAATAGTCTATAAGACACAATGGGAAACTAATGGATAGTTTATCTCTACTGCAATGGTTCCTTGTCTTTAGATATACAGTAAGAATAAATGGTAGCCTGCTCTGGCTAATAATGATAGTCCTTGGATTAAGCAACTATGGGTCATGCTTTCCTAAGAATATCCTCAACTTATTGCTTCACTGTAAATTTTAATTTACAGAAGCAGAAAGATAAAAAAACAGAAAGGCAAAAAATACTAAATATGTAACCATATTAGATTTATTTTATGGTACTTAGATGTTTTTTTTAAAAAGCAGTTTCTGTCCCATCTCTATTCATTACTTTTTTGAATGCAAAGAAGCCATCCATGAGAATTTAATTAAAATTCTTTTTCCTTTGACAGACATTTTAAAAGAAAAAAAAATTCTGTAATAAGAACTGAAAGAAAAAAATACAAGATAAAATTTTGTTAGGACCAATCCTAACACAATTCACAAGAGTTATAAGAGTTCATAAAATGACAAAAGCTAAACTATTTTTCAGAAGGGTGAAAGGGAGAATGCCTTTTCTTTCTGTATCCCACCAGTGCAAATTCTCCCAAGATCACAAGTGTTGGATGTAAAGAATGAGTCTTTCCATCCACAGGTGTAAAAGCAAGATCCAGCGCAGCTGCTTTTAACTCTTTGTTAACATTTGACAAACATTACTTTAATCCTCATATCCATGAAATTAATTTCTATTAACAAAGGAGACTAGAGGTCAGAAAATAAATGAAAATCTTTCAAAAATTGTCAAGCAGGTGTGAGAAGTTTTATAGCCAAATATATTTTGTTCTTTATACTGTTTCCATCTTCCTTTAAAATATTTACAGAATCCGCAGTGATCTGAGAATCAGTGTCTCCACTAGATAATTGACAGTCAAGCTGAAACAAAGTTAATCAACTAAAATTAGCAAATTTCCTCAAAACCCCAAATAAGTTACTCAGACCTAGTCCATATATCAAAGGATAAGATCTCCAAACACAGTTAATTAAATTAGGTATCCCAGACGAACTGCATGTTCACAGGAATAATCATACCTACACAACACACACACACCCCATTCAAGTATCACCCTAGAATCAGCATGTAGACGCTTCCACACCCCAGACAAGCTCCCCTATAAAAAATCTGCTGTACCCCATTTCTTTGCAGCCTGATCCTAAAGGCAAACTGTTTTGCTTTCAGAAATAAATATTTCTTCTATCTTCACAGCTGTCTGGATTTCATTATTTATTTATTCTTGCACAGCCGCAGCTCAAGTTGGAACCCCAAATTATTCTTCTGACATAGGGAAAGAAGGGAATGAGAAACCTTTTGTACAGGTGACACAGGTAAGGAAAAACATTGTAGTGCAATAGTTAGAACTTCAGATTTGGATAACTGAGAAATCCTCACTTGGCCATGAAGAAAATTGGTTGAAACTTAAAACAGATTACTTTGCAGAATTATTCTGAAGAAAAAGTTGTGGTGTGATGGTGGTGGTGGTGGTGGTGTTAATAGTGGTCATAGTGAAATGTAGTAACGAAATCACAGAGGAAAGCATTTAGCTTCAGCAAAATTCTTGCCCAGTTTTAATTGTTGTGGAATTTAGGTCATGGATGTGTTACTGGCCATTGGTACTCCAAATGCAAAACTGGAGCTCAGTCTTTTTTTAGGTTTATGATCATGAAAGGCATATTTTATTTTGAATTAAAACTACAGGAATACCTGTATATTTTTTAAAATGCTGCCAGAGCCCCATTGCTTATGATTATCTGGGTTAATTTAATTACTTGCCTTAGCAGACCTCTCCTTTTAATGCCAGGTATTCATAAGAGACAGAAAATACCCCACCTATTTATTCCATTTCCAATTTTTTATCATGTGCTAAATTTTCAGATCAACTGAGCAAAAAAACCCCATCCGATAATAATCGTAAATCAGTTTTGTATTTTTGGAATTTTCCATTTTATTTTTTAAAAAAAGGAAAAGAAAAGTCTTGGCATTTTGATCTCTTCCATCTTTTCCTAAGCAGGGAATATTTGGCATATACAAAGAGGTTATGTGGCTTTATTTAACTTCATCATTCATATTTAACATCCAATACTAAAGGCCTGGGTTGCAACACCAATACTTTCAATGCTTTTGTTATGAACTCCTACATTGGATCAAAAAAGGTAAACATGAGAAAAATGCTTTTATCCAGAGCTGAATAGATTTAACATTTATTTTGTCTTTTCAGGATACTGTTGCCAGAAAACCCATCCATTATCTGAAGTGTTTCTTCTTTTTTTTACTATTTCACAGAATGAAGGCTAAAACTCGTCTATTGCCCTATTATACTCATTCAAATAGTCCTACCAAACACAATAAAAGATGTTTTGTTGAACATCTAATAGAGAAGAGTACACTGTCTGAATTCTTCTAGAAGAGACTATATCATTTTTATAAGTTTCTTCCATTACTTAAACTTCTCCTTAAGCCAAACTATATTTCCAGTCAGTAAAATAATGGAAGAAATAAGTTGTTTCTCTTCTTAAAACTTTGGAAGGCTGTCACAAAGTATAAATGAATAAATGATGTTACCTAGTTTGGGTAATGAAACATCTGCAAGAAAACAACCAAGTTCAGAGAGCACCAAGGACCCCTCACAAAGCATAAATATAGCGTCTGAGCAAGGCATTCCATAGGAATATAACCCAAATTTCTTGATCTTTTACATATTTTAAACAATTTTAGTACATTATGAATTACACTACTGACACAAAGGTTTTACGGTATATGTTTTAGAATATGATTTTATAAAAGTTGTAGCTCCAATAATTTGAACATTCATGTTTTTGCCATTCCACAATTCTAGGAAATTTGTTGGAGATTAGTCAAGGAACCAATAGCTAAACCCGCATTTTGCCCTACTTACTGAGTCAGTTTTGTACAAGTAGTGAAGAAATCATGAAAGATCTCAAGAAATCATCAGATCAATATTCTAGGACTTTGCAATTCATGGACGATTCTTTCTTTCCAACACTTCATGGAATCAGGAGAGAAGACTTCACTGGACCTACTAAGTCAAAGAACATGAACCTATGCTATTTACAATTGGCAATTTTAACATGATCTTCCTTTCTGGTGAATGAAGTGCCTGCTCTGAAGATATTATTTTTTATCATTAAACTATTAACATAGACCACAAGAGCCGTCTCTTGCGGCTCCCAGCCGCCCGGTGCGCGCGCACCTCTTCCAACGGGCAGTGGTGCGCGCGCACCTCTCCAAATGGAGAGTGGCACCGCCCGTTTGGAGAGGTGCACGCGCACCTCCCCGAATGGGCGGAGGTGCGCGCGCACCTCCCCAAACCTTTGGAGAGGTGCGCGCGTACCTCCGCGCGAATGGGCAGCGGTGCCGCTCTTTCAGGAAGCCCGCCGCGGCCCGTCTGTGAAGCTGCCGAAAGCGGCAGCTTAGCAGACGGGCCGCGGCAGCTTCCGCAAAGAGCGGCGCCCCTGCCCATTCCGAGAGGTGCGCGCGCACCTCTCCGAACGACCGGAGTTGCGCGCGCACCTCCCCAAACCTTTGGGGAGGTGCGCGCGTACCTCCGCGCGAACGGGCAGCGGTGCCGCTCTTTCAGGAAGCTGCCGCTTTCGGCAGCTTCCTGAAAGAGCGGCGCCGCTGCCCCTTCGCTTTCGCAGCTTCCTGAAAGAGCGGCGCTGCTGCCCCTTCGCACGGAGGTACGCGCGCACCTCCCCAAAGGTTTGGGGAGGTGCGCGCGCAACTCCGGTCGTTCGGAGAACGGGCAGCGGTGCCGCTCTTTCAGGAAGCTGCCGCTTTCGGCAGCTTCCTGAAAGAGCGGCGCCGCTGACCCTTCGCTTTCGGCAGCTTCCTGAAAGAGCGGCGCTGCTGCCCCTTCGCACGGAGGTACGCGCGCACCTCCCCAAAGGTTTGGGGAGGTGCGCGCGCAACTCCGGTCGTTCGGAGAGGTGCGCGCGCACCTCTCGGAATGGGCAGGGGCGCCGCTCTTTGCGGAAGCTGCCGCGGCCCGTTTGCTAAGCTGCCGCTTTCGGCAGCTTCACAGGCGGGCCGCGGCGGGCTTCCTGAAAGAGCGGCACCGCTGCCCATTCGCGCGGAGGTACGCGCGCACCTCCGTTCGTTCGGAGAGGTGCGCGCGCACCTCTCGGAATGGGCAGGGGCGCCGCTCTTTGCGGAAGCTGCCACGGCCCGTCTGCAAAGCTGCCGAAAGCGGCAGCTTTGCAGATGGGCCGTCGCCATCGGGCAACCGGGAACCGGTTCCATCTCATTTTTTTAAAAATGGCAGCCGCGTGCGTCCGCGCATGCGCAAAAAACCTTTTTGCGCATGCGCGTGCATGGACACACGCACGCGGCTCCCTCTTTTTTTAATTTGTGATGGAACCGGTTCCCAGTGGCTCTTTTTCTTTTTTAGGTTGCCGACCCCTGACATAGACCCTCTAAAAGCTATAGACTGGCAGATTCCCTTTAGTAAATAAATACCTTGTGTCTCTTTCTCTCTTTGTTGATACATTCTGCTTGCATTCGGTTATTTAGTAAATGAGTAATGCATGGCTTTCCAGACTTTGGTAAATTCACAATCTAATCAGCCCTAGATAGCATGGCCAATGATAAAGGGAAATGACAGTTGTAGTCGAGCAACATATAGAAGGCTGAACATTGTCCAGCCCTGGAGCTTATAAAGTTATCTGCATATTAGAATTTTCATAAACATTGTTTAATTTATTTGAAATTCTATTCTATCACAGATAATATATTTGATTTTATCCCAGTATTCTTTTTCCAACTTCATAGAAAAAGTGAACGGTTGAAGCCAAATTACAGGGACATGGTTGTTCCTAAATTGAAGGAACCAGTTTCATCTAATGGCTAAGGCTCCAGACTAGAAACCAGGAGACACTAAATTCTTGTTCTGCCTTAAGCATGACAGCTGGCTAGGTGACTTTGGGCCAGTCACTTTCTCTCAGCCCAACCTACTTCACAGGATGGTTGTTGTAAGGAAAATAGGAAGAGGAAGGGATAAAACCACAGTAGCTTCAATGCCCAGTGAGACTATTAGGAATACAGACAACAATCCAAGCTCAATGAAACTCAGCATTCACATTCTTAAATTCTTGATGTGAGCTTCCAACAAATTTATGGGGTGAAATTTTATTCCACAGAGCAGATTCAGATCTACAATGTACTGTTATCAAATTCTTGAAACCCAAATATAATGAGATTTATGAGGTCTGAATTTTTACTCATAGACATAGCAGAATGAGAAGCAAGAAGAGGCACTAGTTTGCATTGCTTACATTTGTGAAACTTTGTGAAATAATACATTCCTAGGAAGGCTATACTTTTAAGTAAATTCATCCCAGGTCATCTGCGGAAAAGATGAAGATTCAAATTGCTACCAAACAGATAACCTATTGATCTAATATCTCATGTTTGTCTACTATAACTTTCAGAATCATGCTCTGTGGTGGGCAAATCCCAGTACTTCAATGTGCTGCTACAGACAAGAAGTGCTGTGCATTTAAGAGCAATTTTCAGAACAAATTCTCTGGACTTTGAAAAGTAAGATTTGGAAGATTTCCAGTGCTTATATAACATGAATAAAATGACCCAATAATGTTATTGTTGGAATGAAAATCATTTATCTGCTCCCAGATTTTTATTGCAGATTATTACAATATGAAAACAACCCAAATTTCAACGGTATGATAGAAAGGATGATAATCATAAATGAGAATGAAAAGAACGACGAGGAAGTTAAATATGCAATTTTTCTGGATTTAGGGAACTTTTTTGTATTTCACCATTATGAACTTCAAAATGCGGTTCCTATACCTGGAATGGACAACTTAGCCTAATCTTGGGCCAGCCCAGATTCACAGGTGTTTAAACACATGTTCACTCCTTTCTGCCTCTCCGTCAATTTAAATAAGCACACACATAGCAGGTATTATTCATATATTTTTCACTGCATGGACATTGTAGATATTGTATTCTAATACTTCATGTGATTTTTTTAAAAAGTATTTTGACATTTGGAAATGGAGCTTTTGTAAAATAAAAATTGGATTGACCTGACTGGTATATCATTCTGGAAAATAAGAACCAAGTTAATTTGTTTAAAAATACAGAACAGAGAGAATCCTAAAGCATCCTTCATCAATAAATTCCAAGGAAAACAAATTCCTCAGAACAGAATGTGCAGCCACTGAGTGAGTGAAAGCAGAATTTAATAGCAAGTGCTCTGTCTGGTATTGGTGCCAAATTTAATCTGGCACTTCCAGGCAAACATTTTTATTGCTTTTAATATATTTTTGCATGTTCTAAATTGTTTTATTGCAGTGTAAAATCAGAAAACTGCTTCAGTATCTCAGGTTTCAAAGCTGGGAAAGACCTCGGCTGAAGCCTTCTAATAATTTATTTTATTTTTTATTTTATTAGATTTATATACCGCCCTTCTCCCAAAGGACTCAGGGTGGTGTACAGGGCAGTTAAAACATGGCATACAAAGTTAAAAATAAATTAAATTAAATTTAGCCCCAAACCAAGTAAATCAAATTCTAAAATTTAAAATCCCAATCCCTCAGTCCAGGCCAGCAAGCTCGAATAACCAGGTATTCAGGTCACGGCGAAAAGAGCGAAGGTCAGGAGCCATCCGGAGCTCAACAGGGAGCTGATTCCAGAGGGCAGGCACGCCCACAGAGAATGCTCTCCCCCTGGGGACTGCCAGCCAGCACTCCCTGACCGACGGCACCCTGAGGAGGCCCTCTCTGTGGGAGCGCACAGGACGATGGGAAGTTGATGCCGGCAGAAGGTGCTCCCGTAAATAATGATAAATAATAATGATACTTCAGGTAGTCCTCAACTTACCACCACAATTAAGCCCAAAATTTATGTTGCCAGGTGAGACAATTGCTACGTGACTTTTACCCCATTTTACAATTTTTCTTGCCACAGTTGTTAAGTGAATCATTGCAGTTGTTAAGTTAGTAACACGTTTCTTATGTGAATCTGGTTTCCCCATTGACTTTGCTTGTCAGAATGTCACAAAAGCTGATCACATGATACCCCCACCCCCCGGACACTGCAAATGTCATAAATATGAACCAGCTAATAAGCATCCAAATTTTGATCATGTGACCAAAAGGATGCTGCAATAGTTGTAAGTGTGAAAAATGGTCATAAGTCACTTTTTTCAGTGCCATTGTAACTTTGAATGGTTACTAAATGAATTAATGTAAGTCAATGACTAACTGCTTTAGAATTTGCAGGTTGTTTTCAAATCATCTCCAAACTTAATAGGTTTTCTCCTCCATCTAACTTTTTAAAATCATCATCATCACCATCAGGTTAATCATCCCTAGCCATTTTCCTTCGGGAAAGGGTGGTATATAAATCTAAATAAATAAATAAATAAATAAATTGGCGTGCACTTAATAATAGACTTAGTAATAAGTTTTTTCCCCATAGGGATTTAATTTCCCTATGAAATTTTAATTTTAACTAAGTTGCCATTAATATCAACAACTAAAATTAACAGTACAGAATGAAAGTACTGAAAGAGAAAAAAGTTTTCTGCATCAGGAAGTCTTTCAATATCATGTAGGTTGAGAAAGTAAAAGAAATAAAGCTAATTAAAGTGAGAGTGAAATGTTTGGTTTATTCTGCACTTGTCTATTTCCACCTGTTTTCACTTCAAATGCTCACCCACTAGTTCAACTCCATGAGTGCTTTTTTAAAATCAGAGTTCCAACAAGCCCTTCATGGTTTGGCACAAAGGACCTCAGCAGAAGAAACAGACGGAAAACTTTGTTTACTCACCCAGCTGGACTATGTCCATAGTATGCTCTCTTCCACTACACATAATTCAGAAGGTTCTCACAGAAAGTGATAAAAATCATTCTACAGAAAATGAAATGAAGTAACATTGATAAGACAAGTCAACATTTTTTGAACACTTGAATATGTGGAAAAAAGATCACTACTTTGGCAAGTCTAATGGAGTTACTGAGCTAAACTTTGGAAGATGATGCAAAAGACCAAGAGGAAAAAAGGAAGGGAGGGAGACAGACTGACAAGAGAAAAAGAATCCAAAAAAGGAAATTTAGTACGTAAGTGGTGGCTAAATATCTGGATGAAAATGTCTGTGGAGATTCTCAATCATCCAAGTCGTGGTTGCCCCAAACATGTTTTTTCAAAAGGTAACTAGATTTTTTTTGTCTTGAAGATGTTTTGTTTCTCAAGAAGCTTGTTCTGTTCTGACTAAATGGCGGGGAATGGAAAGATAATGACCAGATGACTGCAGGGAATATAAATCCTTCCATTTCCCAGAACTGAAGAAGCTTCTTGGATGATAATCAAAACACCTTCAAGAAAAAAAAAACCAAAGAAAGTCTAGCTGCCTTTTGAAAAAAGCACATTTGGGACATCTGGGTGAAAAAGAAAGCTGTAAGGAATATACACAGAACTTAATAGATTTGTGCCTTTTCAACCGGGGACCATTCAGATATGTTGGCTTTCGGCTCCCGTAAACTTTTAGCACACGTGAACCTCAGGGGGCATTTGAAAGAAAATAGAACTTCAATTAAGTTGGTGGGCTACAGGTTAGGAAAAGCTAGCAGGATCCAATCTGGGTCAGTCCCTGGGACCAGAGATGTAGTCTGCCGAGCTTTCGGACTTGTACTGAAGCCCACCCCCAGGGAACTTCTCTCCAGCAGAGAGCATAAGAAAAGCGGATTTATCCACAGAGAGAGAAAAATAGCAGGTACAACTTAGGATAGAAAGAGAAGTGATTAGAAATGAAGAATTTTCAAGTAGAGGGGTATAAAACTGAAATATGTATCAATATTTGTATTAGCATGTTCCTTTCCTTAGTTTTGGTGAATTTATTGCTTTTTTATTTTCTTCCACCAAACAGCTTAGAGAAACAGACATATGTTTATTATCCACCAATCATCCTACACAATAGGCTATACTGAGCAACAGTGAGTGGCCGAAGGCAATCTCTAAGATTCAGTGTGGGACTTTTCCCCCATGTCTTAACCCTTCATTCAAATCATTATTACACAGTGACTTTGTAAGCTTTATTTTCATTATTTTATAGAAGTGGAAAAGAAGTTGAGACGTAGGGGGATAATTGTATTAGACAACAAAGAGTCTTAAAACAAATTTAACATCTCATAAGGTTTTCTGGATATATATATATATGTGTGTGTGTGTGTGTGTGTGTAAATTTTTTGGATTGCTAATAAAGAATTAAAGGGAGACTAATATGGCCATTTCAAACTCATTTGTTCTCATCAGTCAGCCATACCCTTCTGAGATTCGAACCTGGGCCGATTGCACATTAGGCAATTGTTCTAACCCTTAGGCCACAGGCTCTTTCTCGCTTTGTTAGCTGAGAGGCAAGGGAGATATGTGTTAAGTGTTTGTTAGGTATTTTAGAATACCTTGCTAGGCCCCAAACACGGGACAAATCTTATTGCCTACTTCAGCCTAACCCAAGGCTATCCACAGGTTGTAGTCACATCAGTGACAGCTCATATTTGTGTAAATTTTTTGGATTGCTGACTGATGAGAACAAATGAGTTTGAAATGGCCATATTAGTCTCCCTTTAATTCTTTGTTAGCAATCCAAAAAAATTATATATTATATATTTATATATTATATATATTGTTTCCAGATGGTACCATAGGAATCTGATGAAATTAATTATTATTATCCACAGAATATATATGAAACAACTTGTTTTCCACAATTACTTCATATGTTTATGGGTAATTTTGGCATTTCACTACAAGTCTAGCCCAAAGGAATTAAGGTTGTAGATTGAATCCTTGAGGATTAACTTTGCTTAAACAGTTATTATATTAATAAAATGAGGTTATATGCCTGTCAAGTTGCTTTATTGCAATTATAATTCAACTAATAATAAGTATCTGGTCACATTTTTTTCCTAATTATAGTATTTTCATTTTAAATATGGCTTTAAATTATTGCTGAGACCTGTCTTTTCCTCTTACCCTCTTTTATTTATATGTGATACTTCAGTTCTGAAACTCTGGGGTGGAGATACTAAAATAAACATATTCACAATAAAATAATAATACATGCAATTAAAATAGTAATATAAAACCAGCAAGGCAGTACAATTGTAAGAAGAGCAGAAGAGGAAAATAAAATAAAGAATCCAAATTTAAAAGGTAAATAGGGTGGGAATGGGGGAGGGAGTACTTGCCAGACACAATGAACTTTGTTGGCCTTGTCCTTTAAAGCCCTTCAAAGCTTAGAACCTAATACTCTTCCATTCTAATACTTTTAAGTATGGATACTAAGAACTGCAGAAGTTCTTTTCAGATAACTTTGCCTATCATCAAGGGTTCATCTATCTAGCACACAGGTCTGCAACCTGCGGCTCCGGAGCCGCATGCGGCTCTTTCAGCTGTCTCCTGTGGCTCCCAGTCCTCTGCCATGTGCAGTTCAAAAAAAAAGTGGGACTAAAAAAATTCAACCAATCAATTCAAATATGCAGGGTAGGTGCATATCTCGCCTTGGCTCCACTCTTCAGTCAAACCCTGTTCCGCGCATGTACGCACATGTGCACACATTTTTTGCGGCTCCTAGTTTTTCCTTTTCTGAGGGAACCGGTTCCGAGTGGCTCTTTCACTGTTTCAGGTTGCTGACTCCTGATCTAGCATGTTAGAGAGGACTTTCCCCTGTGATGCACCCAAGCAGTGGAATTTAGGAATTGTGTTTTCGTGCCATGCTCTCAGTATAAATACAATCAGTAAAACCTGATTTAATGGAATTTTAATTGTTAGATGATTTGTGTATCTGGTACTTACTTTTAATAGTATTTTCTTCCATTTCCTTTTTTAAATTTTATATTTGCTCAGCAAAAATGTATTAATGTAACTGATTAATGGATATCACCTTCACTTTGATTCTTTGCTGATGTGGAATACTTCTAGTTCTAGAAGGAGCCTTGCTGGGTCAAGACATTGAGAATCACTTCTACAAGCAAAAGTGACTTGGCAAGGTGGCTCATACATGATCCTCACACACTTACAGCAAATCAAATTAAATCAGTCTTTATTATTATGGCCATAGGCCAGATGTTTACAGTACAGTTCATCCAACCAACTATTCTCATTCTTGCTGGCTATCTTGGAAACACAGTGAAAGACTTAAAACAGTTGCTGAAATAGTTATAAATCTGCAGCTATGATGTTATAAAATTCAATATAAATAGAAACTTTCCTACAAAGTTCATCACTTTTATATTTGAACACAAGTTGTGTAACTGGGGTAGAAAATGAAGAGGCTTAGTCACATCTACACTGAAAATCAGGAGTTACCACCAAATCCAAAAAACAACACTACTGTATGTGGTTATGTAGCCTGTGGTAGAAGGTCTACCAGAAAATGGATTTACTATATTTTCCAAGTAAGAACAGCAAAGCAGAACAAAAAAATGCAAGCAGATAATAAAAGAAGAAAGAACAACTACTAAAGATGTTTACACACTTTGAGAAGCATAACACTGAACAAATGAATACTACCAACAAAAATAATGGTCATCATCATCAACAATATAAATTATTGATTCTGAACCAGAAAATAAGTTGAATTGAACCACTTAATGATAAAAGATGTACTTGAGGAGTATGGACTGACAATGCATGGAGCTGTCTTCTTTAACCTCAGTTTCAAAATAGTCCTCATCATGAAATATTAAAATGGTACGTGCTTCAGTGGGCAGTGTGGTGGCTCAGTGGTTAAGACTCTGGACTTGTCAGCTGGAAAACTAATATCCCAGGTTTGAAATCTGAGTGCCAGGTGATGGGTGAGTTCCTGTCCTCCCCCCAGCTCCTGCTAACCTAGCAGTTTGAAAGCATGCAAATGCAAGTAGATAAATAGGTCCCACTTCGGTGAGAAGGTAACAGTGCTCTGTGATGTCATGCTGACCACATGACTGTGGAAACATTTTTGGACAGTGCTGGCTCAAGGGCCTTGAAACAAAGATGAGCACTACCCTCTATAGTCAGTTATGGCTACCAGAGTAAAATCCACAGAGATTGTTTTATCTTTTTTATATATGATTCAATGTAAGGGGAGGGCTAAGACACTGAGAAATCTGATTTTACTTTCTGAATTTGGAAGAAATCGTTTAAACTTAGTCTGGAGGAGAATGGGAATGAGAGAAAAAGCAGGGGGGAAACACTAAGCTCTTTTCTCTTTTTTTCCAACTTCTAGAATTTAATTTGCACTACTCCTCTTAAAAAAACAAATCAATGTGAGTCAAATCAGCAGATTTTGTTCTTACAAATGCATCAATAAATGCATCTATACCTTCAGACTGCAATTCATTGCTGCAATTTGTACATTGGCAGCCTTCTAGTTCAGATTCATTGGCTGGAAGTGGCAGGAATGGAGGGGGCCATAGAGAGTTTTGCAGAAACATTTACTGCAAACTCTATTCCTGCTGCTGGCAAGTACTAAACAAAAGCAGGAAAAGTCAACTTCACATTTGCAGGATCCAAAGCCTCTTTTTTCAGAGATCCCCCTCCTATCCAGAACTGGCTAATGCAAACCGCCACAATATTTAAGATTGCACTTATCAAATGTTTGCTTGGTAGGTTTAATAAGTAGTAGATCTAAGGGTTTATTTTAGTTACATTTGTTTAAAATAGCATTTCTTTAGTGGCTCTTCCAACATATCCTGCTTCAGGATAAAGATAATAAAATTGTTTGGGACAGTTATCTCATGCCTAATCACAACCTCCCTACTACTCACAAGAGACAAGCAAGGCCTTCTCAGGACATTATTTATTTATTTATTTATTTATTTATTTATTTATTTATTTATTTATTTATTTATTTATTTAGATTTATATACCGCCCTTTCCTGAAGGACTCAGGGCGGTTTACAGGATATTTAAAAGAAAATCAATACAAAAGTTAAAACAAATTAAAAAAGATTAAATGAGACCCTGAGAAAAAATAAAAACCCAGTTAAAATTAAAAATTAAAAAATTCTCAGCCTGGGCCAGAGAGCTCGAAGAGCCAGGTCTTCAGGTCCCGGCGGAATGAACGGAGGTCAGGGGCAGTCCTAAGCTCCGCGGGCAGCTGGTTCCAAAGGGCAGGCGCGCCCACTGAGAAGGCCCTCCCCCTGGGTGGGAGTGCACTGGACGAAGGGAGCTTGATGCTGGCAGCAGGTGTTCCCTTAAATATCCTGGACCCTCGCCATTTAGGGCTTTATAGGTCATCACCAGCACCTTGAATTATGATAGATACTCCACTTTTCTTTGCTGTTGTTAGTTGCAACTGAAGTTCTACTTACCACAGTACTGTAGAAACATGGGAGACTACCTCCTGTTTTTATCATTGGTCAACAACATTTACCAAAACATTATAATTTGTCGCCTTTCCCCATGCAGAATCCTCATAGGGAGAATGATACCAAAGTATTGTACGTGCGTCTATTTCATCAGAAAAATTCTGTACCACCAGTGCCATGTTACTCACACAAAGTTCCTTCTGAAACAGTAGGAAGACCTTCCAGGAACATTGAGCAATGCAAACAAGGGCACGGGAAAATTCCTCAGATTCTTTGAATAGGTTTCAGATTTATAGATCAAGGCTTTTCCTAATAGAGCATTTTTTTAAAAAAAAGTTTCAGAGCTGTAGTCTATACAGTTGGATGTTATTAACACATTTATAATATTGCAGTGTTTGAACTACAGGTCAACAGGTGTCATTATAAATGGAAGCCACACTTGGTGGCAGCAGAGCATTCAAAAAGAGAGAGAAGAGTAGAAACTTGGAAATGACATTAGAAGGGAAATGATGATACATGGTAGCTATAAACCAAGAGAGCACACATCTTATCTATCAAGGCTGCATCTCCAGCAGAGCTATTTGACCAATCCAGGGATAGAAAAAGGGTTAAAACAAGTGGTGAATAAAAGTTAGTGGAAATAATGCTTTTCTCTAAATGACATCCTTTTCTCTGTCTCTCTCATTTACTTCTAGTCACCTTTCATCTCCAGATTATCAAGGGAATGGCCAATATCCATTATCAGAATTCTTAAAAGATCATTCTCAGGTTTACTGAAGTGACACCAAGGACTATAAAATTCAGGTATACTATCTAAATTTCTTTTATATATATGTTTGGGGCCTAGCAAGGTAATCTAAATAGTTAACAAGCATTTAACACATATCTCCCTTGCTTCTCAGCTAACAAAGTGAGATAGAGCTTGTGGCCTAGAGGTTAAAACAACTGCCTAATGTGCAATCAGCCCAGGTTCGAATCTCAGAAGGGTACGGCTGACTGATGAAAACAAATAAGTTTGAAATGCATATCAGTCTCCCTTTAATTCTTTGTTAGTAATTTACACAAATATATGAATTGTCCGGTGTGACTACTGCCTGTTCGATAGCCTTCAAGATAGGCTGAAAACAGGAAATAAAGATTTGCCCCATGTTTGGGGCCTAGCAAGGTAATCTAAATAGTTAACATTTGAAATATATATATATATATATATATATATATATATATATATATATATATATATATATATATATATATATATATACATATACATACATACATACACACACACACACACACACACACACACACACACACACACATATATATATATATATATATATATATATATATATATATATATATATATATATATATATATATATGTGGATCCTTGGTTTTTCGGGTTTCTCCCCGCGTAGAACTAAAGGTGTAGGCGCAACGTTTCGACGAAATCCCATCCGTCATCATCAGGCTAGTGGTTTCTGCTTCCTTCTTCTGGGAGAAGTATGTGGCTGTTTGTTTTTCTTTTTTAAACTGCCAGAGGGGGTGTGTTCTGTGAGTGGAAGTGTGCTGATTGGGTGGGGATTATGTGTGTTCTGATTGGGTGGGAGTGTGTTTTGAATGGTGGGGGTGTTCTGATTGGGTGGGGGTGTGTTTTGAGTGGATGGGCTGGTCTCAGCTGCCAGCCTTAGACCTGAGCTGGTGAGTTGTGCTGTTTTTGTTTGCCTTCGTGTTTGTGGTGGTGCCATGTTTTTATAGTGGGTGTCAGTTTGCTTATTATGTGGTTTGGAGGGGTTTAAAGTGGCTGATGTTGCAGCTGTAGTTAGGTTTCTGTTTTGTGGTTGTGCCTCTTTATCATTGTGGGTTCGGATTTGCTTTTTGAATAGTTGTGTGGTGGTGATGTCATGTGATGTTATCATGAGTTTGGGTCTGGTATCATTCTTGGTGGTTGGGACTCGTCTGTCAATCAAGGCGGGTTTCCAAATAGCTGGTAGGCGAGAGGTATCATCTCGTTTGTTCATGCTGTGGGGGCGTTTTTCTATCTCAATGGCTTCTCTGATTATTCTGTTGTTAAAATGTTCAATTTTGGCGATAGTTTTGGTTTTTTTAAAATCAATTTCATGTCCCGTGGCTTCAAAGTGTTGGACCAGGGATGAAGTTTGTTCTCCCTTTCTGAGTGAGTTTTTGTGCTCTTCAATGCGTGCACTTATTCTTCTGTTGGTCTGTCCGATGTATGTGGTGGGGCAGGTGGTGCATGGGATTTCGTATACTCCTTGGTTTTCTAACCCAATTATGTCCTTGGGGTTTCTTAGGATGGTGGATACTTTTCTGTCTGTGTAGAATGCTGTTTTGATGTTGTGTTTTTGGAGGACTTTGCTGATTCTGTCTGTGGTCCCTTTTAAGTATGGGAGGAGGGCTTTGCCTGTTTCTTGTTCTCTGTCTTGGGTTTTTGTGGGTGTCTCTCTTCGGATTAAGTTGGTAATCATGTTTCTTTGCAATCCATTGGCTGTTAGTACATTAGTGAGGTTGTGTAGTTCGGTTTTTAGGTGTTGTTTGTCAGCTAGTTGTTTTGTTCTGGAGATGAGTGTCTTGGCTACGGAGTTGATCTGTGCTGGGTGGTGGTGTGAGAGTGCATTCAGATAGCGGTTTGTGTGCGTTTTTTTATGGTAGATAGTGTGTCCTAGGGAGCCGTTGGATTTCTTGTAGACTAAAACATCAAGGAAGGGAAGTTGGTTGTTAGCTTCTGTTTCCATGGTGACTCTCACACCACCACCCAGCACAGATCAACTCCGTAGCCAAGACACTCATCTCCAGAACAAAACAACTAGCTGACAAACAACACCTAAAAACCGAACTACACAACCTCACTAATGTACTAACAGCCAATGGATTGCAAAGAAACATGATTACCAACTTAATCCGAAGAGAGACACCCACAAAAACCCAAGACAGAGAACAAGAAAAAGGCAAAGCCCTCCTCCCATACTTAAAAGGGACCACAGACAGAATCAGCAAAGTCCTCCAAAAACACAACATCAAAACAGCATTCTACACAGACAGAAAAGTATCCACCATCCTAAGAAACCCCAAGGACATAATTGGGTTAGAAAACCAAGGAGTATACGAAATCCCATGCACCACCTGCCCCACCACATACATCGGACAGACCAACAGAAGAATAAGTGCACGCATTGAAGAGCACAAAAACTCACTCAGAAAGGGAGAACAAACTTCATCCCTGGTCCAACACTTTGAAGCCACGGGACATGAAATTGATTTTAAAAAAACCAAAACTATCGCCAAAATTGAACATTTTAACAACAGAATAATCAGAGAAGCCATTGAGATAGAAAAACGCCCCCACAGCATGAACAAACGAGATGATACCTCTCGCCTACCAGCTATTTGGAAACCCGCCTTGATTGACAGACGAGTCCCAACCACCAAGAATGATACCAGACCCAAACTCATGATAACATCACATGACATCACCACCACACAACTATTCAAAAAGCAAATCCGAACCCACAATGATAAAGAGGCACAACCACAAAACAGAAACCTAACTACAGCTGCAACATCAGCCACTTTAAACCCCTCCAAACCACATAATAAGCAAACTGACACCCACTATAAAAACATGGCACCACCACAAACACGAAGGCAAACAAAAACAGCACAACTCACCAGCTCAGGTCTAAGGCTGGCAGCTGAGACCAGCCCATCCACTCAAAACACACCCCCACCCAATCAGAACACCCCCACCATTCAAAACACACTCCCACCCAATCAGAACACACATAATCCCCACCCAATCAGCACACTTCCACTCACAGAACACACCCCCTCTGGCAGTTTAAAAAAGAAAAACAAACAGCCACATACTTCTCCCAGAAGAAGGAAGCAGAAACCACTAGCCTGATGATGACGGATGGGATTTCGTCGAAACGTTGCGCCTACACCTTTAGTTCTACGCGGGGAGAAACCCGAAAAACCAAGGATCCACATACAGGCACCCGCGAAAACCTCAGAAAACAAATATATATATATATATATATATATATATATAGTAAAGGTAAAGGTTCCCCCGCACATGCGTGCTAGTCGTTTCCGACTCTAGGAGCCAGTGCTCATCTCCGTTTCAAAGCCTAAGAGCCAGCGTTTGTCCGAGGACGTCTCCGTGGTCATGTGGCCGGCATGACTAGACGCCAAAGGCGCACAGAATGCTGTTACCTTCCCACCGTAGTGGTCCCTATTTTTCTACTTGCCTTTTTACGTGCTTTCGAACTGCTAGGTTGGAAGAAGCTGGGACGAGTAACAGGCGCTCACTCTGCTACGTGGCACTCAGGATTCGACCCGCCAAACTGCCGACTTTCTGATCGACAAGCTCAGCATCCTAACCCACTGAGCCACCACGTCCCTATATATATATATATATATATATATATATATATATATATATATATATATATATATATATGTGTGTGTGTGTGTGTGTGTGTGTGTGTGTGTGTGTGTGTGTGTGTGTAAATTATTCAAATTGAGCTGTCATAATTTATGACTATATCCTGTGGATAGCCTTGTTATCTTCTTTAACTGTTGTACATCTTGCTGTCAGGTGAATCCCCAGATATTTTACCTTCTTTACAATCTGTATCTCTAAGTTTCCCATCAATTCTTTTTTTTTGTTTTTCAGTAATATTTTTCACTAACATTTTTGTTTTATCCTTATTAATCTTCAAACCTGCTACCTCACCATATTTTTCTATTTGTTCTATTAATACAGGTCCTGTCGCTAGTGGCTCCTCCAAGATAAATACTAAATCATCTGCGAAAGCTTGTAGCTTATATTCTTCTCTCTTAACTTTCATACCTTTTATATCCTTATTCTGACTTATAGTTCTATTTAGTATCTCTAGTATCAATACAAACAATAATGGGGATAAAGGGCATCCCTTCCTTGTTCCCTTCATAATGTTAATCTTTTCAGTTATATCTCCATTAATCATTATTTTGGCTATTTGCTTATTGTAAATTGCTTTAATTACATTTATAAATTTCTCCCCAAAATCCATAATCTGTAGTTGTCTTATCATGAATTGCCAATTCACATTGTCAAATGCTTTCTGCGCATCCAAAAACATCAATGCCATCTGTTTTTCGGGATGTGTTTCATAATTTATTTATTTATTTATTAGTTGAATTTATATACTGCCCTATTCCCGAAGGACTCAGGGCAGTTCACAGGGCAAGTTAAAAACAATACAAAAGAGAGAATAAAATTAAATTAAATTAATACAAGCCCACAATTAAGATAACATTAAAAATTAAAATTTAAAATTAATTTAATTTAATTTAATTAATATAATTAATTAATATAATATTCTAATATGTTTAATATAATTCACATATTGTCTCTAATCTGTCTTTTGGGCAGGAACCCATTTTGATCCATATGTATAAATTCATTTAGGAACTTTTTAAGCCTTTCGGCTATGATTGATGCAAATATTTTATAGTCCACATTCAGCAAGGAAATCGGTCTACAGTTCTTTATTTTCTGTATTTCCATTTCTTCCTTTGGTATCAGGGTAATAAGTGCTTCCGACCACGAATCTGGTATCTTAGCTTCTAAATTGCTTATACACAGAGAGAAACCAATACATCTGGATTGTGTAGGGGTCAAAATGCATCAAAATACACAATCCAAATGTATTGGTTTGTATTGTATGTGTGTGCAAGAATTTTAGATACCCCAAGGTGCTTCTGGATTGAAAGGATTAGCTGGTGACATCACCATTGCCCATGGCACGCCCAATTGAGGGCTCATTGCATGTCCCCATTAATGTGCCCAACAAAGCAGTACCTGTTTATCTACTTAGGTTTTCCCACTTTCAAACTGATAGGTGGGCAGGAGCTGGAGTGAATGATGGGAGCTCACCCCAACACAAAGCAGCACTCGGGTCTCAAAGGCGGGCTTGCTGATTGTCAACCCAGTGTTCTAATCATGTGAGCTACCATGCTCCTTGTACATATGTATTAATATTAATTTATTTTGTTAATTAAAAAAAATTACTTACCTAGAATATGGCTTGAATAGAAAGATAAGGGCAACATCAAATTGATACATGTTTAATCTATCTTTTTTCTGCAGAAGCCTATTTTTGTTTTTCTAGCACTTGAGCAGCTCAGTTAATAGAAGTCAGAAAAATGTTGGCCTTGCTTTAGCCTCGTCCTTCTAATGACTGTCACTGTCTGAAGATTTACCACATAGGGATGAGTTCAACCTCTTTCACTGTTCATGTCATTTTATATATATATTTTTTACCTGAAAGTTGCCCTTTTTTCAAAACAAACTTTACACAAGCAGCTTCCAACCCTCAACATGTCCCTTCATCTCCTGCCTGAAGTCTTATGACAAGCCTTATAGAGATATTCTTCTCTGGAATGCTGCAGGTGCATTTGTTAGCTTAAAGAACAAAACATTAATAGTATCCTCTTTTGTGACAGACTGGAGCAACTTTTCAAATGGTGCTCCTTAATTTCTGAAACTTCCTACTCAATAAGGCACTATTGTCCTGCTGCTAACCTGATCTTGGAAACACCGCCAACCTGTCAATTCATCAGCCTCACAGAAAGGATGCTTAATCTTTTCAGCTGACTTGAATCACTTCCTGAAGCTCAGGTAAACCCCAAATATTTAGCTGCTACAAGGCCCAGGCTTCCCTTTTGATTTTCACTGATTAATTAGTAGAGGCCTGTCCCTCTTTTTAAAGCTTCAACTAGCATGTTCTTTTGCTGTGTATCTTTTCTTCCTTTGTTAAAACATTATCCAGTCATTTAAACTGAATGGAGCATTATAAGGGGGGTCGTTTAGATGAATCTGTTCAGACTTGCAATTTGGTGCACAAGGCATTCACTTATTATAGCCTGTGTTGTGTCTTAGCAATCAACTGCCTCTTCCACCTCTGTTGATTCACTTATTTATTTATTTATTTGGTTCCTCTCATCAAGTTACTCTGATTTGCTTACCCCAGGTAGATTGGACAGGAAGTTTAAACACAAAACACTAACAGCTGAAAGGTAAATACCTCATTGCAGGTGTTATTAAAAACAACTACATTTTTAATTAATTTGTTTACAATGTGAACTCTCAGGTTTCTCAAGTTTGAACTATGTGTTCAAAATGGACAGTGATCAGTACACACACACACACACACACGTGTATATGTTTTTTTTGTGTGTGTGTGTATATATTGTATATGTGTATCATGTATGTGTTATGTGTATGGGTAGGTATATACTTTCTTTGAGAGCAGGCAAAAGAATTTCATTTTAATATGGGCCATAAAGTTTACTATGACAATAAAGTTTATCTTATCTTATTCAGTCTGTTGACTCTCACTCCTTCGATTGGAAATTTCAGTATGTTACCTTGATTTGGTACAGAAGAGAAGCACAACATCCAGCATGGAAAAAAACTGATACATGCACTTGGGGTCAGAATTATAAACACGGGCCTCACTTCTGAGCAGTAAATATTTGGAGCTTGAAGGTTTTAAGGTGGATATAAATCAAGGAACTTACTTGAAAATGCCTCCAATTGAATACATCAGGGGTGTCAAACTCAATTTCATTGAGGGCCGCATCAGCATTGCGGTTGCCCTCAGGGGGCCGGGTAGGTGTGGCATGGGTGGGCGTGGCCTACTGGGTGGGCGTGGCTAGAGTGCGTATGGCCTACTGGGTGGGCGTGGCCAGCTCTACAACATTCGCATCAAGGGTGCCTATGGGGGCCTGGGCAGGAGTGGGACAGATCTGAGAGTCTCTGGCAGGAGGAGGGTCTCTCGGCCAGGGCCAAGGCAGTGGGGGCCGTTCCCTCACTGTTTCCAGGATGGCTTCGCGGGCCACATGAAACCACTTCGTGGGCCGGATCTGGGCCCCGGGCCTTGTGTTTGACATGTCTGGAATACATTGACACAAATTTGAGAGAAAGGGTGGACCCTGTTGATTACAAACTTTGGCTTTACTACTAGCCCCCCCCCTCCAAAACTGATGGTCCCTCTGACTACTTATAAGACAACTATACTTGTTCATTTGCTAATAATCCAGGAATAATTTAAATGTGAAAAAAATGAAAGATCCAATGTGGTAAAAGGGTTAAAATGATGAATTTAGGACCAGGACATAGATTTAAATCCATCTTCAGCTATAGAAATTCACTAAATGATTTGAGCCTAGTCACTACCTCTGAGCCTTGGAAGTGGGGTGGGGGTGGAATTAGAGGCAGGGTTGTTTTGTATGCTGTTTTGTACTCCTGAATGGAAGATAGGCCACGTATCTAAAAAATGGTCAGATGGTTGCTAAAACAACCAGAAAATTAATTCCCAAATAATGAAAATGTATTATGATTAGGACTGTTTAACCAGAAAATGTGGCAAATGCATGAATTATTTATGAAATATTATCCTGTTATGTAATATTAGAAATGAGGTCATCCAGTGTAACCGATAGAGTTAGGAAAAAGTGGCAGCAGGGTGCGAAGAACTACTCATTTAGCATTAGCATGGATATTATTTTGTATGATAGAATTTGAAGGGCTATTTAGGCCACCAAGCCCCAAGCCCCTGCTCAGTGCAAATATTCCAGAAGCAATGATGATATATCAATAATGTTAAAGAGAAATTAAGCAAGTGCACCCCATATCAAAGAAGCTGGAACACAAATTGCTAGAAAAAAAATAAGAAGGAATTATGCTTCTCTTTTGCATCTAGTTTACCAGAATGCGAGTCTAAACAAGGAGGATTATCTTGTACTTTTTTTTTACAATGTTGGTTCATATTTAACTGAGATTCTGCATATAGTCACATCAAATGCAGCAAGGCTCACTTCCAGAAACAAATGAAAGGATATAGTTTTCTATTATGGTAGACTTTTTATTTCAATGGAAGGTTAAGGTGGAATTGAACAGCAAAATAACTCCCCAACTCCTAATCTATATACAAAAGCCCAATCAGAGTAGTAAAAAAGTAAAACTAGAGTCCCTCCTGAGTAATTCTATGGAGATATTAGAGTAGTTTTCTTGGCAACAATATGGAAGCAATTGACCTTCTTTCAGGATTTTTTTCTAACTTCTTACTATAGCCTGCAGCAATAGATTTTCATGAAGGTCTCCCAACAAGAAGTACTGACCAAGTCTGTCTTTATGTTTCAAGGCCAGCTAATGTTAGTTAAATGCTGTCACATGCCAAGGTAACCACATCAGTAACTGTCTCTTACTTCACCAATGATAAAACTCTTCTCCACTATCCACTAACTAGAAATTCAGGTAAATGAGGGCAGATATGATATTGTTGCCATTACAGAAACATGGTGGGACGAAACCTACAAATGGAACACACAGCTAGAGGGATTTAAACTATTTAAAAGAAACAGACTAAACAAAAGAGGAGGAGGAGTTGCTCTATATATAAGAAATAACTTTATCTCTACAGAAATAGAGCACAACAATGACAAAAACTGTAAACCTGAATGCATTTGGGTCAATATAAAAGGGGGAAAAATGACATTGCCATAGGTGTATACTATAGGCCGCCCAACCAAGCAGAGGAAATAGATGAACTTTTTGCTAGTCAGCTAACTAAGGTATGTAAGAAGCACATCACAATAGTAATGGGGGACTTTAATTACCCTGATATCAACTGGGAGACAAACTCTGCACCAAGTGGAAGATCAAACAGATTCCTGACAAACCTAGCAGACAACTTTCTCTCCCCAAAAGTAGAGAAGGGAACTAGGGGATTAGCCATATTGGATTTAATTCTCACAAACAGAGATGAAATGATAGAAGGTGTCGAAGCCACAGGAACCTTGGGGGGAAGTGATCATGCAATATTGGAATTCAACATTCTGGAGGCACAAGCAATAGAATACAGCCAAACTAGAGTCTTGGACTTTAAAAGAGCTAATTTCAATAAACTTAGAGAGACCATGGGAAGAATTCCATGGATGAGAATCCTAAAGGGGAAAACAACTCAAGAAGCTTGGGAAATTTTGAAAAGTGAGATAATAAAGGCCCAGTCTAGTACAATACCAACAAAGAAGAAAAATAACAGCTCTCAAAAGAAACCAGCATGGCTGCATAAAGAACTCTCTGATAAATTGAAAGATAAAAAGGACAAGTATAAGAATTGGAAAGAGGGGCACATAACTAAGTCAGAATATCAGCAAATAGCCCGTGCCTGCAAAGATGAAGTGAGGAAAGCTAAGGCTCAAAATGAACTAAGGCTTGCGACCAAAGTCAAAAATAACAAAAAATGCTTCTTTCAACATATAAAAAACAAGAAAAAAGTTAAGGAAATGATTGGTCCATTAGTGGGTGAAAGTGGCAAGAAGGTGACAAGCAATAGGGAGAAAGCAGAACTATTTAATTCGTTTTTTGCATCTGTCTTTACACAAAGGGAAAAAACAGTCCAACCTACCCAAACCAGTGCCATAAAAAACAGAATAGAAACGCAAGTTAGGATAGGCAAGAAAATGGTAAGTGAGCACCTGTCCAGCCTAGACGAGTTCAAATCACAAGGACCAGATGGATTACACCCCAAGGTTCTCAAGGAACTGGCAGACGTGATCTCAGAACCACTGAACTATATTTTTCAAAGATCCTGGAGCACTGGGGAACTACCAGAGGACTGGAAGAGAGCTGATGTAGTTCCCATCTTCAAAAAAGGGAAAAAAAATAGATCCAGGAAACTACAGACCTATCAGCCTGACCTCAATACCTGGGAAGATTCTGGAAAAGATAATCAAACAACAAATCAGCGAACACCTTGATGCCAACAAAGTCATCACTAAAAGTCAACATGGGTTTGTCAAAAACAGATCATGCCAGACAAATCTTATTACATTTTTTGACCAAGTGACAAAACTAGTGGACCAGAGGAATGCTGTAGATATAATTTACTTAGACTTCAGTAAGGCATTTGATAAAGTAGATCACAACCTACTACTTGATAAAATAGAAGAATGTGGGTTAGATAGCATTACCACCAGATGGATTCGTAGCTGGCTGACAGGCCGTACTCAGCATGTGGTCCTCAATGGAACCGCATCTACATGGATGGAAGTGTGTAGTGGGTGCCCCAGGGCTCTGTTCTGGGCCCAGTGCTCTTCAATATCTTCATTAATGATTTGGATGAGGGGATAGATGGGGAACTCATCAAATTTGCAGACGACACCAAGCTGGCAGGAATAGCCAATACTCCAGAAGATAGGCTTAAGATACAGAAGGATCTGGACAGACTCAAACACTGGGCACTATCTAACAAATGAAATTCAATGGTGAAAAAAGTAAGGTTCTACATTTAGGCAGGAAAAATCAAATACATAGGTATAGTATAGGTGGTACCTTGCTCAATAGTAGTAACTGTGAGAGGGATCTCGGAGTCTTAGTAGACAATCACTTCAATATGAGCCAGCAGTGTGCTGCAGCTGCCAAAAAAGCCAACACAGTGCTAGGCTGCATTAACAGAGGGATAGAATCAAGATCAAGTGAAGTACTAATACCACTTTACAATGCTTTGGTAAGGCCACACCTGGAATACTGCATGCAGTTTTGGTCACCACAATGTAAAAAAGATGTCGAGACTCTAGAAAGGGTACAGAGAAGAGCAACAAAGATGATTAGGGGGCTGGAGGCTAAAACATATAGGGAACGGTTGCTGGAATTGGGTATGTGTAGTTTAACGAAGAGAAGGGTGAGGGGTGACATGATAGCAGTGTTCCAATATCTCAGGGGCTACCACAAAGAAGAGGGAGTCAAGTTATTCTCCAAAGCACCTGAAAGCAGGACAAGAAGCAATGGATGGAAACTAGTCAAGGAGAGAAGCAACCTAGAACTAAGGAGAAACTTCCTGACAGTTAGAACAATTAACCAGTGGAACAACCTGCCTCCAGAGGTGGTGAATGCTCCAACACTGGAAGTTTTTAAGAAGAGACTGGAAAGCCATTTGCCTGAAATG
This sequence comes from Vipera ursinii, assembly GCF_947247035.1. NCBI lineage: Eukaryota > Metazoa > Chordata > Lepidosauria > Squamata > Viperidae > Vipera > Vipera ursinii. Next base: position 20,821,172 of record NC_139514.1, read on the forward strand.
GTATAAGGTTTCCTGCCTGAGTAGGGGGTTGGACTAGATGACCTCCAAGGTCCCTTCCAACTTTATTATTATTATTATTATTATTATTATTATTATTATTATTATTATTATTATTAATCACTATCTGCTACCTGATGAAGCCACCTCAACTTTCTTAATGATCAAATTGTACCCCCACTGACAAACACCAAAAAATATTTACTGTTTCTATATTATTGTTCTGCTTTTTGTGATAATCAGTTACTTAAATTTAGAAGCAGGAGGATGGATTGAGACCTGGAACTGTATAAATGAAATGAAATAATGAAAAAAAGGGATGTGGAAGACAATTGCCTGGAGGTAAGTGTAATGTATTGGGCCTTGTTTTGCTGAGTGTACTACGTGGGTTTGAATGCTGGAAGGTTGCTTAAGCAAGGAGCTGGCTAATGGCCCCCAGCTCCTCAGACAACCCATCTCCAGAGCTGCCATTGGCTGCCTCTAGGGCGGCAATAGGTTGCTTTAAACCTATTCGCCGCCACCTAGAGGCCAGGGTATAAATAGCTGCATTCGCAGCCCTGTTTCTCAGTTCAGTTCCTGCAAGCAAATAATGTTCCTGCCTGAACTCACTAGCCTGGTCTCTTCATTCAAGCAACGAACCCAGTACACAACAGTAAGAGCAGTAAAGAAACATTTATTCTCATTTCATATATCTATAATATTTCTGCCCCAGTTATCTCATCAGAAGGAAAAAAAAAGTTGCTGGATTTGTATCTTAAGCAACATGTTCCTTATAGATTTTTTTTCTTGTAGAACCTAGTCTGACATTTCTGAATGTTATGCTTTTATCAACAGAACTATTTTAGCCTAGGGATACAGCTGCAGAACAGCATAAATTTATTCCAAGAGATCTTCTAATCCAGCTGTTTGACAGTGCTCTAGAGCCTCAAAAGCCTAAATCCAAACAGTAATTATTACCCAGTACTGAATGCCGGGAGAACACCTGTAAGAAGACTTCACTTTGAACAAAATAAATTTTATTACAGTAAATACCACAGACTCTTAGAATTACTCTGTTCATTTGGAATTCCAAATTGTGGTGAACCCAATAATCCCTGCTTATATAGGAGTTCTGAAGCTTCCTTTATTACAAACAGCTGACCTAACCTTGGCTTCTCTTTAAAAACAGAAACACATGGTTTTTTCATTTGCATTTAGCCTCTCTCTCTGCCTCAGACTTCAGATACCAGACATATGATGTTATGGAGATTTTCCCCCCCCCCTTCATAATTGGCCCCTTTGGCTCTAAAGAAATCAGATAAGCAGAACTTTAACAGGTGAAACTTTTCCTGGCTCTTGGTGAAATCTTCTCTAGCTATGTTTTTGGAACTCAAAGTACAGAAATATTTAAAGTAATTTAATCCCACTTTTTAAGTTAACAGATAGTCAAAACTGCTAACAAGGTAATTAAAACAATTTATATATAAAATCATTAAAATGCAGTGTATATATTTAGAACAGAAGAGTAAGAACCAATGGATGAGTAAGAACTATAAAACCAAATAAATAAGACAAAGAATGGGGGGAAAGAACCAATCTAAAATTGTCTGTGCTTCCTTTGGTTCCTTCTTTCAACTCCATCATCAAGGTGGAGGATCTGTAAGTTGTTAAAGGCACAATTGCAGGAGTTGTAATTTACTCCCAAAATATGTTTACAAGCTTTCAAGAGTTTTTCCACTGCAAAAGAAATTGGTTTTTTCCTACATTATATTCAAGAATGTGAAGGTTTTTGAATTTTTTTGGTGGCATTTTTGAATTTATAATATTTTGGAGATAGTGTGGTGAAAAAATTATTGCTAATGCTGCTGTTTTAGGTACAAGTCTTTCTGTTACCCTGAAGGCTTCTTGAATGTCCACACACGAATGTCCACCTGAAAAATCCTAACAGGCTTAGGCTCCTTAGAATATTTTTCTTTGGGGTTTAAAAAACAGGGAAACCAGGAAGAGCAAAAGAGAGATGTTTGTACGAAGATAATTCACGCATATTGTAGCCATAAAGAAATTAATGTAAGAACGTGCCCATGTCTTTACTTTGGATTGAATGAAAACTGGTAGAAAATAATTCAGATTGAGGATGAGGAACATCCTACAGGTTACAGGTATGAAAAGATGCAGAGAAAATGGAATGGTAAATAAAGTAGTTTAAAAATATCTGTGTTTGGGTGAATATTAGTTTCAGGTTTACTAATTATCAGGAATAAAACACAACTGCCACCCAAAGTATCTCGGAATAATCCTTGTGTCAATGCTGCTAACATCGGATGTTCTTGCTTTGACAACCGATGGAAATGCAGCCATTTTTCTCTATGCTTTTAGAGTTAGTTGATGCTGGCAGGGGAAATGTGGATGAGAGTCCAACTAATCCTAACAACAATAATTCAGCCATGGGAACCCAAGGTCACTGGGCCCAGAGTTGATAGAGTTTTGATAGAGTTTTGGCAGGCTGGAGAGCTGAGGAGAAAGCCCGTGCTTCAAGCTAATTGGGAAATGTGATTTATGACTGTTTATTGGAGGAGGAAATTGTGCTTTGTTACTTTGTATCCAGGGTAGGGGAATTTAGTTTTTGATTTCAACTATGTAGTAATGATACATTTTTCTCAAATAAAAGATTATTTAAGGTAAACAATGACTCAAAGTTCTTTCAAAGAGTTTCATCTGTTGGAACCATGACACCTTGATGGATCCCTAACATTTGGAAAAGACATTAAGTAATTGGACGAAAGTTGAAAACTCTGAACAACTTGATTAGGAAAATCATGGAGGAGATAGGGAGCTCAAGCAAAAACATGGTTTATAGTGGCACAATCATTAGTCACCAGATATTACACACCTGTATGGAGGAGTGGTCATACCAACAAGATTGATATTCATCTTAATGACACAATGAGAATAATATCTGCAACACTTAAATCCACGCTGCTCTCCTGGCTCCATGTTCTTACTAACATTGCCCCTCCTGATTTTAGGTGACAATAACAGACAGTTTGAGAGTGGAATAAGATAAACAGGCCATCAACTCCTAGAGATCCACCAATACATACAATATTAGACTGTCTACTTCACACCAGGCTTAAATCTATGAAACCAATTTGGGATGACATACCACAGTATTAAATGAAGAATAATGATTAAAATGGGCAACTTTTGTTAACCATAGCCAAACAGATCACACAGATCCAACAAAACCACTTCCAGGATTGCAGTTGCCCTGTAAAATATGGAGCCACCGAATAGAATCAGGACAGGCCATGCCAGAACTAAGGTAAAGCTCTTTAAGTGGAGAATGCCCGAGAGCTGGCAATGTGATTATGAATGCACCAGAACATATTATATAGTTCAAGAATGTCTCCTCAGCAAATTTCAAGGCACCCAAGATTATCTTATCTCAGCCACACCAGAAGCAGTTAGATGGTTAGCTCCCTTAGATATTGAATTATATAGCCTATAATCTATTGTGATTCTATGGCATCATATTATTGTGATTTTATTATGGTTTTACCTTAATTTAATACTTTTATTTCATATAACCACATGCCTTATACATTTGCTGATGTTTTAATTAAACTTTTATTTGTATATCAATTATTGCATGACCTCTGTAGATGCCATATGCTAAATAAATAAGGAATAAAAACTCAAGTGGTTTTGGGGGTATATTGACTTATTCATTCTTTCCCAAAAATATATTAAGGGATAAATAAAATGTGAAGTCTTTTGTGAGGTATTTTCCCCCAAATACCTCTTTGCTTTGCCTGCAAACCTAGTATGGAACTATTACACACTGTGCAAACTAATTCAGAACAAAATTATGTTATTTCTTTTACTTGAAATCTTATAACCTTTATTAGACAGTAATGATAAGGTGGAGGTAAGGTGGGGGGGTAATGGTTAAATAAGTCAATAATGGGTGCATTAGTGATGAAATCAGAATAAATACTGGCAGACTACAGGGTACATTCAGTTAATGCAAATTCATGGTGGTCCAAGAAAGTATTTGGGCTCTTGCCTAAAAAATGACACCCAGCACATAACAAATACCTCAGCAATGCAGTGCCTATTGTTCTTTATTGATCAAAGAATAAGCAAAAGCCATTGAACAAATAGTTCCTGGAAGTGTGGAATCCATGGTAAGGTTACTCAAGGTTTACCGAATCTAATAGACCAGAACACTGAACTAAGGGCAGGATGTTATAAACACAGTGTGGGTGTAAATGTGGTAAAGGTGGGTGGTTGTTAACAGAATAAGAAAAGGATTGATAGGTTCCACCAGCTTTGTGGTGAGTCTCCCTGTCTGATATTATCTGACAGCAACTTAAAATGCCTTTACTTTGATCTTGTTGCAGGGGCTAATCCAGCTAATGTTCCCATTTGAAAGCTTGTGGAGCTCCTTTTATTTCATTACCTGTCACAGAGCTGTAGAAACAATGTGTTTTGTTTCTAAATTAATGTCTTTTCTTTATTTAAATGACTGAATATTTCCCTTCCCTACTCTCCTGTGAGGTCAATTCTCTGTTGTTTAAATGAGATGGGAGGGGGATTTATAACTACTTCTGAGACTTGTAGTGAACTAAATGTCCTTCCTTGAGTACCCCATAAATAAACTTGCTAGTAGCTTATCTGAAAGTAATTAGTGATATCTCAGCCAGTCTACATAAAAGGGACACCCTGAGAAACCAGGAATCATCCATAGCTATGAAGGTTGACCTCAGCAAATGATCAAAAGGCAAAACTTAGCATAGAAGCTGATGTAATTTCATACGGTTGTCCTGAAAGTTGTCCAATTTTCAGTAGCATCCAATTCAGAAGTTAGAGGGAAAAGGGATGGTTAAATGCTACAAAGCTGTAGTTGGAAAGCATTCACTGAAAGTTGGAGTGGAATACTGTGACCATCTACATTTTTTGAATTTCATCTCCTATCAGTCTAAGAATGTACAAAGGCTTACAAGAATTGTAGTTCAACATAACTCAGAAGGCATCAGTTCCAATATCTATCACAGAGAGATGCTTATCACGAAGTTGAAAGTCACATTTGAAGAGACTGCATATAAAGGAAGAGCACATGCTTTTCTGATAAAGATTAAAGCAGATGATGTCAGATTTTGAACGGGAAACTTTCAAAATGGTCTGTGGGAACACTGTAGAGTTTTGGAGGTTGAAGCATTGTATGTATACATGCAACTGCTCCTGAAAGCAGGAATATGACCAGAATAATGATTAATGGATCAGGTTTTATAATTATAACATTCTAGAGATATTTTCACAAGTGGTATATTCTAGAATAAGCCTGAGGCCAAAATAAATATATTCTACTCTATTAAGAGAAGAATCCAAAAATATATATTCTCTGTGTATCTGGCAAGAAAGACAGAATGAAGTGACCTCAGATTAGCTATTCCTTAGAGAAACGGTGGGGAGAGTGATAGATATACAATGAATATACAGTAAGTCCTTAATCATTATCCTCACTCTATCTACCTCCCCCTTAGGTTATGAGTTGCTAAAGAGACAATGCCATTGGATTTGGACTATCAGTATAGGCATAGTATACTTGGGTTCAGCAAAGCATTTGACTAATGTATATCTGCAATGCTGATTAGCATGTGAGCTGGATGACTTGACAATTAAGTGAATTCATAACTGGCTTGAAAACTGTATTCAAAATGTGCTCCTTGATTCTCATTAAATTGAAGAAAGATCTCAAGCAGTATGCCACAGATCAATCCTAGGTCCTCAACTTACCAAATTTTAATTAATCATTTGGACGAGGGCCCAAAGTCACTGGCCCAAAGCCAGAGAAAGATGATCTGAGGCCCTCAACTGAATTTGGATTTCTCTAGTTCTAGTTAGCAACTTAGCCAGTATCTCACTCCAGGTCTTCTAATGATACAGCTGGTCCTCAATATATTACCATAATGAAGCCTTCCCATTATGCTTTTATGTGGTGACAATCATACAATGGGTCAGTCACATGACTGTCCAGGTTTTACATCCTTTTTTGTGGTGGTTAAGCAAATGCAGCAAAATAATCATAAAACATGACAACGTGACTGTGGAACACTCCAAACAACCATAAATATGGCTGTGTTGCCCAGACCCTAAATTTCGGTCATGTGACCATGGAGGGAGCCTGACCATCAGAACTTCAAATCCAGGTTATTAGTTCCCCGCTATTTAATTTTAAATATTGATCAAGGATTAGATGCAGCCCTGAACAAGCACACTCAGTCTGATTAGACAATACTAGAAAAGTATTGTAATATTATTACACTATTTAATATTGTAAGCTGCCCAGAGTTACACTGTGGTAAGATGGGGGGTCAATAAATTTAATAAGTAGAGAAAGAAAGAAAGAAAGAAAGAAAGAAAGAAAGAAAGAAAGAAAGAAAGAAAGAAAGAAAGAAAGAAAGAAAGAAAGAAAGCCAAATTAATCTATCATGGTAACTTCTTATAACAAGTAGTTTTGTAAAATGCAGCAGTGTGACATTTCTATACCTTTTCCATTTATCACATTATTAAAGAGCTACCATCTCGTTTGGATGACATCAGCCAAGAAAGAATTTACACACAGACAGTCAGACAGAAGTAGCTTTTTACTTATCTCCTGAACAAGAAAAAGAACTATACATCTGCAATTTGGGACTGAAAAATCATAACTGCTAAAAGGTGTTACAAAAAAAGAAAAAAACAGAACAGTTCTTCCAGTTTTGTAAATATTCTAGTTCTTTTTCACAGCTTCTGAGACCTCATGAGGGAAGTCACAATAGATATCACCAATCCAAATTCACTGATGGTAAGAAGTGAAGATAGGTGAAAGAGGTACAGAAAAAAATAGTTAAAGGAGGTGGAGGAGTGCAAAAAGGTAGAGGAGCACATTAAATGATTCATAAATCTACTCGCATTTACATGAAATGCTATATTTGAATTTCCTCATAATTTTATTTATTAAATTTATATGTTATCCATCACATTATCTAGAGTTAATACAGGATGAGGAGACTTTTGCCTAAAGCAACTAAAGGTATGCTGGAAATAATTATATTGATTAAATGTCCTTGAAGGAGATGGGCAGTCTAGAAACATGAAATATAAAATAAATTTGAATGAGCACAAGAAAATCATTTAAATCTTAGAAACCGTATGTTATGATCTTCAAACAAGATTTTTCTTAACTATCCCTATTCCCAACAAATATCTAATTCTGTCTTAATAAAGTTCACTTACCTACTTCCTTAATTTCCAGTTACCCTATTTGCAAATCAGTGAATTTTGGTATACGATCATTGGGAAGGTGTTTGGGAAGTTTATTTTACCTTTGGCCAGCAATTCATCCATATTACTCACTGAACAATGTAGAAAAAGTAATAATCCTTCTAAATGCTTTCTTTGAAGAAAAAAAATCCTCAGTCTTTTTGTTTGAATTTTATAGAACTTATGTCCTCTGAAGGGACAACTGCTTCTGTGAAAAACATCTAGTTTTATCTCAAAACAAGTATTTTCCCATGATATTATTCAGAATCCTGTTCCAAAAGCTCCTATTTTTCTTCCCAAGGTCTAAAAGACACTGTCCCCTAAGCCTCTTGAAGCCTATCTGTGTGTAGTTCATTATTTTCTCAGAAAGCTGCCTTGTATGAAAACTTCACAAAATGGCTTCCCATGGCCTATAGTCTTCACCACAATGTAGATAGATCGTAGGAAGACTTGAGAAGCTGCACTGAGCTTTGCATTCCCAGGTGTGTGTAGTTTGATACCTCCCAGTTGATTTCTGCTAGCTTCACAATCCTTCTAAAGACATATGGCTTTGATGTATTGTTTCTCCCAGACTGCTATTTAAAAGGAATTTAAATAAATGGTTTGGTCTATCGGTTCAGGTAACATGATTTACAAATCATATCTAGTGAGAGAGAAAAATAATTTTAAAGTTTGGATAGGTACAACACCTGGGTGGACAGGTTTGTGGTGGGTAGGTGGGGAGGATTTAGTTATTATATAAGATTGAAGATACCTCAGTCTTAAAAGACTCTAAACTTTATTTAAAAAAAAGCTCTTGTTTTATTTTTTTAAGTTTTCAGTTTTGGTAGTAATCAGCTGAGGGATTCCCATTAATGATCTTGTACCAGCCTGTTCAATTAATCCTTGACACAGAACCAAATGCTTAGTGTCCACTAGAGTGATAAGTGATATCAGAAACATCATGGTATTATCTCACAAATGAGAATTATGTAATTGACACAGTTTGTATGATAAAGATAACATATAGGTATGATTGTGGCTTCTATTTGGCCCTATTGCATAGGTGTCCATGGAGTGTCAACAGATAAAGTGATGTCATCTGTATAGAAGTGACTCAAAAATACAATGGAATCATTACGTTTCCTAATGGATGCTTATAGCTAAACTTAACACAGTTTTAAATAGCTGGCTTAATCTAGGAATTCTTGCCAGAATATTTCACCTGTGTACAGAGGTGTGAAGATCACATGTAAGTTCCAATTCAGAAGATTTATTGTTCAATCGGGTCAACTAAAGTTCAGTACTAAAACGGCACCAGAGAAGGGTCAACAGAATTCAAAAGCAGTTTGAATTGGAAAGTTTGTGGACACATAACGATTCTAGGCTGAGTTTTCTCTTGACTCTGCCATCAGGCTCTCCTTGCTCTTTTCCTACGTCATATTTCCATATATTTTCACTCGTAAAAAGTTTTGTTCACTATAGTGAACTGATCTTTGACCAAACTGGTGGAAAGACAATCTACAATCTTGCATATAATTAAAAGCACATGAGCTACCATTAATCATATAAATGAATCAAACAAATGGGAATCAATTACATTTTATAAAGGATATTACAAATCCCCAGATCAGAAGAGAGAAATGACAATCTTCTCCAGAGCATTATAGCAGATATGCAAAGACTATGTCAGGCTATGGACTTCATTTGCCCTTTGGGTGGTTTGCCAGGAACTACACTCCTCAAATTAGATGGAGCCAGGCACAGAGGTTGGATGGGCAAGGACAACACCTTCATTCAAATATTCAATATAATTGTATTAAGTTAATGAAATGCAGTTAATATGATTACTCCCCATTTTTGAAAATGATTTTCTTCTATCACGGAGAAAACTATTATTTGCTGACAAGTTTGGGAGATTTATAGATGACAACCAAAAGTTCAAAGAATGCATGCAGTCCTGGGACTTCATTTTGTAACCCTCTAGAATAAAAAATATTGGGTTCCCACCAGCCATTATCTCAGTCAGAAAAGCATTTTGCAAGTTCTCGCCATTGGAAAAATCAGCATGGCTGGCGCAGATTTCAAAAGGGGATTTCACCAACCTTTAATGGCCTGATATCGGATATTGGCAATATTAAATTGCCAAAAGATAGTTATATCCCACAGTCTTCCGGGTGAGATTCAAGGTACTAGTAATGGTGTTCAAAGCCCTACATGGCAGGGGTCCGGAGTACCTTAGAGAACACCTGCTGCCGGCATCAACTTCCCTCCGCCCTGTGCGTTCCCACAGAGAGGGCCTCCTCAGGGTGCCACCGGTCAGAGAATGTCGATTGGTGGCCCCCAGGGGGAGATCCTTCTCTGTGGGCGCCCCGGAGCTATGGAATCAGCTACCGGTTGAGCTCCGGACGGCGCCCGATCTTCGCTCCTTTCGCCGCGAGCTAAAAACATACTTTTTTGAACAAGCTGGCCTGGCCTGATGGGGGACTGGGGGAGTTGTTATTGTTATTTTATTGGGGTTTTAAGATGTATTAATTGTTTTTAGTATATGGGCATGTATTTAATTATTTTTTAACTTTTGTAATCCTGTATTTTTATTCTTGCCCTGTTCACCGCCCTGAGTCCTTCGGGAGAAGGGCGGTATAGAAATATTATTAAATTAAAATTAAATTAAATTAAATCATTCACTGTGATTGTAATGTCTTTTTATCTGATACAAACAATGCTATCCATGTAGCTAGAACAGGGGTCCTGGCAACTTTAAGACTTCGCAATTTTAAGACTTGTGGACTTCAACTCCCAGAATACCTCAGCTGAGGAATTGAAGTCTAAAAGTCTTAAAGTTGCCAGAGACCGCTGTACTGGAACATTTCTCCCAGGTTCCACCAGTAGGATCATATTTTGGTTTTGAATATGCAAAGCAGAACCTGGCATATTGTCTCTGAGAAGCATTAAACATGGCAATAACTGAGGCATGGGAAACCCAACTGTACAAAGAAAATACAGAATAGAAAAATATGAGCGGGCATGATCAAATTCTCAAAAAACCCTTTTTGCATTGGGTGATGTATCTCTTCAGTGAAATCATTATTGAACAAAAACCATATCAAATATGTCTTTTCAGACAATATGGATTCCCAGAAAAAAATCCTTCAAATTGGTATGGGTTTTTAATATTGTGTATTTAGCAGTTCGAAAGCACGTAAAAATGCAAGTAGAAAAATAGGGACCACTACGGTGGGAAGGTAACAGCGTTCCGTGCGCCTTTGGCGTCTAGTCATGCCGGCCACATGACCACGGAGACGTCCTCGGACAAGCGCTGGCTCTTCGGCTTTGAAACGGAGATGAGCACCGGCCCCTAGAGTCGGAAACGACTAGCACGCATGTGCGGGGGAACCTTTACCTTTACCTTTATTTAAAATGGGCAGATAGGTATATAAATTGTCTAAATAAATAAAGCCAAATTAGCACCATTTCTTTTTATTCAGATAAGATGTATGACAAGCTAATTTATTATTTTGACTAAATCCTGGGTGATATGATATGATTTTGGCACATGGTTTGGCCTTTACCTCAGAGGCCCCCAGGTATTTTTCAACTACAATGAAGGTAAGAGTTTTTGCCATTTTGAAAAAGTGACACAAACATTTTTGTATAACCTAAATCAGGCTTAACATGGTTTAGTAAAAAACAAAACAACACACACACACCCAAATTTATCTAAAAATGAACCATGACTTCCTCCAGGAAAAATCCAGAAAACTGTGATCCAATCAACATGTGAGATTTAATTGCCCTGAGACACCTCTGTTTTGATCATTTATACATTAACTGCAAATGGACCTTGTAGATTCATATTGTTAACATAATTTATGAGTAGTGTTAAATGACTTTGCGACCCAAATTGATGAAAGATACAAACTTTCCATGGTTTAATATTCTAAGATTTTACCTTGGTTTACATTTGTTTCTGTATTAAGCTCTAAAGTATCAATCACTGCCTGGGAGTTCTTTTTTTACTTTATTTTTAAAGTGGCACAAAAAAAAATATTCCATGAAGCCTGTGTGCTTCTTTCTCCAGGCTTATGCAGATGTCAAAATATTCCTATGGGAAGACCAGACCTATGGAATGAATTTGATAGTCTTTTAGATTAAGTCATTTGTATGTCCATTTAATGATAAAAATGTGGTCATAAAAATAATTTAATAAAGGTGAAACTGAGACAGGACAATTTTGGCATACCTCATGGAACTCTCCTGGAGGATTTAATTTGCTTATGGAAAGACAGCTATATTTCTTCTAGAGGCACAATTCCTAAGTGTACATTCACACTGATTTCAAAGGGAAGCAAAGTATGGCTTCTTCTTCTTAAATTCCAAGATGCTGGTAGACCTTGAAATGGTTAAAAAAAAATCAGAGCAGTCCTCATATACATGAAATCTTGACTCTTTTTTAACACAATAGCACTGATTTATTCAGGATTTGTTAAGAAATGAAACAACTATTTCAAAAATTAAAATATCTGATTTATTAAGACATGGATATGTTACTACTAGGTAATATTTCTACCCTTCATTCAATAAAAATGGATCACTTGTCATTTCAGTTTGAGAAGAAAGCAAGTCAAGTCATCTCCAAATGTTAGATGTTTCTTAAACACAGTAAAATGCTTTCATCGGTTACCACTCTTTTCATTAACCCCATGTCACCCCCTATAGCATTGCTTTCTTCTTTTAGATCTGAAACTCACCATTGCCCAAAAAGGGAAGGCAAGGTACATTAAACTGATATTCATCCTTAGTTGCTTTTGGCCCTGATCACAAATGGCAAAGGAATGAATAATGGCAGGTGGAGCTGAGATTGCCAATGGTCAACAGTTGACCTTTTATAAGGAAGGGTGCATTCATAGTGCTTGAAATGTCCAGCCTCTCATTATTGACCATGGAAACCATTAGTAATCTCCAGCCTCCATTTAGTCCCACAGAGTACTTAGCATTTGGCTCTGATATTACGTCTACATGCAGAAAAACAACATTGTTCTTCTGAATCCTGGCATTAGACTTCTTCTGAGTACGTCAGTAGTTTTCAGTGGCTCTTAACAACATACTAATATTTATTTAGTTTGAGGTATGTAGGGATTTATGCAATTCTTTTGAAATTTAAAAGATACTTTTACTATTGAGAAGACATAAAGGAATAGGAAAATGCTGGAAGCAAGAATCCTTTGATGTCCCTCCAATAAATGCAGTACAGACAGGCTTAATAGAAGCAGCTCACATAGTTGCGTGCCTCTTTATTAAGCTGAAGGAGACCAGACCACCCTCTAGTGGGACTGAACTGCATTTCATATTTCCATATTAAAGTGTGCTTTAATGTGTGCATTAGCTTCTTTTTGCTTGGAGAAAGTTTGCAGTTGAAATAGAATGCAGGGATAGCACATGTGCAAGATCTGAAAATATTCAAGTCACAAAGTGTAGCCAGGTCTTTTGTGTGATAATAATATTTTCTTCTTTGTAACCTTGATATGTTGAAATTGAACCCCCACAGTTCACAGCCAACTTGGCTAATGAGACCTCAGCATACCTAAAGGATATTAGGATAGGGAATGCTGCCCCAGAGTTTTGGAAAGCATCAGCTGATCTGGAATTTTTTAAATTCAAAAATAAATATTCAAATAGTGTTCTGTTTTGGAATGTATTCTATTTTGATTTTAAAATTTGGGGAGGGTTGTATTTTGTTATTCATTTTTTTCCTGATTTGATATGAGCTACAGATTTATCTAACATGAACTGGGTTAGTAATGCTGCACTGAATTTTTGAAGATTGCATGAAAGGGACAGCGGAAGTGTAAGACCAGAAGAAGCTGAGTTACAAACCAAGAAAGAAATTACAGGTTTTCATAATTAGCTAGCTCCTAAATATGATAAACATAAAGATAAATTTCTATGGAGATTCTCTGTCATCCAGGTCATGGTTATCCCAAAGGTGCTTTTTTTTCCAAAAGGCAATTGGACTTTGTTTTTTCTTGAAGACATTTTGCTTCTCATTCAAGAAGCTTCTTCTGGGAAATATATCAGGTAAAGATAAATTGTTGCTTGGATCTGGAAAAATTAGAGAATTGACAAGGTATGATTTCATGCATGAATATTCTTTGGAAGCTGGGCCAACCCTACTATTAGTCAGAGTGAGGCATTTGCTTCAAGTAGTAAATGCTGAGGGACAAAAAGAGCAGCCCCCTTCCCAGACTTATAACTACTCCTTTAGCCCTAAGATATACTGTAGCTACTCCTTTTCCAGTAAAGCCAGAAGTATTCCTTCTATAAAACATTATTCCTAAGAAACCAGAGACAATCAACTAGTCCAAAAGAGAAAAAGACTCCAGCATCTCCCCATCAGTAATCTGCACTCAGATCAGCATAGATTAATTCCAAGATCAACTTCAGATCAAGAATCAAGTAAGCAATACCCCAATCAAGAAACTGCCAAAAAGCCATCGGTAAACAGCCCAACCAAAGAATCTCTAAGATCGCTCTCACCCACACAGACAGGAGACACCAGAATATAAACTGACAGCAAACAGCACTCCTTACTAGCACGAATGATGATACCTAATTAGGGTAATGAAACATCTGCAAGAAAACAAGCAAGCTCAGAGAGCACCAAGGACCCCTCAAACTGGATTTTTACAGTTTCTCCCTTGCAAAAATTTTCTGTGATGTAAATTATATAGATTGGCTTCCCAGAACTTTATAACCAGCATTCCTTTGTATTTATTTGAAGAATTGTATTTTCATCTGTTTCTTTATCGAGAATTGTATGTGTTTGATTAACTGTGTGGTCTGTTTGGGGAAAGTCTCAAGTAAATCTCAGAAGGGAACTGTGTGCCCAGGATTGTATCCTAAAGTTAAGAGGAAGAGCAGTAATTAATTTTCAGATTCTGTTATCCTCCAGATACATTAAAATTGTCATTATCTAGAATGACCAGTGAAAGATATCAGATCCAAGAGGACTAGAATAATGAGACAATAGAGTCTGTATACTAAAATTGTGGGCAAGATTTATTTATTTACTTAGGAAATCTATATGTTGCTCACTTGACTCTGTGAAAAGAGTAATCACTATGACTATGGAACATTGCCAACACTGATAAATGTACGCTAGTTGCCAAGCACCCAAAATGTAATCCCTTTACTGGGGGCGGGCACCGCCATCAGAACTCTGGAACTGAATCGTAAATAGTGCTGAGAAGGTCCATCATGACTTCAAACAGTTGCTAAGTGACTGGTCACTAAGTGAAGATTACCTGTATTTGATCTTAATAGGGTTAATTTTTTTTTAAAAAGAACAGCTACATAATCTGGAGGTGCTCCTAAAATCATCCCTATCAAAACAGCCCAATATAAGTTCTAAAAGCAATAATATCTATTTACCACTTTGATGGGTATATCAGCTATGCACTTCTCTGAACTACAACATTCACAAGATTCAGTTTAGGCCCAGATATATATATTTTTAAGTTTTCAACTTACAACCACAACTGAGCCCAAAATTTTTGTTGCTAAGTGAGACGTTTGTTAAGTGAGTTTTTCCCCATTTTATGACTTTTCTTGCTACATTTGTTGAGTGAATCACTGCAGTTGTTAACTTAGTAACATGATTGTTAAGTGAATCTCACTTCCCCATTGACTTTGCTTGTCAGAAGGACACAAAGAATAATCACATGACTCCGGGACACTGCAACCATCATAAATGTGAGTCAGTCATCAAGCATCTGAATGTGACCATGGGGATGCTGTAAAAATCATAAGTGTGAACAATGGTCAAAAGTCACTGTTTTTAGTGCCATTGTAACTTCCAACGGCCACTAAGTGAATTGTTTCAAGTCGAGGACTACCTGTACATAGTAACAGAAAAAGAAAAAGAACTAAAACACAAAGAAAATTACAATACAAATACATAAATTCTCAAGAAAAAAATACATAAAAGTGCTTTCAAAAAAGGAAAAAAATACCCTTATAACAATTAACAGTTACAATTTTGTATCTACTTATCTTCCATGATGTTTATAACTACCACTCTTTTTAATCTGCTGTATTTTGTATGTGTGAGTTCCATAATTGGTCATATTTGTCCATACAAAGTCTACATCCACAAGCAATCTGCTCATAGGTGACAAATGTAATCAGCTTTTCAGTCCATTGCATAAAAGGAGCCATACATTTAGGTTTCCAATGCTGCAACATTAGTCTTTAGAACCATTTACATTATTTGGTTATCAAATTCTATGAAATAGGAATGTAATTCAAGAGAATATTATCCTCTGAAAAATTTAGCTTTGGTTGTATGTCATATTTATATAGTACACTACTTTCTCTCAAAACTTAATAAGTATAGGATAACATAAAATGTCTTATAAAGAATCATTGCCCTTATTTACATCTCCATCAGAATACATATACAATTGAAGTGGAATCCAATACATTTTAAATATTATATTTTTGTTCTTTAAGTCATAGTTTGAGGTCCATTGACACTCTTGCTATAGACGTTTAAGGAGATTCATCCAGTCATGGTTGTCCCAAAAGTACTTTTTCAACAGCCAGCTTTCTTTGTTTTTGCTTGAAGACATTTTGCTGCTCATCTAAGAAACCTCTTCAATTCTGACATTAATAGACGTTAAGACAGTGTCTAGACGATATATAAATATATAAAACTCTAATTCTTTATGCCACTCACTTCTCAGCATCTGTATATCCAACTGATTTGTTGATAGCAAACATCTATAGGAACTATTAGTAGGGGCTTTTTTCTGTTTTAAAGGATTTAAGTTGTTCTAGTACACAGGTGTCAAACTCGATCACGTCATGTGACATATTGTGATGTATCACAATGTTTTTTTTCCGTTGCAGAGCTGGGGTGGGCATGGCCTGTGTGTGACGCATGCGGCCCACAGGCTGC
The DNA here is from genome assembly GCF_947247035.1 of Vipera ursinii. NCBI lineage: Eukaryota > Metazoa > Chordata > Lepidosauria > Squamata > Viperidae > Vipera > Vipera ursinii. The sequence continues at coordinate 20,837,394 of NC_139514.1, forward strand.
CAGTTGGACACCCCTGTCCTAGTACCTCAGATATCTCAGAAGTTGAAAAGCCATTGGGCTGTTGTTTACTTCCTAAGTTGTGCCAGACTCTCTCTGACTTCATGGACTACAGCACATGAGTCCTCCCTGTCCTTCACTGTCTTCCAGAGTCCTCCCAATCCCATACTCACAGCATCAATGACTCTATCTGTCTCATCCTCTGTTGTCCCTTCTCCTTTTTTCTTCAGTCTTTCTCAATATCAGGTTCTTTTCCAGCAAGTTCTCTCTTCCCAGTTGGCGGTCAAAATATTTGAGCTTCAGCTTCAGTATCTTTCCTTCCAAAAAAAAAACAGTCAGGGTTCATTTCTTTCAAGATTCAAGGATTTTATCTCCTTGCAGTCCAAGGGACTTTCAAGAGAGCCATTGGTTCACAGTTTGATAATTCAGAATACAATCCAATTTTACTCTGAATGAATCAGAAGATGCCCAATTCAATTCAGAAAAGCACAAACTTGCCGCCCTAAACTCTGCATGCTTCCCATAATTTAGCATGGTAAATGTGTTAATGCTTAAGATAATACCATAACATTTTCAGAGCAATAGATCTTTCTGAAGTATGAAGCTTTCCCAATTTCATGAAATATGTAGAAAAATTATCCTTTAAATTTTGATTTAAAAAAAACTGGTTATATTGTTTTTGGATAACCATAGAATCACATGATATCTGCAGCACAGACATCAAATCTGCCATATCTCAAATACAGTTCTTATCTATAACATGTGTAAAAACATAGTGCACTATATCTGTGAACACATCTTGACACTGTAGAGATTTTATAATTTAAAAAATCTGCCAATTAACAGGACAAAAGTAAACGATTTATTTTGATAGTTACATTCAAAGGTAATGTTAGGGGAGAAGAGGAGAGAAGAACATTATGGCAATATTGCCTTGTAAGAATTATATATTAACAAAAAGTAACAGTGACAGTTCTAGCAGAAAGCTAAGGCCTTAGATGTATGGATTAAAATGGAATGTGTTAGATAAAACTAAACAGGAGGACAAATAATTATGGAAGAATAGTATCTATATTTCTGCTTCCAAGGAAGGCCCTTCAAACACATCAGCTCATAACCTTGGTGGAGCAGTGGGCTAATGCCTCCCTAAGTAACACCAGCTGCCTGCAATTAGTGCAGGTTCGAGTCCCACCAGGCTCAAGGTTGACTCAGCCTTCCATCCTTCCGAGGTAGGTAAAATGAGGACCCAGATTGTTGGGGGCAATAAGCTGACTTTGTAATAATGCCGCTGGGGGGGGGGCAAAAGCCCTAATAAGCAGGCATATGCATAGAATGAAGGCTACTGCTAAGCTTGAAAGCCGCCCTGAGTCTTCGGAGAAGGGCGGGATATAAATGGAATTAAAATAAATAAATAAATAAATAAATAACCTTGTCAAACAGCACAGTATATTCTGCAGGGAAGCTTGCTTTTCCCTGTAAAGCTCTCAAAAGTCTTTGTGATTTTCAGTGTTGTTCTTGGAGATAATCCCAGTCTATTTTATGGATCCCTATAATTGGCCTGAAGCAGTGCTTTTTTTGTAAAAGAAAAAGGTGCCGGAACTCACACATGTCATACAACCCGCCTTGCCTACCCTACAAGGTTCCATCCAAAAAAGGTACCGGAACTCCGTTCTGAGCGTTCTATGACAAAAAAAGCCCTGGTCTGAAGTATTTAATTTTCTTGGGGTTCAAGATTCAGTTGAATCCAATACATATCTCATGAATGGCAATAAAAATAACTAATTTAAACACATACCAAGTTTAGAAAGAATACAATAAAACAAAGGAAGATACTCAAACAAAAGAAAACGTGGGGTTCTTAAATAAGTTGTTTTGAAACTCTTCATTTTTTTAAAAAAAAAAATCCCCTTTGGAGGGCTCTAGGGAGATGTCAGTGAGACAGTATTATTCCCTGGACAAGAAAGACCAAACTATTTGATGTGGGATGTAGGGATCTTGTTTTGGAGGGATTTGCATAAAATCAATTCATTAAGCATAGAAAAATCTTAAGTAATCTATTTGCTTTTTTTATTTTTGTCTTCCCACTCAAAAAAAAAGTTGAAACATTATTCTACTAAATTTTTGCTGCTGGTTTTTGGTGGAGCAATCTGGTAGGGCTCCAGGATTTTCAGGAAAATTAGTTTTCAAGAAAATACACTCCAGATGTTGATGAAGAAACAGTTCACTTTTATCCAATGGACATAGAATTGAGGGTGAAAGTGGATACCAGTCTCGGTATTTACTGCTTTGTATGCAAGATTTTCAGAGTATCTCCCCAATGTTTCTTCTCTTGTAAGACAACAACTGGTTGATCGTTCAGTATTGTTGGCACAAGTTTCAGGTATGTGGCATTTTTAATACATCAAAACCCACAATACATAGTTTTGAAAGAAAGAAAGAAAGCTCACTATATTCTACAGAAATGGCTTGCTATGGGTTTCATTATTCCCCAAGACCATAAAACTTTTTTTTTACTTCTCAGTCTCATCTTTTATAAAATATAACTGCTGACAGGGACCAATTTGAAGGCATGAAAACAAATAAAAAATCCTTGTAGAATGTTTTGCAGATTTATAAATAATCTAGAAAAAGCTGCAGAAACAAAATGTTTTCCTTGACTGCACAGCTGAATTTTAAAAACATATCACTTTTTTCCCCAACCCACATTTTAGTCTTTTTCCTTTTCCAAGTTATTTGGCAAAACCCACATCACATGTTTCTTCTGGATCTGGGATTGCTTCGATAGGGGGTTCATTTCTGCTTGACATGTGGTGTTCAAAAACTCTAATTTGCTTGGTTTGATTAAAATCCTACAAAAAATCTAAAATGGTAATATAAAACAAACAGACCAGAGCTAAAGAGCTTGGCACATGTGTGAAAAACATTGTTTCTGGGCTTTTCCAGTCCCAAATCTGTACTTTAAAGCAAAGCATCAACTGGTTTCACGTGACCTCAGTTAGGTGCAATGTAAAGAAAACAGGGAAAGCCGCACCCTAGTGTTGATACAATATTTTAGCAACTGAAGTCTTTTGGCTGGCAAGCAGAATTATTATTCCATGGGAACAGGACAGAAAGGTAGCACATACATTAAATAAATACAAATCACACCAATTTATTCTAGAAAACCCTCAACGGATAATTGAGATGTCCCCACTCATCGGTTTTAGTTCTTCCTACTGCTTACTGGGATTCTACTAATCAAAGATGTTGCTAGATGAAGGCATTTTCATTACAGTAATAGTAGTAGTATGTCCACTTCCTATTTTTGAAACGAGTAAAATTAAAAGACTATACTAAAATAAGTTAATATGATTAGAGAACTGTTGTAAGAAGGTGCCAAGATGTTTTCAAACAATATTTGAAGATCTTTCCTAATGATTCAGCAGTCCATGGTACAACCATCGATTTCTTCCTCCATAGTCACTCAACTTCAATTTGCAAATCACAATATTTTTTTTATTTTTTTCTAGCTGTTTTCTCTTCAATTCATGCATCATCTGGTCAGCCAGATGTTCAGATTGGGTTTGGCATTTTTGTCTACATATTGACTCATTTCCAAGGACCTAGGATAGAAAGATCTGGATGTTATTGGTGTTATAGATATCGTCACCGGATGGAAGATGTTCCAAGTAAAGCTGCCTTTTGCAATTGACTGATGAATTTGTCGATGCCAATGCTGTCCAAATAGTACTTTGGTTATTTCAGGATTGCACCCAGGGCTCCTAAAACTATTGATACTACCTTTGCTTGCTTTTGCTACAGTCATTCTATTTGTAGGTCTTTGTATTTTGTTAACTTCTCTAGTTCTACTTAAGCCTGGGTAGCTTAAAAGCAGCAACTGTGAGAGGGATCTTGAAGTCTCAGTAGACACTCAATTAAATATGAGCCAACAATGTGCAGCAGTAACCAAAAAAGCCAATGCAATCCTAAATTACATTAACTGGTACTAATAAAGCCTTAGTAAGACCACACCTAGAATACTGAAACCAATTTTGGTCTCCACACTATAAAAAAGATGCTGAGACTCTATAAAAAGTGCAGCAAAGAGCAACCAAATGATTAGGGGACTGGAGGCACATATGAAACATATGAAGAATGGTTACAGGAACTGGGGATGACTAGTCTAGTGAAGTGAAGGACCAGGGGAGACATGATAGCAGTGTTCCAATATCTGAGGGACTGGAGAGAGGAGGGGGTCAACCTATTTTCCAAAGCACCTGAAGGCCAGACAAGGAATAAATGGAAACTGATCAAGGAGAAATTCAACCTGTAAATAAGGAGAAATTTCCTGACAGTGAGAACAATCAACCAATGGAACACAGTGGCGTAGCGTGGGGGGTGCAGGGGGGGCCGGCCGCACCGGGTGCAACATCTGGGGGGGCGCACTCGACGGCGCCGGGATCCGGCAGGGCGGAGGCACCGGAGCCCCAGCCGGGAAGGGCCTGACGCCCCACGGCACGCCACACACACACACACACACACACACACACACAAACACACAGCGTGACTCCTTCGGGCCGCTCCGACCGGAAACTCCATAGGCCACAAGTCGGAGGCGCTCTTCTTTGCCCGGCCTAGAAGGCTCCGGGGAGCCAGGCCCGGCTGGAGCCTGAAGTCATCCGGTCCCCGGGGCGAGCCGAGTCCCGCCGAAGACAGCCTTCGCCAAGGCAGGGGCGATCAACTTACCGGAGCGGCTTTTTTTCCCCCCCGCCTGGGTTTACATTTCATGGCTGCAAGCCCAACTCTCTTCCTCTCCTCCTCCTCCTCCTCCTCCTCCCCCCCCCACAGTCCTCTCCCGCCCAATCGGAACCGGCTTTTTCTGCCCGGCGGAAGCCGCCAGTTGTCCAGAGAGCTCCTCTCCGAGCGCTAGCCCTGCGGAGAGGCCAGGAAGGTGAGGGGGGGCGGGGACGCACTTCAGGACAACCTCAGAGCAGGACCGGGCTTGTCTCGGCTTGTCCCTCGCCGTAAAAGGAGCCGGTCAGTTTCCTCCTGGCTTCCGGAGCGCGCTAGAGAAGGGAAGCGCGCCCCGTTGCCGCTCGCCGCGGGTTGGGAACTGCAGCGCGGAGAGAGCTATAATTATCTGGGCCTGGGAAGGGATGAGTCCTCCTCACAAAAGGAGATTCCCCTGGGTAACAGGGGTCGGCAACCTTGGCTCTTTTATGACTCGCGGACTTCAACTCCCAGAATTCCCGAGCCAGCTACGCTGGCTCGGGAATTCTGGGACTTGAAGTCCGCGAGTCATAAAAGAGCCAAGGTTGCCGACCCCTGCAGTGGCGTAGCGTGGGAGGTGCAAGGGGGGTCGGCCGCACCGGCCGCAACATCTGGGGGAGCACACTCGCACTCGCAGCTCTCTGCCCTTGCCTGGCTCACTCTCTCTCACAGCAGTGCTGGCTGTGCGAATCCAATCCGAGCCGCCGGGTCACCGTCCACTGTGGAGGGGGGGTGCCAGGCGTGCGGTGCGGAGAGAGAGCGAGGGACTATCTGGGGGAGGGACAGTGCAGCGGCCGCCCAGCAGGTTAGGGGGCGCAAATTACTTGCCTTGCCCCGGGTGCTGACAACCCACGCTACGCCACTGATGGAACAGACTGCCTTCAGATGTTGTTGGTGCTTCATCCCTGGAGGTTTTCAAAAAGAGAATGGACTGCCACCTATCAGAAATGGTGTAGGCACTCCTGCTTGAACAGGGGGTTGGATTAGATGACCTACAAGTTCTCTTCCAATTCTTCTGTTCTGTTCTGTTCTGTTCTGCTCTGCTCTGCTCTGCTCTCCTCTGCTCTCCTCTCCTCTCCTCTACTCTGCTCTGCTCTGCTCTACTCTACTCTACTCTACTCTACTCTACTCTACTCTACTCTACTCTACTCTACTCTACTCTACTCTACTCTACTCTACTCTATTCTATTCTATTCTATTCTATTCTATTCTATTCTATTCTATTCTAGGACTGCCACATCAACTATCCAGACTTTTTTGTCTTTCTTACAGACAATTCTTAAGTCTGGGGTGTTATGTGGCAAGTGCCTGCCTGTTTGAATTGTAAAGTCCCAGAGCAATTTAGCTTCTTCCTTTTCTATGACTTTCTATGACAGTTCTTGCTTGCAGGCAAATGATATTTCTTGCAGATCTTCCAATGCAGCATTGTTGCTAGTTTGTCATGCCATTGCTTGTAATCAATCCGTGCAATCTTCTTGCAGCAGCTAACCAGGTGTCCCACTGTTTCTTCAACTTCCTTGCATAGGCAGCATTTGCTGTCTGTTGCTGTCTTCTCAATTCTGGCTCTGTATGCATTCGTTCTTAAGACTTGGTCTTATGCAGCCAGAATTAGCCCTTTTGTCTCTTCAACTTTCCTGCTCTTAGCCATTGCCAGGTCTTATTATGATCTGTTTTCCCTGCTATTTTTAATGTATTGGCCACATAATGCTTTGTCTTCTAATGCCTCCATTGTGTTTTTCATTTGGTCTTTCTTGTAAGCCAGTTTGATTTCTTTAGTAGTCAGTAAGTCTTCCTGGAATACTAACTTCAGTGCATCTTCTTCACTGTCCTTCAGATATTCTTCCAATAGACATTTTTCTTCTTTAGCCATCTGATGTACTTGCAACATTCCAAGCTCACCTATTTTCCTTGGTAGGTAGAGCCTGTCTATATTGCTACGAGGATTCATTATCATTATTAATTTTTTTTGTCTTCCTACTGATGACTTTTAGTTGTGCTTGAGTCCAGTCCACTATTCCAGCTGTGTACCTAATGACTGGAATTGCCCAGGTGTTGATTGCCTTGATGATATTTCCTCCATTGTGTTGTTGCTTTTGTTTTTGTTATTGTTGTTACGGTTATGGTTGTTATGATTCATCCCACAGTCAATCAGATGTTCAAACAGGATTTGGCATTTTTGTCTACCTATCAAGTCCTTTCCAAGGACCTGGAATAGGCAGATGTGGATGTTTGATGTTGTTGTTGTTGTTATTTAGAAGTGGACTTTCTCAGTTGCAACCTAAAATAATCCAGTCCACTCTATCATCTCAGAACTGAAACACTCTCATTCATCTGTATGTCACATCCACTGATAGCTTTTCTCAGAGTATAATTTTTGAGTGAGCACATTGTAAAAAGAACATGAAAGATAACAACTAAGTTTCCATTTTGACTTTGGAAGCTTTAAAAAGATTTTGGCATGGTAAAGAGAACAATGCACTGATTTATTAACAGAATAACTCTACTCTCTTTTTTTAGTATTAGATTTATACATATTTGTATAGGAGAGAACAGATGTGCAGTATATGGCCAAAATATTTGTAATAGTGCAAATTTCTTTTCAATAGTCTCCAGCAGAATTGAAGACATACTATGTTATAGCATATGGTTCTTTTATAGTATGTTACATTTGCAAAAATGTATATACATAATGGCATTGATTTTAAAGTGGAAACAATATTAAAATCTGCTATCCAAATTGTAGGTTTTCTTTAAAGTAAATTTCATTGACATGAATGGTGCCTGAAGTAATCTATTTCAAAGAATCAGAAAGTAAGGCAGCATCTATCATGATGACTCAGCAGATTTCACTAGCTTCACTGAATGTTATGGGAATATAGCTGACAGAGTTCTAAAATGGCCGGTGCCTAGATGTGCACCAGCCACATGTGGAGTTCGATTTCAGAGTTCCCAGTCATGCCACCCCAACATATCTCAAATATTTCCCTATATACAATTTCCCTATTCCCTAAGAATTAAGGTTCAGTGGAATTCAATAGTAATTAATATATTTAATAGTAATTCTTTAAATAACTTTTACCTTGCTGCCCTTTTATCCATAAACATTCAGAGTATGACTGGCCCAAAGGATGATAATGGCCTAAAACATGCCGGTGGGACGATTGAAGTAGGTTTATTTATTTATATCCCACCTTTATTCATTTTATAAATAGCTCAAGGCGGCAAACACAACTAAAACTCCATCTTTCTCCTATTTTCCTCACAGCATCAACCTTGTGAGGTTGGTTGAACCAAAGTGACTGAACCAAAGTCACCCAGCTGGTTTTTATGAGTAGAATTCACCATCTCCTGGCTTGAAAAGTTAATGAAATAATTTTTTGTGTGAAGTTTCCATGAGAACATCCAGGAAAGGTATAATGATGCTGTTCATAGAACAAATGTTCAAATTTGTGTGCTGATATAACTCTATAACCTGGGTATGCTTTTTCTCTTAAGAACTTAGCTTTTGAATATTAAAAACATTTTGCATCAAGAAAAGCGCATTGCTTATTCCTTCTGTCTGTGATGTTTGTATCTTGTTTCTCAAAAATGTTTTTCAGATTACTTCTCATTTGGAAACACTCAAATTCTTTGTATAACTTCAAATGTGATTGCAGCTACAAATTTCTTCCTCAGTTTTTAAAATCCATTTGACGTGTGGCAAGGAGTTGGAATATATAAATACAAAGTTTTGTGTTCCCCACATCTGCAGTTCCATTATAATCCTCCATCTGTAACGTAAACAAAGAAAAATTAATCAGAAACATTAATTCCAAGGAGCATTCTTTCTTACATGGTTAGACTGTCTGGCTGAAAAAGCTAAGAATATAGTCCTGTGTATATTTGTTCTACCAAAGCAATTTCACCTTAAGCACAGCATGCACACATGAAAAGCAGCTTTAGTTTTGCTTCCAGACTTTCCAACAATATATGAATATTGTACACAGGTGCAGGTGGGATCAGAACATGACATACAAAGGACAAAGTTTACCTTAGGCTGCAGTATAGCAAAAGCCTTGTTGAATTAGATTGGGTAGCGGAGTGGTGAAATACTACTTGTGGACATCTCCAAATTTGCTAATCCCTCGTGGGCTTTGACATAGAAAGTATGTTTCTGCATCCCATATGATGCAGTGTTTAATTGTTGGGGCCAAGAGCATGCCAGCCTTGTCAGATCATTTAGGATGGGCTAATTGTAAAGAGAAAGTCCCTGTGCCATGAAAGATTTTAGAGATGATCTTGAATTACAACTGGAAGCCTATAAAAGAGCAATGTTACATGGATATATCAAAGAGTACCCACTATTTCTGTTCCCATCTTCTGGATCAGTACCTGAGAGATTTTCCAGGGTCATCCTATGCAGCAGTTGTGTAACTACCCTAGAAAACAAGTTTTATTTATTTATTTATTTATTTATTTATTAGTTTTTATAAACCGCCCTTCTCCCGAGGGACTCGGGGCGGTGTACAGAGGAAGGAAGGTATACAGACCGAACAATAAAATAATAAGAAACACTAATGAACACAAACTGGGACCCCAATTAACGCTATCATGCCAGGCCAGCCTGCTGGAACAGGAAAGTTTTTAAGTCGCGACGGAAGGTACGGAGGTCAGGGGCCATCCGGATTTCGGTAGGTAAGGTGTTCCAGAGGGCTGGCGCACCCACTGAGAATGCCCTCCCCCTGGGGGCCACCAGCCGACATTCCTTGAGCGGTGGCACCCTGAGGAGGCCCTCTCTGTGGGAGCGCACAGGACAGTGGGGTGCTGACATCGGCAGAAGGTGCTCCCGTAGGTAGTCCGGACCCATGCCATGTAGGGCTTTGAATGTCATTGTTAGCACCTTGAACTTCACACGGAAGGCAACCGGAAGCCAGTGCAGCGCACGGAGGAGAGGTGTGATATGGGAGTATCGGGAGGCTCCCAAGAGTGTCCGTGCCGCCGCACTTTGCACCAGTTGAAGCTTCCGAGTGGATCTCAAGGGCAGCCCCATGTAGAGAGCGTTACAGTAGTCTAGGCGAGATGTCACAAGGGCATGGGTGACTGTACGTAAGGAATCCAGGTCCAGATAAGGCCGTAGTTGGCGAACTAGTCGAACCCGGGAGAAGGCCCTCTTGGTCACAGCTCCAATGTGGTCTTCCAGGGAGAGCTGCGAGTCTAGGAGGACACCCAGGTTGCGGGCCCTATCAGCAGGGGGAAGTAACTTGTCCCCAATGTTAAGCAGTGGGACGTTCTGAATCTCCTGGCTTGCCGGTACGTACAGCCATTCAGTCTTGTCCGGGTTCAGTTGAAGCCTGTTTCTCCCCATCCATTCCCGGACCGCTTTCAGGCAGCGGGACATCACGTCTAGGGCATCACTGATATTGTTAGGAGTTGAGATAAAAAGCTGGGTGTCATCAGCATACTGATGGTACCCTACTCCAAAACTGCGAATGATCTCACCCAGCGGTTTCATGTAGATGTTGAACAGGAGAGGCGAGAGGACCGACCCCTGAGGGACTCCGCAAGCGAGAGGCCTCGGGGTCGACCTCTGTCCCCCTGTCAGCACCGACTGCGAGCGACCCTGGAGAAAGGAGGAGAACCAACGCAGAACCGTGCCTCCCACTCCCAGTCCCCTGAGGCGTCGCAGCAAGATACCATGGTCGATGGTATCGAAAGCCGCCGAGAGGTCTAATAAGACTAGGACAGAGGAATGGCCCCTGTCCCGGGCTCTCCAGAGATCATTCATCAGAGCGACCAATGCCGTCTCCGTGCTGTAGCCTGGCCTGAAACCCGATTGGTACGGGTCTAGATAAACCGCTTCATCCAGGATCTGAGGAAGTTGGTGCGCCACCACGCTCTCAACAACCTTCGCAAGGAAGCGAAGATTGGAGACTGGACGAAAGTTATTCAAAGAGGATGGGTCCAAGGTGGGCTTCTTGAGGAGAGGTCTCACCACCGCCTCCTTCAAGGCGGTGGGGAAGTGACCCTCACTCAGAGAAGCAGAGATGACCGCTAGGAACCAGCCTCGTGTCGCCTCTCGAGCTGCATAGGCCAGCCAGGAAGGGCACGGGTCCAGTAAGCATGTGGAGGAGCTCAACCTTCTCATAATCCTGTCCACTTCCTTAGGAGTTACAGGATCAAATTCTTCCCAGATGACGTCGACAAGACTGTCCATGTCTTGTTCTTCCATCTCAGCCCAGTTGGAGTCCAGACCAGTTCGAATCCGAGCGATTTTATCCAGCAGATATTGACCAAATTCCTCGGCTCGACCCTGCAAGGGTTCCTCCCTCACCTCTTGGTTTAATAGGGAGCGAGTCACCCTGAACAAGGCAGCCGGGCGATTATCTGCGGACGCGATGAGGGTGGAAAAGTAGTTGGATTTTGCCACCCTTATCGCAGCGAGATAAGACCTGGTGAGGATTCTTAGTCGCAATCGGTCGGATTCGGATCGACTGGACCTCCAACGGCTCTCTAGGCCCCGTCTCCGACGCTTCATCTCCCGGAGCTCCTCGGTGAACCATGGGGCTCGCTGGGATCTGCGCCGGGTCAGAGGCCGCAAGGGTACAACTCGGTCCAGAGCCTCCGTGGCTGCCTTTTCCCAGGCTTCCACTAAGGCTTCCGCCGAGCTGTGAGCAGGGGGTGCATGCGAGTCCCTAAGCGCTGCCTGGAACTTATCAGGGTCCATTAGGCACCTAGGGCGGTACCATCTGACTGGCACCGTGCACCCATGGTGGGGGGTGGCAAGGGGGAAGTCTAGCCGCAGGAGGTGGTGATCGGTCCATGACAGGGGCGTAATAGTTGTGGCACCCCCACCGACATCATCACGCCACCGTCCAGACAAGAACACCAAGTCTGGGTTGTGGCCTCTCTCATGAGTCGGCCCAGAAATTATTTGCAACAGGTCCATGGCCGTCATGGAAGCCATGAACTCCCGAGCCAGTTCGGACGATCCTCCCAGGGACGGTAGATTAAAGTCGCCCAAGACCATGAGTCTTGGGAATTCAACCACCAACCCTGAGAGGACATCGAGTAGCTCGGGTAGGGCCGCCGCTGCACGATTAGGTGGTAGGTACGCCAGCAGCAAACCCAACTGCGCCCCTGGGCCGAATCTCAGTAGGAGAGACTCACACCCGACCATCTGAGGGACGGTGGTCTCTCGCGGGCTAAGGGATTCCCTGATGATAACTGCCACTCCCCCGCCCCTCCCATGAGCCCGGGGCTGGTGCAGTACCTGGAAACCTGGCGGGCAGAGGTCAACCAGAGGAACATCCCCCTCTGGGCCCAGCCAAGTTTCCATGATGCAGGCCAGGTCCGCATGCTCACTCTCCACTAGGTCACGAATGAGGTGAGCTTTGTTAGCTGCGGACCTTGCATTCAGGTAGACCAGCCTTAGCATGGGAGGGTGCGCACCTTTGCTCCCGGGTCCTCCGGGGGAGAACAGAGGGTCGGAGCGTCTCACCGCCTGTACAGAGCGGAGATGACACTCCCGGTGACGATACGGCCCTCTGTCTGTGCACCTTCTGCCATTCCCCACCATCCTAGGGATGGGACGTTTGTCAGTACGCCACTGGGTGTTATCGGCGACTGGTCCTCGTTGTACGCCGTCGCGAACGGCCGTGGGCCTGGCATGCGTTATGGTGGCTGGAAGGCGTGCCTTTCCCGCGCAACCATAGTCTCCTCCCTTCCCCCTCCCTAACCCCACAAAAAACTTAACTAAGAACTTAATCAGGGGCCTCTTGTTGGGCTTATGCTGGAGGCCCCTGACCCTGCCTGGCCATCTCTCAGAGGCCCAGTGGTTGGGCCCGTCATCAAGATTGGATGTGATGCAGGCGGGTCGCATCCAGGAGAGTGGGGAACCCCTGAGGGCGTGCAGTGCTATGCTAGAGTATTGAACGAGCATAGTCACAGGTGGTTCCGGGAAGGCTGTCCCCTGGATGGTGAATTTGCAGGAGGGTCGAGTCGGGTAGGTGCGTATCTGGATCGTCGCCCTGCCACTGCCACTTGGCCGGGCGAACCCCCAGAAGCAGGCCACTCCTCATCCTCTCACGATGGGTTGTGTCTCTGCTTCCGGAGGTGGTCCAGAACGTACTCTGGGTGAGGCATACCCCATAGAGCTCTCACCTCTATGGGGTAGCAGGTGTAAGGCCCAGCCACTCTGCCACTGTGGCTAGCACCCAGGCCCGTTATGTCCTGTGGGGAGAGAATGGGCAAAGATGGGTGAGAGTGGGCAGAAGGCAGGATGGAGGGATCCATTAATTGGCGTCAGCTCCGGTGGTTCAGCCGCCCCAAACAGTTCCCTCCCTGATCCTCTGGGCGTTGTTCCCGGCTGCAGTTCCATGGCCCCTATTGGTTGAGGACCGTCCAGAGCGTGGCCTCCCAGAGGTACGGGAGTCCCTGGTGTCATGCCCCTGGTGTTGCCGTCTCCGATCAAGGTGTCTCGAGGAGGTGGCTCGGGCCGTCGCCTCCATTGTCCAGCGTCTCCTTTGGTGTGAATCTTTCGGAGGCACCGCCGTCCAGGGGCAGCCCACGGTGGTCGAGACGCCGCACCGCTGTTACTAGCGTCCCTGTCAGGGCCTCTGTCAAGGCCCCTCGGAGGACGGTCGACCAGGGCCCAGAGCAACTGCCTCACCGCCCATGTCTTCGTTGCTGCCGCTACCGTTGTAAAGCTGGTCTGCGGCGTCTCCTTGAGGATTGTTGCAACGGCCGTAGCGGTACAGGGGGCGGGTCGAAGATGCCACGCCGTCAGTGCTACCGCCGCTGTCAAGGCCCCTGGGTGGCAAACGACTAGGCCTGGAGAAGCAGTCCCGGCCGCGGTCGTCTTCGCTGCCGCCTCTTCCACCGCCCAGCTGATCCGCGGCGCCTCCTCTGATCCTCGGAGACGCCGCCGCTGCCCGTTGCTGCTGCTGTTGGTTTCATTGCCGGCGCCTCCGCCGCACAGCTGATCTGCGGAGACGCCGCCCTTGCCCGGTGATCGGCATCGGAGGAGACCGCAGACCAGGGCTCGCTGGGCTCTCACCGCCGAAGATGCCGCCGCCACCCGGGAGCCGGTCAGGGGCAGAGCAGAGCCTTCGGCCCCTCCTGTATGGCTGCGAGGGCTGCCGTGGTCCAGGGCTGTCGTGGTCCAGGGGCGGGCCTCTCGACGCCGATGCCGCCGCCTCCGCCACCCAGCTGGTCCAGCTGGTCCGCGACGTCTCCGTCGATAGTCCGGAGACGCCGCCGTCCCCGGGAGCCGGTCAGGGGGCCGGGGCAGAGCAGAGCCTCCGGCCCCTCCTGGATGGCTGCGACGGCTGTCGTGGTCCAGGGGCGGGTCTCTCACCTCCGGCGCCGCCGATGCCTCCGCCTCCGCCACCCAGCTGGTCCAGCTGGTCCGCGGCGTCTCCGCTGATAACCTGGAGACGCCGCCGTCACCCGGGAGCCGGTGGGGGGGCCGGGGCAGAGCAGAGCCTCCGGCCCCTCCTGGATGGCCAGGGGGGCCTGGAGACGCCCCGCCGCCACCGCCATCGCCGTTGCCAGGCTCCCTGGATCAACGACCAGCCTGGGGGCTTGAAAATCGTCGCCGCAGCCGCTGCCATCCTTTCCGCTGGGGCCTCCGCCGCACAGCTGATCGGCGGAGGCGCCGCCCTTGCTCGGCAGTTGACAAGCGGCAGAGGCAGGGCGGAGGGTGCTGGCTCCGTTTATAACGGTCGCCAGCGGCCCAGGCGGCGGGGCAGGGATGTCCTGGCACCCCTGCAGTTGTTTCGGGAGGCAGCGGGCGGCATAATTACCCAGCTCATTTGCCCGAAATTCTTGCCCCACCCCAGGGGTCCATTGACGTCCCTGGGGGGCTCCTGGGGGGACGCCTTACTGTTGGGGGCTACGGAGCTCTCCCCAGCGCGTCCGCCATCTTCGGAGCCGGCAAAAAAAGTTATCTTGCTCTGATGTATTTTTAAAAATATTCTTCCTTGATTATGTTTCTGACAATCTCAAATGTTCCCTTTTATCCCATTTTTCACAATTGACTGATGGAATTTATACCATCCTGGTATAAATTGGAGAAACCTGATGTAAAATAGGATTTGAATAGTTTTTCTTCTGTGGAAAGTCACCCCCACACAGAGAAGGAAATATTAAAAGGGCAGAAAAATATATTTCTTCAAAGGATCTTAAAGAGGCAGAAAAGCATTCCCAGTTTTCTTAATAGCCTCAAGTATCCCTCCCCCAAGCAGAAAGAAATGCAGATGATAATCTTGTCAGAAAGACTAGAGCCAGGAAACTGGGATTAGGAAGAAAGATCCCTAGAATCAACACCAAAAATCTAAGAGTCCTCAGCCCCAGCCCCAGGATATGACCCTTGGGACATAATAGGATTAACCCACCACCATCAGAATACCAGAAAGGCACACTCAGACTCAGGTCAAAGTTCATGCCACAGGAATAACTCCAAACAAAAGGCTCCAGAGGGTATAAAAACCCACTCCCTACATGTGCTCGCTCTCTTTTCTTCCAGAGCCATCTTTCTGTCTGGCTCTCCTCTTCAATAAACTGTAACCTTCTTTCTAAAGCAGTCGCCATGTTGTTTATTCCCGGCTTCAACTGAACCATGATGAAGACTTTTCCTTCAACACTTCTTTCTATATAACTGGCAAGAATGTTGCTGTTTTTATTGTACAACTGTTATACTGTACTAATTCTTTTTTCTTCCCTTTTATTCCAAGCCTATCCAAAAAAGTTATTTTTATTCTCGGCAGTATCATTTGTCAATCTTGGATCATTCTAAAGTCTGGCTTTCCTGATACTATCTCTACAGTTACATCTCTACTGTTCTGTACTTACCTTTTTTATCTCACCTATATTATTTTTATAAATAACCCAAGGCGGCACATACCTAATACTGCTTCCTCCTATTTCCCCCACAAGAGGTTACTACATTTATTTAAACAAATGACAAGAAACAAACATGGATATTTGACCAGAACAATTTATAACTTTTGGGATGATTAAGATTCCATCCTATGAATGGAAGGACTCACTGGAGAAGAGCCTAATGCTAGGAAAGATCGTGGGCAATAGAAGAAGGGGACGACAGAGAATGAGGTGGCTGGATGGAGTCACTGAAGCAGTAGGCGTGAGCTTAAATGGACTCCAGAAGATGGTAGAGGACAGGAAGGCCTGGAGGAATGTTGTCCATAGGGTCGCGATGGGTCGGACACGACTTCGCAGCTAACAACAACAACAACAACCTATGAATGGATTACAATAACAGTTTGTTAATAGAGAGTTTTGAAATTTTAATTTTGTTCTGTTTCACTATTACTTTTTTCCCTGTTAACTCCTTTGTTCTTAATATAACATATGGAAGACAGTCAACAGGTTGCAAATAGATTTAGTAGTTTAAAAAATTTGGAAAGGCCTGTTTCGCAAAGGGTGGGAACTAATATTGTAATAATATATGAATCAGTATTTAACTAGAGGGCATAATATGTGTATAATGTTTGTGTGATGCACTTTTTTAATGCTTTGACTGTTTTGTGTTTTATGTTTTCTTCTTCTTTTTTATCTTCTTGGATATTTTTTTTTGAGTTTTGTATTTTGTACTTTAGCTTTGTCCTGAACAAAATATTTTTTTTTAAAAAAGGACAATGCTGTGAGGTGAGTTGGGCTGAGAGTAAGTGACAGGCCCAAAACCAGCCAGCCAGCTTTCGTGCTTAAGGAAGGCCTAGAACTCACAGTCTCCTGGTTTGCTGTTCATCTTTTCACCTCCTATATGTGTCCTTTAATATTTTCAGAAAGGTTTTTTTAAGTTATATTGGCCCTTTTTAATTTCTTCAGTTTTGTTTTCTTCTTCATAGGGATTTTTACAGTTGTATTCTGAGTATATCCTTTGTTAGCACTTCTCACTTACCTTGAGCAGTTTCTCTTATTTTCTTCTCTACACCCTGGGAAGCAGAGGAAGATTAAAGTTAAAGCACCTTCTTAAATCTTTTAAAACAATTTGCAGAACTGTATCTTTAACATTACAGTTAATTGGGTAACTGTGATACATTTCAAGGATTAAACTCTTATCATAAGAATAATTAGTGTTTCCATTGCAAGATTAACAGATATCATTTGAAGAAGGCTGTAGCAGGCCTTTATTATTTAAACTGCAAATGAAATGCAATGAAATTGTAAAAAGATGACATGTGGCATGATGCAAAAACCAGTGTAGGCAACTTTATAGGATGTCATAAAATATATCTAAAAACATATGGTTGGTTTTTTAAAAAAAAAAATTCAAGTTCATTTAAAACTAGTGATCTAAGCTGCACAACTCCATAGAATTTACATTTATTTCTACAGATCGCTAAAGTTACTGCAAAATGTTCAGGAAGACACTAAAATGTTGGAAATTAAGAAAAAAATAATCCTAAATTCCAAAAAAAATGGCTGCATAAAGCCTCACAAATACAAACTTTCTACAAATGTTCGATCCCAGAATGATCCATTTGCATGAACAAAAATCTAGTCTTTGGATGGGTAGGCTATTATTCACAAGTAATGTGCATCTCCTGAAATTACAGGGAAATTTACAGGTAAAATTTGAGGCAGCTCAAAAGGCCCCCAGAAATTGTGGCATTAAATTTAAATGGTAAACTTAAACTAACAGCAGAATAATTTCACACTGTTTCAATAGGGAGGAAGGGAGAAAATTGGTGCACACACTATGGGATATCACATCAGTAAAAAAATAAAAATGCCCATATCAGAACAATGCCCTCCTCAAGAGACCTAGTTCAGCAAGTACGCTATGGCACCGGATCCTTCTTAAAATAAAAAAAACAACAAAGTATAGATAGTCCTTGGCTTACAACTATTCATTTAGTGGCCATTTGGAATTACAACACCACTGAAAAAATCCCCTCTTTATACAGGCCATTTCCCACCACAATTAAAATCAGAAACAGCTTTCCTCTATTTGGAAATGGACAACATAGAAGAAAAATAGATGGTCTAAAATAGGCTTAACACTGTGACTAACATAAAGAAAGGCAAAAGAATGTCCTATAAAATTCTTTGCAAGCCAGCAGATAACAAAATGCTGGCCCTATCACATTTCTGATGTAGTTTCCCACATTCATCCATCGATTTAGGTCCTCCCCAAAAAATTATATACAGTGGTTGGGCATATAAAGAATACCCTGTGCTTAATTTATTCCACTTCTGTATTCAGTATATCATCTCTGCTTGACATATTCTGACTTTATTTTATATTAATGTGGGAACTGAAGCTCTGTCTATTTTTTATGAGTTCCACATTAAAAATGACAGGAGTTTCAGTCACACTGTCATGGTTACCATTGTTAAGTCATGGGCTCTGGTGAGCAGGAATGATGACACAAGACTGAGTACAGGGAAACTCATTCTTTTATACTTGCTGGAACTGTACTGGAGCTTGGGCTGCACCCAGCCACAATATATAGCCTAGCCCCTAGGTGGCAGCCAATAGGTTTGAACCCACGCTTGCCGCCTGGGGCTGACCAATTGGAGGACCGGAGAACAGCCTGTCTGGGTTGCTGGAGAGTTGTTAGCTCTTCTAGCAATGCACGTGGTGTAATACCACAAGCCGAAAACATAACACCCCTCCCTTCTTAGATCAAACTATGATACCCCAAAATAGTCTTAACAACAGTCAAAACTTATGAATCAGTCCCAACAACCATAATGAAATAATAACAAAAATAATAAATAATAATACTTAGAAATTTGTTGTGGCTACAATGACATTAAACAACATCTGAATGGCTTACCAATGCAGTAAAGACTACAATGAGATTAAACAATGTCTAATGACATGCTTACAAAGCATACTGGCAGTTTCAAAATGCCCCAGTTTGTGTAGGTAGTGGTACAAGTTTCAGAACACTATACATCTCTTTATTTTACAATATAGTCTGTGAGGTACACAGGAGGCTTGTGTGGCCTAGAGGAACGTCTTGGAGTTCCCCTCACTTTGTGGTCTATCAGCTTACCCAGTGGGCTGGGTAGACCCATGTCCCCTTGTGCTCCAGTGTCCAGGGGGATGGAAACACTATGGCTGGCCTCACCAGGTTGGCCCACCACAGAGTCAGTCTGTTCTGCAGAGTAGGCACAGCAGTTGCTGAGATTCAGCTGGCTCGCCTGGTCAGGGGTTTTACATTGCACTTCCGAGATTCCTGGTTTTTCTTCTGATTCCACTTCTGCTGAGAAGGGGAAACCCTGGTGGTTCCGGTGTGGGCTGGCTTGGCTACCAGTTTGAGGACCTTGGGAGGGACTTATGCCGCAGTCCTCACTTTGTGACTGTTCTGGAAACCTTTTTCTGAGTTGGTCGATGTGTCTTCTGACCAGTCACCCTCCCTCCAACCCCACTTCATAAGATAGGGGTCCGGATGCCTTGGTTACTTGACCAGGAACCCATAAATTTCCTGGCCCATAGTTTCTGGCCCAAACCCAATCACCCATGTGCAGCCCCCTTAGGGGGCTTTGGTCGAGAGGCTTCTGATGCCACTCTGTCTGGATGCAACCTGTCCAGTTTAGTAATTAAACGCCTTCCCCAATGTAGCTCAGAAGGGCTTTTACCTGTAGCAGTGCAGGGCATAGAATGCTGGCAGAGCAAAAAATCTGCCAATCTGTGATGCCAGTCACCTGTGACAATACACTTGAGTGCCTCCTTTGTTGTCCTCACCATGCGTTCAGCTTGTCCATTCGAAGAGGGATGAAATGGTGCAGACGTAGCATGTCTGATGAGGTTAGCTCTAAGAAAAGCCTGAAACTCAATAGCAGTGAATTGGGCTCCATTATCAGAAACTAAAACGTCAGGCAACCCATGTGTTGCAAAGAGTTTTCTCAGCACGTGGATGGTCCTAGCAGTAGTCATGTTAGGAACTGGAATTACTTCCAGCCATTTTGAGTGGCTATCCACTACTATCAGGAAAAGCTGCCCCTGAAAAGGCCCAGCGTAGTCTATGTGAATCCTAGACCAGGGGGTGTGCGTTTCCTCCCACCTGTGAATTGGGACCTTTGGCATTTCAGGCCTAGATTGCTGGCATGTATAGCAACCATGAACTTGATCCTCTACAGCCTTATCAAGGCCAGGCCACCAAAGGTAGCTTCTAGCTAAAGCTTTCATTCTGACAATGCCTGGATGGCCTTCATGTAAGGAGTGTAAGACTCTGTCTCTTAATGAAGTGGGAATTATGACTCTGTTCCCCCATAAAATGCAGCTCTTATGTGCAGACAACTCATGTCTCCTGACAAAATAACTTTGAAATTCAGAGCCTGGACTTTTTTCCAACCAGCCCGTGTATACCCAGGACAACACTCTACTCAGAATTTTATCTGTGGCAGTTTCAGCAGCGATATCCCCTGCGTGGAGGGGAAACTCAGGTAAGTCCTGTATGGACAATATTCTAGCAGCAGGAGCTGGATCAGGATCCATTAGTGGCAGTGGTAGTCTGCTGAGGCCATCCACATGGCCCATTTCCTTCCCTGGTTTATGAATTAACTTAAAATTGTATGCAGACAAAAAAATAGACCATCTCAACATTCTTGGAGATAGTGTGTGGGGGGGGGGTTGTTTGTCTGTTGTGAACAATCCCAACAGAGGTTTGTGGTCAGTGTAGACAGTGAAATCCCTGCCATATAAATAATCATGAAATTTCTTAACTCCAGCCACTATGGCCAAGGCTTCTTTATCAATCTGTGCATAGTTGCGCTCAGCAGAGGATAAGGTCCTAGAGTAAAATGCAATAGGAACCTGTTTCCCATTTTTCTCTATGTGGCTTAAGGCTGCCCCCACCCCATAGGGAGATGCATCACATGCAAGAGATACTGGTTTAGACTCTATGTAATAAGGTACAGTGGACTTTTCTGATAGAAGGGCTTTCAAATTCTGGAAGCTTTTTTCATGTAAGTTAGTCCATTTCCAAGGGGCTTTTTTATCAAGCAGCCTGTGGAGGGGCTCTGCTATTGCTGCCTTATGAGGTAGGAATGTGTGATAAAAATTTAGGCGGCCCAAAAATGCTTGCAGCTCTCCTTTTGATTTTGGCCTTGGAGCCATTTTGATGGCCTTCACTTTAGAATCAGTGGGGTGAATACCATTAGCATTGATACGGAACCCCAAGAATTCCATTGAGGAGACCCTAATACTACATTTGTTCTTCTTCAATTTGAGGCCCGCATCGTGAAGCCTCTGCAAAACAGCCCTGAGCCTTCTGGCCAACACTTCTGGGGATTCCCAGCAATGAGAACATCATCAAAATAAGGGCATACACCCTGAATAACCTTAAGTGTGCGTTCCATAATTCCTTGGAAAATACCCGGTGCAATACTGACTCCAAACTGTAAGCATTTGACTTTGAATGCCCCTCTGTGAGTTACTATTGTTTGAGCAGTGGCTGTGGCCTCGATAACTGGCAATTGCTGATACGCCTGCACTAAATCAAGTTTAGCAAAAATGGTTTCCCCTTGCAAGGAGGCTAAAATATGGTTGACTACAGCAACCGGGTAAGCATGTTGTTTGAGGGCCTTATTTAATGTGTATTTATAATCAGCGCAAATGCGAACTTCCCCATTGGACTTCAGTGGGGTGACAATAGGAGTTTCCCACTCCCCCCATCAATAGGCTGTAACACGCCCTGTTCTATAAGCTTATAGATTTTGGAATGAATTTTTTGCTTTAGTGCAAAGGGGACCCTGTGAGGCTTAATCCTAATTGGAACAATGTTAGGATCTAACTTAAAAGAAATTGGCGGGCCAGTGTAAGTCCCCAGGGTTGAATCAAAAACATCTGCATACTCTTCGCAAACAGTCATGAAGTCTGCAGTTTGTGTCCGGTTTATGCCAGTAATCTGAATACCTAAAGCATCAAACCAATCAAGTCCAATAAGACTCGTTCTTTGGCCCCCTACTACTATTACATCCAGGTGCCCCCCAAACCCTTTAAATTTTACCAATAATGTGGCTTCACCCTTAACTTTAACATGAGCATTCTGAAAATCCATTAAAATGATATCTGAGGGTCTTAGTTTAGCCCAATTGTTACTGCACCTACACACGAAGTCAAATGTGTCTTGCGAAATGATCGATATTGCCGAGCTGGAGTCCAATTCCATCTTACACGGAACTCCTTGTAGCTCTACCAAGAGCTTAAGTTTAGGCTTGAGGGGGCGTCAAGCCCCGGTGCGGCAAATGCTTCTCTGGCTTCTGAAGAACCCCACACTAACTGGACCCTGGGCCCCAGTACCTCTCCTAGTCAGTTCCTCCAACTGGTGTTTGGGTGGCCTGTCTCTCTGGCGGGCTCTGCAAACCACCGTGATGTGGCTGGTCCTTCCACAAGCTCTACATGTGGCCAAGCAAAATCTGCAATTGGCATGAAGATAGTTGCCTCCGCACCCCTTACATCTAGGTAAGAGAACTGCCTTGTAATCGTTCTCTCGCTGGTGGTTGCCACGGTTTTGCGTGTTTGGTTGCCTTTGGAGCTTGTTGATTTTGGTTCTTCTGACGATTCTCCAATGCATTTGGCAACCTCAAGATGGACAGAATCTTTGACCTTTGCAGGTTTGGTGGGTTGAACTGTTTGCACTGCACCCCCGGCGGCTTTGTCAGCTAAAATAATTTCTGGTGGTATTATCTGTAAATTAAAATTTTGTTTAGTCAAAATCTTTCACTTTTCACATTCTGGACAAGCAGTGGTCATCTATCCTAGCAAAAGATGTTACATATGTACATAAGTGTAGTCAGTAGCATATGCCTTTTTAAAAATATCAGACATGGAAAGAAACAAAAATAAGTCCAAAATATCTGTATTACATCCAGAAAAGCCAACTTTGCAACCAATTTCTCATCCGTAACTATGGCACCCTAAGGACACCTGCATACATGCATATGCTTCTCTGGGATCAGTAACGCAGCAGGGATTGCTTTTTCCTTCCAGTAACAGATTGCTGGGAAATACCAAACATTGCCTTGAGAATTCCAATGTTTGTTACAAATTTTTCTGGATGTGGTTGGAAAGAGGCTGTTTGGCACTGGAGATCACTGCCATGAGGAACACAGCTCTGGGTCGGGATTTGGAGCAGCTCTGGGTGGGGCTCAGCACGGGCTGCGCTGTGGCAACTGCAGGGAGGGGAATCCCCACGGCGGCTGTGGGGAGGGGAATCCCTGCAGCATGTGGCTCTGAGCTGCAGGGGTGCGGGTGCAAAGGATAGGCGGCGACACTGTAGCAAGACACTGGCATCACTCCCAGTGACAGCACCTCTGAGTTCCAGCACCTTTTTTTTTTTTAGAAAAAAAGCACTGAGTATGTCTAGTTTAATGAAGAGAAGGATGAGGGGTTACATGGTAGCAGTATTCCAATATCTCAGGGCCTGCCACAAAGAAGAGAGAGTCAAGCTATTCTCCAAAGCACCTGAAGGCAAGGCAAGAAGCAATGGATGGAAACTAACCAAAGAGAGAAGCAACCTAGAAGTAAGGAGAAATTTCCTGACAGAACAATTAATCAGTGGAACAACCTGCCTCCAGAAGCAGTGAATGCTCCAACACTGGAAGTTTTTAAGAAAAGACTGGACAGCCATTTGTCCGAAATGGTATAGGGTTTCCTGCCTGAGCAGGGGGTTTGGGCTAGATGACCTTCAAGGTCCCTTCCAACTTTATTAGTTTTATTGTTGTTGTTGTTGTTAATTACATCTTAATTTGAAATCTGCCTGAAGTTGTCTTCTTGAAAGTCAGAATTTATATGAATCTGCCCAAATAACACTATTTATTTTGATCCTAATCAACATACATAACTCTACTGATTTTTTTCTTTTTTGCCAATTAGTAATTATGATGAAAATCAGCATTATTGTCAAGCAAAAGAAGACAATTGCTTTTAAAATACATTTACATTCCTAGATCCCAAATTAAATTCTACAGACCAATCCCATCCAAGATGATAAGAGAACTCTTGTCTTGCACAGGGAGTTGGACTAGAAGATCTCCAAGGTCCATTACAGCCATATGATTCTATGATATTGATAATTGACAAACATAACTGACACTGAGGAAATGCATTGCTCTGATAATCTAATAGAATTATTAATAATAATAACCAGGCTAGAAACCAAGATACCATGAGTTCTAGTCCCATTTTAGGCATAAAAGCCAGATGGGTGATTGAATCTCTCAGTCAAACTCACCTTCCAAGGTGTTTGTTGTAAGGAAAATAAGAGACAGAAAATGGGATTATTGAGTATGTTCAATGCCTTGATATTTGTAAAAATAATAACAACAGCAATAGCACTTAGAATCATACCGTTTCATAGTGGCTTTATAGCACTAAGTAATTTACAGAGTCAGCATATTGCCCCCAACAATCTGGATCCTCATTTTACTGATCTCAGAAGGAAGGAAGGCTGAGTCAACCTTAAGCGGATCAGGGTCAAACTCCTGGTTGTGAGCTGGGTAAGCTTGCAGTACTGCATTCTAACCACTGCGCCACCATGGCTCCTAATAAGCAGGATTAAAAGCATAATTTAAAAAGAATAAATACTACATAGGCAATGGAAAAAATCATGTTATTAGAGGTAGTTAAGGTTAATTGAAATGAAACAATAAGAGAGGAATGAAAGTCAGTGAAACAGAAGAAACAAAATCAGAAAAGAAAAAGCAGAACATTTTATAATGGTGATGCAGAAAAAGCAGATGACTTGGCAAGCAGGAAGAGAACCAGGAATACAATTCTGATCACAGGAATGCAAGAAATCATTTATTCATCTATGCCATCCAATGACTAACACTGAATGGCAACAGCTCTTTAAGAATTCAGACTAGTGTTTCCTCCTTCAGTAGATATGTCAGAGAAATCATTCATTTCTCAAATAAACAGATGGAATAATTGTGTGTGAAGTTACATCCTGGATTGGATAAGGCTAAGTCTCTTATTTCAGCACTTTTGCCATTGCATTGTCCACTTCAAAATACTGATTCTTGATAAAGGTGGACAGAAGTGGGCTCAGGGGCCTTGCGCCATCACGTTGTCAACCTTGGGTTATTAGAGAGACTAACAACAACAGCAGAGTTCATTTTGCTCCTGTGCTATGTCTTACTTTGTGCAGATTTTAAACAATTGTTTTCTGGCCCAATGAGTATTTGTGACTAACACAATGTGTATTTCCTACACTTATATATGCAAGTACAGTGAATGGAGACCATTCTGGACTTGATCTGAGATCCTTCTATATTTACCAAGGAATCTATATTAGTCAGTCCAATTTGGGGATTAAAGAAGAATAACTATACTATAAAATAATTAACTGAATATTGAGAATTAACTAAATGACAAGTTGAGATAATATATTTGCAAGAAGCAACCACTCTAAATCCATTATTGTGATTAATCATTCATTATCATTAAGATTCTAAACTTGGAAGGAAAAATCAGATAAGGTAATAAAATGGGATGTGTGTGAGTATATTGACTAAAATATATTAATTCAGGAACCCTTACTCAACTGCATTCCTATGTCAACTTCTTGGTAACCTGCCAAATAGTATTAACATCGTAGAAAATATACTTATACACAGCCAATGACCACTGGGTGCAATATATATTATTTCTTGAAAATGTCTTACAGGAAAAGGTTATTTAAGGGCAACTATAAGTCCTTTTTGACATTGTTTATTTTTCGTTTCAAAATATTGAAATGTCAGAAAAGCTGAATATTTAATATATGAATGTGATATAAAAGCAAATTTGAGAAGTATTGCTATATACTTGTTATATATTACTTGATATACATATACATATACATATACATATATATATATATATATACACACACACATAATGTTTGTTAAATATTTAGATTACCTTGCTAGGCCCCAAAAATGGGACAAATCTTATTTCCTGTTTCAGCCTAACCCAAGGCAATCCACAGGCAGTGGTCACAGTAGTGACAGCTCATATTTGTGTAATTTTTTTTTATCGCTAACAAAGAATTAAGGGAGACTGATATGCATTTCAAACTTATGCATATCAGTCTCCCTTAATTCTTTGTTAGCGATCCAAAAAAAATAAATTTACATATATATATATATATATATATATATATATATATATATATATATATATATATATATATATATATATATATATATACACACACACACACACAACATCTTTGGCTCTATACACCACCACAATGGATTTGGAATGAAACAAACACAATGTGCTTTAACTGCAGACTGTCAGCTTTAATTTGAGGGTATTTACATCCAACTCAGGTGAACGGTGTAAGAATTACAACAGTTGGCATATGTGCCTCCCACTTGGTAAGAGACCAATAGTAATGGGACAATTGGCTTCTCAGCTGTTCCATGGCCAGGTATGCGATATTCCCTCATTACCCCAATTACAATGTGCAGATAAAAGGCCCAGAGTTCATTTCAAGTGTGCTATTTGCATTTGGAATCTGTTGCTGTCAACTCTCAAGATGAGATCCAAAGAGCAGTCACTATCAGTGAAGCAAGCCATCATTAGGCTGAAGAAACAAAACAAACCCATCAGAGAGATAGCAAGAACATTAGGCGTGGCCAAAACAACTGTTTGGAACATTCTCAAAAAGAAGGAACGCACCGGTGAGCTCAGCAACACCAAAAGACCCGGGAGACCACGGAAAACAACTGTGGTGGATGACCGAAGAATTCTTTCCCTGGTGAAGAAAACACCCTTCACAACAGTTGGCCAGATCAAGAACACTCTCCAGGAGGTAGGTGTATGTGTGTCAAAGTCAACAATCAAGAGAAGACTTCACCAGAGTGAATACAGAGGGTTCACCACAAGATGTAAACCATTGGTGAGCCTCAAAAGCAGGAAGGCCAGATTAGAGTTTGCCAAACGACATCTAAAAAAGCCTTCACAGTTCTGGAACAACATCCTATGGACAGATGAGACCAAGATCAACTTGTACCAGAGTGATGGGAAGAGAAGAGTATGGAGAAGGAAAGGAACTGCTCATGATCCTAAGCATACCACCTCATCAGTGAAACATGGTGGTGGTAGTGTCATGGCGTGGGCATGTATGGCTGCCAATGGAACTGATTCTCTTGTATCTATTGATGATGTGACTGCTGACAAAAGCAGCAGGATGAAGTCTGACGTGTTTCGGGCAATATTATCTGCTCACATTCAGCCAAATGCTGCAGAACTCATTGGAGTTCTTCACAGTGCAGATGGACAATGACCCAAAGCATACTGCAAAAGCAACCAAAGAGTTTATGAAGGGACAGAAATTGGAATGTTATGCAATGGCCAAGTCAATCACCTGACCTGAATCCCATTGAGCATGCATTTCATTTGCTGAAGAGAAAACTGAAGGGAAAATGCCCCAAGAACAAGCAGGAACTGAAGATAGTTGCAGTAGAGGCCTGGCAGAGCATCACCAGGGATGAAACCCAGCGTCTGGTGATGTCTATGTGTTCCAGACTTCAGGCTGTGATTGTCTGCAAAGGATTTGCAACCAAGTATTAAAAAGGGAAAGTTTGATTTATGATTATTATTCTGTCCCATTACTATTGGTCCCTTACCAAGTGTAAGCCGCCCTGAGTCTTTGGAGAAGGGCGGGATATAAATGGAATTAAAATAAATAAATAAAATAAAATATACCAACTGTTGTAATTCCTACACCGTTCACCTGAGTTGGATGTAAATACCCTCACATTAAAGCTGACAGTCTGCAGTTAAAGCACATTGTGTTTGTTTCATTCCAAATCCATTGTGGTGGTGTATAGAGCCAGGAATGAAACAGTCTAATAGGGTGAAAGATATCAGTGGGTTGTATCATTCAGAAAAATATGATAAAAGTATATAATCAGGATTTCATACATTTTTATTACTGCATATGCAAATAGAGAATCATAAAATAATTGAGTCAGGTAGTATCTGAAATAATGTCATCCTATCATACTTGAATATTATTAATAAAATGGAACTATTACCCTGCTCTCCAAAATACTGGTCTTTTTGTTGAACTACTTTTATTAAAATGTTTTTTTAATCTTCAACCTGACTATGGGGATCTTAGTAACTCAACTTTCATGAAGATCTTGAAAGTTATCATATCCAAATCCCTGCTCCTAACAGGAACTATAGTATATAATTGGCCTCAAGCAGTTTCTCCATTGTTGAGTAGCTCATATTTACTGAACAGTTGAAATCTGCTTCTCTGCAATTTCCATACGTCCATCAATCCATTCATCCATCCTAGTACTGCTATCTTATTCTGGAATAAAGAATAAGTCCACTCTATCACCCTAGAGGGCTGACTTCTGGAAGTGGCTGAGAGGGTAAGAAAACTTCATCCTCATTCCATCCATTTCTTGGCTCCTGTTAGGCATAGTTTTAGAGCAATTTTTAATAACATTTTAATGTCAGTTCATTTTACTCTGTTAATCATTTTTCCATTTATTTCTATAATTTGTAACCATCCAGAGTCACTTTTCAGGGGAGATGGGTGGCATAGAAATTAGTACAGCTGGAGAAGCCAGCTTGCTCCTGTACTTCTTTGAACAAAATCTAATCTTCCAGACTTCTTTCATGAGGAGTGAAAGCAGGCAAGCAAGTACCACATTTCCTCCAAATTCCTGCAAGTTGCCACAGCCAGGGCAACCCCATCATGGAGGAAACAGAGGCCTCGGTGAAATGGTTAAACAAACATATAGTTATTGTTCAGCTTTGAAAAAGGATATTAGATTACATACCAGGAAAGCAAACCATGTCTGACTTTGGCTTTCAAAAATCTTCTGAGACTCTAGTACAAGGCTTAGTTTTGATTACTAAGCACCAAGAAAAGTCGAGCTTATTTATCAAAGTATTATTCTAATATCAACTCAGTAAGACCAATAGTTTTAACCAGTGGAGCTGCAAATTGAGATTGTCATCCCTTTTTCTCATTTGAGTACTTTCTACACTGAAATAGTTTGCATTTTGTCTGAAAAAAATGCTTCAAATTGTTAAGAAAAGAATCATTTTCATAGCTCTTGATGAGCAACTAGAAATATGTTTTATGTCCATAAAATCAATCACAACAGGAAAGTAACTGTGAGTAGGACATTCATCATCATAAAGAGTGGATGAAGAATTCTAGAATACAGTTCATTGAACAAATGTCATGCATGAGATTTGCCTATACATTGGGACTGCTTTTTCAACTATCTTTAGACCAACAAGTTTTTATAACACCAAGTAATTCCCTTCAGTCCTTAGAGAAAGATTTTTTAATATATAAATTTAAGAAGAGGTGGCATGCAGAGCCCTCTCTGTGGGCACACATGCCATTGCCCCAGTCCTAGGCCTTCAGCTAGGTTTTATAAAACCTTTTCACTTTAGGCCTCTGCCACCGTGTGCAAAAAAAAAAGTTTCAATCAATCAATCAATTTCAACTTCTCGCAGGAAAAAAAGATCTCGCAAAGTTGGAATTGATTGATTGAATTTTTTAGTCCCACCCAGTCTACCGTTACCACCGCAGCCATGCCCACCCAATGGCCACACCCACCCAATGGGCCACACCCACCCAATGCGCCACGCCCAGCTGGCACCCGACGATACACAAGTGGGTTTTGGGTTGCAGTTTGGGCACTCGGTCTCTAAAAGGTTTGCCATCACTGCACTAGAGGGAACCAGAAGGAATTAAAGATTACAATTATAGGAGAACAGAAATTTGACTTACTAATACAGAATTGAGCAAAATACCTTAATATTGGATGTTTTGAAGGATATCTGTGAATAATGGATCCAAAAGATAAATTTAATATTGTCTGCCATTATACATAGATTGTGTTTAAAAGATTATATGGAAGAGGAACAGGTTTTATTAAAAGTGGATTAAAAATGACAGGCTACAAAAATTACATAGAAAAAGATGCTGCACTGGACATTCAAAGGAAACCAGCTGATATTTTAATAATTAAAAGGGATATACAAACCAAAAGAGTGACTTGGATAATTTTTCTATACTGGGTTTATAAAAGCTAACTGTAAAAGTGTTGCAGTTTTGAGAAAAGACAAAGAAATAATGATAAGAAATTAAGCTGTACAACATTATTTGAAGGGATTAAAGATAAGATTGTTAAAGGTAATAGGAAGGAATATAAAGTTGGCTTATTTGAACCATGTTAAAATAGATATGTTGTTATTCCTGGTAACCCTTAATGGCCTTTTGCTAACCCAAACTGAACAATGAGGTTGTAAGTATTTGTGTAGAAAAAGAGGTGAGATATGGGAAGAAAAGACCATTTGTTGTACTTTACGAGAAGGTCATAAGTTATTAAAATTGTTTACACTTTTGATGAAGGGAGAAGTCATTTCTTTATATATTTCTTTTCCTTTTATTTATTTTATTTCTATTTCTATTTTTTCTTTTTTATATTTTTGGTTTTATTAGTTTTGTTCTTTTTAATTGTAATCTTCAATAAAGTTACTACCAGAAAAATTGGTAACTTTCACATATCACAAGGAAGGAGAATGCTAAATGCATGAGAAAGACTCATACAATCTATGTCACCTCCTGACTAAAATATTTAATGCACAGAAGTTATATTAATTATCCCATGTGGGTTATTGTAGTAGATGTATTCATGTGTATTATTAAATTATTCATCCTCCCACTTTGATTAATTCAACTAAATCATAGATATAATTTTTGTAGCCCTGTGTTTTTTGGTATTGTCTCAAACATTTCCCAGTTCCAAGTGAATTCCTCTTTCATTCTTTCGAAAGATTTTGGTTTGAGTTAAACTATGCTGCTATTATTGTTCGTGCTGCTTTTGTTGTTTTAATTGGAGATGCACAGCCTCAGGCTCCAAGCTGATATGTAATCTTCAAAAGTCTTCCCAAACCAAGGATGCAATTCTCAGAAACCTCTAAATTGTGGTTTCTAAATTATAATTTTTAATGTGACAGAAAAATATTAAATGCATGACTGCAGAGTAATCATGTCAATTACACTGCATTGTAATTGAAAACTTATGTAGCTCTGTTTTAGAAAACAGTTCTTTAGCTTTATGCTAGAAGACCAACATTCAGGAACCATGATCAGATTCCAAAATCTATCATATAGCAAGAGAGCCAATGTAGTCCATATCCTTGGAATGATGGAAAACAAGGTAGATGATGAGGTACCATATGTTCACTACAGTACCCTGGATATCTATAATCCAAAATTTCCAAGGCACTGTCAACTGGAAAACAACAAAAATAATGCAATAAGATTTGTCTGGTATGATCTGCTTTTGACAAACCCATGTTGGCTTTTGGTTATGACTTTGTTTGCCTCTAGGTGTTCACTGATTCGTTGTTTATCTTTTTCATAATCTACTTGGGAAGATTCTGAAAAAGATAATCAAGCAATGAAAAAAGGAGCAATAAAAATTCTTCATTTGAAATTTGAGGTATCTGGGAATCCATTGCCATTATGGATACTCCTCTAGATCTAAACCCACCCCACCTTGAATGACTACTAATTGCTGCACATTTCCCTTGACTTTTAGCAGCTCAGATTTTTCTAGAGAGCTTAAGCTTGCAATAAATCTTTATATCATTTGAACTACTTGAATCTCCTGATTTCCTCAGCACTTGACATAATCCTCCATCCTATCAGGCATTTGGACCCAGCCCCTTTGAAGAATATGAAACTGCATTATACTGAGCCATCTAATCCTGTGGAATAACCTCGGGATTTACCAATGTTTTAGCATGCTACATAAATACAGCAGTCTTTGATTTGTTAACCAGAATCTATAATTTAGCATACATGTAAGTATCACCAGAGATATATGACTTCTTTAGCAGGCCTTCAGTTTATAATATAAACTAATTCAGGGCTCTTACCACAAAGAGGTTGAGGACTTGGTGAACTGGTGTAAGATAAACAATCTAGTTTTAAACACTGGAAAAACCAAAGAGATCATTGTCACTTTCAGAAAAGGCAGGCACAGCCACACTTCTCTGTGCATTAATGATTCACCTTTGGAGATGGTTACCAGCATCAAATTCCTGAGTATGCAGTTAACAAGTAGGCTGGCTTGGTCGCTCTACAGTGAGACACGGGTGAAGCGGGCACAGCAGCACCTCCCTTTTCTGCGTCGCGTGAGAAAAGCACATCTTCCTTCCCCTGTCCTTACCACTTTCTACAGAGGAACAATCAAGAGCATCCTGTCATACAGGATCACAGTCCAGTTTAGAAGCATCACAGCTTCAGATAGGAAGGCGGTGCAGAGAGTGGTGAGGTTGGCCGAAAAGATTATTGGCAGTTCCCTCCCTTCCATCCAGGACATAGCACATAAGCGTTGCTTGAGCAGGGTCCGTAAGATGGTCTGGGACGCTACACATCCTCTTCACGACCTGTTTTCCTTGTTACCTTCTGGGAGGAGGCTCCATGGTATCCAAAGCAGAACAGTCACGGTTTTGTTCCATACAGTATTAACTTTGTGAACTCTCAAGCCTCCTCCTTTTGTTATGTATTCAAGATGGGCAGTGATTAATATTTATATGTAATAACAGAAGGAGAAACAAAGGTTATCTATCTATCTTCTACAAATCTCCTCCTATCTCACTGATGATTCTGGGAGTCAAAGTATCAGCAAGACATTAAGGTAGACTAGTGACTAAAGATTCCTACATACATAGGTATGGGTATATAAATGTACCCAAAATGTTACAATATTCTTTCAAACATATTATTTTCCCTTATGCCTTTGAATAGATAGATAAATGATAGATGGATAGATGAATAGATAGATGATAGACAGATATTACTGCTGAATTATTTCCATTTTCTCTTGTTTTTACTTGGCTGTTAATGTTAAGTATAAAAAGGATTTTGCTTCTTCAGTTTTTATGAACACTCCTTAAAAAATTGGCATGGTGGGAAAATGAACATGGCTGCAGACTAAAAGTGAATATATGTTGAACAAATAGAAATGGAATGATTAGAGAACAGAAAGCAAATGTTAACCCTGCCCTTTTTAGAATTGCCCATTTCCTCTTTCTCCCCAACCAAAGTGAGCATCAGCTGATGATAACCAATATGGTATTAATGAACTGAGAAACAGTAAAATTGGAATGATATTCCCCTCAGAAATATTATACTGCCTGTACTTTGTGCTCTCTAGGGATCTAAAATTGGTTACCCTTCCTCCTGGGAGGTCCATTTATGCTTAACACACATCTGGCTTAATTAAGTCAACAGCTGCTACAGGTTCAGTTGGACAAGCTCCAGGCTCAAGGGTGCATTAGCATTTGTCTCATGATTTAACTTTCCATAATCTGATCTCCTCAGCACAAAATGAATTAGCAAGAGAAAATTTATTGCTTGCTAATGTGCTATGTGCACACAGCAAGCCTATGTCACTGCGCAATAAACTGAATTTATGTCACGTGGAGCCTAGAAATTCTTTTTTAAAAAAAATCCTTCTT
The DNA here is from genome assembly GCF_947247035.1 of Vipera ursinii. Lineage (NCBI taxonomy): Eukaryota > Metazoa > Chordata > Lepidosauria > Squamata > Viperidae > Vipera > Vipera ursinii. The sequence goes on from NC_139514.1 coordinate 20,870,605, forward strand.
TTCAAAAGCAATCTAGGAAACGCAAATGCAGAAAATAATCTGAACAATTCTACTGCCAATGTGGTGGATATTTTATAGTGGCATACTGTAAGTAAAATATTAATTAGTTTTAGAAGAATAAATTTAAAGGCATAATAGCCAATATAGAGAGTGATGCAATGCTAATTTCAGTCAGAAACTTTATGGCACTCAGTGGCTGCTATTTACCTTTAATTTAATTTATAGATCTTACCTTAGCAGCAATGTGGTAAAAGTGTTTCTTCTTATGTTCCATTAATGAATTTCCAGAGAGCTCAGTTAGCAAGCAAATGGGAGAAATCATGGAGATTCTCAGTCATTCAGGTCATGGTTGTCTCAAAAGTACTTTTTCAAAAGGCAATTGGACTATGTTGTTTTTTTTTCCTTGAAGAAGAAAAGGTTTCACTTCTCCTCCAAGATGCTTCATCAGTTCTGACTGGATGGTGGGACCATCCAGTCAGAACTGAAGAAGCTTTTTGGATGATAAGCAAAATGTTTTTTCTCCAGGAAATTTCAGACACAGGTCTTTCTCAATCCTAACTTGTTAATATCAGAGTATTAAATAATTCCCCTAGAACTACAAATTGATGCTTGTTCACCATCTGCCATCCAGGAACATGTTTTTACCCTAAGTGGCATAATATAAGTATATTTAACAGATGCAAATAAAATGTGAGATCTTTTACCTAGGAAGCATGTCTGGAATCTAAATGTAGATCAGCTTGAGATCTGAAGTTTTTGGTTTAGTTAGAGTGTATGGTAGGTTGTAAATGATCTCATCAACCGATTAAATGAAAATGCAGATAACATGACCCAGGCATTTATAAACATTTTAGAGTGGATTAAAAGCAAGAATTAGAAAATGGGATGATTGATTATTTGATTACATGTCATCAGGTTGGTCTCACATAGATTTTTTTTCCAGGACGAAGCAATGGAATGGAAGGGGACACGATTAGAGGGGATAATCTCTGTAATATTTTAGATATATAATTCCTAGAAATGAAACAATATGCTCAATAACTATTGAGTTCCCAAACACAGTGAGCTGAATATCTTCTGAATTCCTTCTCCAGATTCTATTATGAAAGCATTTCCTAGTTCAAACAAAGACCTAGTTGTCAAACACCTGATAGGCTTCGTTGTTTTTTGTTTTAACTTCAGTATGTAAGTGGTGAAAGTTACTGCAGGTTACATGAGTCATAACTTGTTCTTGTAAAAACATACAAAATATGATCAATTGATCACAATAAAGCAGGTGGCCGTGGGTTTTTATCTTTTTTTTTTTTGCTCACATGATAGTACAGCACAGTTTACAGATTTTTTTTATTGCTATACCTGCCAGATAAGGAGAAAAACCTAAAGCACCTGGGGTAAATTAGAAGATAGGATATTGTTTTAGTGAGTGAGGTAGTGGGTCAGAACCTGCAAGTTCTATTTCAAGTCAGGCAGAAAAATCTTCAGAGACCAGAAGTATTCCGTTGAATGTCAAAGGACACAGAGCTGAAGGTCAAATTATATCTAGACGCCTTAGCAATGTAATGGCAGCTTCACCAGAAACAGGAAGAAGTAAAGAAATGAAGGTTTCAAAAATGAAAAAGGCAATCTGAACCTGGTGTGTTTTCCAGTATGTTTCCCATAATCTGAAATCATATTCACATCCTTTATGTTATCTTCATGTCCTTTTGGATAGCTGCTGCAATTATTCTAAAGCCAGTCTATTTAATCGTAACTCCATGCTGGAATGCGCCTTACCTGATAAGGTCACCTTGTTGTTTTAAGTTTCTCTTTTTGGTGCCAAGCAAAGTTTTTATTCCCGAGTCATGTTAATTAATTAATGTAAATACACACACAAATAGCTTTTAACATAAAGATAAAAACTAACAGGTTTTTTTCTGACAGTGAGAACAATCAACCAATGGAACAGCTTGCCTTCAGATGTTGTGGGAGCTTCATCACTGGAGGCTTTCAAGAAGAGACTGGACTGCCACCTGTCAGAAATGGTGTAGGGTCTCCTGCTTGTGCAGGGGCGGGGTTGGACTAGATGACCTACAAGGTCCCTTCCAACTCTGTTATTCTATTCTATTCTATTCTATTCTATTCTATTCTATTCTATTCTATTCTATTCTATTCTATTCTATTCTATTCTATCAAGAATTAGTATTTAGAATGAAGAGAGAAGAAAAAGAAAAAGGTGCAGAAAAAGAATATAATAAGTGACTTCCAATTTTCTTTCACATCACTGATAACTGTAAATTAATCCTTTACTCTATAATTTTAGTATTACTTACATTTTTCTATAATCTATTTTTTTCTAAGCATCAAAATCATATGCTATAATTTCATTCATTTCTTTTATTTTAAATTAATTTTTATTTAAGTATGGTATTTTAACGTAAATTTGAATTATTGAGCTATCTTAGTTTATTTAATCCCGGTTGCAGAAACTCAGAAGAACCAAAATGACCTTTAAAATGAAATGCATGCTCTTAACTTCTTAATCATTTCACCCATCAGCTGAGAACCCTTAGTCACCCAATAAATAAATATTCCTTGTAAAATTCAGTTGAAATTCAGCTAGGCAGCCAAAAAAATTAAGTTTACATCAACTCTTTCCAACTTAGCTACAGTCCCCAAAGTAAACCAACTGTTGTGCAATATGAGCATGAAAGAATTTTAATACGTTTCAAAATGCTGAAAATTCTTCTCTTGCCTTAATATTGTCTATTTAATCTCCAGTAGATTTTTTTTAAAAAAATGATTCCTTTTGTGGCCTCTTCCAGCCGTTTTTCCTGTTGCCGTTTTTTTCCTCTCCACCATTATCTAAAATCTGGTCTTTGCAGGAATGTCTGTTGCCACCTCTTGTATGTCTTGATCTCTGACTTCCTTTCTGTTTCTTTAAACAGGTGTGTTTTTACCTGAAAATATTGGTACAGAAACAGCTGTAACTGATCACTATTACATCCTGCCCTCTGTTCTTTTACAGGGAGAAGGCAGCGTGAAAATACATTTTTAGGCTTTAACAGGTAATTGCACAATTCACCTTTGTAAGACATTACGGTCACGTTGGAAGAACTGCTTTTCTATCTGGTTCAGTTTTATTAAAACTCTTGCCGACTCCCCCTATCATTCAGCTGTTATTTGAAAATGGACAAGAAAGTAAAATTTGGCATTAAATAGGTTTCATACATATAGAAATAAAAATAAGATAAAAAGAAAACAAAAATAACAGCCTGACCCCACTTTCTCCATGATACCTTCACTGCTCTGTGGTCCGTGATCCTTAAAATTTTTCCTACTGTCAGTATTACATTATACGATACTGCATCAGTTATTTTGTAGGTGGAAATAACCACATCCTAAAGGTCTCAATTTACTGAATATTAGTCTCTATAATATTTCCATAGCAAGATCCTCACCATAGCTACTGGTGTCCTATACTGTGGTCAGGTAAGCTATGACATATAAGTTCAGTGGTGTCCAGCAACCAAAAATTATATGGAAAGAAAGAAAGAAAGAAAGAAAGAAAGAAAGAAAGAGAGAGAGAGAGAGAGAGAGAGAGAGAGAGAGAGAGAGAGAGAGAGAGAGAGAGAGAAAGAAAGAAAGAAAGAAAGAAAGAAAGAAAGAAAGAAAGAAAGAAAGAAAGAAAGAAAGAGAAAGAAAGAAAGAAAGAAAGAAAGAAAGAAAGAAAGAAAGAAAGAGAAGAGGAAGGAAGGAAGGAAGGAAGGAAGGAAGGTAGGAAGGAAGGAAGGAAGGAAGGAAAAAAAGCTATGCAGACATGAAGTAATAACTTCCTTTCCTTTCCTTATTTTTCTCTTTCCAAATCTGTATTATTTATTCTTTTAAAAAACTCTTTAATAAAAATATATAAAATGATTATATATCTTGCCACTCTCAAATAACATTGGGGATTCTTGTTTTATGCAATATTTGAGTACTAACTTAAAGACTAACCACACATATGTGTAGTCCTCGACTTACAATCACAACTGGGTCCAGAACTTCTTTTGTTAAGCAAGGTGATTGTTAAATGAGTTGTGCCCAGTTTCATTGCTTTTTTGCCACCGTTGTTGAGAAAATCAGGCACTCATTAAGCAAACTGAGCTTCCACCATTGCCTTTGCTGCAGGAAGATGCCTGGGAAGGTTGCAAATGGAGATCACATGACCCTGGGAGAAGAACCTTTGTAAATACATGTTGGCTGCCATGCACCCAAATTGACTGTGGGGATGCTGCAATAATTATAAATGCAAGGATAGGTTGTAAGCCACTTTTTTCACCAAAACAATTGTTTGCCAGGATGAGGACCATCTGCAACTGAAATTTAATATTGCTTTCTCATGACTTCAGCTTTTACTTTGCACTGCCTTGGGAGGATTTACCATAAAAACAGCTTAATCTTATAAATACGTAAACCAGGCTATATAGGGAAGCTCTTTGCATTAATGCATAAGGAAATGTAATTCATATTTCTTCCAAGTCTGAAAGATCCCAAATCATGGACACTTTGAATGATGGAAGGAGAATGTTCGTAAACATGAAGACTGGATTAACTAGAACAAAAGATTCGTCTATTAAGTCCATAGTTTAACAATTAGTAGCCTTTTTAACCATTAAGACCACCTCTCATCTAACAGCAGAGGACTAAATCTTGCCACCCCAATTTTACTTTACATTTCAATAGTTCTTTAGTGAATAGACCAGGTATTTTGAAACTCATAATAATTAAAGGCAGAAGATTAAGTACAAAAGTTTATTTTTGCAGAAGTAGATTTCACTTTCCCCAGCTCACATTTATATAACTGAGTTTCTATGTCCTAGGTCAAAATAATGTTTAATAAATAGTAAGCACTGCTGGTTATCTAGGGCATATTGTCTAGTGAGCATATTTGCTTTAAAAAAAAGATAAATTGCCACATCTTGAAGAAGAACAGAGCTGGACATAATTTTAGTTATCAAATACTGATAATTGACACAGAGACAGGCTTTGCTTTACACATGGTTATAATTAATCCAGTTCAGTGACCTCAAAGGCTGCTTTTCTAAGAAATGGGTGACTTGATTCTTTGTCAGCTACTTCAGTGGATATAAATTACAAACGAGGTACTAATGAAGGATTTCATCACTAGTTTAGCCTGAGATCAGCCTTCATGCTCCAGTTTATAAAGGTTTGTGGCTGGTGGTGGGGAGTACATAAGGGATAAGAGATTGGAAGCTCCTTGAAGCTGCTGTGAATCAGCACAGGAAAAAAAACATGGCACCTTTTGTGAATTAAATAAAATTTTGGTGCTTGCTTTAAAACTACTGCAGTATAAAACAAGGATGAATCTTTTACCTGAAGGTCAGTGTTAGGGGTGGCCTTGCTCAGTTCCTTTCACAATGCATGTTATGTCAGTAGCTTTGTTGCAAAGAAGGTTCCTTTGAAGCGGGAGATTCGGGTGCAATTATTGGTTAATGTTGTAAAAGCGGGAAAACCCGGGCTTGGGATTGGATACAGTTCAAACAGCTCGAGTATATAAGCCGGAGTTATTTTGACAGTTGCCAGTTGACATATGTGTATTGAATAAACCTTATTGCTGTTAACCTCACTGAGTCATTCGTCTGTCTGGACCAAACAATGCAGTACTGTACTTCTAGTCCTTGACTTATGTGCATTCACTTACTGATAGTTCAAAGTTATCCTCACATTTACAGTCATCACAGTTCCTTGACAGTCACATGATTAAAGTTTGGGTGCTTGGCAACCAGCATGTATTGGTAACAGGTTGCAAAACTGAACATGTTGTGTGATGATTCACTGAACAAGTGTATCACTTAGTGACAGAAGTTCTAGCCCCAATTGTGTTCATAGATCGAGAACTACCTATATATACTCTATGTATATGTATGTGTATGTGTATGTGTCCGTATATATATAATCATTCAAGTGGTGGTAAAACATACATCCCTGGAAAAAGCCATGTCCAAAACACTGGATTCACATTTAATTCACTGAGCATCCAGAACATTAAACCTCAGCCATATATATCTCAAGGGTGTTGAATGCAATCTACAGTTTCAGTGAAATACCAATGTCTTCACATTGCAGAACTCGTAATAGAGTGGCTGAACATCTTTCTCTTCCTTTACATCAGGGGTGTCAAACTCAATTTCATTGAGGGCCGCATCAGCATTGCGGTTGCCCTCAGGGGGCCAGGTGGGTGTGGCCTGGGTGGGTGTGGCCTACTGGGTGGGCGTGGCTAGAGTGCATATGGCTTACTGGGTGGGCATGGCCAGCTCTACATCGTTCGCATCAAGGGTGCCTATGGGGGCCTGGGCAGGAGTGGGACAGATCTGAGGGTCTCTGGCAGAAGGAGGGTCTCTGGGCAGGGGCCAAGGCAGTGGGGGCCGTTCCCACACTGTTTCCAGGATGGCTTCGCGGGCCGCATGAAACCACTTCGTGGACCGGATCTGGCCCCCAGGCCTTCTGTTTGACATGTCTGCTTTACATCTTTATGCCTAGACTGTTCCACTGGCGACACATACATTACATGATTAGATTTCTATGACTCATCATCACCACGTTTTTGGGAGAGGAGAGGAAATAGGGAGAAGCTTATAACTCAGAAATTGTACATCCAGTGCAAGGTATACCAGCAGCTATGCATGCAGTACAGGATTAGAAAGTTTTGGGTTCAAGTCTACCCTATATCATGGAAACTCACCCAGTGTTTTTGTTGCTGAGGAAATTGAGGGAACTTATTGTTTGTTTGTTTGTTTGTTTGTTTGTTTGTTTGTTTGTTTGTTTGTAAAATTTATTGGTCACCCATCTCACCACAGGGTAACTCTGGGCAGTTTACAATACTACAGCTTGTAGAGTAAATCAGGATATAAATCTAGAAAATGAACCAACAGAAAGAAGGATTATTCTCTCCATTATATACTGTATAATACTGTATATTCTGTTATACAGTATTAATTGAGCTATGTGGTAACCTAGAGTTCTAGCTCTCGCTTCACAATCAGGAAGCTGTGAGTTTGATCCTAGGTAGCAGCAGATATTTTTCTCTCTGAGGTCAAAGAGAAAATATCTGCTGTGAGCTCCGCATAGGCATCAGGAAGGGCATCTGGCCAGTAAACACTCAGCTCCATTCAGTCGCCCTGACTACACCCCAATGCAAGAGATTACAGGGTCATTAAAAGAAAAAGAAAATAGAAAAAAATCCATTATACAGTATTCATGTTACCACTATTTATGTAAACATCTCCATGCCAATATTTGTATCAAGAAAAAGATGCCTTCCATGTCTTTTAACTGATGTAAAAACTCTATATAGCAGTAGCAACCTGCCCAGAAAAATGCTGTGGACCTTGATATTGTTGTAGCAGTGTTACTATCTATAGGAATATCTATAATTGTATTATATACGTTGAAATAAGTAAAAACCGTTTATTCCTTTATTTACTGTGAGGGAAACAAATCTGACAGGAGAACACGCGGGAACTTTGACAGCTGTCAAAGTTCCCCGCCAGGGCGCAGGCGCAGCCACTGACAGCTCACGGCTGTCAAAACACCGAGCCATGCGGAAATAAGAACTGTCAAGAGAAGACGGCAACGATTGGTTCAACTAGACGCGGCGCCAAAAGAAACGATCCTGATTGGTCCTCACTGACAGCTGCCGGCTATAAAAGCCGGACAAGTTATTCTGTTTTTGCCTTGCTCTTAATAAAGCCTAAGTTAAGTAACCTGTCGTCCCGAGTGGTCCTTCGGCTACTTCACTGGCGACGAAGGTGGGATCGCTCCGGAGCTGAAGTCACGGCCAAGGAAGAGAGTTCCCGGCCAGAGCTGTCACTGGAAGTTTTAACTTCCCAACGGAGCGAGACCAGGACCGGACGACATGGCCAACTTCGGGCGTGTGAGGGAATTCGATACCCGCCATCCGGAGAGATGGCAATCACACTTGGGGCAAGTCGAAGGATTCCTCCTCGTCAGCAAAATGACTGACGACAGAGCAAAGGCCGCCGCCCTCCTATACATCAGTGGGCCCCCGGTATACGACGCTGCCGTCGGGCTGTTCAGCCCGGTACCCATCACAGAAGTCTCCTACGCGGACCTGGTAGACCAGCTCAACAAACACTACATGCCGGCCCGCTCGGAGCTGTACTGGCATGTACAATTTGCCCAGAAGAAGCAGCGACCGGACGAGCCCGCAAACGACTTCATCGCGGGGGTCAGGCATGCTGCTCGTAACTGCTGTTTTCCCGACCTGGAAGACCGCATCAGGGACCAGGTAGTGATAGGATTGAGGGACGAGCGTCTCCAGAAAAAACTGACATCAAAACCTGACATGAGCCTGGCCGAACTGACCCGAGAAATAATGGCCTACGAATATAACCACAAGAAAAAACTGACCACCACAACACCAGAAGGCCCAGCAACCGTATACCAAGAGGACGCAACCCTCAGTGACAGCGATGAGTCGGTGGACTTCACAGACGGGGAGGCCATCCAGCGGAGAATGGAACGTCGACAACAGCGGAGGAGCAACACGTCAGATCGCCGAAGAACCAGAAACCCCCTGCCACCACGAAATGAGCAACGGGCCGCCTGTGCCAGCTGCGGGGGTAACCATGCCCGGGGAAGCTGCCGGTTCCGGAACATAAAATGCCACAATTGCGGGAAAACCGGCCACATCAAACCAGTGTGCCGAAGCCGGCCCCGCGACAACGTGCATGATCGGGAGGCCAATCCCCCAGGTAGGCCAATCACCCAGACCAACCTAGGAAGAACGCCAGGGGTCCTAGTGGAAACAATTGATAAAGTGCATAGTCTAAGTCCAAAGGTGAGGATCAGGGTAAAAATTCAGGGAGTCCCCTGCCACATGGAGGTGGACTCAGGGTCAGCAGTCTCCTTAATATCGTTCAAAACGTATCAGGAGATCTGCCAGCGAAGCAATAGGAAAATTCCCCTTAAGAAAACCCAGGTCCATCTAGCAGACTTTCAAAAAAACCCCATTCCGCTAGAAGGGAAGGCTAAGGTCGCTGTAGAATACAAGAAATTCAAGGGACCGCTAGAAGTCTTAGTGACTCCAGGGAACCGCACCAACCTGATCGGGCTGAACTGGTTCAGCCCTCTAGGCATCGCCATTACCGGAGTGAACACAGTTCAAACCTCCAGCCTCGAAGCCGTCTGCAACAAGTATGCAGACGTCTTTGATGGCACCTTAGGAAAATACACGGGCCCCCACATCGCCTTACAATTAAATCCAACCATCCAGCCCATAAAGATAAGGGCTAGGAGGGTTCCATTTGCCCTTAAAGGAAAAATAGAAAGCGAGCTAGAACGCCTCGTAGGACTAGGAGTGCTGGAACCTACGGAAGGGGGAAGCTGGGAGACCCCAATAGTCACCCCTGTTAAACCTAATGGGGAAATTAGATTGTGTGCAGACTATAAGGCGACCCTCAACCTAGCCCTCAGCCCCCATGCTTACCCAGTGCCAGCGGTAAGGGACGTCTTTGCTTCCATCCGTTCCGGCGCCATTTTCGCAAAACTTGATCTGACGCAGGCGTACTTGCAACTGCCTGTCACAGATGACACCGCGGAAGCCCAGACAATTGTCACCCACCGCGGTGCCTTTAAAGTAAAAAGGCTCCAATTCGGCATATCGGCAGCCCCGGGTATCTTCCAAGGTATCATGGAGAAAACCTTAAAAGGGATACCCGGGGTCTGCCCCTATTTCGACGATGTTCTCATCGCCGGAGAAAACGAAGCAAACTTAGCTGACAGACTGTCAGCTGTGCTGAGCCAGCTCAGAGAAGCCGGTCTCAAACTTAAACGCGAAAAGTGCTCCATCGGAGTCACCTCCACAGAATTCCTAGGATACAAAATAGACGCCCAAGGCATCCACCCAACCACAGAAAAACTAAAGGCTATTCAGACAGCTCCCAGTCCGAAGAATAAACAAGAGCTCCAAGCCTTTTTGGGGTTATTAAATTTCTACCATGCTTTCCTTCCCCACAAAGCTACAATAGCAGAGCCTCTCCATAGGCTCCTGGACAAGGGAACTGCCTGGTCTTGGACCAAAGCACATGAAAATAGCTTCCAGTCATTAAAAAAAATTATCTGTAACAATTCAACAATAACCCTCTTCAGAGAAGACACACCAATATGCATCGCTTGCGATGCATCTCCCTATGGAATTGGGGCAGTATTAAGTCACATATACAAGGACGGCACCCAAAGACCCATAGCTTTTTATTCACGCACTCTATCAAAAGCTGAAAGGAACTACACCCAAATCGATAGGGAGGCACTAGCAATAGTCGCAGGGGTAAAAAAGTTCCATGACTACCTCTATGGGAGACCCTTTACCATATTCACAGACCACAAACCCCTGCTAGGAATATTCACTTGGGATAAAATAACCCCACAAATCCTGTCACCGAGAATACTGCGTTGGTCCACCTTCTTATCAGCATATTCATACAAATTAATTCATAAGCCAGGGAAAGAATTGGGACACGCAGACTGCCTCAGCAGACTGCCAATTCAAGGCAAGGACCCAGCCCCAGCCCCAGCCGGACTAATTATGGCAATAGCCCAACTCCCTAACTGCCCCCTCTCTGCTAAAATCATAGCTAACAATTCAGCTAAAGACAAAATACTCAGCAGAATCCTCAGGTGGGCAACAACAGGATGGCCAGCAAAAAACCCACACCCTCAATTCCAGCCATACTATAACAGGAAAAATGAAATATCTTCATACATGGGATGCCTTTTGTGGGGAAACAGGGTAGTAATACCTGATAAGAACACAGCCCAAACATTAGACATCTTACACGAAGGACATCCAGGCATTGTCAAAATGAAAGCTCTGGCCAGGAGTTATGTCTGGTGGCCTGGCATAGATAAAGAGATAGAAAAATATGTGGGAGGGTGCTACACCTGTCAAGCAACACGAAGCGAGCCACCACAAGCCCCAATGCACAAATGGGAAACTACAAAAAACCCATGGTCACGCATACATCTAGATTTCGCAGGACCAATCCAAGGGCAGAATTTTCTAATAATAGTGGACAGCTATTCTAAATGGTTAGAAGTAATTCCCCTTAGGAAAACCACTTCAGGGGCCACCATACAAGCCCTTAGGAAAATATTTGCCACCCATGGCCTCCCAGACACCATGGTCTCAGACAATGGACCTCAATTCACCTCTCGTGAATTTCAGATGTTCGCTATGAAGAATTGTATTAGGCTGGTCACGTCTGCACCGTTCCACCCATCGACAAACGGGATGGCTGAAATTATGGTGCGCTCAACTAAAGAAGCATTAAAAAAGTTCGTAAAGGGAAACTGGCAGCGTCGCCTCAGCCAATTCCTAATGTCACAACATTCAACGCCCTGCACGACAACCGGCAAAACACCAGCAGAACTAAGATGGGGGAGGAGATTGATAACACGGCTCGACAGACTGCATCCTGACACTTACTCCGCGGAACCCACCCCGTACATTTAAACCAGGGCAAATGATCTGGGCACGATCATACACAGCCAAAAACAAATGGGTCCAAGGGACAGTGTTACAACAAACAGGACCTATTTCTTATCTAATACACACGCCTACTGACGGCAATCTACGACAGCACATTGATCAGCTCAGGCCAAGACAACCTCAACACCACCCAGACCCTCAACCACGCGACCACCAACTTCCACCCCCAGCAGCTATATTACCGATACCAAATCAAGGGGAGGAGGATCAAAAAAACGTAGCACCACCAGAACCAGTTATCGCACCACCCCCAAGGCGCTCAAACAGGAACAGGAGAGCCCCAGCATATTTAAATGACTACCAATGGGCCGGCTCCAACAACCAACAAGGGGGAGGAAACGCTCCAGGGGAGGGGTAAGGGGTGTATTATATACATTGAAATAAGTAAAAACTGTTTATTCCTTTATTTACTGTGAGGGAAACAAATCTGACAGGAGAACACGCGGGAACTTTGACAGCTGTCAAAGTTCCCCGCCAGGGTGCAGGCGCAGCCACTGACAGCTCGAGGCTGTCAAAACACTGAGCCATGCGGAAATAAGAACTGTCAAGAGAAGACGGCAACGATTGGTTCAACTAGACGCGGCGCCAAAAGAAACGATCCTGATTGGTCCTCACTGACAGCTGCCGGCTATAAAAGCCGGACAAGTTATTCTGTTTTTGCCTTGCTCTTAATAAAGCCTAAGTTAAGTAACCTGTCGTCCCGAGTGGTCCTTCGGCTACTTCAATAATGCTAAGCCATGGTTTGTTCAGCCATGGTTTGTGGATTTAGCCAAAAGGGCCCTGGTTCCTAAAGGATGCTAAGCCAAAAGCAAACTACATAGTACAAAGTATTTCAAATATATATTTTACTTTATCTGCTGACTATCTTAATTGCTGATCTGGTTGCCTCATGGTTGGTATTCACTAATTTATCCAATTTATCCCATTTCGTCATAGTAATTCACCTAGCATCAGCCTAAATTAAGGCAACAATCTGTCATCTAGGAGGAGCAGGAAATGTTGTGACATAGTTGATGAAATATTGTGTCAAATGTTTGCATGTTCAGGGCGAGATGGACAGTGAACTGGGCACCCATGAGCTGTAGCTTGATGGCTACTCCACAAAACCATACCTATGGTTTCATTATTCTCACAGAAATTCCTTCCTGACTGCCTGGAGGACAAATCCTATTAACAGAGAAATTAAAGGTTTAAAAAATCCACATCCTGAATCACAAGTACATAAAGCAGTGGATTTTCGCCTATCAGTTCTCAAATTTGGAAAAATCCCTTCATTTTAAAATCAATGGAAGGCAAAATGAAGCTTGAAGATAATGTAAATAAGGACAAAATTTGGGGCCTTGTGACCAGAAGCCCACCTTTTGCTCCCCAAAAGTCTAATTTTGAATGTAGGTAAAGGTAAAGGTTCCCCCGCACATGTGTGCTAGTCATTTCCAACTGTAGGGGCCGGTGTTCATCTCCGTTTCAAAGCCGAAGAGCCAGCATTTGTCCGAGGATGTCTCCGTGGTCATGTGGCCAGCATGACTAGGCACCAAAGGCGCACAGAATGCTGTTACCTTCCCACCGTAGTGGTCCCTATTTTTCTACTTGCATTTTTATGTGCTTTCGAACTGCTAGGTTGGCAGAAGCTGGGACGAGTATCAGGCGCTCACTCTGTTATGCAGCACTCAGGATTCGACCCACCAAACTGCCGACCTTCTGATTGACAAGCTCAGCGTCCTAACCCCTGAGCCACCGCGTCCCTAATTTTGAATGTATCAACTGCTTATTGATTGAAAATTCCCTGGGAGTAGAAGATTTTGAAGATTTTGACAAATTCTGCCCATCTCTGCTTTGCATTGTTAAAGAGGGATTTTCATCCCATACTTATGCATCTCAGATAGCCCTTCAAGAATGTTAAGATTTTTCTGCCACAAACCAAACAAATTAGTGTTAGAACTAACTGAGGAATAAATAAATATACTAAGCTTCTTAGGAAAGCACATCCTAATTACTTTTGTCCTTATTCCACTTCTTAAAGAACATGCACCAGCTTGCAACAGCAAAGCACACAAGAAACATACTATTAAAATGATTTAATAATTTCCCACAAAATGAATTGGATTGCATTGATTGCTTTACTTTATAATGTTCCTCTTTCCTAAGACTATTTTAAAAAGAAATTACCGTAACAACTCCATTCTTCCTAATCCTGAGATCATAAGAAACTTAAGCATTTAACATTTATTATTTATTTAAAGAACTGTGTCACATTTTTCTTCTAAAAGAGCTTTCAGAACAGTTTTTTTAAAGCATTCCAGACTGAAAACATGCTATAAAAGGGGAAAGGTGGGGGGGGAGAGTAAGACCTAAAATTACAATTGTTGCTAGATCTATGTTTTGTTATGCAAAAGGTCCAGGTTTCTTGAATCCAGACAAAAATGGACTTCAAGTAGCAAATGATCAGAAATTCTTTGCCTGAGAACCATGTAGTTATCCTATAATTACTTTTCATTTATTGCTGAAACAAGGAGGAAATGAGACTTAGTTAGCAAATTCAGTTTTTCTCTCCCTCAGCCCTATAATCTTTCTAGCCAACCTTGATATTATAAACAAATGGATGAATTGCCCTTCGGTTATATCAGGAATGGGAAGGCAGAAAAAGAAAATCAAAGACATAATTGGGCATAAACTTGTCTTCTGATTCAGAAACAAATTTCATGGTAAAGTGCAATAATCAGCAATAACCCAGGAATTCTCTGCATCTTCTCATATTATTATATTGGCAATGCATAGTTTATTTTACAATGGGACTTTCAGGGCCTTCAGACAAGTGAAACAGGTATCTCAGAGAGTATGAAACTGTGTACAGGCTGAGAATGGAATGCAAAGTTATGTGGTCTTCATATCTGAAGGCATCAAGAGAAAGGCATCAAGCCATCTGCACTGAAATAAATGTCTGTCCAAGCAGCTTCTGTGCATATAAAGCATTAATGTGTTCGTCAGACAACAAAAAGACTTGAGCTCCACCTGATGGCCTTATTGTTGCCATAAACTTGAATCTACCTACTTTCTATTGCCTCAGAAATTTTTGTTACCTCAAATTCCTACTTTCTCTCACCTCAGAAACTTCTGTTTACCTACCTTCTTAAACTCATACAACCCAAAATGATTGTGAAAACCATCTATATTAAGCACTTATTGTCTTGAGTCTTAACAATTTTAAGAACTACTAAGAATGAAAGAAAAATCTTTCATTCTTAGCTTTGCTTACCATTTACCAGCCGTAATTATGCAAGGTTGTCTTTGCAAGAGGAAAATTTTAATCTGATCTGGTTCATAGTGAAAGTAGTACAAAATTACATCCGTAATGTAAGTAGAGCAAGTGGGGATTTATGTTATGTGTCCATTAAGACCATAGGAACATGAGCTTGATGGGAAGGAAGATTTAATTTACTTTTGCTTCATTTGTTTCATTGGCTCTGTTAACTTACTCCAATCTGCTACCCTTCACATATGTTGTTCTGCCAGCCAAGGAACTGCATGAAGACAAAAACTGAGCTCATCTTGAGGGCATCTCTCTTTAATTCAATAGTCTGGAAGGCAGTTGGTTGGTGGAAAGCTGGATTGTCCATAGAAACATATACATGTGTACATAGAAGTAAACATGTTCATTTTATGAATATACAGTTCAAAATGAGCTCTTGACTGTTTGCAACATAAATTTAGTACAGAGGTACATACAGCTATAATTAGGCACCCCCAAAAATCAACAGGAACATCTAGCTCCTGTATGCCTCCAAAAGAAGGTTCTTGACCAGGTTATGGAAGACTAACATGGAAAGTCCCAGATTTTCTTCTTTAGTAGGACTCATTGCCACTCTCAGGTTTATCGCCTTTAGTTATAAAAGGATCTGAATAAGCAGAATTGAGATAGACTGCAAAGATCCTCCACCAGTTGGCCTATACAAAATAGGATTATTGTTTCCAGTAAAATGACATGGTCTTAGAGAAGTTTTTATGTACTTTGCATGATAGTTACTGAAAAATTTCTTTGTGCTCAGAACTCTTTTGTCACTGATGAACATCAGTTTTTAACCAGTAACCATTTGGCGAATTTCAAATCTATTTTCCCCCTTTTGTTTCATTACAACTAGTTACTTAAAGAGAGCAACAAAAGACTTGTATCAACCTGTCTACTCATTGCATTTCAGGCCTTACTAGGCAGATGCTGTGGATCAAAGCCTATTTTTATATGTATGTGACAAAAAGCAATATTACAAGTAGACACTAGGCTTCTACAGAGACATCTGTCTGCATAATGACTGATCAGAGCTTTTCAAAGCTTTGTGAACTTTCATACAAGCTCTTTATATTACATGGGTTAATGTTGTTTAGAAAAACAACCCAGCAGACAGGTGACAGATTCCTGGCAGATCCCGGAAGAATGCTAGATGAATGAGAGGCAGATTTCCCAAAATTGTACCTGTGACCCATTTTCAAAAAGAGTGCTAAAACTGTCTTCAGAAATGTGTCAGGACATGGGAAAATGGTGTTAAACATGCCCTTCCTAGCAGCAGGAGATATTCAGTAGAGGGGAAAATAAATCTTGGGCAATCTATCACACTAGCCTGCCCCATATCAAAACAACAAAGATTTGCCATTCTTGTTACCATGATGGTTTCATCAATTGTGGCAGCAAATTGGATTCTAACATATTTTTCTGCCAGTTCAGGGTCTGTTGTTCACGTCAACACAAGCATCTGCCTTTAGTTAAATTGTCTTTATGAAAAAACAAAATTTGGTCTTCAGATACTTTATTTGGTTGGCTTCAGGAAGTCTTCTCTCAGTCAATGCAATTCTGGTGACAGTCATGGCAGAGATCATTGGGCCAAAGTAGCTGGGTTTTCTCTCCCGATTCAAGTTCTGAGTGCTCAGATGCTATTTTGCAACAGCTGGACTGTGAATTGGAGAACTTAAGCTGAGACCTAGGGGAGAATTTTGAAGAAGATGCTATAAAGCATCCCAATTTGCTCTATGAGCTACTTTTGTAAAGTGCCAAAAGGTTGACATTCTGAGTGTATCATATATAATGTAACTGTATGTAAACTGTATTACAGTCATATTTTAAGAATGAACCATTTTCAAAATATGTAGCATGAATCACTAAAACAGTGAGTAAAAGTTATATGTATGTGTCAGCTAAAATGCAATTAAATGAAGAATTTCTTGTAAAGACAAAAATGTTTACATTTGTAATGTAAACATCAACAACAACAAATCTCGAATCTCTGAAGGTCAGCTCCATTCAATATCCCATCTGCCCCTTCTTCTTCTTCTTCTTCTTCTTCTTCTTCTTCTTCTTCTTCTTCTTCTTCTTCTTCTTCTTCTTCTTCTTCTTCTTCTTCTTCTTCTTCTTCCTCTTCTTCTTCCTCTTCTTTTCTTCTTCCTTCTCCTCCTCCTCCTCCTCCTTCATATGAATGAATGAATGGAAGTACAAGAAAAGTTAGTAGGAAGACAGAACATCTATTATTCCATGCACTTTTCTCCTCCCAATGTCTTTTCTCAGCTTTTTTTCTTTTGTAATGTGTCAGCTTTAAATGTAGTTTTAAAATTATATATGGTGGAGAGAGAGAGAGAGAGAGAGAGAGAGAGAGAGAGAGAGAGAGAGTATGTGTGAGTGTGTGGGAGGGAGGGGGGAGGGAGGGAGGGAGAGAGCTTCCCCCATCCATTAAGACAGCATCCTACGTTCATTCATTTCCGTGATGTAGATAACAGAAAATGTAAGAACAATTGTTAGATAGGTTAAATACAAATAAACTTTCATAATTTTCTTTATTTTAATCAGAGCCTCAAAAGATTATATTATTATATCCTAAGAATACTGTAGCTGCTCTATCTTTTCTTTAATCCTAAAAACTTTGGGATTTTGAATTAGTTTATCATTCTGAAACTAAAGTTCCCACAGAATTCTAACTTTTGCGTTTTATTCCAACACATTCCAATGCATCTTTCTAAAACATTTCAGATCATGTGAACAGCATGTCCTAGACAAAAACATGTTTCAAAGTAAATACAGAGAAAAACAAAATATGTTCCCCTTTTATCTTTCTAGTGCAATCAAGCCGCTCACACAAATGATTTTTTAAAAAAAGCATTTGTGACTATTTTATGCAGCAGGAATATGCCTTGAGATTTTTTAATGCATAGTGGAAATTCCCTGATTGAGTCTGAAATTTGATGGAATTATTTTTGTATGCTTAGTGTTAAATCAAAAGCAGAAAATGCAAATGAAGCACAATATTTTGTAATGTTCAGAGAGCTCTCCTACTGTTATACATCCTGCTTATTTTTCCTTTTTCTTCAATGTTGGTAGGAATTTCAAGTCAATGGGGAAGCCAGAGTCACTTAAGAACCATGTTACTAACTTAACAACTCAGCGATTCACTTAACAAGAAAGGTCATAAAACAGGGTAAATGTCACTTAACAACTATCTCACTTAGCAACAAAAAAATTGGGCTCAGTTGTGTTCCTAAATTGAGGACTACCTGGATAACAATCGGTTGGAATATTGTAAAACTTTAAACCACCAGAGATCCTAAGCAGAGCTTAACGCTGTTGTGATTCAGGGTCAGCCTGTGGGTTCGGCAGTTGGGTCGGACGACTCAGAGGAGGAGGAGGGGGGTGTTGAAGCCCTTGCTGAGGGGGTTGAAGATCTTGCTGATGAGAGCCCTCAGCCAGGCCCCTCCCACTTGGTCACCACGGAGACCCAGCTGTGTGAGCCTGACAGCGTGGATGAAGATGACCCACAGCTGGCCCTGTTCAAGGACGCCCGACGCAGGAGGCAGTCAATTAGGAGTAAACAGAGGAAGGCAATGGGGCTTCTCGGAAGGAGGCAGAGAGAAGCCACGCCCTGAACTCTATATAAGTGGAATGTGTGGGGAGGGCTGGTTTGCTGAAGGCAACCGCTCGGATAGTTCGTGTTTCTTAAAGCTCCTATTTCTTGGTTTGTGTCTTGTTTGTTTCTGTAGCTATAAATTTGGCAGGCGTAATTCCAGCCTCTTGCCGTTTGTAAAGGGGTTGTCCCTGCCTTTTCTGCAGGGCCGGTAGCAGGCTGGTACAGAACAAACGCATGGGATCTCTTACCAGTGGCGTAGTGTGGGTTGTCAGCACCCGGGGCAAGGCAAGTAATTTGCGCCCCCCTAACCCGTGGATTTTAGCACTCAAGTCTCTTCCACTAGATTAGTTAAAGAAACCCTTACCCCCTAAGCACATGGATTGTTTGTGATGAAAATACTGATGTAATTAAAGTAAAATGCATCTAATGCACCACCCCCCCAGATGTTGCGCCCGGTGTGGCCGGCCCCCCCTGCACCCCCCACGCTACGCCACTGTCTCTTACTCTCCAAAGCACACAAAAGAAGTGTTTTTAATTGAATCTCTTTCCCTGCCTCCTGTTCCCATAGTTGCTGGGACAATTCCAGGAATAAGATTGAAACTGAAGGTTGCAGAAGGAAGTTAAAATTGCTTCAATATTCCCTTCCCTGAACAGGGGTTTATGCTGGATTATCAGCATTTCTGCTAAAAAGAAGAGTGTGTTCCTTTGACAGAAATAATACTCTTTAAACTATATCATGCACGATTTTCTCCTCTGTATCAGATAATTAACATACGTTGTTCCCAAGGTAATATAAAATCATAGGAAATCCAATTAAAACTCCCAAACAAATCAAATTAACTGAATTGGTTCTATCAATGACTCAATTTGTCTAGGTTCTTTGTACCAGCAGACACTTGTAATACTCACATTCTTTATGCAGAAAAGATCTGGCAAACAGACATCATTTTTATATGATGATGAGGGGAAACAAATCTCAGGAATGTAATTAGGAAAGTGGCATCTGAGAAATTTTATTTCAGCACTAGAGAAGATAAGTTTAACTCATTCACTTACATACTCTCTGTATTCTGTAAAGAGCATCCGAAGAACTTCTTTCAACTGGGACATTATAAACTTTATGATGGTGGTCAGCTACTATCTGAGCACAGAGACGCTTAGTAGCACTGTGTCTGCTGCTCCTGACATTACCCATTTGTGCTTTGGCCCAAGGGTCAAGGATTAAGATAAGGTCAGTTGGGGCAATCCTATGGTTGTTCATTCTTTTGTGGAAGAGCATAAATTAAGAAGAAAGTGAGCAAGGCATTTTCGATAAAGCAATATCCTATAATTTCCTAGCTTGTTCACTCAGATTACTATGTGGTCTGGCTATTACGCAGTTTGAAAATTTCCATGTTTGAAATTTCAGACTGTAGGTGGACACTAATGGAGTCTTCTGTGCTTATCATCTAATGTACACACACTATGCCTGATGACCAGTGAGTCCAGTAGCACCTTACGTCCTCCAAATATGTTGGACTTCATGTCTTAACATTCCAGGCAAATTATTTTATTCTGATAAAAGAGGCAGACAGTATAAGCAATGTTTTTGGGTTGCAGTCAAATTAAAAAGATTATTCCTAGCTGTCCATCGCAAACAGGCCTACCATAAACCAAACTCACTGGAGTTCACACTAACTATAGTGTGGGAGGAGGGTATATTTAACTTCACTGGCCTTTGAAACAGTATTATGAAATTATCCATGAAAAACCATAGAACAAATCAGTCTGAAATTTCAGTGAGACTGGGCATCCAGCATTGCACCATTAGTGTAGGAAAGGGAACATAAATATCAGTAATTTTCTATGGTTGGTCCCTGGCTTAGATCAAGTAAAATGTACATATCTAGTGTGACTTTATTTACCTCAAGTGAGAATGCTCTCTAAGGTTGTCTGCTGGGTATCTTTCAAATCACCAATAATCCTGATTCTTTTTAATTGATGATGCCTGGATATATTAGGAGTAGAAAAAGATGCGTAGGTACCTTTTAAAACATTTTAATACAAATTACATTTAATAACCATTTAATACAAACTGGGGCAGGTTTTATTTGTTAGAAGAACACAATCAACCTATACTTTGGTCTCTCCTTTTTATCCTGCAGCCCCCGTTGTTGTCTTGTAACAATCAGGAGGGGAAAAAACATTTTTCATAAAATTAGTTTTATTGCAGCGATTTGTCTATTCAAATTAATGGATCAACTTGGATAAGCATTTTAGCGACTTGTTAGAGAAATAGGTAAACAAAGTAAATAGTTGGAACTTCAGCTCCACCTCCTGGCATTGCTAAAATTCATAGGTCATGTACTCAATATTTTCATCTGTCGTACTAAGTAGCTCTAAACTTTTTATACTGTGCTGTTAGATGAAGTTTTTCACATTTGTTTTATTTCCCTCAAATCTGCTGATAGACATAAAATGAAAATGATGAGTACTTTCTAAATACTGGAGAAATCATGAAATTTTAAAATATGGATGTGGCTTTCATAGGCAAGAGAGCATGTTGAGAGTTTTATTTCCATAAAAAATAGAAGAAACTGACTTAAGTTATAACTGTTGATAATCTATTATAAAACCCCTATGGAAACTGGCAAGCTGAGGTTTAAAAAAAGATAGAAGAAAAAACAAAATACAGTTGATAAGTACTATTATTTGCAGATCTGATTATTTAAAATGCTCTACATGTATCTATCTTGAAGATTATCGCATAATAAGCAGTCTAACGATGTCTTTTCCATTTTTTTCCTGATCCTATAGTAGTTTTGCTACATGCAGTATCATTTTTTCCTACTGTCCCCTGCATGAAAACTTATGTGTCATCTTTCAAGCAATTTTAATGAAAAACATAATAATCCCTCTTTTTCTATTTAATGGTTTAATTAAGATCTACAATTCAATGAGATCCACTTTGGCAAAAAATGTTTAGGTACAGACTTATTGTTTTCTCAAACTGTAGGGTAAATTAAAATAACTGCTCTCTATTTTTCTACCTTATAAAATATTAACACCCATATACTTGTCCTGTTAAAATATACTGTTGAATATGGATACAATAATGAAAGGAAAATTATTCTGGTATTTTTCATGAAGTAATGATAAATGACGCCATGATAAATATAGCCTTTCCTGATAACATAAATGGCTGTTATGTATATAGATTATATGCACTTATGCAGATAATGTTGAAGAAAATTCATCTAGAGTCTCATCCTTGAGTTAGTTCAATGTTTCCTAGTACTCCTAATAGACATCCCCTCAATTCAGTATGTTGTAAAGGACCACATTAACTGGGAATTATATTAGCTGTAATCCTTCATGATGTAATCCTTCAGTCTAATGTTCATAAAGCATCCTCTTCCAGCCTTCTTTTGCACTACTCAGGTGACCCTGAGGACACAGGTAAAGCTCCAAATGGCTTCCACAGCTCTGTAAAAGAATGCAAATGACCAGCTGTCTTCAAGGAATATCAATCCTTCCATTCCCCTCCATCCGGTCAGAGCTGAAGAAGCTTCTTGGATGAGAAGCAAAACGTCTTCAAAGAAAAACAAGAAAGTCCAGTTGCCTCCTGAAAAAGCACCTTTGGGACAGCCGTAACCTGGATGACTGAGAATCTCCATAGACTTTTAGCTGTGCACTTTGGGTTGAACACCCTTCCAATGGTGAGGGAGTATGAACGGATATCCAGAAAACATTGCAGACTACAGGAACCATTTGCACTTCAGTTTGAGATGCAGACAACCCAGACTCATCCCCAACATCCTGCACCTGTCTTCAACAATGAAGGGACACAGGGCAGAAAACATCCTGCAGCCAAGAAGGCTCCACACACATTTGCACTACTCAGGTGACCCTGGGGACACAGATAAAGCTCCAAATGGCCTCAACGACTCTCTAAAAGAATGCAAATGACTATCTGTCTGCAAAGAATATAAATCCTTCCATTCCCCACCATCTGTCAGAGCTGAAGAAGCTTCTTGGATGAGAAGCGAAACGTCTTCAAAGAAAAACAAGAAAGTCCTGTTGCATCCTCAAAAAGCATCTTTGGGATTCTTCCAGCCTAGTGACTCCTGGGTTTGTTAAGACTACAATTTCCCTGTTAATATGATCGTTGGGAATGCTAGCTGGGAATACTGGAAGCTAACATTTCAGCAGACCTGGAAGTCATCAGTTTGGAGAAACTGTTTTATTAACAGGCTCAAAACCCTCTTCATTGTCATTTGATAATTTTGATCCAAAATAAAATGTTATTTTATTGTGTCTATATTTGTGTATGTGTATATTTATGTGCCTATTCATATACTTTCAAGACTGCATACAAATAGATATGGATTTGGATATATAAAACATTGTCATCAACACAGACAACTTATAAATTAACCTTTCCTGACTACGACCTTAAGCAATTACATTTTGGGTTTAACGTCATCTTGCTAGGGTGCTGCAGTTCACGCATTTCATTTTTACTATTTGTTTTTCTTGGCAATGCAGCCTACCATTACAGAAATGACAACCTTGGCTAAATTAAGATGTATCCACATCCTGTTATGCGTTAAATATTACCAGTGTGGAGATTTTTTACAATCAAAGACAAACTGGAGAAATTTATTTCACCAGAAATAACAGCAGAGAATATTACTGTGACATTTTAATAATGTAATATATTATGGTGACAATGTAATAACATAAGCTGACAAACATGATCCCAGGCATAATTGCACTGATATTATGAGGTCCCATTGCCTCATTTGTACCCATATATTGTTGAACTGTCAAGGTGCCTATAAATACATTTAATGGTACTATAGGAGAACCTCAAGGTGTTATTGGATACAGCTGCTGAAACATGACAATCTATGAGGATAGGTCAACTACTTTTTTACATTGCTCCAAAATTTCAGATGTCCATGAGCTTCTTTAATCACAATCATATCTTCATATTGTTTTAAGCAATGGTTCAAATGCATTTATTCACTTGTTTGTTGAATCAGTCCCAGAAACCAGGAAAATACATACAAAATTCATAGAGATCAACTTTATGTCACAAATTAAAATAATCCACTAAAAGCAGTGGAGGATAAAATTAGTTTTAGCATGAAAATAACAGTATGTAACAGAAACACAGCACTGGAAACTTAGCTATGCTTAAAAGTTTTTATATAATAAAAAAGCCTTTGTCTGGTATCAAAAAGGAACAAGGTAGATAAAACTGTAAATCAATTTCAGGGAAGGAACTAAGGTAAAGGTAAAGGTTCCCCCCCAAATGCGTGCTAGTCGTTTCCAACTCTAGGGGCCGGTGCTCATCTCCATTTCAAAGCTGAAGAGCCAGCGCTTTGTCCGAGGACGTCTTGCTTCAAGACGTCTCTGTGGTCATGTGGCCAGCATGACTAGATGCCAAAGGCGCATGGAACGCTGTTACCTTCCCACCGTAGTGGTCCCTATTTTTCTACTTGCATTTTTACGTGCTTTTGAACTGCTAGGTTGGCAGAAGCTGGGACAAGAAACAGGCGCTCACTCTGCTATGCGGCACTCGGGATTCGATCTGCCAAACTGCCAATGTTCTGATCGACAAGCTCAGCATCCTAACCCGCTGAGCCACCATGTCCCATTAGGAAGGAACTACAGAAGTCCAAAACCAGGAAGCCACTCACAAGACTTCAATGGGCAGGCATGCTTGAAGCAAGGTTTCTGATGACAGCTTATGACTTTGGACAACAATACTTGAAACACAATGCACCTTCAGAAACTACGACTTCTAATTGTAAACAGTGCCATAGAATAGAATAGAATAGAATAGAATAGAATAGAATAGAATAGAATAGAATAGAATAGAATAGAATAGAATAGAATAGAATAGAATAGAATAGAATAGAATAGAATAGAATAGAATAGAATAGAGCTGGAAGGGACCTTGGAGGTCTTCTAGTCCATCCCCCTTCTCAAGCAGGAGAACCTTTACCATCTCAGACAAGTGACTGTCTAGCCTCTTCTTAAAAATCTCCTGTGGTGGAGTGCCCACGATTTGTGGAGGCAAGCTGTTCCACTGCAGAACTTTGAATTGCATCCAGTGATGAATTGGAAGCCAGCCTATTACATGAAGAAAATGAGCTAGAAAGGTGTTAAATATGTACATTTTAAGATTTCTCCATACATTTACATATTATTTTACCTAATGGCCTGGCTTTATAACTCACGTAATAACTTATTTGGAACTAACCATTTCCAACTAACTTGGTTAGAATTATAATTTTTGTTTGGCTTACCTATTTATTCAACATTGAAGCAAGGCTTATATTTTTTTTTGGCAGATAAAAACTAAAGAGATTACATTTATAACACAGGTTAAGAGCCTTTGATTCCATCTCCGCTCATTTTGCTCTAAACATTATCAAAATAAATGATATTTATTTAGCCTAGTAGTCTAGTAATGCAAAGCAAAGCACAGAAATATACAAGTGATGGGGGGAAACCTCAGTAATAAGAAAAACCTTCATTGTTTTGCCTACCAAGAAGTATGTCCTTTTGTTGAAATTCTTCT
The DNA here is from genome assembly GCF_947247035.1 of Vipera ursinii. Taxonomy (NCBI): domain Eukaryota; kingdom Metazoa; phylum Chordata; class Lepidosauria; order Squamata; family Viperidae; genus Vipera; species Vipera ursinii. The sequence goes on from NC_139514.1 coordinate 20,895,605, forward strand.
TAGTTGCACAGTTTGCTTACTTTGTGTAGCAGAAAAAAAAGCTGGGTCCTTGGCAAACAAGTGCTGCTTAGCCATTGATTAAAAAGGCCGGGAGAGAGGTTAAGGCTTTTTGGATAAAAATTTGGTGGAATATGCAGAAGATTTTTAAGCAAAGGATAAAGTTTTGTCCGCAACTTTTTTTGTTGGGAATAATTACAGATGTTACAGTTGTGGACGCTAAGTTGATGCTGAATTTAATTACGGCAGCAAGACTCTTAATAGGTCAGTATTGGAAGAAAGAGAAACTGCCGACTATAGAAGAATGGACCTTAAAGGTTTCTGACCTGGTAGAGATGGCAAAGATTTCGGCTTATTTGAAAGATCACTCGCAAGAACGTTATATTATGGAGTGGAGAAAATGGATCGAGTATATCCAGAATAAATATGGGACTAAAAAGTTTCATGTAGCATTTGAATAAGTCTTCCTTTCTTTTCTCTTTTTTTCTCTCTTTTTTTATATATTTTATATTAATAGTGTTTGTAGTTATCCTATATGAGCTAGAGAGAGATAGATTTTAGAGTTTATGGTTGTTAGCATATGGATGTTTATGATTGTTTTTTTTTTGTTTTTTATACCTTGTACTTAGCTCTGGGAAGTCGGGGGGGAGGGAGGGAGGGATAGGGGAGGGGTAGGGGGGATTGTTAAAGATAAAATGTATGATAAAACTTTTCAATAAAAAAAAAGGCCGGGAGAGATTGGTGAATGAATGTTCCTCTTCTACCACGAACAAGGAACATTTGGATCATTGCCCTTTCAAGAAAGTTTTTCTCCCATATAAACTACACCTCTGTGTAGTCCTGATATGGTAGCCATCATTATGCAGGACACCTCTGTACAACAAAGATGATCAGGGGACTGGAGGCTAAAACATATAGGGAACGGTTGCTGGAATTGGGTATGTCTAGTTTAATGAAAAGAAGGACTAGGGGTGACATGATAGCAGTGTTCCAATATCTCAGGGGCTGCCACAAAGAAGAGGGAGTCAAGCTATTCTCCAAGGCACCTGAAGGCAGGGCAAGAAACAATGGATGGAAACTAACCAAAGAGAGAAGCAACCTAGAACTAAGGAGAAATTTCCTGACAGTTAGAACAATTAATCAGTGGAACAACCTGCCTCCAGAAGCTGTGAATGCTCCAACACTGGAAGTTTTTAAGAAGAGACTGGACAGCCATTTGTCTGAAATAGTATAGGGTTTCCTGCCTGAGCAGGGGGTTGGATTAGATGACCTCCAATGTCCCTTCCAACATCATCATCATCATCATCATTATTATTAATGAAGCTTTCCATTTGCTCCTTAGTCTCTGAAGTAGGAATTCATATAAAATCCACTTACGTTCACGCTTTTGGATTACATGCTTGGCATGTGTATTATCCTGTAATATGTAGAGATAACCACTGAAGGTATTTTTCTCCAAGTATTTTAGATTTTGACCAAATATTTTTGAAATGTAGCAGGGTAGAAAGGGTGGGGTGTAGTGTAGTGAAGTGCAGTGGGGTGGATAGAATAGAATAGAATAGAATAGAATAGAATAGAATAGAATAGAGAATGGAAGGGAACAGAACAGAACAGAATAGAATAGAATAGAATAGAATAATTGCTCAGCTTGAAAGTGATTTGATTTCTTTAAGTGTATCATCACACGACCTGACTTGATTTTATGACCATTTTTATTATGTTTATAAAATAAATCATCATTTGATTAGCTGAATCTAGCATATCCAATGAGCTTTTATTGACATTTTTTGCCAAAAAATGGCAAAAAACATTCCATGGAACACTGCCACCGGTCATAAATGTGAGCCAGTTGGCAAGTACCTGACATGTAATTACATGACCACAGTGTGTGCAGCAGGTGTAATTTTGAGGACAAGTTATAAGAAACTTTTTTCAGTCCGTTGTAACTTCAAAAGCTTGTTAAGCGAGGACTGCCTGTATTGAATTCTAAAGAAAAAGCAAAAACCTTTGCATTCAGCCTAGCCCAGGGGTCGGCAACCTCGGCTCTTTTATGACTCGTGGACTTCAACTCCCAGAATTCCTGAGCCAGCGTAGCTGGCTCAGGAATTCTGGGAGTTGAAGTCCACGAGTCATAAAAGAGCCGAGGTTGCCGACCCCTGGCCTAGCCCCTTCCACAATACCAGCCAGCTACTTCTCATGATATGTGAAAATGAAGGGACCTCTGGTCGATGTTCCTAGTGTATGTCAGGTTAGAGAAGATTGTTTTGATACCAATAAAGGAGAATGTTTGCAGCTCAGGGTTGACATGAGGGGTCGGCCCTTGGTGCTCTCTGAGCTTCCTTGTTTTCTTGTGGACGTTTCATTACCCAAACTAGGTAACATCATCAGTGCTAGTCATAGAGCTCAGAGAGCACCTTGTTTAAAGGTCTCTGATATTCTCTGTTTCAAAGTAGTGGTCTATAAATATAAAATAGAACAGAAACAATTATTTCCCAATCTATGGCATTTATTTTAAAAAATATGATATAAGCTTTACTACCACCAGGGGACACTGCCGTTCTATTTTCAAAGTCCAAATATTTTATGGACTAAAAAGATCCATGCTTCTAATCGTTCTCTCTCTCTCTCTCTCTCTCTCTCTCTCTCTCTCTCTCTCTCTCCCACAGACTTGCCAAATTAATGTTTTTTGCCCCATGTGACTCTTGACAAGCTGAGTTGACAGTCTGCATTCAAGACCCGTGCACCGCACAAATGGGATGAGCTCTCATTCCTTGCCCCACCTCCTGCCCACCTAGCAGTTTGAAAGCATACAGACGCCAGTAGATTAATATGTGCTTTCAGAAATCATGAGCGTTCCATCGCTTGAGATTTTTAAGAAGAGACTAGACAGTCACTTGTCTGAAATGGTACTATAGGTTCTCCTGCTTGAGCAGGGGGCTGTACTAGAAGACCTTCATGATCCCTTCCAGCTCTATTCTATTCACTACTTTGGTGGGAATGTAGCAGCATTCCACATACACATACTTTGTATGGCTGGCCATGTCAACAAAGGACTCTGAGTGGCAAACAATCATAAAATTGATCTATCAGAGTTAAAATAAATACGCAGCAACACACATTTGATGCTCAAAAGAGTATTTAGGAGATTAAACAGGACTTTCATCCTAAACTAAACAAATGGAATAAAATGAGGTGTCTGGTTTTTTACACTGTTGTTTAGGCAGAAATTCAGGGGCATAGCTCTTTGATAAGCTAGTTTTATTATTCATATAAAAAGTCATAATTAGAGCAGAACTCAATTAACTGCTTGAACAAGACAGACAGACAGACAGACAGACAGACAGACAGACACACACACACACACACACACACACACACACACACACAAACTTTCTAGCATTCTTTTCCCCCCTCTATGTGTTTCAGCTATAGCATGCCATTTAAAACATGTCAGGGAAATACCACCACAATTTTAACACCTTAATTAGATATGCATTTTCTGCTAGATCTTTTTTTTTCCTTTCGTGACATATTTTTGTGCACACGTGAACCCTCACCAGAGAGTAAACCAAAGCATATACCAAGGGCAATTTTCCTTGCCATTTAAGCTGCTCATCAATTCAGATTGCAGTGAGTTGACAATAGGGTTGAAGTGGTGCTTAGTCAAAATTGTAACTACTCCAAGATCCGATTGGTCCTTCCCAGCAATGGAGGCTTTTATATGAACTGGTCTGCTAGGGCCTACCTTTTCATTTTAGGGATGGTTCCTGGAACTCTCTTCCTCAAAAGTCCCTGTGTCTTTGCTTTGCTTCCACAGATGTTGCATGTCTTCACTGCTTCTTCCCACATTATCTCTAATACTATGATACTAATGCTGACCCTTTCTCATTCCCCTCCTCCCTTATAGCACCCCCTCTGGTGCTTCAATAATAAAAGCAATAAGGAACAAGTTGGTTTTTTTTGTTCCTGTGTTCCTTTGTAGACCCATAGAAACTCTCTAGCAAGAAAGAACTGACAGCTCAGTTGCAGAGAAACAAAGCAGAAATGTTCCAGTGTTACAACTTCAACAGGTTAAAAAAAGGGGGAGGAAAGTAGTATGTTAGGTAAGGGGTGGAAAAGAAGGGAGTGATGCTTCACCTAGCTTGAGCAGGAACAAAAGTTCTATCCACTGGGATATGTAAGGGTTGAATGGGGCATGGATTTCTAGGGTTGATAATAGTTCATTGACTTAATGAGCCACTGTTGGACCATTGTAGATTATTAAAACACCAGCAGCTGCTGACAAATAGTTGGGACGGGTGGGTGGGAAAGATGCATGCCAGTGATCACAGTCAGTCATTGCTGTGGCTGCTACTAAAATGGAATGAAGCAGTAGAGACCATTTGTTCTGAAAGCCTAATTTATTTATTTATTTATTTATTGATGGGATTTATATCCCGCCCTATCTCCTGAAGGACTCAGGGCGGCTCACAATAAAACATATAATAAGTACATAAATCAAGATAAAATGAAAATTGAGAACATCAGTGCAATAAAAATACACCTCTGCCCCGTAGGTTGTGTACTGAAGCCTGGAAATAAGGCTGCAGGGTGCATTTGCAATGGACTAGGAGTGTGAGGGAAACAATGTCATTCGTTTCTACATGAAGGCAGTGGTCAGTGACCCATATTGCTGATGAGCCCAGCAGAAGTTATGAATCTGCTTTCTATCGGTTGTAACTCATTATTACATGCCTCACACTTGGGTAGCATGATAATCTGGGGCATCCAATCAAATAGCAACCCAGTTACACATGCTGACATCTGCATCTTCATCAGCCATAGCTATTTTTGCCTCCCTGGTGCTACACTACAACATGTAAATGCTTTTGTCTGGTTCATGGTCAATGAATTCAATGTGCTTAATGTGTATTCACTAGTCAAGGTTCTTCATAAGAACTTGGATTATCTGTGGGACTTCATCTCTCCTGCTATATTTGCCTATCCTATTAGATCTAGTACATACTGCAGGAGCCATTGTTAAAGTTACATCATTTTGTAGAACCTCTAGATGTGCCTTTTCTGTAGGCAGCACATGCCCTTTGGAATAGTGTAATGTATTGGGATTTTACTTGAACTGTTTCACGTGTCTGTTTGAATGCTGCTTAAGGTTGCTCAATTGGTCTGTGTAATGGTCACTGGCTAAGCCAGTGACTTGCTGTCTCCAAGAAAATCATTGGTTGATTTGGGGCGGGAATGGGTTCCTTTAAACCTATTGGCCGCCGCCTAGTGGCCAAGTGTATAAGCAGCTGCGCAGAAGCTGTTATTGAAGACCCACTCTTTTATATGTGAATTCTATGATCCCTCCCACCCCCACCTCCCCAGATATCACAAAATGGGTGGTGAAAATGTTGAAGGAGAAACGATGTCTTGAGAAAGGTTGAAATTGGCAGTTGAGACGTTGTTGTTGTTACTGGCCTTACCTAAAAGCAAAGCAAAAAAATGAGTTCTGTTCCTGTTTGCCTCAATAAAGCAATGTTCCTGTTTGCAACCTCTCGTCTCACTTACTGCCTCCAAAGAACTCACTACACAACAGATAGTATCTTCCCCAAAGTCTGGATATCCCCAAATCCTGTTGTTTAGGAAATCCCTTAAAATGTGGCTCTTTCAAGAGACTCTGGGACAGAATATTTCTACACTGTATATATGAGCTCATGGTGTACTACTTGTTTTATTTTTTTCCAACATGTTGTATATAACTTAAAATCTCTTGGATGATTAATGTGGTTTCTGAATTAAACAAGTAAACAAAATAATCATACAGAAAGGAGAATATGGCTATTGGCACACCCTCAACTTTTTCTCATTTTTTTGCTTTGCTTTTAGGTAAGGCCAGTAACAACAACAACGTCTCAACTGCCAATTTCAACCTTTCTCAAGACATCGTTTCTCCTTCAACATTTTCACCACCCATTTTGTGATATCTGGGGAGGTGGGGGTGGGAGGGATCATAGAATTCACATATAAAAGAGTGGGTCTTCAATAACATGTTCATGGCCAACATATTGATTTTTTTTTAACTTTCCTCTGGATACCCTGGAGATTTGCTTGAATAACAATGGAAATAATTCCTTTAAATCATGATGAAATCCTCCGTTAGGCACAAGTAAAATGCTAGAACATCCATAAGGCAATGCAACCAAAACCAAGAGTCCTTCGGGAGAGGAGCGGTATATAAATCTAATAAAATAAATAAAATAAATAAATAAATATATAATATTATGTTGCCCTTATATTAATTTTAAAAATTGAGTCAGCAGCAAACTATACAGCTTTGAAAATTGAATTGACAATAAAGTGTCTAGAATCAATTTCTCATCTATCAAAATTGTCCCTCTTGTAAAACTGTATTTTCCCTTATTTTATTCTAAGTAGTAAATTGAAGGAAGATAGACTCAAGTTGAATTGTGCTTTTTCCTTATCTTCATCTAATGGTAAGATTGCATTATGCAGAGAAACCTACAGGATAATTATAAATAGAATAATTGTGTCAGGATAGAGAAAATGCATAGACATTGGTTTTTTTTTTCTTGAATCAGGTACAAACAGACAACTGTTCTGAGAGGGGAATTTCATACATTAACTTTTCTGTACAAAACTGGGTTTACTTTGCTGATGAAATATTTAATGTTCTTATAATGGAACACAATAGGGTACTGATGCCGAATGGGGAAAAAAATTAGCCCATCATATCTTTTTACTGAAAATCAGATACAGTATAACAGTCTAGACAAGTAAATAGTCTAATTAATCTACTTTGAATAATTTCAATAATAATATCTGCTGCTTAGTGCATCACAATAATTCCAATGTTGAAAAAGACCACGCCATGCCTGATACCGAGTCAATTTAATTAGATTAATGGAAGTGATAAAATTGCTGTTATCCTAAAATGTTTTATTGATCAAATCTGAGCATATAACTCAAGTATGCTGCAATCTGACTTCTTTCAGTGGCAGAAGATGCATCCTTTCCAACTCCAGGTTAAAAGTAAAGAACTATAAGTCTCTAAGGGCCAGAAAGCTCATCAGTGGTATCAACTCTTTTGGGAATAAACTATTCTGGACATAGTAATCTTACTTTTGAGTAGACATCTGTGGGCTAAACAGTAAATGTTTCTGATAGTACTTAAAACAATATTATGAGGGTCTCTATATTTGAGACACTCAGATCTGTATCACAAGAAGCTAATTATTCTCTTTATTGGTCCACTGTCCATTTTACTCATTATCTCTTCTGTTATATGGCTAAAAGCACTATGCACACCGTGCAGATAGATTTATTTAATGTTATTCCATAAATAGCTTTCTGCTGAGTTATTCAATATGCACATAAGTATATAATGTTCCCTAGCTTTTTTCTTTTAGAACATCTTATTTTTTTGCCGCAAAATGCTGCTCTTTATTTTGTGCTAATTGATGCATTCTATCTATTCCTGCAATATCTTTCAAGAGCTTTTAAAGTTATAATGTTAAATATAAAAAGACATTAATGAGTGCAGAATAGGCACATTAAACATTGTAGAAAAGAAAAAGAAATATATAAAATGATGAATAGGATTTTTCTTAATAATGCCGAAACATTATTAATTTTATTAGTAATGCATGTGGAAAAAATGTATAAAGATAGATTAGTTGTAAATTTCAGCATTCATGATAGCCTATAAAATTGAGTTTTGTCATAGAAACCTCATATCTTGTTAGCATATAAAATAGAAAAATGAATTAATACAGAAATTCATGTCTTGATACTACACAAGCTCAAACTTTACACAGGCAGGCAAATTGGTTTCTAACTTTCTTGCAGGCCATCTCTAAACGGATGATCACATTTGATTTTCTCATCATTTATATGATTCCCTGGTGGCCCAGTGATTAAGCATGGTATTGTAAGTTAACTCTGCCCACAGCCAGTAGTTTGATTCTGACCGGCTCAAAAATGACTCAGCCTTCCATCCTTCTAAAGTTGGTAAAATGAGAACCCAGATTGTTGGTGCAACATGCAAATAAGGCTTTGAATTGTAAACTGCCTGGAGAATGCTTTAAAGCGCTAAGGGGTGGTATATATTGTAAGCTTAAATGCTATTGCTACTGCTAATCAATTGATAAATTATGTGCCATCAAGTCATTTTCAATTCCTAGCAGGCAAATAGATAGATTTTCTCCATCTGTCCCTAACTTGGACTTTCAGGTCCTCCAAGAGTTTCCTCCTTACCACTGCAACTGAGCCCGTCCACCTTGCTGTTGGTTGTTCTCTCCTTTCTTTCCTTCTACCCTTTCCAGAATAAGAGCCTTTTCCAGGAGCTAGGTCTTCAGATAATGAATCCCAAACAGGATAATTTGAGACTGATTATTTGTGTCTTGTGTGAGAATTCTGGGTTAATATGTGCAATGGTTCATCTGTTTTCATGGCTATCCTTTGTATTCTCAGAAGTCTTCACCAAAAACAAAGTTCGAAAGTGTCAATCCCCTTCCTGTCCTGCTTCTTCTAAGTTGACCTTTTGCTTCCATAGGGTGTCACAAGGAATATCGTCGCTTACATGATCCTGATTTTTATAGGTACAGATACATCATAGAGTCATAGGGCTGGAAAGGACCTTGGAGGTCTTCTAGTCCAAACCCCCTGCCCAAGGCAGGAATCCTCATTCCACCCCAGACAAATGGTTATCCAGTCTTTTCTTGAAAGTCTCCAGCAATGGAACACACACACCTTCAGGAGGCAAGCTCTTCAATCAGGAAATTTTTGTTTAGTTTCAGGTTAGATCTCCCTCTGACAAGCTTCTACCCATGCTTCTTGTCCTGACCTCAGGTACTTGAGGGAATAAATTGACAGCCTCTTCCCTGTGGCAACCTTCCAAATATTGGAAGATGGCTATCATGTCACCCCTAGGCCTCTTTATTAGGCTAAACATACCTAGTTCCCTTAGCCATTCATTATACAATTTAGCTTCCAGACCCCTTTGTTGTCCTTCTCTGCACTCTTTCTAGGGCCTCAGGATCTTTCTGGTATTGTGGTGACCAGAACTTGGTTGTTTTGCCTGTTGTCATTATTTTGAACATGAGACAATTACACCTGCTTAATTGCTTATCCACTGTAACCCCTGACTATCTAAACATTCTTGTACAGTCTCTGATTGCCAGGTTTGTTCCACATACTCTAAGACTTATCTTTGTCCTAGAAAAAAGGTGCCACACAAATTATTTCACACTGCCAGCCTCTTCCTTTTCTCACAGGAAATGACCTTGCTGAAACAGTGGATACTGTACTGCTGGGAAATCTTTTGCAGATGCTCATCTTGTTTGTAAAAAAAGAATAACCTTTCATCTTGCCACGCTTCTCTGCTTGAGTGACAGAAATCAGGAGTAAGAAATAGTGGAGTATGTAAAAATGATGGATTCTATTAATACTTTATTCAAATTCCTAAATTAAAATGTAATCTCAAGAGTTCTTTCACTATTTTAATTCCCTCAGATGCTCCAGTTTGTTGAGTTGACTGCAGGATGCTGTGAAAAGAAAGGGCAGATGAGAACTTCATAGCAGCCATAGGTTGACTTTAACATCTAGTCCAGCTATAAAAAATAATTGCCTCATTTTACTATGGCTTTCTCTTACAATTCTGTTTTTCCTTTTAATGATATAAATTTTCCAAAGAACTCAAACTTCAGGCTAGTAATAGAATGTTTCTCTTTCTCTTTCTCCTCTATCATCTCAAGGAGACAAAAGTCAAACCCTGAAAGAATCTTTCCTCTTAATATAATTATCAGCATCATACCTAAGAGTACTGAGGCTCCTAATGATAGGTTTTTTACTTAATTTGATTGATTAATGGAGTATTTTTTTTCTTTTATAGATCTCTGTCCATCCTCACTCTTTTTCTGTGTTATTTCTTTACAAAAGACTGGTCTTTCCTATCAGAAATTCAGTTTTAGCTACATGATAAAACTTGAAGAATATTTATGCAAAGCCTAGAAATAAATAAGGCAAGGAAACACCATATGCCACTTTACAAATAGTTTTCCTCCAAAGAGACTAACATTATGCTACAATCAAATAATGAAATAGTTTGTTGAGATTCTATTAAATGTATTGTTACATCACTGAGGTTGACATGCTCTTTCTGCATTTGAACAATTAACAATTGATGTTTGCAGAGAAAGTGTAATCATCTATGCAATTTTATGTATTTATAATTAATACATTTAGAGAAACCAACTTTGTTGATTTTTAAATCTTTAACTCTGTTCCAGAAGTAGCTGACTCCATACAGTAATCTTACTTGGACAAATTAAAGCGTATTGTTGGTGGAAATGATTCTTTGTTGAAATTTAATTAAAGCACCTGCATGTTCACTTTTTACCAATATCCAGATTCAAAATAGTTTATGATCAATAAAACATACCACAATTGTTTTGTACTGAATAAGGACATGCGGCATATCTATAATCAAGACCAGGGCTTTTTTGTCATAAGAACGCACTGGAACGGAGTTCCGGCACCTTTTTTTGATGGATTTTCTAGAGTTGCATTCTTTTCCTATTGTTGCCCTTCCTATCCTTGTTTGCTTTTGAAAATGCCCCACTGGCAGTATGGTGTAAGCGGGATCCCCTCTGGTGCTGTCTGCCTCCTCTAGGGGGAGCCATGAGGCACTGGAGCACCACAGCCAGAGCGTGGCTTGATTGGCTGGGTCAGACCATGTGGTGTGGAAGCCTATGGTGGAGCTGGGGGACACATAAACATGGAGGCCATCTTTCACGAGAGGGTGAATGAGCTTTTTGCCTTCCCTTACAGAAGGTGGAGTGTGAGGTTAAAAAGAGGCAAAGTGAGAGGAAAGAAAGACGGCTGGCGAGGAAGCTTGCCCGACAGCGAAAGTTTGCTGTTTCAGTTCCTTGGGTAGTTCAAAAGCTGGGATGTCTACAAAAATCTGTTTTTAGTCTTTTATGCTTTATATTCAAACTGCAGGGGGGAAGAATAAGAATAAAGCCAATGTCTTGTGATTTGGAGGTTTTGTTAATAATAATAATATATATTAATTATGTATTGGTCAGGTGTAAAGGTAGACCTACAGTATGAGGTTTAATCAGATCTATTTATTAAATTGGGTTTAACTTAAAGGTAAATTAAAAGTAATCTGTTCACTGATAAAGTTTCAACTTTAATTTGTTTCAAGTCAATATCCATATTAAACTCCAAACCTAAATTTTTCCACCTTGTTTGACAACTTCTTAAAAATAATTCAATCTTTTACAAGCAACCAAATTTTGTTTTATTTGGCCAATTTCACTCCACATAGAAAGCTGACATTTCCACTCATTAAACTAAATGGGTATGCCAGTGGTAAATGTCCCAAAAGTTTAATAAAATGCCTTCTTGTAATTTAAAGCCACACAGTGCATGGTAACATTAATACTAGTATTAACTTAAATTGAACAAAATCCTAGTTTTTTATATACACTAAAAGTTGAAAGGGTTTTTTTCAACTACAAAGGTAAACCTTGTAGGGTAGGCAAGGCAGGTTGTATGATATGCATAAGTTCTGGCACCTTTCTTTCTTTCTTTCTTTCTTTTTTTCAAAAAAAGCACTGATCAAGACTTACTTTATTTATTTATTTATTTATTTATTTATTTATTTATTTATTTATTTATTTATGTATGTATGTATTTATTTATCATTTATTATTGGTCTATAATTTCTGACGTCTTAAAAAACAACCAAAAGCAGTATGGAAGATAAACAATTTAGACTGCAGTATGGAATTGTCCTTAGGCTGCAATCCTGCATGTCAAACACTCCATTCCAGATGAAGTGCAGCTGTTGAAGTGGGCTGGAGCTGACAAAAGCTTATTCCTTTTAATAAAATTATTTATGCAGAAAAGGGCCCAGATTTCCCCTATACTGTAGATAGTTTTGCAGAAGATGGGCCAATGCTTCAAACTTCTGTAAACTGAATCTGATTGAGCTACACTTTTATTATTAATAGCATAATAATGAATAAAGCATTCAATATTTAAAAGTTCTAAGAGTACAGATGGTCCTTGACTTAAGTTCATAATTGACCTGCCCAAGTCAGCACCCCCAGTAGATCCGCTGTAACTTCAAATGGTTGCTAAGTGACTGGTAAGTCAAGATCTACTTATGCCTCAGATATATGAAAGATGTACATAAAGCACCTCTATGTCCTGGCTGAATTCTTTATACAGTGGAAGTTTTTGTGGCAACCAATTTTGAATGACAACACTGCATTTAGTCGCCTCTTTGAAAGTCATAAATTAGTTATTTCTGTGCTTTCTGGGGTATTCCCCCCCTTTTGATCAATCATGTCTGATTCTTGGAGTCTGCCTGGACAAACCCATGCAGTTTTCTTGGCAAGGTTTTTCAGAAGGGGTTTGCTATTCCTTCCTTCCTTCCTTCCTTCCTTCCTTCCTTCCTTCCTTCCTTCCTTCCTTCCTTCATTCCTCCATTCCTCCTGTTGAGAGTAACTGAGTCAAGATCACCCAACTGGTTTTATTTCTAAGCAGGAACTAGAACTCATAGTTTTCCAGTTTCTAGCCTGGTGTATTAACCATTACATCAAACTGGGTCTTGCTTTCTGTTTAAATGGCAGTAATAAAATTGATGATGGTTTCATTACGTTCAGCACTGGATAACTGCATAGTACAGTTGCAACGAGAAATTATCTGCAATACTGAGTAGTTGTTAAGTATGAATTCTGCCCGGATCTTCAAGAAAAGTTGGTAGTCAGAACTAATAGTTTCCACGAATTACTACTGAATTGAAGCAGAAAGTCAGCAGAAGAGTGCACTCAAGAGAAAAATTAATATTGCTTCAAATAAAAATTGAAACTTCTGTGCCCAATGAGAGATCATTTTATACAAAGAGGGAGGGGAATTTCACATTCCTGTTACTATCTGCAGGTTTCCACTTGAAATCCTACAGTATTTTGTGCAGAATAAAATTAAACTGATAACAGATACTACATTTGATCTTAAGACCAGAGAGCGATGAAGATTAATTAAGTTCAAAATTTGGTTCCTGAATAGAATATAAAATAATTTAAGGGTCCTTTGAGCACAGCATTTCCCTTTATGAAAAAGAGATTGTGGTACAGGCTGTGAATGTTTCAAAGTAGAAAGAACAAAAATATTTTGTCAATTTCAATGGCTTCAAACCTCAGGAACTGATGACACAAGTCTCAGAGAAGGTGAAGTTAACAGCAGCAGGAATACTTGAACTGCATTTGAAAACCTGCAGAGGTCAGTACAGTAAAAATAAAAATCTCCAAGAACCTAAACAAAAAACATCTATAAGGGAATCCCAAAAAAGTGCTTTTTTCAAAAAGCAACTGGACTTCGTTTTTTCCTTGAAAATGTTTTGCTACCCATCCAAGAAGTTTCTTCAGCTCTTCACTGAAGAAGCTTCTTGGATGAGAAGCAAGATGTCTTCAAGGAAAAAACAAAGTCCAGTTGCCTTTTGAAAAAAAAAACACTTTGGGGACAGCCGTGACCTGGATGACTGAGAATCTCCAGACATCTATGAGGGAAGATTCTGGAATTCACAGAGCAGTGAACAAATAAGACTGGGTGGGCAACTACGGCCCCTTTACAACCTGTGGACATCAACTCACTAAATTCCTGAGCCAGCACAGGTAGTAAAGGAGCCATAGTTGCCCACCCCTAATCTAGAAAATATATTGAAAACATTTAACAAGGAATAATGTCTAGCAATGAAACTGGTGGTCATAACAAATTTAGTTTCGTTGCCTTGAACAGGGCCAGTAAATAAGTTTGACAAAAAATAACTGCTCTGCTCATGTGACTCTTAAATTGTTTTATACTCTATTGATTTATTGTTTATTTATCAAATTACCAAACTTTTTAATACAATATATTAGTTTAATATGTTAAAGTTTATTTATGAATGCTTACAAGTAAGAATTAGTTTGAATAAGCAGCACTGGATCCAGCTTGCAGTTTCTTTGATACTTCTCATTGACTTGTAAAATGGCTGACAGAAAAAGTTGCCTGAGATGGGCAGTAAATAAGTTTGATAAACAAACAAACAAACAAATAAGTTTCTCCTTCAACAAGACTGAAAGAAGCCCATTCTTTTTCCTGGCCATCTACTTAGTTTTCCCATTATTTCAGGAACATTTTCAAATTGGCTGATATAAAAGCATCTTGGATAATGAGGATGATGACTTCCAACCTTATACAGGTATTTCTCAATTTAGTACCATTCATTTACTACCCAAAGTTACAATGGTACTGGGAAAAAGTGACTTATGACTATTTTTTATACTTGTGACTGTTGAAGCATCCCCAGGGTCACATGATCAGAATTCTGACAATTGGCAACTGGTTCATATTTCTGTCAGTTTTGGTGTCCTGGAGTTCTGTGATCGCCTTTTGCGACCTTCTGATATACAACAGCATTGAGCGATTACTTCATTTTTATTTGTTCTTGACTGCAACCTCTTAAAGTATCTACATAATTATATATATATATATATATATATATATATATATATATATATATATATATATATATATATATATATATATATATATATATATACATTCAGGTTTTTCCCCACGTAGAATTGAAGGTATAAGAGCAACGTTTCGATGAAATCTCATCCGTCATCCTCAGGCTGGTGGCTTCAGCTTCGTTCTTCGTTCTCCCAGAAGAATGAAGCTGAAGCCACCAGCCTGAGGATGACGGATGAGATTTTGTCAAAACGTTGCTCTTATACCTTCAATTCTACGTGGGGAAAAACCTGAATGACCGAAGATCTACATACAAACACCCGCAAAAACCTCAGAAAACATATATATATATATATTTAATTTGCAATTGTCAACATTATTTTTTTTTAAATTTGGAATGGATTTTGGCAATCTTTCAGTTTGCAAAATGAATCAAGAGATTCCGTCATAAAATTCCTAGCCTAGAATTAGTGGGCAGTAACTCTAGGATGGTAAGTAGATAGGCACATTCATGCCTATTGAAAGTATGTTAAATGAATGCAGTGGTGGTTATTCCTAGGTACATTGGTACAGGATTGCAATAGAATTGTATAGCATTGCAATCAGAGCTCTGAGAAATTGTTCAAAAATAGATTTACAATGGTTTCTATAGTCTAAGACATATTTGTAGTTTACTTGAAAAGAAAACCGATGTCCTTGGAGACATGCAAATAAGTATAAATTTAAAAAGTACTTTTCTTGATGATGGGAGGAATTCCAGGTAAACATCAGAAACATGACTGTTTCAGTGGACTGGCAGTTCTGAGATGATGAAATTTTCAGGGATTCCAGTTGCTATCATTTGTCAATCCTGTTCCCAAACTGATGAACTTCAGCAACTGCAGTTGCAGAGAGATTTATTTCTGAAATTAATATAGAATCTGTGTTCATTATCACATATATCTTCAGCTGGACTGGATGGCTGTTCTTAAAAATGCCTAGCTTCCTTTCTAACAAAAACACCTAAATTAGAATATATATATATATATATATATATATATATATATATATATATATATATATATATATATATATATATATATATATGCATCTTTGGTTATTCGGGTTTTTCCCCGCGTAGAACTAAAGGTGTAGGGGTGACGTTTCGACGGAATCCCATCCGTCATCATCAGGCTGGTGGCTTCTGCTTCCTTCTTCTGGGAGAATACACACACACACACACACACACACACACACACACACACACTGCTCAAAAAAATAAAGGGAACAGAAAATAAGACATCCTACTATGAAATACAGTACATTGTGTTGTTTAAGTGTTCCCTTTATTTTTTTGAGCAATATAGCTAAACTTTAAAAAGCAAAAGCAAAACTTAAGAATGTAGCACTTTAAAAGCCCAGAGATGGGAATCAAGTGGTGCGCAAATTTAATACATACATACAGTACATATGTACATACATACATACTTCGATTCAGTGCAAAACCTATTCTTGTAGGTTACTTATTGACAGATTCTTTCAGAATATCTATTTACCAATGCAATTCACCAATGAAGATATGGAAGTTACAACTGCATATAAATAAATTCTAAGCTTGTTATATTTAACTTTTGACTAGGGCTTGTTTTTGTTTTGTTTTTTTCTTATTGTGCCATGGCCATTTGTTTAAGATAGGATTCAGTATAGAGCAGAAATCCAGAAAATGAGTTAATCTCAATAAATAGGTTAAGCATGTTGGGCAAACACAGCTATTGTAATTGTTTCTTTATCCATCTTTTCCCTTTTATGAATGCTCCATTGAAAGAAAAAGGTAAGAAGAAGTGGGACTGCAACAAAAGAATGTAACAACATCTGCATCCCATTCCCATTCATCAGTTGGGTTGACGGCATAAACCAATCTGTAAAGGAAAGCAGAATAATCCAGATTCAAAACTTGTTTTTTTTTAATCTCATGCCAGAAAATTAATAGTAATAAAGTTGTTTTCAAAAGAAAGAAACTTCTCACCTTCTTGGCATCTGCTTAGGTATAAGCTGTTTCTGTTGACTAGCTTATTTTAATCACTCAATAGAACTGGAGCTGTGCAGAACTATAGCTCCCAGCAGAGAATGGGGAGCCAGCGGTCAAACATACTAGGATTCATAATTCCAAAAGATATGGCATACATTCTCAAGTAAGTCAAGCAAATTGAGTATAAATAGCTTGATTCATGGAGATTGCAGGGAAGTGTTTTATAAAATAAAGTGTTTTATAAAATAAAATAAAATAAAATAAAATAAAATAAAATAAAATAAAATAAAATAAAATAAAATAAAATAAAATAAAATAAAATAATAAAATAAAATAAAATAAAATAAAAAATAAAATAAAATAAAATAAATAAAATAAAATAAAATAATAAAATAAAATAAAAAATAATAAAATAAAATAAAACAATAAAAAAAAATAATAAAATAAAATAAAATAAAATAATAAAATAAAATAAAATAAAATAAATAAAATAAAATAAAATAAAATAAAATAAATAAAATAAAATAAAATAATAAAATAAAATAAAATAAAATAATAAAATAAAATAAAATAAAATAAAATAAATAAAATAAAATAATAAAATAAAATAAAATAAACAATGGCTCTGGTTTGTTTGGGGGGTTCTCTCTGGAGGTGTTAAATTTACAAGTCCAGAACTAAAATTGCTTAGGGACACGTCTGTGGAGGTGTCAGGACCGTCCCAAAGGTGCTTTTCCAAAAGGCAGCTGGATTTTGTTTCTCAGAAGAAGCTTCTTGGATGAGAAGCGAAACGTCTTCAAGGAAAAACAAAATCCAGCTGCCTTTTGGAAAAGCGCCTTTGGGGTCGTGAAGGGGCGGGGAAGAGATGGATTTTCTTCCAAGCCGCTGACGGCCTTGGCTAAACCGCTGGCGGCGATTCTGTTTTTGCCGGCGAGCGAGCGAGCGAGCGAGGGGAGACGCGCTGTCAGCGCGCAGCCAAGCGTCCGGACTCTGCCGGCTAAAGGAAAAGCGGGCCAAGAAGAACCGGCTCCCGCTTTTCTCCAGAGGCGAATAGCGGGCGCTGACGGGGCGTTTCCCTCCTACGCGATGAACGAAGCTGCGCCGACCGGACGAAAAAACCCGCGCTTGTTGCCGGACGAGCTGGTTCGGGCGGCGAGGGAAGGAAGGGGAGGGACCGCCGCCGGAGGGAGGCTGCTGAATCCCGGGCGCGCTCGACGGTCTCCCCGGCGGGAAAAAAAGGGAGATGCGATGACTCCGCTCGCCCTCGTTCAGCCCCCCGAAGAGGACGCCCGTGGGAAGATCAGGTAAAAGCCCTCTCCTTTCTGCCACGCTTGGCTTTTTTCTAGCGGACTTCTTGAGGAGCCAAAAAATAAAAAAAAATACACTCGGAACGAGCGAGTTTAAGGCTTGCGGGCGAGCGGAGAAGTCGTGGGTTCCTGGTTGAGGATGCGGTGAGATTGAGGAGAGTTAACGACATTCTAGGGCAGGGGTCTTCAAACTTGGCCCTTTTATGACTTGTGGACTTCAACTCCCAGAATTCCTCAGCCAGCAAAGCTGGCTGAGGAATTCTAGGAGTTGAAGTCCACAAGTCATAAAAGGGCCAAGTTTGAAGACCCCTGTTCTAGGGCTTCACCTCGGGAGGCACCAAGATTGTAGATGCCCCACCTCTCCAGCGGGACCTTCTCTATTCCTGCCTGCTCCTCAACCCGAAAATCCTGGTTCCGGATTTGGGGAATGCTGATGTACTCCAAACTCATTTCCAGTCTTTGTACTTACCCTTCATTAAGGTGCCATGTCCAACTTTGCTACTTTTTTATTTCTCCTTTTGTCCATGGAGCTCCAGAAGTTGAAATGATTCTGCTCCTCCTTTAACAATTCACCTTCTGGCAAACCTGTTGGTCAATTGGGTGGCCAGTTCTCTTAAGCCAGGGGTAGGCAACCTTGGGTCTTTTATGACTCGTGGATTTCAACTCCCAGAATTCCTGAGCCAGCTGGCTCAGGAATTCTGGGAGTTGAAGTCCAGGAGTCATAAAAGAGCCAAGGTTGCCTACCCCTGGCTTAGGCCAAGCCCTCCCATCTGGTTCTGTGGCTACATTCCCCGTACTGAGTATCTATGGCAGACATGTCAAACACAAGGCCCGGGGGCCGGATCCGGCCCACAAAGTGGTTTCATGTGGCCCACGAAGCCATCCTGGAAACAGTGAGGGAATGGCCCCTACTGCCTTGGCCCTGGCCCAGAGACCCTCCTTTCTGCCAGAGACCCTCAGATCTGTCCCACTCCTGCCCAGGCCCCCATAGGCACCCTTGATGCGAACGATGTAGAGTTGGCCATGCCCATCCAGTAGGCCATACGCACTCTAGCCACGCCCACCCAGTAGGCCACGCCCACCCTGGCCATACCCACCCAGCCCCCTGAGAGCAACCGCAATGCTGATGCGGCCCTCAATGAAATTGAGTTTGACACCCCTGATCTATGGGAATGTAACATTTCCCTTTTCTAAGTATTTTAGTCTCCTTAAAAACATCGCATGAGGGGTAGCACCTAGCAGCTGATCCTGAAAATGTTAAGCAAGCACAGACCCCTTTACAACTTGAATGGAGACCAACGCAGAATGCCAGAGCTGTAAACTAGATTAGAAAAATCTGTGAAGAAGGCAAGGGCAAATCTAAGTTGCTTCCAGGGAAGCTACATATACCTATCCACAGTATGCCTCTTCTGATATATAAGGTGAATGAAAGTTAAGGAAATTTTAAATTCTTAACTTTGAATTTCTTCATTTACATATGATAAACAGTGTAAAATAAATATAAAAAGCTGAAAATATGTATCTCAGATGTACAGTGAGAGATAATATTTGTTCTGTACCAGCCTACTACCAGCCCTGCAGAAAAGGCAGGGACAACCCCTTTACAAACGGCAAGAGGCTGGAACTAAGCCTGCCAAATTTATTAACATAAAACAGAGCAAAACAAGACACGAACCATGAAACAGGAGCTATTCAAACGGTTGCCTTCAGCAAACCAGCCCTCCCACGCATTCCCCTTTTAAACAGTTCAGGGCGTGGCTTCTCTCTGCCTCCTTCCGAGGTGCCCCATTGCCTTCCTCTGTTTACTCCTGATTGACTGCTTCCTGCGTCGGGCGTCCTTGAACAGGGCCAGCTGTGGGACATCTTCATCCACGCTGTCAGGCTCACACAGCTGGGTCTGCGTCGTAACCAGATGGGAGGGGCCTGGCTGAGGGCTTTCATCAGCAAGCTCTCCAACACCCTCAGCAACCTCTCCAACACCCCCCTCCTCCTCCTCTGAATCATCCAACCCAACTGCCGAACCCACAGGCTGACCCTGAATCACAACAATATTGTTCAATGCAGGAGTCCTCTATTATACCATTAGCATCCGTGACAGAAGACCATCAGTTTAATACCTCCAGGAAAGAGAGAAAGACCACCGTCTTCTGAGCCCTATTTCCACTGTCGAAGAGTTGTTCCTATGTGGAACTTTTTCCAAATGTCCAATCAAAATTGATTTCTTCACTGTTTCAATACATTATTTCCTTTGTCCTCTCTTCTGGAACAAGTCTGCTCAGTTCTGCCCATCTTCTGCTTCTGCCATCCAGATACTTGCCATTCTCACACACAGTTTTCTCTCTTCTGGTTAAGCCTACCCAGCACACCCATAAATCACTTTTTTTCCAGGCCACTTATTACTGTGATTGCTTTTATCTGATACATTCCACTTCCTAAATTGTGGCATCTTTTTTAGATTATTTCAGAAAATTAAATTAATGTCACAGAAGAGAGCCTTGAAATTAGTGCGGTGTTACCCTCACGTAATTCATCATATCTGGCAGTTATCGTCTTTAAAGCCCTACATGGCGTGGGTCCAGGATACTTGAGGGACCATCTCACCCCAATGGAACTGGCCATCCCCATCCATGCCAGCAGAGAAGGCCTGCTGCAGACTCCATCGTTCAGGGAATTTGGGTTTGTGGGGTCCAGAGAAGAGCCTTCTCTGCAGTGGCTCTGACCCTTTGGAACATCTTGCCCCCAGACTGGCTGCCATCCTCTTGGCCTTTCATAAGGGCTTGAAGACCTGGCTCTTCCTCTTGGCTTGGGCACTCTATGGGAAGTATCACCAATAGTACATTTCACTCCTCCCCTGTACATTCTGTTTCCTCTCTCCCCATCTTTGAGTCATAATATGTATTTTAATCAGCACTGTTGAGGTTACCTTCCCCAACACCACAATATCCAGTTTTAGTCCTTGGCTCTTTTAGCCAGTTCCAAAGGCTACTAAATGGAAGGTGGAACCACACCAAAAAGGAGCCACAGTTTGCTCACTCTTTGGAAGCCTGGTCAAGTAGAAATAAAGACATTTTGTAGACGAATCACTTTTGTTTCGGCTTCCTCTCTAATGCCAGGACAGTGAAAAGTGGGATGCAGCTTTTAGTTTAGGTTTTTTTTTCTTAATTTGTCCATACAGTAACTTTGCTTTTATTTTTCTTTCCCACTATTCCCAAAGAAAGGGAAATAAAATGCAACAGGGTTGGCATCCTGTTTAAATAGTGGGTCAGAAGAATGGTAGTCTTGTGTTGTTTTTTTCTACAAGCCGTGCTTGCACTTGTGTTTCCTTGCATTTGCTGTATTTTATTGCATTTCCTTGTTTCAATTATTTCCATAATATTGACATGCATGTAGATTTGTGGCATCTTTCAACACTACCTTTCACCGCAGCATTTTTCTTCAGATGAAAACATGTAGGCATTTGTGTATGATTCTGTAATCTGAATTTGTTTTTTATTATAGAAAATAAATGTTGTGAGATATGAACTATATCACTAAACAGAAATACTTTAAGTTGACTAGGCAGTTGAAACTGTTAATCTAGGAGAAGCCAATGTGTTACTCAACAGAAATATAAGAGCTCTTTTTAATACCCATATTAGGGCAAGACTGAAGCTCATAAAATACTGAGGAGGTTTTCCAGTTATCCAAAACTCATTTAGCAATCCCTAAGCTTTCTTTTTATTTTTGTGAATTGAACGTTTTGGCTAATGTGATTAAAACATGTACTTTAAATTCCTTATCTTTGCAGGATTTCCAAATACGTCAAATTTGGGTGGCTGGCATAGAATGAGGAGACTGGGTAACTTTTATTAGTCTACTCTTTTTGAATAAAATTAGTTATTTATTGAGTGCAGGCAGTTTTTCATTAAAATTGCTTTTATTTCCAATATAGCTTAATACTATGGCGATTCTTCTTCTCCCAAGTGGAGATGTTAAAAATTCGGTTTAGTTACAGGTAGTCATTGATCTGTGACAACAATAGGAACTGGAACATTCATTATTAAGCAGTGTTTCAGGATCCAGTTTGAGTCTTTGCTGGAGCCCATCCTCCAGAAAATTCTCTCTCCAGAATGTGTGCCCTGAGCTGGTCTACACATTGTATTTATATGATGCTCAGTTGTTTGTGGGTTTTAATTGTTAGGGTGTTAAAAGCCTGCTCTTAAGTCATTAGTTGTTGTTTCCTGGTTCGCAGTGCCTTGTCTCCTAAGTGCCTGGTAAGCTGGTAATAAATCAAAACTCCTGTTTATGGAGATTCTCAGTCATCCAGGTCATGGTTGTCCCAAAGGTGCTTTTTTTTCAGGAGGCAACTGGACTTTCTTTGAAGACATTTTGCTTCTCATCCAAGAAGCTTTCTCAGCTCTGACTGGATGGTGGGGAATGGAAGGATTTGCAATAGTGGCGAATAGCTGTAGCTCGGGTATAGGATGAGGGTGGAGGTTTGTTCTATGAGCTTGTGGGTTGGTTTCTGAACGTTTTATTACCAGGCTAGGTAACATCTTCAGCAGCATTTAGGGGATGTCTGTGTCAGTGCTCTTCTGGTTATTTGAAGGTTATCTGTATCCTCAGGGTCACCTGAGTAGTCCAAATGCGGGTGGAGCCTTCTTGGCTGCAGGATGTTTTCTGCCCTGTTCCTGTAGTTTACAAGATTTTCTGGAAATCTCCAAACCTCCAAATGGCCCAAACAAGTCTCTGGAAGAATGCAAATGGCCAGCTGTCTGCAAGGATTATAAATCCTTCCATTTCCCACCATCCAGTCGGAGCTGAAGAAACTTCTTGGAGGAGAAGCGAAATGTCTTCAAAGAAAAACAAGAAAGTCTAGTTGCCTCCCAGAAAAAAAAGCACCTTTGGGACAGCACTCCTGTCGACTGACAAGGTGCCCATTTCCCAGGCTTCAATTGTTAAGCAGTTGTTGTCATAAAGCGAGGCATCACACATGATTGCATTCAATTTTGCAACCTTTTTTGCCACGGTGGTTAAACAAATCATCATGGTTGTTAAGTAAGATATCATGTGATTGCAACCTGTAACCTTCCCTGCCAGCTTCCCCATTGGCTGGGCTTGTCAGGGGTGAGCTGGCAAGGCTGCAAATAGCAATCATAGGACTGCAGGATACTGCATGCATTGTAAATGTGCAACAGTTGCCAAGTGTCCTAATTGCTATCGTGTAATCATGGGGACACTGCAACACTTTTAATTGTGAGGACAGGTTGTAAATCACTTTTTTCAGTGTCACTGTGTCTTCAAATGGTCACTAAACAAATGGTCGTAAATCAAAGACTATCTGTACTGTTGAAAGAAGATTGTTGAGACTTATTGATGTTCTGTAATTTGGGATATATTTATAGGACAGGATTCTTTCATATGCAGATGCAATATGCCACTCAGATGTCTGATTGTAGAAAGGTGCGCTCTGTTTAGTTGTTTGCCAGCAATTAGAGATATATAAACAAATAGACAATAGAATTGGCAGGAATAAATCTTCCTTGTAGCGTATCATCAATAGCAGAAAAGAGTGCTCACCAGTCAGTCAACCAATTGTTGGAGCAAATCACACTATAATTTTCCTGCTGCTAATGGAAGTAGAAAAACTGATAAATTGTTGACAAAGGAATGATTCTTGTGTTTCCAATGTCCTTCTTAAAAATGCTGTATGTATGTATATGTACGTATATGTATATGTATGTATGTATGTATGTATGTATGTATTTATATGTATTTCTGAGAGAAAAGAAAATTTGTACTTGAATGTTGATAACTGTGCGCAGTTTCCTTCCTTCCTTCCTTCCTTCCTTCCTTCCTTCCTTCCTTCCTTCCTTCCTTCCTTCCTTCCTTCCTTCCTGTTTTTATTGTGTTTTAAAGATGCTGTATATAACTCTTGTGAACCTTCCAAGTTGGGTTTCTTAAATAAAGACTATATGAGTTTCTTCAGTAAATAAATGTTTGCAACCCCTAGCCCAGCCCTTTGTACATTGCTCCAAACTGAGAAGGTTTCTCACTATTAGCCATTCTTAATATAACACAACAGGAAAATTATAAAATAGTTTTGTAAGTTGTAGGGTAATTGCATTCAATATATATTTCAGTTAAATCACATATAGTTTTTCTCCAGGGTTTACCTACTTCTTGGTCTTGGTTTTATCCATTTTGGAGTAAGCATATACTTTACTTCTAGAGACCAACTGCATGTTTCTGCTTCACCAAAAGTTGTGTGCTGCTGTTGTACATGTACAACAATCTCTGAACTTTTATTTTCATAAATTGAATATGAGCAAAATTAAGTCTTTTCTTTTCTTTTCTTTTTAATAGCTAACAGTTCAGTAGGATTTTTCCCCTCTTCAGAGTAGTGTGAGTAACATTCCAATAAGAGGTGTATACTATTCTGAAAATACAAATTATACCCGGCCTTTCACCTCCTAAAGCATTAGTGCAGCACCAGCTAGTTTGGCATAGAGTAAAATTAGCCCTGTCTGTGCCGCTAGTGAAAGGGGGTGGAATGTGAAATGTGGCCAAACATGTAAACAAGTTGAGCCACGCCTAAAATATTTTCCACTGTGGGTACAAGTGTAGAAATACATTGTCAGGCTGAAGGCGTTTCATCCGAGTTAGATCTGCAGTTTCTGCTGTTGTTTAAAATCTTCCAAGGTAAGTCTTTTAGGCAAGCATTATTTTGCATAGGTATTATAAATTATAAAACAATTAATGTAAAGGATTAATAGACTGTTTTAAAAAAAACCCTATGATAATTCTTTCAATTTTGCCTTCCCCCCCGCCTAACATTAGATTGTTATTATATTAACTTGAAACACAATACATAAGTTATTTTTGTAGTTCAGATTATAGTAACTATGTAAATGCGGCAACATCTGACGCTAACTTTGTGTCCTTGGCATTACATATGTGCAGTAAAATAAATAGCAATATCGTAATAACAAATGTTACTTCTTTGGTGGGACAGTATGCTTTTAATGCAATGAGCTGCCTCTTTGCCTTGCTGGTTTCTCTGGTTTTTTTTTGGCATGCTCCAACTGAAAGGCTGATCTTTTATGGAAAAAAATGATCATGTTACTTAATAATGGGTGCTTCTGCCATATAAGGGCTTGAGTATAAAATCATATGCTTTCAGTTGTCTCCTTCTGGAGACTGCATGTTTGTCAGTCAACTATCTTGAAAGATGCAGTAGCTACGCTTGAGTCCCACAAATACTTGTTACACTTTAATATTATAATTTAAGGAAAGTTGTTCTCATAAGTGGATCGCTATTCCTGCATTAGGAGTAATCTAAAGAACCGTCTCTTCATGTGGCACCCTCCAGATTTATGTAAATTCATCTGGAACCAACTGGGGTCGTAGGGAAGTAGCTTATCATTTAGATTAATTATTTATTTTTTAAAATGCTACTCCATAACTAATTTTTGTTTGGACACTGTCAGTAAATTGAATATTTAGGACCAGATTTGCAGTATTTAGGGCTGCAGTGTGCCTATAGATTCTTCCCTTGATGCCAGCAAGTCTCTCTGACCCATTATCATTTATACCTATTATTCCATCTATATCAGATCCCAGGAAGGCCGACTGCTTATCCCAGTCAGCCCTATATGTCAGTTTCTGACATATAATTATTGAATACCAAATAGATGCGCAAAACAGACATATGTATACTATACTATGTATACTAGGTGTACTGTGGCCCTAATGTTTTGCCTACAGAATGAGAATCAGGTTCTGTGATCTAGGGACAGAAATAGGTAGATTACTTCTTATCAGAATATATTGTTTCCAGGAGACTATATTAATTAGGACAGTTTACTAATTTTAAGATTATTCAATAGAGATAAAAAAGCAGAAATGTATCCATATATGCATGTGATGGATCATTGATTGGTTATTTGCCACCAATTTGGTATTGGCTTCTTAGTGATTACATTGATAGATTTTTCTCCAGGATGATCTGTCCCAGCTTGTCCCTTCAGGTCCTCCACTGGTGTTCCCATTACTGGTATAATTACTGGAATTGGGTATGTGTAGTTTATTGAAGAGAAGAACTAGGGGTGACATGAGAGCAGTGTTCCAATATCTCAGGGGTTGCTACAAAGAAGAGGGAGTCAAGCTATTCTCCAAAGCACCTGAAGGCAGGGCAAGAAGCAATGGATGAAAACTAATCAAGGAGAGAAGCAACCTAGAACTAAGAAGAATTTTCCTGACAGATTAATTAATCAGTGGAACAACCTGCCTTCAGAAGCTGTAAATGCTCCAACACTGGAAGTTTTAAAGAAGAGATTGGATAACCATTTGTCTGAAATGGTATAAGTCCCATCTAACTCTATTTATTCTATTCTCTTCTATTCTGTTCTATTCTCATTAAATGAAATTATATAAAAAAATTATTAATCAATAATGCCTCACTATTTTGTTTGGAAGGTCATCAGCTTGCTAAATTCTTAGCTCTTAGAAATCTACTTTTAATTATTAGATGTTCACTTTTCAAATTTGAAGTAGAATGCCGTTTGAAATATTTAATTTTGGTTAATTATGTCCATTTTTCCCCCTGTAGCAGATGGTACGTGAAGAGTATATTTCAGCAACACCAGGTACTGACATACAGAGACCAGAACCTCCATATGTCTACAATGTTGGCATTTATGGCTGGAGAAAGCGCTGCCTTTATATATTTATCCTCCTCTTGATCATCATTCTAGTTGTGAATGTTGCTCTGACAATTTGGATTCTTAAAGTAATGTGGTTTTCATCAGTAAGTGTTCTTTTTCCTTGAATTGAGTTTTGCTGTTGCTTTTGCTTATATTCTTGCTGTCACCTTTAAGGTTTTCCCAGTGATGGTGCTTTGTAAAATATCCTTCAGTCTATTTACCCTAGAGGAATTTTGGAAATAATTTTCAGATCCTGGGGAATACCTATATAAAAATCAACAAAAATACAATAACTTCATAATACAATTTATTCCTAATCTACAGGATCCACATTTTACATTTACAATAACAAAGTGACAGGCCAGCAACTAGATACATATAGAGATGGGATAGATCTGTGCTCAAGCTATAGATAGATAGATAGATAGATAGATAGATAGATAGATAGATAGATAGATAGATAGATAGACAGACAGACAGACAGACAGACAGACAGACAGAACACAGATGCTCTGACAAGTATCTAGTTTTAACGTAGTTATTTGCAGCAAATAAAGGTATTTCCCCCTGCTTCTAATTTCAGTAGATGAGTTTCTATATCACACCATCTTTATGTGTTTTTAGTTTTAGTTTAGCCTGATATATGAAATCCCACCCCCTCAGCTATGTACTTTTCAAATCACAGTACTGCTAATAGTCAATCATTTTGGTTTGTTAACCCATATTTTAAAAAAACATCACTTCATGTGATATGTAATCCTAGCCAGAAGCTGCAATCTTAAATATACTTTAGGGTAATTTGTATTTAACTCAGCATTATCATGCTTTGAATTGTGTTCATTGATTTGTATTACTTGAAATTCATTCTTTAATTCTTATGTGACTTTGTAATTTCTGAATTAGTTATTGAGATGCTTCATGTAGTGCAATGCTCAAATATCTAAATTCTTAATGGGAGAGATAACCATGTAGATTTAGTTGCATGCCAGCAATCATGAATATATGATTCCATTTCAAATAACAGCAACGTATGATTAACCCAAAAGGAGAAGAGGAACAAATGGACCACTTTTAGCTTTTCTGTTATGCAAATTATATTTTTTTTCTTGCTTTTTGAAGAGAGCTTGTGTATACATTGCTGGTATATGGATTGGAGAAGACGTCTTTGTGTGCAGATGGCTCTCATGAAAACCTTGTGTGAAAAAATGCTTGTTATGATAATCTTTTTTCCATCCATAACATATTTATCTTCTGACTTTCTTTTTCATTAGGGTTGTACTTCTTGAATAAATCATGCAGTATTTGGAAAAAATAAATGTGGCATCTTTGAAAACAATTTGACAATGTCTTACACAACTAATATTTAAAATGTGTTTTGTATTTGCAGTCTGGAATGGGATACCTACAGGTTAAATCTGATGGGCTTCATCTAGAAGGAGAGTCTGAATTTTTATATCCATTACATGTCAAAGAAATTCACTCCAGAAGGGTAATGATGCAATGTTATGCACAGCTATTTGTAGATAAATCCCACTGATTTTAACAAGGCTTATTTCTGAGTTAATACACATAGAAATGTGCTATGGTTTGTCATATTGGAAAAAAGTCATATTTACTAGAGTTATGCAAAGCCTGTTTTGATTTGATAGAATTTCAATAAAATTGGCCCTACAAAGCCATTTTGCTTTGAAATTGAAGCAAAGACCTGATTCAAAGCAGCAATACATACCACATGACTAAAAATACTTCAGGGTGTTTACTTTGAAGCACATCACAGATCTGATATTTTTTCTGCTTATTCTGGCATTGTTCCAGAATATTCAGTTCTATAATTTCTTTCCATTTCAACAAATATACACAAAGAATTTATTGGATGATAGCCCCCCAAGCATCATTGTAAGGAATTCTAATTAGCAGTCCTGCTAATCATATCATATCATATCATATCATATCATATCATATCTATCATATATTGTATCAGATTATATCATATCTCATTGTAAGTTATGGAGAATTGGAAAAGAGTGCAGGTATTTATTTTTCAGTAAGGTCTAGCCAAATGTCTTAAATATTTACATTCTTTTTTCTCTTAATCCTAGGATTCACCCTTACTTTTGCAATCTTCTCATAATGTGACTTTGAATGCACGCAATAGTGATGGAAATGTCACAGGCAGATTAAGTGTAGGTAGGTGTAATATATTTTTCTTTAGTTTGGATTTTGAAAGGTTTATATCCAAAGAAATGAATGTGTTTCTTATTATGAGCTCATATACTATAGCATATATATTGTCTAGATATGCCAATTGACCTGGATACTCAAATACTTGAAATAAAGAAAAATAATTTTACGTCATTATCAAAAAATGAATATATGAATAATTTGACTTCAATTATAAATCTCTTTAGTGATTCAGTTCCTAGGAAGATACGAATATCCAATTTATGTAAATTATAAAAATATTGTTTAGATATAGATACATTAAAAATACAGCCCTATTTGGATGAAAGATTCTGTGTAAAGAGACAAGATGCTGCCTATTAAGGATTTAATTTATCAGATCTGGAATTTTAATTTAGCTTACTTTGTCCACATTGTATATATTCACAAAGAGCTATATTTATATTTTTGCATGCTGGATCTAAAGTATTTTTCTTTCCGTTTGGTTTATAACATTCTGCTTTTTCTGATCAAATCAACCAGAAACTGAGAACATAACCAGATGCTAACCTTGCACTGTAGTTCAATATATGTATCGACCGATCAATGTAATGAGTTAATCACAAATTACTGAGCATAAGATAACAAATTTAATTTCCTAATTAGATAACTATATGTTGCATCATTGAGGATGCGTACTTATGTATTTTAAAGCTTCAGCAAAGAAAGTCCATTTTATAATGTTTTTTCCTTTTTAGATCCAGACATGGTACAGTTCCATAGTCCACAATTTCAGATCAACTCTATGAATCTCAATGAAAAGCCACTTTTTACAGTGCATGATTAGATAACTATATGTTGCATCATTGAGGATGCGTACTTATGTATTTTAAAGCTTCAGCAAAGAAAGTCCATTTTATAATGTTTTTTCCTTTTTAGATCCAGACATGGTACAGTTCCATAGTCCACAATTTCAGATCAACTCTATGAATCTCAATGAAAAGCCACTTTTTACAGTGCATGATGATGACACTATGATTGGTACAGAGAAACTTCGAGTCACAGGTTTGTTTGCAAGTCTAAAACTACAAAAACTGTTATTTTGAAAATGAAGACTATAATCTGAAATTGGTTATATAAATAACAGTAATCTGTTATTTTAACAATTTAAAGAGAATATTGAATATTTTATTACTCATATTTTTAGCTAAAATGTTACATTAAAATCTTCAAAACTGTATTTTACATTGAGGTCTAAACATATTTATTTTGATTAATTGGTAATTATTTATTATTAGCAATTAATATTTAACTAGATGGTAAGCAGCATCTGTAAAAAAAAAAGAAAGCTAAATATGGCCAGATGTTGGAAGACCAATGGTTATACTGGAAATCTGGAGCAAAAAAAACTTATCAGAAGAAGGAAATGACAGAGCATTTCTGCTCTGTTCCTAACAAAATTATGGGATGTGGAAGTAGACAGAGTAAGACAACATTACTCAGTTTAATACTGAGATTGTAAAAATCATTGATTTGGCTGATGAGTAAAGCACCTCATTGAATTATTTGTACAACCTATTGAATGACCTAGTGTGAAAGACGTGTAAGATCTTTGGATCTGACAATACTGCACAATTTTTGTTTTGGGAACTAGCTTCTGTTTTTGTGAACCAAGCAGATTTCATCACCTTTACCTTACTTCTAAAACTTTGTTTACTTACTTGCAAATTGGCTTCTGAGGATTGGGGAATGGTGTAGCAAATGTGCAATTGTCAAATGCCAGTAGGACTTCATGAGAAAAACCTCTTAACAGTCTCTTAATAAGGGATCATAATATAGGTTGGTAGGCTGAAGTGAGCAGTGAGTGAGCAAAAATATGGAACTGAAGAGGTTACAGTTGTCTGCTTCACTCCCTAAACCACATAGAGAACACATTGTGGTTTTCAGCCAAACAAGTTTACATATAGGTTAACATAGTTCCATATTAGCCAACAGATAGAAAATGGTCAAGAGGACTAGCAAATGGGGAAGCCCTTATACAGGAAGTCTTCAATTTATGAGCCTTTGTTTAACAAATTTTTAAAGTTATAATGGTCTCAGAAAAAATAATTTGCTACCTGCACTTGTTCTTAACAACCATTGCAACAACCGTCAGCTATGTGATTGCAATTGGGGCACTTGGCAACATCTTGCATTTAAGACCAGTTGCAGCATTGTGCAGTCATGTGAATTTCTGACCTTTTTCTCTTTTTTTTGCCAATTTTGAGGGGGGAAAAACTGTTGGGGAAGCTGGATTCATTTAATGACCATTTGATTGGTTAACAACTGCTGTAAAAAAGATTGTAAAATCAGGTCCAACTCACCTTACATTAGCAATAACTTACAATGGAAATTCTGGTCATAAGTCAGGGACTATGTATAAGTTACAAACAGTTATTGTTATCCAGTAGGTAGATTGCTCCAGTTAGGTTATCCCTCTAACCAGGATTTTTACTGCCTGGTAACTTCTATATCTAATAATTCTTCTCCATACATCTAATTTTTCATTTCAGTTATGTGAATATTTCATTTTGAATGTATAGGTTTAACGGCTTGTAAGGGATGCGGTGGCTCAGTGGGTTAGGTCGCTGAGCTTGTTGATCAGATGGTCGGCAGTTTGGCGGGTCGAATCCCACATGCCGTGTAACAGAGTGAGCGCCTGTTACTTGTCCCAGCTTCTGCCAACCTAGCAGTTTTAAAGCACATAAAAATGCAAGTAGAAAAATAGGGACCACTACGGTAGGAAGGTAACAGCGTTCCGTGCGCCTTTGGCGTCTAGCCATGCTGGCCACATGACCACGGAGTCGTCCTTGGACAAGCGCTGGCTCTTCGGCTTTGAAATGGAGATGAGCACCAGCCCCTAGAGTTGGAAATGACTAGCACGCATGTGCGGGGGAAACTTTACCTTTACCTTAAACATGCTCAGCAAAACCTCCAAAGCCCACAGTGTTACATTAGAACCTCAAATATTTAAACCAACCCAAATTATTATTATTATTATTATTATTATTATTATTATTATTATTATTATTATTATTATTATTATTATTATTATTATTATTATTTTATTTGTATACCGCCCTTCTCCCGAAGGACTCAGGGCGGTGAACAGGGCAATACATGTTAAAAGACAAGAATACAAAAATTAAAAGAGAGTAAACAAGATGCCCAAAAACTATAACAATAAGTTAAAATACATAAAAAGCAATAAAACCCAAACCCATCATCCATCAGGCCAGGCCAGCTTGTTCAAGCAGGTAGGTCTTTAGATCGCGCCGGAAGGAGCGAAGGTCAGGCGCTATCCGGAGCTCAACCGGAAGATGGTTCCATAAATCCGGCGCGCCCACAGAGAACGCCCTCCCCCTGGGGGCCACCAATCGATATTCTTTGACCGGTGGCACCTGAGGAGGCCCTCTCTGTGGGAGCGCACTGGGCGGAGGGAAGTTGATGCCAGCCGCAGGTGCTCCCTGAGGTATTCCGGACCCATGCCATGAAGGGCTTTGTAGGTCATTACCAGCACCTTGAATCTCACACGGAAGACAACTGGGAGCCAATGCAGCTCACGGAGCAAGGGTGTAACATGGGAGTATCGGGAAACTCCCAACACAACTCTCGCGGCTGCATTCTGTACCAGTTGGAGCCTCCGAGTGATCCTCAAGGGCAGCCCCATGTAGAGAGCGTTGCAGTAGTCCAAACGAGAGGTCACGAGCGCATGAGTGACCGTGCGCAAGGCCTCCCAGTCTAGATAGGGCCGCAACTGGCACACCAGGCGAACCTGGGTGAAGGCCCCCCTAGTCACATTTGCTATATGGTCTTCTAAAAAAAGCTGTGAATCTAGGAGGACTCCCAAGTTGCGAGCCCTATCTACGGGGGGTAATAACTCACCCCCCGTAGAAAGAGATGGAATATTCTGAATATCCCGAGATGCCGGTACGCACAGCCACTCAGTCTTGTCAGGGTTGAGTCGAAGCCTGTTCCTCCCCATCCAGACCCGAACCGCCTCCAGGCAACGGGACATCACGTCAAGGGCATCACTGGGGTGGTTTGGGGTCGAAATGAAAAGCTGGGTATCATCAGCATACTGATGATACCCAACTCCAAAACCACGAATGATCTCACCCAGCGGCTTCATATAGATGTTGAACAGGAGAGGCGAGAGGACCGACCCCTGAGGAACTCCACAAGCGAGAGGCCTCGAGGTCGACCTCTGTCCCCCTGTACTCAAAATATGGTGGAATCTTAGATACTTAAAAGACCGTAGGTACTCTGAATTAGCTTTGGATATTTTGTTGGGTGGTTATGAAAAACTTATTTTCCAGTAGTAATGCACTTAATTTGACACTTAAAGTGACAATCATTTGTCTTTTTTCTGCTTCAGGTCCAGAAGGTGCCCTTTGCGAACATTCTGTACAAACGCCCCTTGTCCAAGGTGTGGGAGATGATGTCAAAAATCTAACACTTAAGTAAGAATATCCCTCCGAAATGAGTAAACATTTATTATTTATTTCATTTTTTTGCTGTATTCCTCAGTAAAGCTAGAGTTGTAGAGCAGTAAGATGATAAGTAATCAGTAACATACTGAAGAAGAACCCAATAGGAAAAGGATTACTAGGGAGAAACAAGGAATCAAACTCCATATTATCACATTATTTATTGCAAACTAATTTAAAGACTAACTACGTAATATTACAGATAATACGATCAGCTCCCAATTGGCCATGTATATAGCATTGAAAATATCAACAAAAAGGATATCCACAACTTTGAGAACTTTAACACTAGCAAGAATGGTCAGTATTGGTGAAATAATCATGTTCTCAAGATCATCTTCCACCTTCATATTGTATAGTAAGACAGCTAAAGAAGCAATCTGAGAACGCAGTGCCACTAAGACATTGCCAAAATCTCAGGAATCCCTTGCACCGAATTACAGAAAAGGATGCTTACTGTGAAGGCATCCATGGTGCAAATGCTTTAAATGCAGATGGGGGTATTTTAATCTCATACAGATATGTCTTTGGCTTTCAACCATTCATTTAGTGACCATTCAAAGTTATAACAGCCCTGAAAAATGTGATTTACAACCAATCCTTACAACAGCTTCAGTATCCCCATGGTGATGTGATCAGAATTCAGGTGCTTGGCAACAGAAATGTATTTATGAGAGTTGCAGTGTCCCGGGGTCATATGATCACCCTTTGCAACCCAGCCAGCCAGCTTCTGACAAGCAAAGTCAATGGGGGAAGCCCCGATTCATTTAATGACCACGATTCACTTAATAACTGTAGCAATTCCCTTAACAACAGTGACAAAAAAGTCATAAAATTGGGGTGACTCACCTAACAACTGCCTTGCTTAGCAACAGAATTGTGATCCCAATTGTGGTTATATAGGTAAATCAAGGACTACCTGTAATCCTTCTTGTGATCCTTATTTACTTTAAAAGAATGTGTTCTTTTATACATTAACTAAACCAAAGTGAAGACTGCTAAGGAACCAGATGACTAAGAACATTTTATTTAATTTAAACCAAATAGGATCACATGGTGTCATATTAAAACTAATCCCAAAATACAGAATGGGTGTGAATGATTGTTTATATACTTCTTGTAAGATTTAAAGAAGTTGATTCCATGAAACAGCAGATAAATATAAACAATGAATCTTCACTGTTGGAAACCATGGGGACAGTGAATGAAGATACTTCGGTATCATTTCTATTCCATAGTTGATTCATATTTTCTAAGATTCAAATGGGTATTTTTCCCCCTCAGCTCAAAATTGTTGCTTGTTGTTTGCCAATTGACAAAAAAAACTGTGCTATCTTGAAAAAATGTTCCATTCAGAGAAAACATCTATTAGTTTTTGTAACATTCCTGTACTAAAAAGCAAACCAAATCGGTATATAAAACCAAGTCACCTTTACAAGTTCACCTCTACAAGTTGTTTTCTTAAAGTATATAGAAGTACTGGTATTAATTGTCCCTTAGGAATCCATTGGGCAGAAGCTGGATTATGCACAACTTCATTGCATTTAAGTTTGCAAGCAACCTAGCAAACATATCAAAAGTTTTGTGGTTCTTTTCTGGCACTTTCAGGCATTACATATTGTAATGACTGTTGTCAAATGTTTTTTTAAAAAAAATAGCAAATAGTTTTACTTGACATTTGAGATTTATTAGTTGCGAATTAATTTGTGGATAGGTTTTAAAAGATTAGTAATTACCTCAGTGCAACAGACATCGAATGCAAAGAGTAAAAGTCTTGTTGTTGTTATATAATTTGTCAAAACTGTAAGATGAAGTAAATGGTGCAGGATGTGTCATTTACATAATGACATTAACATGGCTGATGTACTTTCCAATTAAATGGACAATTGGGAATAATTGATTTTAAATGCCAGCTAGTCAAAAAGGGGCTTTCACTGTTTCCAAATATACAGTACATACAAGCCTCCAGGAGCTGCACCTCTTGTCTTATTATAGCAAATTATGTAATTTGAGTCTAGTTTCTAAAAAGGGATGTTTGACCCTTTGCAATCATAGAGTTATTCAGGCAAGCCAGATAGACCAGCTGTTTGGGGAATTCTGGGAACTGAAGTCCACACATCTTAAAGTTGGTCGGGTTGAGCACCACTGCTATACACAGAATATGATTCAGGCTCCCATTGATCAGGCTTGCAATACTTCCTAGGAAAATTAATATTCAGATTAAAATCCTACCATAAGAATTTAAGATGGCAGGATGACATCACTCTGAGGAAATCTGCCTCCAGAATCACTTTGAAAACATTATTATAAAACCCAGTTGTTTTTTTTATTTGGATTGAAGAAGAAAATACTTTTCTTTTTTATAATATTAAGATTACTCTTCTTATGATTGGTTTCAGACTTGAATCACCAACACGGTCTCTCACCATGAATGCTCCAAGAGAGGTTCACATCAAAGCAGAAAATGGAGATGTTATTGGACTCTCTCATTTGGATATCACATTCCATAGTACCAATGGCATGGTGAGATGTTAAAGTTTTATTTAAGATCAATACATTTCCTGCTCACAGTTGGTATTCAAGGGGTGGGGGGTTGCCGCATGAGTCAAACTATTAGTTTTAGTTCCAATAAATAAAGACTACTATGGCCTTGGAAAGTTCAGGTTTATGATAAAGGCTATTTGATCCTTTAGAAATTCTGTTATTTCTATATTTTTATAATTTATATAAAGGCTCACAATATTCTTAGATCATTATCAATGTTAACAAAATGCAGGAAGAAAAAAGAGGAAACTTAGTATACAAAGGGATTTTTCCCACCTTACTGTCTATTTAGTGTTATTAATTTCCTACGTTAAAATCCTTACTTTTTCAAATGTTTCATGTCTCAGAAATCCTTACATTTCCTGCACAGGGAGATTTGAAAGAATATCAGTTTCAGCACAAGATTCCTGTTTTGCACAATTTGATTGAGCAATACAAAGCCATGGTAATGCTGGGTGGAGAGACAGTGAGGGAACTTTAAAAGATGGCTAGATGCAGGTATGGGCAGTCCTTATAGTGCTCTGCAGGTGTTTGTCACGTGCTTGGCAACTGCCAATAGTACCAAGTATAGCATGCTGTGGTGCAACTTGACTGGATAAGCACTGGTGTGTGCACAGATCCATATTTGTTTCATTTGAGTTTGTTCCTAGTACTTTTTTTCCTTAACACTTGGATACCCAATATGATGTCAGCAGAACTTTCTTTGGAATCCACCATGCATCATCTAAGCCCCACCTGATTTTATTTTTATGTACTTTTAAACAAACACTTTTAAACAAAAATTAATTGGAAAGCTAATACTAAGTAGAGCAAAGCACCAGACTCAAGCAAATCCTTTATTTTTAAGAATGCTTCTGAATCTCACAAATGAAAGTAGCAGAAGATTTCATTCTTTATAAAAAGCCAGTTAAAGGGTAGAAGTAAATTAAGGTGACTGGAAGGCTAAAGGGGAACAAATTCACCAGTTTGTCTTCTGGTAAATTAATATTTTGTAACCAGTGACATCAATTGCAGTATCCAACCTATGAAACTGCACATCATCTTCTTAAATTCCCATATAAACCCCCTGACCCCCAAAGAATCTCTGCTTTACCAAGAAAAGCACCCTGGATGATGGCCTAGAAATGCATTAGAAATGTGTAATAGAAACTTTTTATGTATATCACGCATCATGCAGCCAACAAAACATGCTGATTGGAATAGCAATTGACTTTCAGATTAAGAATAGAGAAGATTGTCTTCTTAATATACTAAAATAGAAGACCTTGACCCAAACACTGTTCCTCAGACTGACATGTTAGCTGTGATTAAAAAAGCAGAAAAAATATACTTTTTTTCTCTCAACTCCTTGAAGAAATGGTAGACATGTTTTAAATAAATGAAAGTAGCAGCATGCTGAAATGGTTACAGTTTGGGACACATTTCTTTGGGTTAACTAAAGGGTCAATTTGAAATACTTTCCAAGCTTTGAGGCACAACCTAAAGGAGACTTTCTTCAACAATTTGACAGTGTTTTCAGAGTGGTTTTCCAGGCTATATTTAAAACATTTTTAGCTCATTAGGACATATTGAATAATGTAAAGGAGACTTTGAACTTTCATTTGCAAATTCATAGGAAAGCTTCCATTAAATTGCTCAGTAATGAATCAAAGGAAAGAGTGGGCTGACTGTAGCAGTGGTTTTTGAACATTTTTCCTTCCTAATATCTCTCTTCTTTTTAGACTGAAGTTGTTACTGGGGGTATATTTGAAAACAGTTGGATATTTCTACCTGGTAAATGTTGTACAGCAAGAGATTCTCTCTGTTAACAGTAAAGCTACAAAATAGATTGGTGTGCTTTTTCCTTGCAGATCTTCGATGCTGAAAATTTGCTACTGCCAGATTTACTTCAAGGAACAAATGGAGAATCTGAGAGATCTGAAGGACTTTATGAAATTTGTGCTTGCCAAGATGGAAGGTTATACTTATCCGTGGCTGATACAGTTTCTACTTGCTTACAATACAGTCATAATTGTCAATAAAGCACCAGAACACACCTTGATATTCTTTGGCATTCTTGCTTGGTTTGTAAAACCATCAAGTGGAAGATTAGGATAATGTAATTTAATTGTTTAGAAAACATGAATGATTTTAGGTTTTATCAGATATCAGGTATATAAGCATATGATTTGTCATTTGTAGCTTGAATTCCTTCTTTCCCTTCATCTTAAGTTTCTTGATTATATTATCTTTTCTGCTTTGTGACTTTGGCTTCTTTGTAAGTACAAGTAGTCCTCAATTTATAACCATGGGACTGGAATTTCCATTGCCAAGTGATGGGTCATTAAGTGAGTCACAACTGATTTTATGAGGGGTTTTTGCTGTGGTCCTTACGCAAATCATTGTGATCATTGACTTACTTGTTGGAAGGCCCCTGGGAAGATCTGATCCTGGATTATAAATACATGTTGGGGACCAGGCACCCGAATTTTGATCATATGACCGCTGGGACACTGCAACAGTCTTAAGTGCAAGGACTGATCCTAAGTCCATTTTCACAGCGTCACTGTAATTTCAAACAGTCATTAAACAAACATAAGTTGACGACTACCTGTATTTCACAAAAACTGAGTACAAAAGAATTCAGGTTCTTGGGTAAGAATGCTTTCCTTTCAGTCTTATTCACTTTGTCTTCTAAGAAAACAGCCATATCCACTCTGGCAGCTATTTTATGAATCTTTTCATTGTAGATACTTTTACTCTTGTTCTCTGTGCAAGCTGAGTTTTATCAATTTAAAGTCCTATTTAAATGAATCACAAAAGCTATTTTAGTTCTGTAAGAACTCCAAACTCTCAGTGATAGAATAGCAATTTACTGCCAAAATCTACGGAGATTCCTCAGGGCATTGTTTCAAGATACTCCTTATTTATCAAGCTTTAAAAGAAATATGAAGAAGGAACTTTGATCAATCTGCATATTTTGGTAACCTACCAAAAGAACACCAAAATGACTAAACATCTCAATAATCCAAACAAAGAGTGTTTTAATTTAAAAAGAATTCCCCAAAGCTGTTATTTCTAGTACGTATATCATGACTTTCTGCTTGTTGCGCATAGGACTATAATAGAAATCCTGTGTATTCTTATAACACTGTTTTTCTTTTAGGCTTCTTCACCTTCAGTCACCCCAAACCCTATTAATAAGCAGAATGTTCTTTGGGTTGTTCGCTAATAAGGTTACTAAGTGACAGGAAACAGATCTGAAAAATCCCTTCACTTACATTGGTCTCTGCATACTTGATAGTGACTAAGTCTATTGTGTAAGGAGTTGGGTTTAAGTAAGGGAATAGTGAAAAAAACTGCCAAGGTAAGCTACTCTGAAATAATTCCTTGGTTGGATTTGTTAATCATTTTTCATCTACTCCCAAGCTAGTAATTAAAAATAGGCATGGGAACATAGAGTAGAAGACAGGAGGTGAACTATTCCTGGGGAAAGCAGACTCCGCATTTTTCCTATGTTGCGTTCCAGTCTTTGTGCTCAGCCGCAGGTCTTATTGTGGGAGCTTTCA
This sequence comes from Vipera ursinii, assembly GCF_947247035.1. Classification (NCBI taxonomy): domain Eukaryota; kingdom Metazoa; phylum Chordata; class Lepidosauria; order Squamata; family Viperidae; genus Vipera; species Vipera ursinii. Next base: position 20,934,905 of record NC_139514.1, read on the forward strand.
TGACTGTGGATTTTCTCTGTTGCTGCTTAATGCCTCTAATGTCAGTTTGTAATAAATCCTACCTCATCCTCAATTTGTTCTCCCAGTTTCTATTGAAAATCTACACGAAGCTTCTGGTAGATAGAAGTATCATCAATATGCTGATAAAATTCAGTCTGTTCAAGTGATGCTGTCTTTTCCAGCGCCTGGAAGCTATGAGTCTGGAAGGAGAAAAAAGGCTTCGAGGCAAAAAAGACACCTTGCTATTCTTCTAAGCAAATTTCTTTATTGTTCCTTAGCTATAGGCAGAAATCTTGCCAAACTAAAGCAGATTACTTGCACCATAAAACATAAGGGAACTATTGGGGAGGAGCCATCCTCGCCCTCTTTCTCTCACACAAATTATGTTATGTCTTGCTCCTCTAGAATGCAATCTCTCCCTCCTGGGAAACTGAACAACATTCCATAAACCTAACTGGGTGGCTGTGGGTTTTAGTGCATGTACAAACTCCAATCTGGTAATCTTCCATAAAACAAACCTCTGAAAGGGGTAACATTCCCGCAGACAGAATGGTGTGCAATATGGGATACTTATGGACTCATGGCTGTTGTTCACAAATCCACTTGATACACCAATTATATTCCTATATCAGGAGGCACTGTTCACAGTCACACAAGGTTAAATCACTACCCAGTTGCACCCTAGTTGGGTTATTACAACATGCTCTACGCCCCTTTGAAGAACATTTGGCTGCTTCATCTGCTCCTAAATGTGGTATAGAATTTTGGGCACAGCACATGATGCCCATGCAATATTACTGCTACATGAGCTACACTGGTTTCCAGGTGCAATTCAAGGTGTCAGTTGTCATCTTTATAGCCCCATATAGTCCAGGCCCAAGTTAATTGTGGGAATGCTTGCCTATAGTGACTTCTGCCTATCGCACCAGATTTGACAGGTTAGGCACACTTCAGGTCCCTTATGTGAAGCAAAGTAATTTGATGGGACCAGGAGGCATGCTTTTTCTGCCTGCCTTTCTGCTGGACTTTTGCAATACCCTAAAGACTTGGTTCTTCCTTCAAACACTGGGGCCTGGTACGTGCATTTTGCTTTTATGCTGGTACAGGTAAGTATGCCTCAACTGTTTTGACAGATAGTTTCTACTCTTTTACACTGTGCGTATGTATACTCTTTTAGCTGCCTGGTTAAGAGGGATTGCTACATGAATTCGCTTGCTTGCGTGCATGAAAGAATAAATGAACAGAAAACAAAAAAAAACTTCACAAAAGAATGGGAATCAAGGTGCTAAAATAAAGGGCAAATCCAAGATATGACCTCCTTTCTCAAAAGGAAGAGACACGGTAATTTGTCCTACAGTGAATGTGTTCAAACTGTTAAACAACCAGCTGAATGTTTTAATCTGGGACCCTGCCCTGAACAAAAGTTTGGATATGATCACCTAAATGGCCCCTTCCCTCTTCAGTAGTTCTCATACAAAAGTTGCAACCTTGCAAAAGTGGTAAACATGGATCCGTATTTTTTCGGTTTGCTATCCTAACTCACCCATTTTCAATTTTTGGAAGCTCAAATTGACTCCCAAACTTCTATTTCAAACCCATGAATTACAATCTGGTAGTCATTCAATGTATGGCAGTGAAAGCTGGACCATAAGAAAGGCTGAGTGCCAAAGAATTGAGGCCTTTGAACTGTGGTGCTGGAGAAGACTCCTGCGAGTCCCTTGGACTGCAAGGCGATCAAACCGGTCAGTCCTAGAGGAGATCAACCCTGACTGCTCTTTAGAAGGCCAGATCCTGAAGTTGAAACTCAAATACTTTGGCCACCTAATGAGAAGGAAGGACTCACTGGAGAAGAGCCTAATGCTGGGGAAGATTGAGGACAATAGAAGAAGGAGACGACAGAGAATGAGGTGGCTGGATGGAGTCACTGAAGCAGTAGGTGTGAGCTTAAATGGACTCCAGAAGATGGTAGAGGACAGGAAGGCCTGGAGGAACATTGTCCATGGGGTCGCGATGGGTCGGACACGACTTCGCAACTAACAACAACAGCAATCATTTGGGAGGCTCTTTCCAGGACACTAAAAGCTAAGGCACCATTTGGAAATTGCTATTTTCTTCTCACAAAAGCAAAACAACAAAATAAATAAAAATGTTCAGGTGGGAGGATGAGCAGGTGTGTTCTCTCCTGAACACTACTGTAAAACAAATTATTTTAAAACCAACACACCAACAGCCTGAAGACTTTTTGAGTTTTATTATTAAATTTATTTTATGGCACTTAGCAGCAGAAATAATCACATGGCTTTGCAATCAAAGCCTTAAAGATTTCAAAGCCTAGAATTTGCTGAGCTATTTTTCCGAACACCTTTTTACATTTGTTTCAAGAGCTACCATTTTTTCTTCTGTATTGCAATTATATTTATTTTATTTTCTCTGTAATCATTTTTTTTGTTTTGCAAATTACATTTTTTAAGTGAAATGATAGTTTCAGTGTACTAATCAGTGAAATTTACAACCATTATATAATGGAATACAATACTAACTACAACAAGTTTATTGGTACAAGTTTGTTTTACAAATATTTAATAATTTACATGGCATTATCAAAAGTATAACAATTTATAAAAGAAACTGTATGAACTAAAAAACTCAAATTTCTTTATGTGCCACTGTGTGAGACAAAATAAAAAAGCATAACATTGCAGCACCATTTAAAATGTATTTTTAAAAAATACCCCACTGAATACCAAAATACTTTTAATTTTATATTATTTCTAATGGTGACTCGTTAAAAAAATAAATAAAACACATAGCTAAATCAAGGCAAGGTCTGAAAGATGGTCTGGTGTGCAGTTTTAAAAATTCGTACAGAAAGTGAAGTATTTTGATATGTAATACACATGCAATTCTCATCCAACCAAAGACGTGAACATGTCAAAAGCACCTAAAGTAAATTATATGGAAAATATATTGTGTTGAAAAGTCAATAAACAATTAGGATTAAAATTATATGCAATCCACAGTAACCTTTTCATGTAAGAATGCAGCAGAGGTATCACCATATTCCATTTGGAATAAAATGAATGTCCATAACAAACAAATGTATACAGATTGTTCCAGCAGAAATTTTCTCCATAGATTTTTGAACTTCTTAAAAAAGAATAATATACTCAGTCTTCCATTAGTACACTGAAAATGACACCTCTTGGGAAAAAGTTGGATGAATACATGCAAGCAAATTTTACCAACCATAGCCCAAAGCAGTGTTTCTCAGTCTTGGCCACATCCTGGTGTGTGGACTTCAACTCCCAGAATTCCTCAGGCAACAAGGGGAATTCTGGGAACTGAAGTCCAAACATCTGAAAATGGCAAAGGTTTAGAAACACTGGTCCAATGCTCTGGTTATATAAAGTGCACTTTAGACCTGTTAATTGTACTTTATTGTGTACATATTTTACAGCCCAGTCTCCAACAAATCTTTAAATACATATTCTACTATATACTAATAGGCTCAGATTTTTACAAAGTCTCTATATTCTTAACTCTGCATGCCTGAAGACAGAACATGGCATTCAGTGAAAGAGATTAAAGTTCTCATGGAAATGTTGCAAAGTAGCAGAGAATGGCACAACTTTTAGCAGGTAACGTTTTAATCATGATAAGCTACAGAAAGATTCAGGACTGTTCGTCTGCCCAACACTTCTCGACTATAAAGCCAGCCTCTGCTGCTTTCTTGTAATGGACAGAGTCACTTACCCAGGTCTGCAGGACCACCTACTTTTGCCCTAATCAACACAGAATATATTAAATTTACAATCTGCTAAAACCTGTGTATCCTCTGAAGTACAGTAACTACAGAACTAAATCACATTTTACTCCATCATATTTAGTTAATTACTTCTTGCTAACAAAAGTGAACTCAAATGTACTCTTATCACAGCTACAGCAATTACCTTCTATGGGGATAAACAAGTGACTTCCATTCCTGTTAAACAAAGGCATCTGACTGAATACATGATATACCTACAATAACATGCCACCAAAAAGTAGCTTTAAAAAAAGGTGAAAAATATGGTGCAAATACACCACATCTTTAACATCTCTCATATCTTCTGTTGTATAAAGTTTTCAAGTTTTATAATAATACACGCTGTACACTCCATTACTCTCATGGCAACTTCAGAAGTGAACCTGTCATTTGGAACCTGTGGGAAGGGGAGGAGGTCTGGATAGCGAGTTTTTAAGCTATCCACTCCATATGCTTCCAGTGTGTGGACATCATTTGTAAGACCTTCAAGCTGTTGGCTATATTCCTCAATTTTTTGTGCTAATGCGGTTGGTTTCACATCTTTATCTGACTTACCTCTTACTGCATAATCAGCAGCAATCAGAGCTAATTTTGTAGATAAGTAACATTTAAAGCAGACCCATTCATTGGCATTTTTATGTAGATCATTTCTGGCCGCTGAAAAATTTGCTCTAGCTTGCCTCAACCATCTACGTGCTTCAACAGGATTTCCAACAGACTTGAACGTAGGTGGCACAAAAAATCGCTGTGAGTACGAAGGCCCGGTAGAGGAATGACTTCTTTCTTTAGACTGCTGCCTTTCAGACTTGTGGCTTGTGGCTTCTTGATTCCACGAAGTATAAAACCTTTGAAATGAAAATTTGTCTGATTGAAATCGAGAAGCTGAGGATGAAAAAGTCCGCCTGGATGCCCTGTCTGCATTTTGATCGATAAACGCCTGCTTTTCTAGTCTGTTAATCTCATTTTGTAAATGCTTGAAAACCTCATTGGCTATATCAAGGTTTTCTGCATTTTTGTCTGGATGCCATTTAAGATAAAGCCTTCTTATAATCTTTTTCCTTTCAGATTCTGGAAGCTTCCAGGCTTGTTCTACCACTGATGTAACTTCCCTTAAAATTTCTGGTAGAGAATTTGCCTTACCCTTTTTGGGAGAATGATGTTTTGAAGATGATGATGATGATTTATGACTCTCCCGGCCAGAAAAAAGAGGAGGAATTGTCCTTGGTCCATGTGCTGGAAACTCAGTAGGACTTGTTGGTGTTGATGGTGCACTGTCCTTGCTCTGAGAACTCTCATCAGGTCTTGAAAATTTGTATAAATCAAGGGAACTTACAATTTTGTATTCACTGTATCCAATGTCGATCTGATAAATCTTCCCCAAAAAACTGGAGTTTTCAGCATCTTCTCTTACTACTTCTTGCACTATTATGGCATATGTATATGTTGGATGGTAAGATCCATAGATATCACCCCCTTCAGCATCAACAAGATACCCAACATATTCACCTGGATAAAAAACATTCATTGGATCCATGAGAAGAGTATAATGGATTTCAGACGGAATAGGAGTACCAGGCATTGGTAGTTCAAGTTTGGATGGTTCTGAAGAGTCATACTTTACACCTAAACTGTCAAGCTTTTCACTAATTCTGTAAATATCATTGCAGCCCAGCATTGCAATTAAATAGGAGGTATCAGAAATTAGATTATCAGTTGCAGATTTCAGGGTCATTGCTAAAGCTAGAAGGAAATTTATGTCTTTGCTATCTGAATGCTGTATGTAGAGCAGTATTACTGCATTTCCATATCGCTTTAAAAAGGCGAATGTTTCACTTTTACTATGAGGAATGGGAGCAAAACCTTTAACTCTCAAGGTTGTTTGCAACTTCTCAAAACAAGAAACTTTCAAGCCTTCTCTTAAGGTCTTGCAAAGTTTTATGGCTTTTTCTTCATTGGCTAAAAATGCGTTGTCATTTTCATGTTTCATAATTCTAATAAGTCCTGTAATGAACTGTTCAGAAGACAGGAGTAATTGAAGCCTGCCCTGAAGTGAACAGAGTGCTCCAAATTGACAAATTTTAGGTGATTCTTCATCCAACTGCTCTTCAAGTATACTACTGAGGAGGCGAGGTCTCAACTTCTGAGGAAAAAGCATTATCAGCTTAGTGTGAAAACCATGGTCTTTCCCCAAGTAACATTGGCTAAGATCAACCAACATTTGGACACCAATGTTTCCTTGTATTCTACTTTTATAATGTGGAGCATCATCAAAAACTAAGATGCTTGATTTTACCAATCTACCATCCTGGCTTGGAAGATAGAGCGCCAGTTCTCGCACGTTCTCAAGGTCATTTCTAACTTTAACAGAATCATTTTGAAGGCTTTTAAAAAGGCCAGAAACAACCCGCTTAACAGTTCGCATTTCATTCGGGTCAAGCTGTTTTCCTTCAGAGTTCTTGAATATGCGACTCAAAACCTCCACATACTGCTTTGTTGAAATGACATCTTCAGTGCCTAGGTGTTTAAATAGTTGGTGGAAGGTACCAAGTTCTAAAGGTAGCTTGTATAGGTAAGGTTTGAAGTCAGATTCATATTCCAGATTTATTACTACTTCCTCAGGTTTCAATAGCTTCCAGCCTTCTTCAACCATCACAAAACCAACTCCTCGAAGCTGAAACCGGAATTCCTTTTTCTCTGTACTAAGAAATTCATAGATGCTCCTTAGAACCTTAGCCCTTGTTTTTATCATATCTTCATCCAAAGTTGTTATATTGCATATATTTCTACAGTTATTTATAACTTTATCTAAAGGTGGATCTAAGTTAACATTAAGCATTGTTAAAACCTGCTCAAGTTGTTCTTGTGGACCAAGACTGCTTCCTTCTTGTTCTCTGATACTTAAAGGTGTGGCTTTTTCTGGAAGTATAGGACATGAAGTCCAAAGAAGTTGCAAAACATCTGTTTGTTTGAATTTAGGGTTTACTTGGGCTCCACTAAATTTTATAAGAGGAAGCGTGCCGTTAACTTCTTGATACTGTGGATGAAATCTAACAATTTCAGCAGGAGCACGTTCTGGACACAAGAATGCAATTAAAGATAATTCTTTCAGGAAGTTTCCAGATAATAAATCAGTTCTTTCTTGAAATATATGGTGAAGGAGGACATCCACTGTATTCTGCAGAGTATCCTTGGTCCAATTTTCAGTGTTGGCTCTCATGCTGATCTCTTTAGCAAACTGCAATAACTGCTGTTGGGAAATAACGTACTTTAGCCCCATATTTCGAAGGAATGCCACCCATGATGTCAGAAAAGCAGCACGGTTTTTTGGTTTTGTGAGCTGTTCCAACTTTTTAAAGAAATCTTGAGGTATGAACAGTTTTTCAGGAAGCATAGCTTCAAAGACTTTTACACTCCTGTCATAAAAATGTTTTGCAGGTTTTAGTCTATTACATGCATCATGAATGATCAAAAAGCTCTCTAACTTCTCAAACAGCTGCTCCTTCATTTCTGTCGATTCTTCAATGCTAGAAAGCCTATTTTTCAAGTGAATCAGATGTTCTAGTTTTGCATCGTAAGACAGGCTTTCAATCTTTGGTAAAAGGTGCTTTAAATAAACTTCAAGATCATCTACTGGAACACAGTCTAGCACAGTGTACAAATCTTTTAAGTGGATTTTTTCTTCAAGAAAAGCAACGAACGTTGTCTGTGTCCATTTATCCACTTCAACGGAGGGAATACTTCTTGTGAGTACATAGCACGCCCCACATTTTGATAAGCTAATGTATCGTCCACTGATAGATTTGTAGCATGGAAGGGACTTCAAAACTTTTATGTCATCTTCAGAAGTCAGATGATTTAGGTTGCAACTGAAATACATCAAGACGGCCTCAAAGTCATTTTCAGCTAACTTTTCTGTTTTAAACATTGAAGTTTGAATCATATAATGTATAGCTCTTAAAATGCTTGAAGGGTTATCTATGTTTGCTGTATGTCCTGACAGCAGGGGAACTAGAGGATTGTCTTTGGAGCAAATTTTGTTCAAGGCAAGTTGAATACAACCAGTTTTCATCAAAGCATGGAAAACTTTATCAGTTTGGGAATTTGGGAAGAGAGCTATGTGCATAAGACTGAGAGGCAACAACACATCGCAATCTGGTACAATGAGCTGATTAGAAGAGACAGTAAATTTTGTGCCTGGAAGCAATGTCCAATCCTTCAGGATCTCAATAACATTTTCAAATGTTGTTTTTTCCTCTTCCTGGTCATCTTTGTCATTTACAGATTCCCCAATAAAATGCCATGAATTCTTAAGCCAGGATTCTGTTGCAAAGTTCTCTTTCCATCTCATACACCCTCTTGCTTTGTATTCTCTTGGCAACACAGATGACAATAAATCAGCAAAACTGGAGATATCAAATATTTTTGCTACATTGCAATTAAGTAAGATATTGCTGTACCGCAGGTAAAGTGTGTTCATAAACAAATCTTTACGAGATGGAATTAATTCATGGTAAGTTGTTAAGAACTTTGGGCGTTTTGAATCAAATACTTGCAACACACTATCAAGGGTAATGAGCAGAGGCAATCCTTCAATCGGGATTATATTTTCTTCTGCGTCTTTAAAACAATAATCAACAAGAAGCTTTAGACTGTGGAAAAGTTTTAAATTTGTCTGTTGAAGACGACAGGGCAACTTTCCAATGTGACAATTAGAATCTGGAGAGGAAAATGTCATCAAGAATGATCGAACATCAGCAGGAGTTACGTAGCTCACAGGAATATCAGCATCCACAAGACAGTGATAAAGATTTGCAGTTTCATCACAGCTGTAAATCAAGTTAAATCCAATTTCTAAGAGAAGATGTTTGAGTCTGTACACATTTTCTGCTACAGTTTTACGAGTCGTGATGTTGTACTCTACATTTTTGAGGTGCTGCAGCTCATCTTGTAGCAAATTGTCAAAGAATGGCTTAGTTTTATTTGAGGTAGACATATTAACCCAAGTGATGATAATTGCAGAATGCAAATCAGAACCATCAACATTTGGGGTTCGCACAACAGGTAGGAGACGTTTGGATTCCTCGTGAATACAGCTGTAAACTGCTTTCACTAAGCAATACCAATCCGGTTGTAAGTCAAGTCTATTAACTGGGAAGAATGATAGAAATTTTTTCAAAGTATCTTTCATAGTGTGCATAGATGTGTTTTGTAAAACTGACACAGTTGGATCAGTTCCCTGAAAGTAACGCTTTTTCAGCTGAATTAGAAGTTCAACGTAGGCTGGTGCTATCAGTGCTGTCATTAAGCTATTATTCCAGTCACTTCGGACACCAACTCCGTTGTCATCACGCCACAGGTTTCGCCTGGCAGAATCCAGAGCAAAGTGTCCATTCACATGAAAAGGAAGCCCAGTTTCTAAAGACAAAGGTAAGAAACAAAATGCCCGATGTGGTTTTTTATAGTTGTGGGTGATACATGCTGCAACTCCCCCTCGAGGGAAAAGCGTAATGTCCTCGTTCTTATGTGCTGATACCACACTCTTTGAAACTTTGTCAATGGCTGAGAAACCTGACCTATTGCAAATCAACCAAGTTGTAAGGTTTCCTTCAGAGTCTTCCGTATCCATAGTGTATGTGATCTGCTGCACAGGTATCTCACTCAGCTGTTTCTTCTTTGTTACACTGTCAATTACAGACGCATGGAACTGCTTTCGTTTCAATCTATCTCCATCGGTTACTTTGCCAGTTACAGAATATAACACATTAAGGGCTCCTGTTGCTTTCTCTATTTCACAAATAGAAATTTTCTCCATGTGATTCAAAAACATCAGAAGTTCTGCACCATCTGTACGCAGCTTATCTAGAAGATTTTGTACCATCCTGTCAGAGCACGGGGCAGAAGAAATTTCAGAAACCTTTGCCATGTCTCCATTTCTAAGTGGAAACCTAAACATTGTGCAGTTGTCTAGCTTAAAGTGATCTCCTAAATAAAGATCCAACACATCAGAGAACTGGGTTCTGAAATCAGCATCCAAGTCCCGAAACATGCGTCCAGGACTAATGGATGTTGCCCCTGGAGCATATCTCGCATGAGGATCAAAGATACAAAGAATATCATTTCCAGAAATGAAAGATGGACAATCGGTTATATGATACACAGAATTGAACCCTATTCCATATTGACCGGTTTTACATGGATTGCCTTCTTTAGTGCCTTTACCAAGATTCTGAATCCCTCTAACATCATCTTCAGTAAATGGCTGGTTGTTGAAGACACACAATGCCGGGCCCTGAAGAGGTGACCATTTTTCATCAAATATTCTATTGACTGGGTGCTGCCGAGGATCAAACACAAAGCAGACTTCTGTAGCTTTTGCATCATCGGCATTCTGAAGGAGCTCTTTCAGCATTTCTTTCTCGGATGGATATGCATTAAGAATACTTTTAATTCTGCTGGTCAACTTTTCTTTCTGGCCAAACTCAGTTCCAGGAGCAGTGAAGCAGATATTTGATGCATACCGTTCTAAGGCTTTGTGGCGTTTAGGTATTGTCCCAAGCTTTACTGCTACTTCTCTAGGAATGTCTGCATGGCAATATTTTACAGATGTATCTTTCACTTTTATCCAAGGACAGTCATTGTAGCACAAAGAATTGGCTGGTAGAAGGGCAAGGCGAGTATCTGGTAACAAAATTTCTCCATACTTTTTTTCACAGAATTCCTGCTTCTTCTCTCTAATAAGACCCCATATTCCTTCACTGATGATTCTCCTACAAAGTTGAAAATTTGCTTCTGTGAGTGGATTATCTCCTCTTTCTTGATTAATCACTTCAAGAACTAGAGCAAAATCTTCAACCATAAAAGCATGGCGTACTCCTACACTTTCAAAGAGCTCACGAAAATTATTTCTGTATTTATTAGGCAGCTGGTGAAGATGTGGTGCTGCCTCAAAATTAAGATGAAAAACTACCTTTGTGGAGTCAACATAACCATTTTCAACCAGAATGAAACTGTAATTTTTCAATTCCTCAACAATGGTTGTTTTTGTGGTTCCATTTTGTAGTAGTGCTTCATGGAGATATTTATAGCAAGCATTAGTGATATTTTCCTGATACAAAGTAATTCCATCAAAACATTTTGTAACTTCTTTTAATTGCTTTATAACCATAGACACTGTTGGTTTCTTAAGCAATCCTAAAAATTCTTTGACAGCCAAGGAAATAGTCCCACATCCTTTAAAATAATGGGAATTTTCATTAAGAATGGGTTTTAGTAGACAGAGTATGTCTTGGTAATCAGCTGTGTAAAGGTCCATTGCAGAAAACATTGTTTCAGGCTCAAAATCAGAGCCTTTCCATTGTAAGGAGAAGCCTACAGGTTTTGTGAGAAACGGGAGAAATGGTATTGTTTGAAATTTTACTGCAAAATCTTTAGCTCTTGGATCTTTGCTTTTAAGTTTTTCATCTATGAGATTTAACAGTATACTGGTTCTGAGGCATGCTGAAGCATGATCAGTCCTGTTGATTTCTGCTACAGAATCTGCACGTTCTAACAAGTCTTCCCATAAAATATCATCTTTAGCCATGCCTAACTGAACTAATTTGACCAGAATTACTGGATTAAGGTAATCTTGGCTAGTTCCATGAGGAAACCTTCCATCTTCTTTAACATAAAGCTTTGCAACTCGACCTTCAGGATGGATCAATCTGGAAGGTACCACCAGAGGATATTCAATCAGAGAACAAGGAATGCATGGAGTAATACAAAGTATTTCTGAGAACTCACTAATTTTCTCATTCAATACATAGTGCATTAAAGGATCACGAAGTTCTGCCTCTATTTCTTGAATATTTGGAAAAAATACCTCAGAAAAAAATTGTTTCTCTGAAAACGTATTCTCTAATAACACTTGCTTGCACCCTGCTTCTTCAAAGCCTGTTTTGACCCAAGAAGGAAGATCCACAGCACAAAGATTCTTTGAACCTGTTTTTTTAAGATATTTAAGAAAAATCTTGAAAGCTGCAGTTCCTATGTCTGGACGTTTCAACAATGAATCATCCAAGAACCTTACATTCTTTACTGACACCCAAGATGAGCCATCGGAGAACACTCTGATTCCTTCTTTGCCTTTTGGGTGGGCGATTTCTTCATAAAATCCCTGACATATAACTGAAAAATCATCATGCACTGAATCAGGATCAGGCCACACTGCAAAGCAACTGTAATCTTCTAGCTCACCATTTATAGCCATATTGCGTAAAACCACCACAGCTTCCAAATAGGCCTTTACTATAACATGTCGCATAAATACAGTGTTCCACCTTCCTTTTGTGTCAGTTTTCCATATTTCTTTTCGATTTGAGGTAACGGCAAAGGAACCATTGATATGAACAGGTAGACCTGTTTTAATTCGAAGAGGTAAATAGCAAAATACTTCTCCTAAGTTGCAGAAATTGGATTTCACTGTCCATTTTTGATCCTGTCTTTCACATAACATAACTCCTACTGAACCACATGGGACAAGTCCTAATCTTCGTCCACTTTCATGTAATGAGAATTTTAAGGCCTCTCCGGTGTCCATGCAAGCACACAGAAGCCATGTGGTAGAATCTACTGTTTTTTGTGGCAGTTCATCAGGGGGCCTTTTGGTTTGTCCAGTTTTAGCCATTTCAAAGAATGAAACAGTTTCATCTTCTGGCCCTCTAAAAACCGGGGAATGCAAATCAGCAATCCGTCTAAATACATGATGAAATTCTTCTACGGTTATTTGTAATACGCATGAAGACTTTGGCAATTCAGTGGGAAGTTTTTTTGTGCTGCTACTGCAAGTTTTCATGAGTTTAGCAGCTTCCTTTAGAACGCTTGTAAAGGGTGTAGTAATTGCTTTGGAGGGACACAGATTTTTTTTAATAGTCACAGTGTCTTGAGCTGCCTCAGGATTGGCTTCTTCAGCTTTCAAATATTTTAAAATCATTGAGTTTACACACTGAGTAAAGATGATCAGCCTATGCCCACAAATGCTAAACTCGTCCACAAGAGAATAAATATCTGCAGTGTTGTAACAAGTAGTGCTGACCTCACTTACTTTAGCTTCCAGCTGAGTTCTAAAGGATAGTCTGAAAAGGGTCCCTTTATAACTGTAAGGTGCCTCCACAGTCAAAGGTAGCTGACAATCAAATACACCTATGAATGGCTTAAACTGATTAGGAAACTTTCTAAGTCTCTTTTGTTGTTTTTCCCAATTTATCTTGATCCCAGGATTAGATTTATCTCGTATATGTTTACTGAGATGATTGATGTTTGGATCAAACATGATCATAAATTCTCTGCTCATGATGATAGGAATGTCAGTGATATGATAAACAGAATTAAATCCCAAACCAAACTTTCCAACTTTGTCAATCTCTGCTCTTTTTAGAGACTCACCTAATCGTGTTATATTTAGAAAGTCTGAGTCCGAAAATTCAGAATTGTTGAAAGACCACAAAGCTGGTCCATGACAAGCTGCCATTCCTGGATCCAAAAGATTTTCTCTTATGTCATTATTTCTCCTCATGTCAATCAAAAAATTGCACTCTGTTGCATCAGCATCATCGGCATTCTGAAGCAGCTCTTTGAAGATATCAGACACCGAAGGGTATTCCTCCAAAATGTTTTTAATTCTTACTGTGAGGGGTTCTCTTTGGCCCGATTGTTCAAACCCCATATTTTCTGGATTAATCAATCTAGTACTGAGACATGGCACATTTAACCATTCTGCAGTTTTCATGGGAATATCTTCATGAACTAAAATTATTGGCTCCATAGCATCATCAAGCAAATCATTTAAGTCATCCACTTTGATATCACAGTAGCAGCATTCATGGATTGGCTTCATCGTAAGTTTAAAAGGTTTTTTGCTACAATATAGAGGAACAGGTGTATTTAAACTGGCTGGAATCTGGCTACTGTACAACCATCTTATAATATTCAACATAATATGAAGATTTTGCTTACTCTTTTCTTCAGTAAGAGACTGTTCGCTTTTGAGATATATTTTTTGAATTACCATGGAGACATGATCTGGGGTCAGTTCTTCAATTGACCCACAACTAATGAACAACTGATGGAACTTAGCCATGGTTTTTGGCACACTATGAAGATACGGTTGAAGATCAAGATCAGGTGGTGATTTTATTACTGCTTGAGATAGTAAGCAAAATGTTTTACCAGTCCAGACCCAGGGAAATTTCAAGGCCTTAAAAGCTTCTTTTCCCTCACTTAAATGATCATGCATAAAACCATAAATCTCAAGTAAGATTTGCTGAAACTGATAGTAATCTTCGTCACTAAATTTCTTGGAACTGTGCCAGTCCACTACTACTTTAAAGTGTTTTAACACTGACTTTATATTAGGCTTGATGGTAATCCCTAGAGCTTTTTCGATACTAGGTTGGACGCTTTCTACAAGGGGAACAGAAGAACCTATTAAAGTTGCTTGGGATATATCACACATTTCTGGTGGTGAACACAAATAGCAATGGTCACCTTTCCAAATTAATGAACTTGGGTAATTTGGAGGCCTTTGTTTGCAAGCTGGAACCCATTTAATTTTTTTCAGTGTAGCTTTTGTTTCAGGGGAATGCAGTAGTGAACGTCTGTTCAAAATCATTAACAAAGTTTTGGCTTTTTGTGTCAGTGCATCCTGACATGTACCAGCACAGTCCTTCAACTTCTCTATTTTATGGGCTATACCTAAAATATCTTTCTCTTCTAAACTGTTCTCAGATTTTAGGCCTATTAATCTCAGAGCATGTAGAATATCTGGAGAAGTTTTAAAAACTGTAGGGGGGAAACACAGCTCTTCTTCCCCATAAAACAGATCTTGTAATACTTCCACCTCATGATCAAAAAGTTCACTGGCAGACACCATTTTTTCTTCTGAAATTTTAATAAATTTCAATGGTTTCAACCAATCCAGCACCTCTGCATTTTCATTTTTGAGGAAAGTCAAATTTTCCAGAATCCATAGCATAATTTGTGTTGCTTCATTGGTAGAATAAAAATCATTCTGTATATCTTTTAAAATAAATTTTATGCAGTCAGTGGTTTTCAACTGTTCTGCTTTCAGTATCTTTACTAAACGAATGGTGGCTTCATCACTGCTGTCAACCAGTGAAACAGAGAATTTTACATCTGGGGGAAGTTTGGCATTGTGATGCAGTACCTTACAAACTTTCAGGGCAGTAAAAGCACTATCTTCATCAAGTGGTTGTTCAATTTTCCTAAATATTATTAGCTCATTAATGACTCTCTTCTCTTTTTCAGTAAGATCAGTTACACTAGCAAGAAAGCTTCTAAGTGCATTTTTGTGTGACATGGGCAATGAGGTAACCTGATTTACCAACTTCTGTAAGGGAAGTTTTTCTGCTATCTGTAAAACTACATGTGGAGATGGAGCATGTATATATTTCTTTAAAAGTGGATGTTGTACAGAGGGGTCAAGTTTCTTAACAATGATCCCACCAAGTTGCTCAATGATCTCAGGTAAAAATTCCGGAAGCTGCGTTTCAGATCCATCATCCAGAATAATTGGCGATGGAGCCCTCAATCGTATAAGTTCCACTGCATCTTCTTCATCGAGTAATGTCTTCGGAATAAGTGGCAGATCATCAAACAGAGACAAATCTTCAGGGAAAAGTACATACAAATTCTTCCATACCATTTTCAGCCATGAAACAGGAGGGCAATTCTTATCAGAAGTAGGAAACCACTGCACTGTAATCTCTGAACTGGGCCATAAAGTATTCATAACGTCTTTGATGAGCCGTGCAAATCGTTCAGGGTTTAGAAGCTGCAACTGTGTGCACTGCCTTCCTGAAATGAAACAAACAAACAAAACAAAAAAAAGCTAGTCATACTGAAAACTAATTTGGAAATCTTTTAGGAAAAGTAAATCAAAACAAAAGCAAAGAACATTGTTTCTTGGTGATGTTTTTTTCACCCCACACAAAAAGCAAACAAATGACAAAAACAGCACCCAGGTAGCCTTCTAATGCTATACTAGACAGAAGTATACCAATCAATTATATCTTGCATGCTAGAAACCCAAGAGAGATCATTAGTTATTGTTACCCACAAAATGACATGTAATAATGTGCTTGGCTCTAACAAAACACTCATGCTCATTTTTCATCAAACACATCACCTGCACTTCAGTCACGTATCTTTTCATAGCATGAAAAATGGCAACTACCCGCATGTACAGACTCTTGATGCCATCACAATTCATTCTATTTTGTTCATGTTAACAGACAATAGACTGTGTAAGATACCTGTACTGTCACTGCACTTTTCAAGTTTTTATTGTTCTTATTTGATCAGCCTATTTTGTTCTTATATTAATCTGGAAAGTTTAACAGAGGGCAGAGTTTAAATAATGGAATTCCATTAATGTTTATTTAGATATGCATATCAACAATACGTTCTAATTAGGTTTCACGTTTGGAAGGATGTCTTCCATTCACAGCTGAACTAAGGTCCAGGAAAGAATGGAGTCTCTCCTCTAAGTAATTCACAGATGTCCATGTGATATTATGATTATTTTGATATACATGTACTTATATACTTGTTATACTTGTACAGCTATTCAATCCAAGCAAGTAAACAAACATATATGTACAACTCTACCATTATTTTTAATATAATGCTTAAAAATTTGATTAATGCTATAAATTGGTGATTCATACTGTTATAAACCTTTAATTTTCATTATTACCAAAACTAAAAAAAATAACGCAGATATATTTTTAGTGCAAATGTAAATTTCAAAATGAAAGAATTGTAAACAGCAATGTCAAATCTATTGATAACAACTAATTTTTAAATGCCACATTTAAATCATTCATAAGGGCTGTCATAAAAAAAAATCATGTTACTTTTTACATTATTGACATCTAAATGTCAAGATAGCGTATTTCCTACAGAACCTGAAATGTATATGACAAATATACACACATATATGTTTTACTTTTTAGTTTCATCTGCATCTCTTCTAAAAATTAAGATGTAATCCTTAATTTTATTAGCTCAATATTTACCCATCTTACAAAATCCAAGAAGTACATTCAAAAACAATTATTCCAATTTTGCTCATTATGAATGTATATAAAATATGGATCATATATTTAATAATGCAATTTTGAACAATATTATAAAGCATGACAAGTTAATGGTATCAATTATATTTCAAATATGCTTTAAGTAGAGTTAGTCAATTAAATTTGAAAAGCATAAGTCAACCAGCATGGAAACCGTTATGAATCTGACATTCGATATGAGCAGAATATTCAATAAACCAACACACACAAATGTTAGATTTCAATTCAGCAGCCATTCAGACAACCTTCCTACCTTTAACTCCCCAGAGAAGCTGTTGGGCTAAAATACAATAAAATGCATTTTCAGGAAAGAAAAAAGCTTCATTTGCTATTTGGAGTTATAATAATGGCACATACTGATTGTGGGATCGAACAGTTCTGAAGTGCCAAACAAATCCATATAAGTAGCATTCAATCCATATACTATTTTGGTATTATGGAAATCTGATGTATTTGCGGATTCCTTGTTCTTGCAATATATGAAATTGTATGAACCAGAACAAATACAGTAAGTGTCCAAACAATGCTAATAATCAGTGTCTTTCAATTTCTGTATCAAGAAAACAATCAGCACTTTTATTAAGGGACCATCAGAACTATAAATCTAAATAGGTAACTTAAATAGATTATATAACCTGACTTTCTCTTTGTTCAATTGCACTTTATATTGTTTTGCCATTAATCAATTCACTTTGTGATTTCTGTCACCCTCTCTCTCAAGTTGGTTTCATTTTTACAGAGCATGTTTCTCATTTCATTTTAAGCCAATTATATTGCTATCATGAACTGGAACAGTTGATTATCAAGTGATATGGCTACATAAAGCCATTTCCTTTTAATTACATTTTTGAGTTTTATGCAGCAGTCTCTGTAACCTAATCACTTGACACTACTTGTGCTTCAGTTCACTGCAGGTTTTTTTATTTAATCTACAAGATTTTTTTTATTTTTTATTTTAGTTCCATTTATATCCCGCCCTTCTCCGAAGACTCAGGGCGGCTTACAAGCTTAGCATATATTTAAACATATATTTACCTCTACTTTTCGAAGCTTCTTTTAAAGCAGCTAACACTTGAGGCTTCAGGTTATCAGCAAGTAATCTTCCTTCAAGACCTGGGAAGAGGGACCTAGTAAGTCATTAAAAACAGAGTATTGATCATCTTGATACTTTATATTATTCATGTAATAATATAGGGATTTTGTTCCATAGAATCCAAGTGAATAAAAGGTTTTGTTCCTTTTCACAAAACCTGTCAATGAATTCTCTCAATGAACCAGATACTTTTCAGCCTCCATAAACTTCTTCCTCTAGTTAACTCCATTTCTAAGTATATTTTTACAGAAAATATGGAAATTGTTTACCGCTATTTTCTTCTCAATTTTTTTTTAAGATTTCCCAATATCACCTACATATTTGGGAAGGACCCGATGGGCTCCCATAAAAATACCAACTAGCCCTTACACTACATACCTTTTTCAGGATCAGCCAAAGATGGTTCTAAATCCATTAATATAAGCCACAACCTTGCCTGTAGTTCAAAGACGACAGGATTACATTCCATCCAATAGCTTCATACAAAGTTCTAATTTGTGATTCCTTGCTACAGAATTATACCATTTGTCAAATGATGAAAAACCTAGTAGTACATACTATGCAAAATAATTTTTTTATTATGTAAAAAAATATCCCGGGAGCTAATTAAAATAATAACATGTGCAGCGAGATGGGGCTTACTCCTTCCATCTAAGCCAAAGCTCTTATAAAAAGAGCCTTGGTGGAGCAGTGGGCTAATGCCTCCTTAAGTAACACCAGCTGCCTGCAATTAGTGCAGTTTCGCATCCCACCAGGCTCAAGGTTGACTCAGCCTTCCATCCTTCTGAGGTAGGTAAAATGAGGACCCAGATTGTTGGGGGCAATTAAGCTGACTTTGTAATAATGCCGCTTGGGGTGTGTGTGAAAGCCCTAATAAGCAGGCATATACATAGAATGAAGGCTACTGCTAAGCTTGTAAGCCGCCCTGAGTCTTCGGAGAAGGGCGGGATATAAATGGAATTTTTTAAAAAATCAATCTCCTCTCTACTGCAGGTACAACTAACACTTGGGGCTGGTGGGCCTCTTGAAGGCATCTGGCAGGCTTTCTCCTCAGTCTGCACAAGCAAATTATGCTGCTAAAGGCAGATTGAACTATTAAACATTGTAATTAAATATAGGTAGTCCTCAACTTACAACAGTTCATTTAGTAACCGTTCTAAATTACAACAGCACTGACAAAAGTGACTTATGATTATTTTTCACACTTATGACTGTTTCAGCATCCCCATGGTCATATGATCAAAATTCAGATGAATAACTGACTCATAGTTACGATGGTCGTAGTGTCCTGGGATCATGTGATCACCTTTTGCGACCTTCTGACAAGCAAGGCCAAATAGGGAAGCCAGATTCACTTAACTCTATCATTAACTTAACACTGCAGCGATTCACTTAACAACTGTGGCAAGAAAGGTCATTAAATGAGGCAAAATTCACTTAACAACTGTCTCACTTAGCAACAGAAATTTTGGGCTCAGGACTGCCTGCAGTACTATCAGTATTTCAATGAAACTCTCATTAACAGAGTTTATAAAACAGGTTATACCTTGGGTAAGTTTCTGAAGTGATATAAACTGCATCCTGAGCTGAAGCCGATGAAGAGAATGAAATAAAATCCCCATTTTGTAGTGGTAGAAGCTCCAATCCAATAAGTTCACCATAATTTCCGTCACCCAGCACAAACTCTAGAATGTGAAGTTTTTCATCAGCAGATCCTTTATGCCCAGATTTTCTTAACACATGTCGTACTGTTCCCGGAGTCACTTTCTTGATAGATTTTATACCCGAAATTGTAAGACTGACTGCATTAGCAATATTGTCTGGCACTTTAGCAACCTCTTTTCCCGAGTCCTGAAGATAGTTTAACACAGCTTGGGTAGATTCCAAGCTCTCATCCATTTCTGAAAAATACACCTCTTCCACCTTTACCCAATTGCCACTGATGGAATAAATAACATTGTGCTGGAATAACTTTTTCAGAAGAGGTTCTATAATTGGCTGCCAATGAACTTTTGTTGTATTTTTTTGTGGCCACAACCTGTAAATTAGCTCAGCTGACAAAGGAAAATCTGAATTTGTTTCTGTTTCCATTTGCTTAATGGCTTCCAATATCAAAGTTGCATAGGCTTCAGGGACCACATTGGCTACAAGAAGTTCATTCCACAAGGCTGCTGGATCTCGCCACTGATCAAGTTCTCGCCATTTTATACTTCTTCTGTTGTCTGTAAGGCCAAAAAACCCACTAACGTGAACTGGCAAACCAGTCTTACTTTCCTCACCAGGAGGCAATGGAAGAAAACAAAATGCACTTCCTGATAACTGGGCCTCAGCACCTTTCTCTTCTCCACTGCATGATAAAGACATGGCTATCCCGATAGTTGGAATATATTTCAAGTCATCAGCCAAGCAGTCCAATTCGTTACATATTCCTCGTCCTCCGACACTATTACATACCAACCAAGATGTCTTTTGTGCATCTTTAATGCTCTCATCTTCTAAAACGATGTTTATATGGTATGTCACACAGGTTATACTATTACTTGGAATGCCTTTACAATACTGGTTTATTGCACTTCCCAAGATTTTGATGGAGTTGGGTCTTTCGTGCTTCAAAGCCTTGTTTTCACTCGCTGTAACCCTAAAAATAAGCCGCTCAGTTCCATCGCTTTCTCTAACGTGTAAGGAGACATCTTGCACACTTTTAAGGAATAAAAGAACTGTGTCAGCATCCGCTCTGAATGAATCAAACAGTTCTAGAACTTTATCCTTATTGTATAGATTGCCACTCAGTTGGGAAGGCTGCTGGCGAAGAGGAAAACGAAAGAATGTGCCGGGGAAGTGTCCGTTTTTGAAGGTTTCTTTTGTGCTTCCAAACACACCAATAAATGGTGTAAATTGGTCTGCTAGTTCATTGATTTCTTTGATGTCATCTTTCAAGTTCCAACACTGGCCTGACTCAGAAGGTCCAAAAAGTTTTTGATGAGGATCCAACATTCCAATTTGGTCACCGCTGAATATACTAGGAACATCTACAAGATAAAAGCACAAATATGTACTTTGATGTCTGCATTAAGTACAAAAGTAAACATTTTGAAGACTTTTCTTTCTTTTCTTTTCTTCCTTCCTTCCTTATCCAACACACCTTCCCCACCTTTTATTTTCCCCCAAAAAAACCCCGCCCTGTCAGGTGAATTGGACTGAGCAAGAGATATTACCTCCCGTTGATAGAGCACGCAACCTGGGCGTCCTCCTGGATTCACGACTCAGTTTTGAAGATCATATTGGAGTCGTGGCTAGGGGGGCATTTTCCCAGATTCGCCTGGTACACCAGTTGCGCCCCTTTCTGGACCGAGATGCCCTACGTACAGTCACCCACGCACTCGTTACCTCCCGTATAGACTACTGCAATGCTCTCTACATGGGGCTGCCCTTGAAGACCACCCGGAAGCTTCAACTGGTGCAGAGTGCAGCTGCACGGGTAGTGATGGGAGCACCCCGATACTCCCATATTACACCCCTCCTGCGTGAGCTGCATTGGCTACCGGTTGCCCTCCGGGTGAGATTTAAGGTGCTGGTACTTACCTTTAAAGCCCTACATGGCTTAGGCCCAGGATACTTGCAGGACCATCTGCTGCCGGGAACGAATTCCCATCGCCCAGTACGCTCACACAGAGAAGACCCCCTCAGGGTACTGTCGGCTAGACAATGTCGGCTTGCGACCCCCAGGGGAAGGGCCTTCTCTGTGGGAGCGCCAGCCCTGTGGAACCAGCTCCCCCCTGAGCTTCGGATGGCCCCGGACCTCCGGTCCTTTCGCCGCGGCCTCAAAACACTCCTTTTCCACCTGGCTGACCTGGACTGACAGGGATTTTAATTATGTTTACAATTTTAACTCTAATCTTTAATTTATTTCAATTTTAAATTTTAATTTATTGTACAGAGACCTTTAATTTTTGTTGTTGTTAGCCGTCCTGAGTCCCTCGGGAGATAGGGCGGGATATAAGTCCCATTAATAAATAAATAAATAAATAAGTGACTGGCCCAAGGTCACCAAGCTGGCTGTGATAGCTAAGGCAGGACTTGAATTCCTAGTCTCTTGCTTTCTAGCCTGGTGCCTTAACCAGTAGACCAGACTGGCTCTAACACTATTAAGAACCATAAAAAATGACAAAACAATTCAGGACTGTATCCCCCTCTACCCTTTTTTAAATTATGTGCCACAATTAGCAACCACACAGGTAGCTTTTCTTCATGAAGATCTATTCCTAATCTGGTCTCTCAGGTCTTCCAATGGTCTAGACATCTTGTAATCTCACTCTGTGTCAAAGAGATCTTCTGATGGACATCTTTTTCCCATTAAATTCATGTAAAAACAAACTTTTTTTAAAAAAAAACACCCCAGAGCAAATCCCAGTGCATACAGAGATAACATGCCTTAATGTTAATTCTAAAGCATTCAAAAGCGTAATTGCAAATACCAGTAATGTGGTAAACTGAATTAAAACCAATTCCAAATCTCCCCACTTTGAGCGGATCATCTTTCTTTCTGCTCCTTGCTATCTCCTGAATGCCATGCCAGTCCTCAGGAGTGAAAACAGCATTGTTGTAAACATAAAGTGCGGGACCTAGAGGTGAAAAAGCAATATAAACTCAAAACTATTATCTTACCAGTACAATAACAGCATACAAATTTTACAAGCTGTGAAAGTAAATTTTGCAATGGCAAGAGTTACTTTGGGCTCCTACCTGCTAGTAAAATCCCAACATAAGATTCTTCCATCAGACCAGAAATGGGGTTAGAAGAAATATAACTCTTTACGTACATCTCAAAGGGAATTATAATGCAATTGTATATGAGCTTCTGTTTCAATATTACTATCTTTCACGAATGAAGGCGATTATACGTGTCCCAGGATAAAGTTGCAGGATCCAATCTGGGTTGGTCACCGGAACCAGAGGTTTTGTCTTCCAAGTTTTTGGACTTGTGCCAGAACCCATCCTCAGGGAACTTTTCTTACTATCTTTATATTGGCAGAGCCCTCCCACACATGGAATTTTACAGTTTGCTATGATGTCGCAAGAAAACAGTAATTCAGACATGAAAATAAAGCTCAAAAAAATATATTACCCTGGTACTGAGCCATGTCTTTAGACCAGAGGCTCTCTGTTCCATATTGAGTTTCATCATAGAGAAACCTAACTTCTGTGGCCCCAGCATCTTCTGCATTCTGAATTAATTCCTAGAAATAGAATGGAACAAATATTAAAGTATTCCAATTTATATTAAACCAAAGCTCAGTTGATTAGAATTAGGGACAGTTGTTACACAGGGACAAAGGTTAAGAAGGAATGTTGCAAAACACAGTTACACTAAAATTATATTAAAATTACAAATGGGTATCTCTTGTCAAAAGTGGTGATGACACACTTGGAAAAATACTTCAGCTCAGATTAAAGATTGAGGGATTAATTTTTTTTGTTTGAAGTTGGAAATGCAAAGCAGTTTGTAAATTTTAAAAAGTTAGTCCTTCATCTCAATCTTGTAATCTAAAAGTTATGAAAGGGAAGGGAATGCACAGGAAAAAGAAAGCAAGAATATTTTTTTTAATTGAAAAGTTTTACAATACATTTTTAAATATAAACCCCCCTCCTCCCCTCTCCCCAACCCCTCCCTCCCCTCCCCTCCCCCCTCCCCGACTTCCCAGAGCTGAATACAGGGTATAAAAATACAAACAAGCATAATCTAAAATATGCTAACAACAATAAAACATTAAATTCTGTCGCACTTTAACTCTCCATCGTCAAAATATTAATAAAATAACTACTAACTAGTTATACATCATATAGATCCACTACTTATTCAAATGCTAAATGAAACTTTTTAGTCCCATATTTATTCTGAATATATTCAATCCATCTCCTCCATTCCACAATGTATCTCTGTTGCGATTGGTCTTTCAAATACGCTGAAATCTTTGCCATTTCCGCCAAGTTAGAAACTTTTAAAGTCCACTCTTCTATAGTCAGCAGTTAGAAAGCAAGAATATTCAGGCACACAATCATGAATGACAGAAGAATTATAAAATTGAAAGGTCAGTTAGATTGCTGAATCAAATTCCATACTCCATAATCTGAATAAAAATAACAATATATATTTATCCATTAGGCCTAATCCAAGTATTTAGAGGGGTGCTTTAAAAAGCAACCACTGAATATCTTTCCTCCCCCCCCCAAAAAAAGGCCCCATCTTCTTGAATACTTACCATATAGTGTTTTTCAAACTTGGCAACAAGCCAACTGGCTGGGGAATTCTGGGAGTTCACACATCTTAAAGTTGCCAAGTTAAAAAAAAAACACTAGTCTACATACGTGAGGGCTTTCCTTCATCCTCTGAAGATACACATACATGAACAAAAAACTTCTCAACCAAGATTGCTGCCAAAGCAAAATAGGTTTGGACAGATACTTTGGTCACTCTGGGTAACTGGTTCTGCTACTAAACTGATCTTACTGCTAGAAAATATTCTACAATTTCAAACTGGAATTTGCTTTCCTATAATTTAAACTGTGCTGTATCCTGCCCTTTAGGATGACAAATAACAAGTTTTGGCTATTCGGTAAGAATCAGTCTAAGAATATTAATCTGTTAATTAACCACAACTTTATATAAATCCTGGGAAAACCTTATGGAAGGTCAGTGCTGACACTGTCTTTTTCTTCTCTCTTTGCCATAAATTGGATCAAATAATTTCTTATCAGCACTTCAAATTCTTCTGCTTCATATCGAAATATTTAGGCGTGGAAAAAGGCTGTTTATACTTTTCCTTCATAATTCTGCTTCTATATTTAAATTAAATAGTCAAATGAAACAACATCCTTCACATGACAAATCAGTAAGTTACAATTTTTGAAATTCTGTTATGAAATCTTACTACCAAATTTTAGATCTGCAAATAGCTATTTCTGTGGGGAAAATATATTTATAAATCTATCTGGGATACACAGTTTCATTCGGGGTCTGCTTGTGTGGTTAGTGAATTTGCTCTGCTATCACGACATACCATGATTTATCAAGATGGAAAAGACAGGAATAAGTCTCGCATTCCCTGTTTCTTTTAGCAAAGTGGCTAATTTTTTTTAACTACCATCTAGAATTCTAAACCTAAATTCCAATTTCTTGGAAACAGCAGAAAGGGTGAACTGACAAACAACATTACATGACTAACAAAACAATAACTTAATATTAGATAAGTACAATACTTTTAATTACCTTAAGAATTTGTCCTCCTTCTGGGTATCTTCTTAAAATATCTTTAAGGAAATCAACAAGTGGAGGAGTGGTTTGTCCAAAGCGACCTAAATCAAAGAAATAAAACTGGCCTTTACTCCTGCAATTGAAAACATTGGAAAATACACTTTTCATTGCAGAATTGGTTTTGAGTTCCTATAACAGTTTAATTGCACTTACCAGAAGCTGTTCTGCAAATAGGCAGGTTAAAAATCAAGTCAACAGTAATAACAACCAGAGAATTAAAACAAAATGTATAAGCCAGAGTGAGAAAGACATAAAACTTTAAATCCCAAACCTAGTTCCATATTATGAGGATCCTTAACAACATGAGTGTTCTTGTAGCTTTCATGAAAACATGTGCTCAGGAAAGCTACAAGATGCTTAGATGGTCCCTACATGTTCCTAGCTCTCATGAGCACTCCCTGGGTCAGTAGAATCAAGCACTGATACAATGCAGGAACAGCATTCTGAATCAAAGCCAAGTAAATGAAAGGCCTCACCTTAGTTTTTCATATTGCTCCAAGAGGCACTGCTATATCAGATGTATTGTGGGAATTTAAAAAAAAACTATCAAACCCAGATACATTTTAAAAAGCAAAGCCAATGCAAACATCTCCCCAGAGAAATCTGATTTTGAAATCTGCACAAAAATAGTACATAGTAACATCTGAAATCATTACAGAAAGCGACAGCCTATAAATCCACGGTATCTTAAAACATCAGAAACAACCAATATTAAAGATGAATAAAATATCTGTAGCTTATTTTGTTAAGTTACGACTTACATTGCATTTATATTTCTTTAGATTGATTAAAGGTCTTGGCAAAACATAAAAACAAGCTGGGAAATCTAAGTGCCCATATTCGTATAACTTTGCTATAGAAGCAATAAGTAAGCCAATATAACTATGGCCTCAAACTAATTTACTATCCTAAAATGAACCATAAATCACATATATGGGACAATTACTTTTGTGGGCACCTGAGAATTTAATACCGGTTGTGGCAAAGATTTTTTTGATAATATGTTACATTTGAACATCAATATTTAACAAAAACTCCTGAAACAGAATAAAGCTATTGCTACTATCTACATCAAATTACTTCAAACAAACTTCATTTATAATACACAGGACTGTCTACTGTATTTTTTCATTAGAATAATTCAATTTTTTAAAAATACAGGCAGATGGAATACTGGAAGCACATGAATAAAGAAAAATGAACAGCTAAAGTAATGAATGGATAGCATATTATGGTTTACTATACCTCCTCCTTTTAGCCCCTTGGACAAAAGATTTAGAAATACATGATTCTGAGAAGACTGAAGTTCCCCAACCTTGACACAATCAAACAACTATAAGAAAAAGAAAAAACACATTTTAATGTTATATATTTCTAAATAAGCATCAACAGTTAATTACTTTATATGATATCAATCAATCAACGTCCACAGTTATCAAGTGCCACCTCAAAAAATCATTGGGATACAGAACATTATATGCTGATGAGAAAAGTATTAAACTTTT
Organism: Vipera ursinii; assembly: GCF_947247035.1. Lineage (NCBI taxonomy): Eukaryota > Metazoa > Chordata > Lepidosauria > Squamata > Viperidae > Vipera > Vipera ursinii. Next base: position 20,961,756 of record NC_139514.1, read on the forward strand.
ATTGATATGTTGTGAAGTAACAGGTAGTTCCATTAATAAGATAAAAATGTTCACTACAGGTAGTGTTCAACTTATAATCATAATTGAGCCGAAATTTCTGCTGAGAAGCAAAACAGTTGTTCAATGAATTTTGCCTCATTTTATGATCTTTCTTGAAACAGTTAAGTGAATCACAACAGTTGCTAAGTTAGTAACACGGCAGTTAAGTTAAGCTGGCTTTCCCACTGAGTTTGCTTGCCAGAAGGTCACAAAACGTAGAATAGGATAGGGTAGGGTAGGGTAGGGTAGGGCAGAGTAAAGTAGAATAGAAACCTTATTGTCACTTTAAATGTAAACTAATCAACATACATTAAAATGAAATTTCATTGCATTAAGCTCTCAAAAAATATCATTTGCATACACTTACATACACACACATATAATAATCACGTGACCTAATATGAGCCAGTTGCCAAGAATCTCAATTTTGATCATGGGGATGCTCCAACAGTCAAAAGTGTGAAAAATAGTCATGTCGCTTTTTTCAGTGCCATTGTAACTTTGAACACTCACTAGACAAATGGTTGTAAGTTGAGGACTACTTGTATTCAGTTTCACAAATACAGGTAGTCCTCAAGTTATCACCCTAAAGGAGCCTCCCCATCCCAGTCATAAGTTGTAATGATCACAAAATGAGTGGATCACCTGACCTCATTTTGCATTTTTTATGGCGGTTGTTAAGCAAAAGCTGCAGTTGTAAGTGGAAACACCACAGTTATTCATTGTTCACTATGGTCCGCTTTGCCCAAAATCTGGAAACGCTTGAAATTCAGCAAAATCATCATAAAACAGGGTGACATGACACTGCAAACAGACATAAATGTGACCGTGTTGCCAAGTGCCTGAAGTGCAGACATGTGACTGCAGGTGTGAAGGCGGCCTTTGGAACTTCTTATTTACCTCTCTTCCTTGGTAGAACAGACACTGCTCAGCTACTGGAAAACCCGTCTCAGGATAAATTAACTCTTTTATGGCTCCCACATTTGTTGAATAAGGTACCTCAAAGGTTCTGCAACCCACATAATCATGGAGAATAGTCACTGTGGCTGACCTTAATTGACAAGAAATAAATACTATCAGATTAAAGTCTCATCAAATACAGTACTAGGAACAAATCACAAAGTCTTTGCAAAGTCTGTAAATTAGGTTCCTGTTATTTAACCCTCAATGCATAATTCTTTCATATTAATATCCATAGATACTAATACGGTATCCAATTCCGGTTACTATAAATTTTAGGCATGAACCATGTTTTAAAAAGTTTTTCATCTATTCTGAAGTCAATTACATTCAATCACACATTTTAACTTTATGAGGTAATTATAACTTCATTTAAACTTTACGTTTATGAGATAATACAAATTTATCATATATGCTTTCTTAGCTTTGAGAGAGCAGAGAAACTGACAAAATGTTAAATGAGACCATGTTCCATTTATTACATCGTTGTATAAAATGGGTATATTTTGCTGAGGAATTATTGGATTTTGTCCTAGATATTGCTTTTGCTTTCGTAATCTTTTTCAGAACTTATCAATAATTGTAAATATTTTCTTCATCTTTTAACTGTCTTTGAAAGAACTGTATTCCAAATCTACTGTAACCATATTTTCCCATTTTGTATATCCTTCAATTCTATGCAATCTTGTCCTCCCTCTCTCTCTCTCTCTCTCTCTCTCTCTCTCTCTCTCTCTCTCTTCCTCCCTTTCTTCCCCCTTGCCTTCCCATTAGGCAGGTAAGTGGATGCTGCTGGGTGGGGGAAATGAACAAGGAATTGAGACTGGCTGGGAAAGTTGAAAATAAGATCATGTCACTGCAGCAGCAGCCCACCAGCAGCCAGAAGCATTAAAGCAGTCACAACTTTCCCTAATTTCACTCCCTTGAGTGCCTGATTTTGGATGCATTCTGTACATTAGCCCATTTGACGTACCTTGGTTAAAAAAATAGTGTGTGTGTGCGCACACACACACACACATATATATACACACAAACACATACAAACATAGCCACATCTCATAATTTTAAATATAGCATACCAAGGATATATTCTAAATAATCATGGTGTTTGCTGCTTTAAAATTCAAAATTCTCAATTTCCTTATTTATTTATTAATTGTATTGACCACCCATTTTACCACAAGGTAACTCTGGAAAGTTCACAATATTAAAAAGATAAAATATTGCAAAATCTATACACAATACTCTATTTATTCTATTTAAGGTAAAGGTAAAGGTTCCCCTGCACATGCGTGCTAGTCGTTTCCAACTGTAGGGGCCAGTGTTCATCTCCGTTTCAAAGCCGAATAGCTTGTCCGAGGACATCTCCATGGTCATGTGGCCAGCATGACTAGACGCCAAAGGTGCACGGAACGCTGCTACCTTCCCACAGTAATGGTCCCTATTTTTCTACTTCCATTTTTATGTGCTTTCGAACTGCTAGGTTGGCAGAAGCTAGGACGAGTAACAAGTGCTCACTTTGTTACGCGGCACTCAGGATTCGACACGCCAAACTGCCGACCTTCTGATTGACAAGCTCAGCGTCCTAACCCACTGAGCCACCACGTCCCTATATTTATTCTATTTATTTCCCCTCAATTTTCTATAAACTGAACTACAGCCAAAAGATCTTTTTCCTAGCTCTTTACAAAAGCCTAAACAGTATGGGCTAGCAAGGAAGCACTGAACTTAATAGTTTGCCTGCAGCTATAGGTAATAAAGCATTATGTGCAGATAACCAAGTAGAGTCGGGATGTCAAACTGTCGACCTGCGGACCAGACGCGTCATCCAGAAGTCACGCCCCTCCCATAGCCAGCAATGGCAAAACCGTCCCAATACGTTGCGCAACGTCGCGTGACGTCGTGCATTTGACATGTCTGAAGTAGACTAACAGAAAACAAATAAAATGCCTGTGTTCTCCACCTAACTCAGAAATGTCTTAAGTGACCTGGCAAAGGAAAACATTAATTTCCATGCCAAACAATGTAAGAAAGCAATTGCGGAAGATAAGGAACCAAGTGTTTTTCTTAAAACACCTCAGCAAGCTATTAAAAATTGGCAACCTGTTGAAATTACAGTATTTATAAGTATACAATGTAACTATAAATCTTCAGTCAAAATAATAAAGTAAAGCCCAATGTTTATTGTGATGAGAAGGAAGCAAAATAAGAGGTGAAAAATAAACTACTGCAATAGCAATGAAAGAATACCAACCGATAATGATTAGTTTATTAAGAAAACATTTTGAGGAGCATTACCATATCTGAATGGAACATATTTCACACTTATATGTCACAACCACAGAAGACAGGAATCAAGACAGATCAGCATTATATACTTTGTTTTTCTTTGTTTCAGAGATTATCAGCACATTTGCCTCAAATTTATATTGTTCCCAAAACTCGCAACATTAAGGCATACTTAAAAATTATACATACATATATGTATATATCTCTTTCTTATATATATGTATATACACACACACCAAAATTTTAAACATTATATAGGAAATATGTACTGAAAACACAGGAAAAAATTGAATAGGTAGGCCTTGACTTACAACCACAACTGGGACCAGAATTTCCATTGCTAAGCAATAGTTGTTAAGTGAATCATGCCTGATTTTATGACTCTTTTGTGCCAGAGTTAGGTGAATCACTGCAATTGTTAAGTGAATAATGCAGTTGTTAAAACAAATCCAGCTTCTCATATTGACTTTGCTTGTCAAAAGCCAGCTGGGAAGGCCGCAAAAGACAACCACAACAGGATGCTGCAACTGTCGTAAACACACAGTGGTTGCCAAGCATCTGAAATTTGATCATGTGACTGTGGGGATGCTGTAACCGTTCTACAGTTAATATGAGGACCAGTTGGAAGTGTAATTTTTTTCAGTGCTATTGCTGTTTTGAAGAGCTACTAAACAAATGGTTGTTAAGTGAAGGACTACTGTAATATAGGTATTTACATGGGAAATTTGACTACAAACCACCATAATCCAAAGGCAGTGTGGCACAGTGAACCAAGTATAAGTTTACCCTCAGTCTTTGAAGCCTATACTATGGGGCCAGATCTATTTTTTTACTGACCATACTTTCTAGCAAGGTTGTACATATTCAGATTCTGTTCCATGAAACTTCTTTGGAGCCACAGAGTTCAGACACGGTACCTGTCTGAAACCCTTTAAAGCAGCCATATCTTTTCCCAGGACCATTTAGCAGCTGCCAGAGTTGCATTTGCACTTCTGCACTGCACAGATCTATTTTCAGAGGTTGCTGAGGGGGAAAAAAGAGGAAATTGCTTATCACCTTAAGCACTCCTAGGAAAGATGGGATAAAAATAGATTAAATAATCTCCTGTTCTATGACTGTGTATGATTAATTATCAGCTTATATACCTTTATACAATTTCATCATCTTTCAACTATTTCTCATTTCATTTCCAAGTTTCTTTGTCTTTGCAAACACCAGAGGAATTTGTCTCAAACCTCTGGGGCGGCCTTTCTGCTCTATGAAGATAGTCACTTGTCTCTTATTCTCCAGGAGTTTTGCATTTACTCCAATCCGCAGAAGCGTCATTAGGAGGGGAGTGGTAAGAGTGCCAGGAGTAGCACTTTCAGCTGAGTAACAATGCAGAGGTGGGTGTGGGCCTTTCACACCAGAATTTAAAATGTGATATATACCTACATATATACTCCTTACCCCTACCGTACTAAGCATTTATATTAAAGGGAAACAAAATACAGAGAGATGGGAAGACCTTCTGGGCCATTCTAAAATCCAATACATTTTATACTGGGGTGTGTGCTTGGGTTTGAATCTACACTTTAAGATGGAAAAGTTCAATTCAGATAGCCACATATACCCACCCACCCACCACCCACCCACAAAGTGCCTCTTCCAGGTGCGCTTACCGTCCGGTAATTCCCCAACAGTATTAGGACACTTTAATTCTAAAACAGCCGAAGAGCACAAAATTAGCAACGGTTACAATACCAAGCTTGGCAATAAGACCCAATGTCCCCCTATGTCACGTCGCCAACCCGAGGAACCAGAGGCGGCGCCCGGTTTGGGAATCCTGCCGCAGGAGACGGAGAGGCCAGGGCTACGAAGCAAACCACATTTCCGACCAGGACATCCTCTCGAGGAAACACGGCTCCCATTGTAACCGGGTAACGGCCATTCCCAAGCTGCAGCAGCCTTCCCCGCCCCATTCAGCCGACAGCCGCAGCGCCATCCTCGTGGGCTAGAGACGAGCACCAGCCTGGGACGCCAGGAACGCGCCGGAGTCTCAAGCGGCTCCCCAAGGCGGAACCCCACACGCGCGCCACTCAGCTTCACTCACATGCCCTTCCAAAGCTTCCTCGCCGGCCTCCTGCGCGGGCCGAGCCTCCTTTCCGTGACGGGCAGGCTGTTGAAAGTCACTGCTGCGCCCGCCTATCGGGAGGCAGGCTAAAAATCCGCTAGCCGCAACATCAGACAGGCCTCGCGCCTCCCTCCACCCAGCGCCGCGCCGCGCCGCCGGTTCCGCACATGGGGAAAAGGAGAGACCGCCCTAAGAGGACGGACGGAGGGACGCCGCGGCGGTGGGGGCGGGTGGCGGGGGAGAGGGAAGGAGGGGGAAGGAGAGCCTCTGCAGGAGGGGAGGGAGCCGGTGGAGGGAGGGCCTGAGGGTCAAATGGAGGGTAGTGAGGGAGAAGGAAAGGAGTGGCAGATGGCGTTGCCGTCGGCCTGCGACAGCTGCAGAGTTTATAGCACTCAGCTCTCTGGAGTGCGAAACGTGGAGGAATCCTGACCCTATGTGTCATGCTTCTCTCTCTGTCTCTCTCACACACACATCCCTCTCTCTCTCTCTCTCTCTCTCTCTCACACACACACACACACACACACACACACACACGAGAGAGAGAGAGAGAGAGAACATATGCCTCCATACGGTTTGCCAGTTACTCATTTTCCCTCCACCACTGAGTGACTCTTGACCAAAGGAGGCTACGTACACAAATGCCCTAATCTTGTACGGCCGTTGTTTTCTAAATGACAAAAGTGTATTGATTGAGTTTCTTGCTGGGCCAGATAGATAAAGGATCCCATCTCCACACCCCATTGTATTCATTCAGCTTGCAGAACATGCGGAGAACTGCCTGTCGTAGGCGCGAGAAAGCTAAATTCTTCTAAAAGCTAAATTTACATCTCCCGAGTACAAAAGAGAGACGTTTCTTATCAGTGCGGTGTTAACGCTACAGGTTTAAAGCCACTTCTTTATTTTTGCTTTTAGAATCTGCCAAGTATAATGTCACTTGGGGTGCACTTTTTCAGAAACATCAATTAAGAATGCAGTATAGCATGCAAAAAAAAAATCCGTTGCTATAAGTCTTCTCAGAAGTGTTACTATTTTCAGTAAGGTTTCCCTTGCTATGGGCTTTTAAAGGAGCAGCTTTGAATTTACATTCAATTCTATCAGATCTGCAGTGTACGTATGTAGGAAAACAAATGCAAGAAACTTTAAAGCCTGAGCCATCTGCAAGTATATATACCTCTCAAACCTTATATTGGAGCTATACTTCCTTATATATTTGGAGATCTAAAAACCTAGGTCTAAGTGGGAATGTTATGATGAATTGCCTATTTGCTAATGTTTTGATTTCAACATATGACAAGAGAAACTGAGTTTCTAGATCTTTCTCTACTCAGGATTTCTCAATCTTGACAACTTTAAGGTGTGTAGACCTCAACCCCCAGAATTATCCAGTAACACTGCTCTACTTGTATTGTTATACCACTATTTTGGGTCTTACAAAAAATAAAATCAAGACATTCACTACTCTTAAGACTTAAAATATAGACAGTCAAAACACAAAAGGAAAGAAATGGAAGAAGAAATAAAATGTCATGTCATTTTATATTGTAATTCATATAAGAATTAAGACTGCAAACAAACCAAATAGTTGATCAGCTATTGTACCTTGTCATGTTACTTAATAATATTCGATTACCTACTTTTAGCATTATTTCTAAGCGTATATTGGACTTACTGGCAATATGTATCTAGTCAGTTGTCCTAAAGGTGCTTTTTCAGGAGGCAACTGGACTTTCTTGTTTTTTTCTTTGAAGACATTTCGTTTCTCATCCAAGAAGCTTCTTCAGCTCTGAGCGAAACATCTTCAAAGGAAAAACAAGAAACTCCAGTTGCCTCCTGAAAAAGACCTTTGAGATAATTATGACCTGGATGATTGAGACATAGACATATTTAGTCAGTTATATCCAGTTCTTTTTTTGTAAAAGAAAAAGGTGCCGGAACTCACACATGTCATACAACTCACCTACAAGGTTCCATCCAAAAAAGGTGCCGGAACTCCGTTCTGAGCGTTCTATGAGAAAAAAAGCCCTGGTTATATCTAAAAAACTTTGAGCCCTTATAATTTAAAATCTGAAATAGTATCTAGCATTTTCAAAAAGAAAATTGAAACATTCCTTAGGTAAAGATTTCTTAAAACTCATTTATATACTATAATAAAAAGCTGTATCTTTTATTTATAATCTGGAATAATAGAATGTAAAGAATGTTAAATTATCAAAAGAAGCAGAGGTGAAAGTGGCATTAAGGTAATGAATATGAAAGTGTCAAATGTCTGTAATATGTTTAACATTTGTTTCCAAACCAATTAAAAATTATAACATTTTATTTGGCATTATTCTGAGAAAAACAATATTAGCTAGAGCCTAGTTTTTTTTTTATTTAAAGAGTTTTACAATACATTTTGACTTTAATCCCCCCCTCCCCCACCCCTATCCCTCTCCCCCACTCCCCCCCCCGACTTCCCAGAGCTAAATACAGGGCATAAAATCAAAAAACAAACATTAACACCCCTATATTATCAACAATAAACTATAAATTCTATCTCTCTCTAGCTCATATAAAATGAGTACAAACAATATTAATATTACAAATAAAGTAGAAAAGAAAAAGAGGAAAACAGAAAAAGATCTTTACTCAAAATAAATTAAGAAAAGAAGGAAAAAAAACAACTTTCACCTGCTATTTGCATTCTCCCACCTTTTTCTAATTTCCAAACAAATTCTCAGTTACGCACCAAAAGCGCTTATCTCTATTAATCTTAATAATCTCCAACCAAACTAAACTATAGTCAAAAATAGTTCTTGCATATATCACGCCAAATGTCTCACAGTTCCAAATCATCCTTAAGTTCAAATAAAAGTTCAAATAAAAAGAGTATATATAAAAAAAAATTAGGCAATCTCTAAGACAACTTGTTGTTAATTAGGAGTTTACATACCCACTCTTAGTTCAACACATACTTTAAGTCCATAACCCTAATATACTTTTCTAGCAAGCAAATAACATCAATCTTAAATTGTATAAAATATTAAAAAAAAGAAAAAAAAACTTTCTTTCTCCTCTATAATAATTTTACTCCATTGACATTCTAATCTAAAAATTTAATCAGCAATCTTAATGCCCCAAAACTTTTGGAGCACCTCTGTCATGACCCCCAAAACCTCTTTAGACCGCTCTCCTCCTACATCTTCATTGTAAGCACACTTTGAAGATTCCATAACTTTCCGCTGGTCTTGCTCTTGCTCTCGTCTCGCTCTTCTTAGGGCGGCACGCGTCATCTTCTGGCCTCCTGCAGCAACCGATGAGACTGTAGCTTGATCCCCTCCAACACCATTGTCCACTATCTGTCTATCTGCAACATCTTGAAACTTTCCCACACCGTATCCTTTTGCAGCTTCCAAAAATGATAGGGGGGTTGCTTTTAACACATTACTATAAAAATCACGTGCCAACTGGAATCTCCCATCTGAACTTAATATCACGTTTCTTAAGTTCCTGTACTAGAAATGCGAAATCTTTCCTTCTCCTTAAGATCTTCGGAGGAATCTCTTTTAAAACCAAAACTTCTTGCTCAGCCACTACCAAATTGGTATCATAAGCAGCTTGAATGACTTCATCTCTAATTACTCTCTTTGTAAAATAGACCACCACATCTCTGGGTAACTTCCTCTGTCTTGCAATCCATGAATTTACACGAAAAACTTTGTCCATATTTCCCTCAATTTCAGATGCTGACTGGCCCAGTACCCCTTCCAGAGCCTCAGAAATCAGCTGCTTTAGATCTTCTTTACCATTCTCCTTTAAACCCCTAATTCTAATAGCATTCTGCATCTGATTATACTGAACAAGGCTCAATTCTTCGTCCATTTTATCCCTTGTATTTTCATTTTCTAATACCTTTGCTTCTAATATAGAGTTCTTTTGACTGAGATCCTCCACTTTTATATCCAGCTGTAGCACACATTCAGCTACGGATTCAACCATAGACAAAATGTCCACCCTCATTGCTTTCAGCTTCTCTTCCATCTTCTTCTCCAATTTCTCCATTTTCTCCTCCATTTTCTTCTACAATTTCTCCTCCAGCTTTTTCAACTTTTCATCCATCATATCAGACATCAGTTGTGCGTGCTTTCCAAGAGCATCTTGTAAATCCTTAAGCGTCAATACCGGGGGAGATGCAGGAGGAAGCAAAGCTTGCAGTGAGGTCTCTTGCACCAGGGAAGACCCTGCATTCCGAAAAGCTTTAGAAGTTTTAGCCGCCATCTTCCCCCACTTTCACTTATTACGCACTTTCACTTTAAAGCTATAAAATCCATTGAGCTAGAGAGTAAAGATAAAGAGTCCACTTCACCTTGACCTCCTGTACCGCTCTGCCTGCATCTTGATAATCAAAAGTATTTCCTTTTGGCAGGGGTGGTTGCTAACGCCTGGCTCTGCTCCAAGAATCCCAGAGCAGAGGCGCTGCGCAACTCGGAGCAACCCAGGCTTCGGGGGGGCTCATCTTTCAGCCGCCCTAGCTCTCAGCTCAGGCGGCCCCAGAGAGCTCAACCCCTACCTGGGGCCTCACCCCCTCCTCTTCTCCCGAGGAGGGGGCTTCAAATCCATCTAAACAGCTGATTGGCGCTGTTTACGATGGAAAAACACAGCTGCGGAGCGGGCAGCCCGAAAACGGCTGTCTTTCGACGTCGCGTCGCCACCGGAAGTCAGAGCCTAGCTTTTTTAATTAGGAAAGGTTTATATTGTTACACCTCAAACTTCTTCCAATAAAATAGTTTCTTCACAATTGATATAATGACTTTTCTTAATACAAATATACACAAGGGAATTTAATGAAATGAATTGTATTTTCTAAGTTGCATTTTTTTTCAAGTCAGAAACATTCCTGTAAACTGCAGTGAGATTTATTAGGAATACAAATCACCATGCATTTCATCCTTCCCTTGAATAAATGAAGTTTTAGAGCTTCTGCTTCATAAAAAGATCATTACCTAATCTTTTGTTCCAATGGTGAGGAAATAAAGTAGGCCTAGAAAATGGCTGCATCGCTTATGCTTTGTTTTCTGTTTAGGCAAGGAAATACTAAGTGTTTAGTAGCTCTAGCCAAGTTGTTCAGAATAACTTCCCCAATCAGGAATGAATGAGCCACTTCTCTTTTAGCTCAGCCACTATCTCAGTGGGCTACATTGAAAGTGTCACAATTTCCTATGCAGAATTTCTAAACAGGGTAAAAACTGGTACCTGTATGAGTTCTTACCCATCTGTTTCCTCCTCTGACGTATCAATTATGAATGAGCTTGTTTTGCAAGAAAGAAGGATATTTATGATAACTAGTTTGAGCATCTGTTTTTACTTTTCATTGGCAGTTTGGAGATAAAAGCACCAATAATATGTAGATGGTGCCTGAGCATCCTTAAAATAAAATCTGTATCCAGCCATCATCAGTCTTGCTAGAACATGGTATGACAACTGTTTATGAAACCTAGAAATCATGAAATGAATGGATCCACACACTGTAAAACCCTGGTTTGTGAAATAAATCACAGTTTGCAGGGTTTACTAACCCCCTAGGCCTAGCCAATAAAGCATGTTTTTGAAACCACAAGAGATTTGAATCACATTCCCAACCAAAACCATACAAGCTGCATTATTTATTTATTTGTTTGTTTGTTTGTTTTATATACCGCCCTTCTCCCGGAGGACTCAGGGCGGTGTACAGAGCAATAAAGTAAGAATACAATAAAGCAATAAAGTGAGAAAATTTTAAAACCCAAATCCATCAGGCCAGGCCGGCTTGTTGGAATAGATAAGTTTTTAGATCACGCCGGAAGGAGCGGAGGTCAGGGGCCATCCGGATTTCAGCTGGTAAGCGGTTCCAAAGGATTGGTGCACCCACCGAGAATGCTCTCCCCCTGGGGGTCACCAGCTGACATTCTCTGACCGGTGGCACCCTGAGGAGGCCTTCTCTGTGGGAGCGCACAGGACGGAGGGATGTTGACGCTGGCAGTAGGTGCTCCCGTAGGTAATCCGGACCCACACCATGTAGGGCTTTGTATGTCATCACTAGCACCTTGAATTTCACCCGGAAGGCAACTGGAAGCCAGTGCAGCTCACGGAGCAGAGGTGTAATATGGGAGTATCAGGAGACCCCCAAAAGCACTCGTGCAGCTGCACTCTGCACCAGCTGAAGCTTCCGAGTGGTTCTCAAGGGCAGCCCCATGTAAAGAGCGTTGCAGTAGTCAAGACGAGAGGTCACAAGTGCATGGGTGACTGTACGCAAGGCATCCAGGTCCAGATAGGGTCGCAGCTGGCGCACCAGACGAACCTGGGCGAAGGCCTCTCTAGTCACAGCTCCTATATGATCTTCTAAGGAGAGCTGTGAATCTAAGAGGACACCCAGATTGCGAGCCTTATCTACGGGGGGGTAATAACTCGCCCCTGATATTAAGAGATGGAATAATCTGAATATCCTGACATGCCGGTATGTACAGCCATTCAGTCTTGTCCGGGTTGAGTTGAAGCCTGTTCCTCCCCATCCATTCCCAGACCGCTTCCAGGCAACGGGACATCACGTCGAGGGCATCACTGATGTGGTTTGGGGTCGAGATGAAAAGCTGGGTGTCATCAGCATACTGATGATAACCCACTCCAAAACCACGGATGATCTCACCTAGCGGCTTCATATAGATGTTAAACAGGAGAGGTGAGAGGACCGACCCCTGAGGAACTCCGTAAATGAGAGGCCTCGGGGTCGATCTCTGCCCACCCGCCAACACCCACTGTGAACGTTCCAGAAGGTAGGAGGAGAACCACTGAAGAACAGTGCCTCCCACTCCCAATCTCCTGAGACGCCGCAGTAAGATACCAAGGTCGATGGTATCAAAAGCCGCAGAGAGGTCTAATAGGACCAGGACAGAGGAATGACCCCTGTCCCGAGCCCACCAGAGATCATTCATCAGAGCGACCAATGCCGTCTCCGTGCTGTGTCCGGGCCTGAAACCCGATTGGTACGGGTCTAGATAATCAGTATCTTCAAGGAACAGAGGAAGCTGATGCGCCATTAACTAAGCATTAGGGCTTAGTTAATGCTACAGATCAATTAATGTTTTAAGTAATCCTTAATGCATTGATCAAAGGTAACTTTGATAGCATGTACAGTAGATTATAAGTTTTAGAACTGTACTTATTCTTCTCTCAAGGAGCAGATACTTCAAGTAGTTGTACATATACAAATCCTAGATAATAGTAACAATACCAGGGGCAAGAATGTTGTTTAAAATTAAATTTCAGATGTAAACCAGTAATGAGCTGATTGGTTAAATTAAATGCAGCATATATACCCACTTGGGACTGTATATCAAGCCCAGTCTTGTTATGTTTGACATTTTAGCAGTAAGAACTATTATTATACAATGATAGTTTGTATGCTTTTTTATCTACACCCTTATGTAGATAGGTTTTATAGCCTGAGTTATCTACTTTGAGTGATTGTCTGGAAAGCCAACCAATAACTCATGTTTTGGAACTCCTGTTTTATTTAATACTGGTAGTTGCATAGCAGCATTTTAACAGGTAAAAATTGTGGAATAAAAGATATATGTCAAAATTCCACCATCAGGACAGCTAGCAAAGTGTAGGAGTTTAATGCTAAAATATTAGCCATCCCAGTGCTGCTACAAAGATAATGGGATTGAATCAATTACGATTTATTTAGTTGGGTGTAACAGTCTTTCTCAAGCTAATTATTGTGGTTTATAAACCATGGTTTAATGCAATAAGTGCAGCCACAGAAAGTTTCAGTTGCTTATTCCAGAATTTAAAAAAGAAAAATTAGTTTTCCTCTTTCCTAATCTTTCATGCCATTTTGATAGATTTCCCCCCAACCCCAAAGCTACATTCATCTGATGAGTTGCTCCTTTAAGACTGGTTTAAATTAGTGTGTATGGCCAGTATGGTGGAAAAAACCTGTGTTGAATCACTATCTTGAACCCCTACCAAGAACTGCAGCCAAGTACAGTGCTATTTTGTGGGTTTTAGCATAAAGCCAAAGGGACCAATAATCTTTTTTGGGAGTTTGCAATAACTTTGATTCTGAATGACTAGGGCTGCTTGTTTGTTTAGGCTGTTTAATTGGAATCACCTCCCAAAGTAATCAGCAGCAGGTGTTATTGGGCAAAACTATAAAGAATCAGATTAGAAAGAGCCACGGGAAGGTCTGCATAAACCTGAACAATTGGGGCTTACTTATGCAGGCAACTGTACTGCAGCAAAGGACCTATAGCTGCAGCAGTTAAGATTCTGCAGTGTTGGCAGGAAAATGCCAATGACTCAGCAACCACATTTGAATGTGAAATAATGCAATGCTATTGTGGAACTTTTCATACTACAGTATGTAATGTCCATCTTTTAGTTGTTTATATCTAATCCAAGTTTTTAGACCCCCTTAATGGATTTTAATGCCATTATTTTAAATAATTCATGTAGAAATTGAGAGTTCTGATGATGATTTAAGTTGCTATTTAAATCCAGAGTATCTATATATTATTCAATATTCTATCATAGATTGAAATAGCAATACGCAGCTTTCAGATCCAAGAAAACTGCTTTGCTGAATACTATCAGCAGGAGAACAACAAAGAGATTATCATCTTCAGTGCCCTGTTTTTATGGAGTCAAATAAGGATTTGGTTAGCCTCTCTACATGTGCTAGATCAGACATGTCAAACACAAGGCCCGGGGGCCAGATCCGGCCCGCGAAGTGGTTTCATGTGGCCCGCGAAGCCATCCTGGAAACAGTGAGGGAACGGCCCCCTCTGCCTAGTCCCTGGCCCAGAGACCCTCAGATCTGTCCCACTTCTGCCCAGGCCCCCATAGGCACCCTTGATGTGAACGATGTAGAGCTGGCCATGCCCACCCAGTAGGCCATACGCACTCTAGCCACGCCCACCCAGTAGGCCACGCCCACCCTGGCCATACCCACCTGGCTCCCTGAGGGCAACCGCAATGCTGACGCGGCCCTCAGTGAAATTGAATTTGACACCCCTGTGCTAGATTAAATACTGATAGGCTAAGATTCACATTTATCAGTAATTTTTTAACATTCTGGATATATAGACATTACTGTACTTAGGAACTTTCAAATTGTGACCTTTTGCCAAAACAAACTTGTCTGCAACTCCAACCTGGAGGGTTAAAACAGAATAATAGCATTGGAAGGGACCTTGGAGGTTTTCTAATCCCCTGCTCAAGTGGGAGACCCTGTACTATTCCAGATAAGTGACTGTCCAGTTTCTTCTTAAAATCCTCCAGTGATGGAGCACCCAGAACCTCTGAAGGCAAGCCATTCCACTGGTTATTTGTTCTCACTGTTAGGAAATTTCTCCTTAGTTCTAGGTTTTCTCCTTGATTAGTTTCTTGTCTTGCCTTTTGGTGCTTTGGAAAATAGGTTGACCCTCTTCTTTGTGGCAGCACGTTAAATATTGGAACGCTGCTATCATGTCATCCCTAGTCCTTCTTTTCACTAGAGTAGACATACCAAATTCCTGCAACCGCTCTTCATACATTTTAGCCTCCAGCCCAATGCACTTAGTAAATGTGATCTTACTAAAGTTTTTAAAAATGGTATTAATACTTCAGGTGATCTTGATTGTATCCTTCTGTTAATGCAACCTAGGGTTGCATTGGCTTTTTTGGCTGCTGTCACACACTGCTGGCTCTTATTTAAGTGATTGTCCACTAGGACTCCAAGATCCCTCTCGCAGCTACTGTATTGAGCCAGGTTTCACCTAATCTGTACCTGTACATTTGTTTTTCCTTGCCTACATGTAAAACCTTTTCTTTTCTCTACATTGAATTTCATTTTGTTAGATACAGCCCAGGGTTCAAGTCTGTCAGGAGGTTCTGGAAGTTGGAAGAAGGCGGGAAAGTTAATTCCCGGCATGTCACATAAGTGGCATGTTGAAAATTGACTCTTTCCTATCTTCTCCTGCCTTCCTTTCCTGCCTTCTCCCAACTTTAGCTCTTATACCATTTGCATATCCACTCACATACTGTTTGGTGTTATACTATTTAGTTGTGTGTGGTGTGTAGCAACTGCAAATGTTTGCAATTAAGTGCAAGAGCGATAATGATGAAGGGGGTGGCATGAAGAAGCACCAATCCATCGCAGTGCAAACAAAGGAGATATTGAATAAAATAGGGAGGGGGAAAGACGGTGAATGTCACACGTTCTAGTGACATGAATTGTTCCCTTATTGGTGGATCATTAAGAACAAAGAGTAGATCATGGAATAGGTTAAAAATTCAGTACTTGTGCAATTCACAGTAATAAGAGGAGAAGAAAAACAATGGAAAGTATGGAGATGGTGCTCAGCATATGGATTGAATTAATGGTGTGTGCCACTTAGCCTAATGCTGATCAAGAAGAAAGCTAAGAGCCAGTTCCATGACTTGCAGCAGAAGGCTGGTAAGGTGCTGCTAAAGACACATTTGCTGCAAGTCATGAGTGATTCCTGCATTTTAAGGCTCATACAAATCTCCATAACATGAAAGTGAGTGGCAAGGCAGCAAAGGCAGATATGGATGCAGCCAGGGAGTTCCTGGAACCTTCAAGTAGATCATCGAGGAAGGTGGTTATTTGCTCCACAAATATTCAGATGAAATGAGGCTTTATTGGAATAACATGCCAGACCGAACCTATATGAGCTAGGAGGAGAAGATAATGCCAGGCTTCAGAACTGCAAAGAATAGACTAATTGTGCTGCTAGGTGGCAATGCTTTTGATGACCTGAGCCTAAAACCACTGCTGGTCTACTACTCATGAACTTCTCAAAGAGCTCACTTCCTGTTGTATGGAAGCCTAACAAGAAAGCTTGTGTCACCCTTGTCATCTCTGAACACTACTTCTTCCACCATCTCATCCTGGAATTGAGGAGTTGCTGCCACAGAAAAAGATGAATTTCAAGTTGCTTATTGTTTGGGATAATATTCTGTGTCATCCTTTTTCCTTGCACAATTTCCATCCAATTCTGAAGACTGTGTATCTGCCTCTAAATACCAACGCTTTCCTGCAGGGAGTGATAGCAACCTTAAAAAATACTTTTAAAAAAAGAAAAGAAAAGTGATGGATAGGGCTTAGTTTGTTGATGTTTAAATGAATGAGGTAAGCTGGCATTCTCTTTGGTATTGTACCTAATGCTACAATTATATCTGAGATTAGAGACATAATACAATGAGGTATTCATATTGAGTCAATCTGTACAACATAATACATATTAGCAGACCACTGAGAATATAGAAGTTGTTCATTGCTGACTTGGTAATATAAAATACAGGATGGAAGTGTAATTTCTTTGTAAAGAACTCTCTAAAGTTCAAGGAAGAGAGGAATCTGGTTTCCATCAATTCTAGTATTACTCTGCGTAGGCAAATTTTATTGTTCTGACACATGCCTGATGCTAGCTTGTCTTTGTACTGACATAGTGTGAGTTTGTTTTCAGGCAAAGGCAGATTTTCCTCCTTGCTGCGTTCTTATCCCCTACCTGTACTCGTTGTACACATATTGTATATCGTCCAACCCACCTACTGTGATAATTAAGTCCTCAGATGATACCACCATAGTGGGTCTTATTATAGGTGGAGATGAAACAGCATAGAGGGGGGAGGTACAAAAACTATCCTTATGGTGTTTAGAGAACAACTTGCACCTGAACATCGGCAAGACAAAAGAGGTGGTGCTAGACTTCCATAGGAAAAGAGAGGAACCTGCCCCACTTTACATGGGGGGGGGGTTGTGTGGAGTTTCCTCCTTTAAATTTCTGGGAGTCTACCTCTGTGGAGATCTTACCTGGAAAGTCAATACAACCCAGGTGGCCAGAAAGGCCCAACAGAGACTCCACTTCCTCAGGGTCTTGCGGAAGAACAGGGTAGAACAACAGCTAATGACCTTCTTTTACCAGTCTACTATAGAGAGCATCCTCTCGCACTGTATTGTGGTTTGGTATGCTGGCCTGACAATCGCGGATAGGAAAGTATTACAGAGGGTGGAGAGCACAGCACAAAACATTGTGGACTGTCCCCTTACACCACTGGATGAGATCACCAGGGCTTGCTGCCTTGGAAGAGAGAAAATTCTCAGGGATGACTCACACCCTGGTCGGTACCTCTTTACTCTCCTACCATCGGGTAGGAGATACAGGAGTATAGCCAGCCGTACCAACAGGCTGAAGAACAGCTTCTATCCATGGGCTGTCAGGCTCTTGAACAGGAAATAATTTTTACAATTTTATGTATGATTGACTTGCGAGGGCGGTGTGTTGTGCAATTAGCTCACATGGTGTAACAAGATGGTGGGTTTGTTGTCACTGTGAGTTGTGGAGGGGGCACAAAGGAAGGCTCAACCAGTCTCAAAAATACTACTGTACTATTCAGGTCAACTGGCCATCTCTATTACAATCATGGTTTATCTGCATAAAATGTATGCTCAGTTCTCGGAAAGAACAAAAATGTTAATAAATGCACATTTTGGAAGTTCACTGTGACTCCATGTGTTCATCAGTTAGCATAATATGAATTAGTATAATAAGGCCCCTTGGTTTTACCATTTAATTTTGGACAAAACTATCCCCTCAAATGAATCTTAGTACATAACTAATGATGTCAAGCAGCTGGATTTACCCCAAAATAGGTTGTTTCTCTTTAACATATGCATACAACACCCCAATGTATAAGTTTATACATCATATAATAATAATAAGTTGGAAGGGACCTTGGAGGTCATCTAGTCCAACCCCCTGCTAAGGCAGGAAACCCTATACCATTTTAGACAAATGGCTGTCCAGTCTCTTCTTAAAAACTTCCAGTGTTGGAGCATTCACCACTTCTGGAGGCAGGTTGTTCCACTGGTTAATTGTTCTAACTGTCAGGAAATTTCTCCTTAGTTCTTGGTTGCTTCTCTCCTTGACTAGTTTCCATCCATTGCTTCTTGTCCTGCTCTCAGGTGCTCTGGAGAACAGCCTGGCTCCCTCTTCTTTGTGGCAGCCCCTGAGATATTGGAACACTGCTATCATGTCACCCTCACCCTTCTCTTCATTAAACTACACATACCCAATTCCAGCAACCGTTCCCTATATGTTTTAGCCTCCAGTCCCCCAATCATCTTTGTTGCTCTTCTCTGTACTCTTTCTAGAGTCTCGACATCTTTTTTACATCATGGTGACCAAAACTGGATGCAGTATTCCAGGTGAATATACTGAATATACTGTTATCTGCCATAAAAATATTTGCTTGACAATGGAATTATTTACATTTTTAAAGACCTTGATTAACCAACCAGGGTCATTTAGGTAAGATGGGCAGGTAGAAATGTGAATGAATGAATGGATGGATGAATGAATGAATGAAATGTTTTGCTACATATTATTTTTGGAGAGAATATTAGCAGGAATACATAACACAAAGCTTCTTCAAACAATACAAGAAGCATGGCTTGACTTTATAGAGAAATCAGTTGAACTGAATTGAATTTGAAAAGAAGGAAGTAATATTAGATTATTTTTTGTAACTCCAGATATACCCTGATGTTCAATAGTGGCTACCTGACATCCTGTTTTTTTCCCCCAGCACATATGTTTGTTCTTTACTAGCAATATGAAGCAGACATAAATGCAGCATTTTAATAAGGTTATATATCAGTCTATCATCTCAAAATCTAGCATATTTTTTTAAGAAAAAAAATCTTATTTCCAAAACTTCTGCTTTTTATCTGGCTTCTTCCAAGTCATTCTCTTCATAGGGTTGGTTAGATTCAGTTTCAATTCACGGACGAGGAGGCCATAATGGGAAAATATATGGATTTGAATTGCAGCTTGAAAGAAAATCATACCATGTTCTCTTTTACTTAGGTTAATGGGCAGTAGAACTCCTCTGAACGAGTCTCATGGCTGCCTTCAATTTTTTTTCAGCAACCAGCATTCAAAATCAAACCAGCGAGATCTACTCACTCGAAAACCTTTGGCAGTAGGTTTAGTTATTAAATATTACTTCAGCATATTGCAGATATTAAAGAATGCTTTGGAGGCTGACAGCCAGTCGGTAGTAGATAATTGGATTGTTCTAGCCCAAATAGCAGCATTCTCTGTTTTGAGACTGTCTGATATTGTCTTTATATCAACTTTAGTCCAAATTAAACAACATTTAATACAGCTCAGTACTTGAGTAAAATGATTCGGCTGAGATCAGCATATGTGACATTGATTGGGGTAGATTGTAGGGGTGATACTGAAACATACTTTTATCTTATTTTACTTATCTACATATCAAATTATTGTACTTTACTCCAATTTCATTTTAAACTGTTTTTATATAGGATTTTATTAGCAATTTGTTTTTTGGAACTCTGTATTTTGATATGGCCTATGGACTAATCAATAAACTAAACAATAAACAATAGGTTTGTAATGTATTGGGCCTGTTTTGCTTGAACTGTTCCACTTGGTTTTGAATGCTGCTTGAGATTGCTTAATCAGGGAGTCTGTGTAACGGACCGTTGGTTGGCTCTAGGGCGGCAATAGGTTCCTTCGAACCTATTGGCCGCCACCTAGTGGCCAGCAGTATAAGGAGCTGCGTAGAAGCCTTGGTTACCAGTTCAGTTCCTGTTATTCAATAAAGCATGTTCCTGCCTGAACTCTCTCGCCTCGTCTCCTGCTTGCCAAGAATCCAGTACACAACAAGGTTAATGGTGTCCTTTGACTGAGAATAAATTGGAATGTAGATGCTATGTTCTCCTACTTCCTGAGAGCCTAGGGATGAAGGCTGAGGCTGAATCCATTCTGTTTTCTTCTCTCAGTCTGATAATAAGCTTCATATAATAGCTTGCTCCTAAAGGATAAAAAAAGAAAATGAGTAAGGCAGAAGCTAAAGTGAAGGCACTGCAGGTTTGGGAAAATCATTGCCTCTGAAAATGTAGCTGGCCATCATGAGTCATATTTCTAATTATAAGTTCCTTAGCACATTGTTTTCTTTCCAATTTCAGCCCATGGACAATGTAAGCTACATTTACTCCCTTCCTTCAATGAAACTGCAGGACAATTGGATTCTGCTTAAATATATCTGTGTTAGTTTAAAGTAGTTTTCATTGTCTAAATGATGGTCTATTAATCCAAATAGAAACCTAGTGCCATTCAGATATTTTGGACATCAGTTATTAAGAGCCTTGGTGGAGCAGTGGGCTAATGCCTCCTTAAGTAACACCAGCTGCCTGCAATTAGTGCAGGTTCGCATCCCACCAGGCTCAAGGTTGACTCAGCCTTCCATCCTTCCAAGGTAGGTAAAATGAGGACCCAGATTGTTGGGGGCAATAAGCTGACTTTGTAATAATGCCGCTTGGGGGGGGGCAAAAGCCCTAATAAGCAGGCATATACATAGAATGAAGGCTGTTGCTAAGCACATTGGTTTGTGCTTAAATTGTAAGCCGCCCTGAGTCTTCGGAGAAGGGCGGGATATAAATGGGATTAAAAGAGTCTTAATTGGAATCGCCAGTGGCAAGGAATTGGGAAAGCTGAAGTCCAGCTAGTAGATTCTTATAATGTTCTGCTCTCTGGGTGAATTATAGGAGTATAGAATTCCTTTGTATGAATGAATATTTTTACTTATAGGGAAGAAAATGGGTTGCAAACTACCAGTCTGATATAATCATTTGACTTTCATGTAACCCATTGATTATTTTCATTCTTTTTTATTTCATTACTTTCAGATAATCATATTTAGGATATATATAGGACATACATTCTGCGGGAATTAAAGTTGTTGCAAAAAAAACCCCATAGCTTCTTTGAATCTTCAAAATTACATATATATATTTTTTTTATTTAAAAAGTTTTACAATACATTTTGACTTTAATCCCCCCCTCCCCCACCCCTATCTAGCCCTCCCTATCCCTCTCCCCCATTCCCTCCTCCCCCCCGACTTCCCAGAGCTAAATACAGGGTATAAAATCGAAAAACAAACATAAGCACCCCTATGTTATCAACAATAAACTATTAATTCTATCTCCCTCTAGCTCATATAAAATGAATACAAACAATATTAATATTACAAATAAAGTAAAAAGGAAAAAGAGGAAAACAGAAAAAGAGCTTTACTCAGAATAGATTTTCTTAATCCCAGTCCTTTTTCATATTAATTTCAAAAAAAGAAAAAAAACTTTCACCTACTATTTGCATTCTCCCACCTTTCTCTAATTCCTAAACAAATTCTCAGTTACGCGCCAAAAGCGCCTATCTCTGTTAACCTTAATAATCTCCAACCAAACTAAACTATGATCAAAAATAGTTCTTGCAGGTATCACGCCAAATGTCTCGCAGTTCCAGATCATCCTTGAGTTCAAATAAAAAGAGTAAAAAAAAAGGTTTAGGCAGTCTCTAAGACAACTTGTTGTTAATTAGGAGCTTGCGTACCCATTCTTAGTTCAACACATACTTTTAGTCCATAACCCTAATATACTTTTCTAGCAAGCAAATAACATCAATCTTAAATTGTGTTAAATATTAAAAAAACTTTCTTTCTCCTCTATGATAAATTTAATCCATTAACATTCTAATTTAAAAATTTAATCACCAATCTTAACGCTCCAAAGCTTTTGGAGCACGTCTGTCATGACCCCCATAACTTCTTTGGACCGCGCCCCTCCCACAGCTTCACTGTAAGTACGCTTTGGAGATTCCATAACTTTCTGCTGGTCTTGCTCTTGCTCTCGTCTCGCTCTTCTTAGGGCGGCACGCGTCATCCTCTGGCCTCCTGCAACAACCGATGAGACTGTAACTTGATCCCCTCCAACACCATTGTCCTCTGTCTGTCTATCTGCATCATCTTGAAGCTTTCCCTCGCCGTATCCCTTTACAGCTTCCAAAAATGATAGGGGGGTTGCTTTTAACACATTGCTATAAAAATCACGTGCCTGGGCCACAGTAACCAGACGATGTCTTTTACCTTCGTGCGTCACCACCAGTCCAACTGGAATCTCCCATCTAAACTTAATATCACATTTCTTAAGTTCCTGTACTAGAAATGCAAAATCTTTCCTTCTCTTTAAAATCTTCGGAGGAATCTCTTTTAAAACCAAGACTTCTTGCTCAGCCACTACCAATTTAGTATCATAAGCAGCTTGAATGACTTCATTTCTAATTACTCTCTTTGTAAAATAGACCACCACATCTCTGGGTAACTTCCTCTGTCTTGCAATCCATGAATTTACACGAAAAATTTTGTCCATATTTCCCTCAATTTCAGATGCTGGCTGGCCCAATACCCCTTCCAGAGCCTCAGAAATCAGCTGCTTTAAATCTTCTTTACAATTCTCCTTTAAACCCCTGATTCTAATAGCATACTGCATCTGATGATACTGAACAAGGCTCAATTCTCCGTCCATTTTATCCCTTATATTTTCATTTTCTAATACCTTTGCTTCTAATATAGAGTTCTTTTGACTGAGATCCTCCACTTTTACATCCAGCTGTTGCACACATTCAGCTACAGATTCAATCATAGACAACATGTCCACCCTCATTGCTCTAAACTTCTCTTCCATCTTCTTCTCCAATTTCTCCATTTTCTCCTCCATTTTCTCCTCCAGCTTTTTCAACTTTTCATCCATCATGTCAGACATCAATTGTGAATGCTTTCCAAGAGCATCTTGTAAATCCTTAAGCGTCAATGCCGGAGGAGGTGCAGGAGGAAGCAAAGCTTGCAATGAGGTCTGTTGCACCAGGGAAGACCCCGCACTCCAAAGAGCTTTAGAAGTTTTAGCCGCCATCTTCCCCCACTTTCACTTATTGTGCACTTTCACTTTAAAGCTATAAAATCTATTGAGCTAGAGAGTAAAGATAAGAGTCCACATCACCTTGACCTCCTGTACCGCTCTGCCTGCATCTTGATAATCAAAAGTATTTCCTTTTGGCAGGGGTGGTTGCTAACGCCTGGCTCTGCTCCAAAAATCCTGGAGCAGGGGCGCTGCGCAGCTCGGAGCAACCCAGGCTTCGGGGGGGCTCAATCCTTCAGCCGCCCAAACTCTCAGCTCAGGCGGCCCTGGAGAGCTCAACCCCTACCTGGGGCCTCACCCCCTCCTCTTCTCCTGAGGAGGGGGCTTCAAATCCATCTAAACAGCTGATCGGCGCTGTTTACGATGGAAAAACACAGCTGCGGAGCGGGCAGCCTGAAAACGGCTGTCTTCGGCGTCGCGTCGCCACCGGAAGTCAAAATTACATATAATTTTGATCATATAATTAATGATATAATTAAATCATTAAAAATAGTCAAAAGTTCATGATTGCCAAACCTTGTGCATTTTTACTTACTTACATGAATTCTTGCAAAATGTCAGCCCTACAAAGTAGACCAGATCTGAAAATCAACTACATAGGAAGACTAAAATTTATTGAGCAAGGCTATAGTAGTAGGATAATACAAGTCTGGTTGCACTTTTCCTTCCCTCTGTCTTACACCCAGATCATATAAAATCATGGATCCGGGGTTACGATTACCAAAATCTTGTGTGATTTGAAAAATATTTAAAGAATGTTAAGTCAGATATTGTATCTAAAAATAGTAAAGTAAGCATATAAACTATTATATATACTCCATATTTCTGAACAGCTCTGAAAGTAGTGCTCCGGAAGTAATAACAGTTGCTAAAAGCAATCTGTATTCTTCAGGTCATCATACCCTAGGAATTAAAATATCAATTTTGCTAAATCAATTGTTTTACAATCCTAAAAGGACAAAATTAACATTTCTCTTCATTTTTAGAACAGACATTTAGAATTCAAAAGAATTATCTACAAAAAACAATGAGTTTTCCAAAACAAAACCAATATATGAAATAGATATTTATCCAAGGGGAAACTAATAGCCTAGGATCACATCATATGACTCTAGTTTTCAACATAAAAAATAGAATGTGATAAAGCCACAGATGAATATGAGCTAGATTTAAGAAGTGGTAACTATTGTTGACTTTTTCTCATGAAACTACTCATAATTTGCTTCATAGATAACTGGAGGTTGATCCATTTAAAAAGGAGTAGCAGAAGGAGCATGCAAAGGTTGCAAAGTGTTTATAACTTAAATTGCTGCTTGATTCAGTTTGGAATAAACCTCCCAAATAGATGACTATTTAGAAATTTAGATTTCATCTGCAAGTTTATATATTTAATTTTCCATTTTTTCTTAACAGATTTAAAAGTTAGTAACTGTATAACAGAAAAGGAATATTCTTCAGTTTAATCTAGCTCATGTTTATGGGAAGTGCACAAGTTTTTAAAAACTGTGGAAAGATTTTTTAAAAATGCTACTTTTAAGAGAAGTGTATCAGATTGATTCCTCTGACAACTTTTTCACATGTATTTTCCTCTTTCCAGGAATATTATATTATATTCCTTATAATCAATAATTATAAGATCTGTATGAGTGACCTATTAAGTTATTGAAAACAGTTTACTGCATTAATATGCACAGTTATCCTAATATGGTTTATTTACTTGCAAGATCATTTTTTCATCTTTGAAAATAATGGTCTTGGCAATTACTATGCTAAGAATTTGTTCATTTACTGAAATTAGTTGTGTCAGAACCCCTGGGTCAGTCTCAGAAAATGCCAGGCTCACAGAGTTGCCAACATCAGTGAATATCTCATTCATTTGCCAGTTGGTGAATTTCTTCTCAATCTCTCTTTCTCACAATGACCTGGCCATCAGCCAATCAGCCCGAAGCCAAATGTTTATTTCTTCCCAACCCCCCTTTTTAAATTATATGCATCAAACAAAACTGGCCATTAATGAACAGACAAAACATGAGACTTTCTTAGAAAAGAAGCAATGTATTTCTTGAGAGGAATTTGTAAGAGAGAAAAAAAAATCAAGAAAGGCTTCTTAAGGCTAGGAGGAAGAGGAGATAAGGGTAAATTCTCTATCCTTCATGTTTCAGTTTGTTTTAAAGCCTATAACAGACTTATAAACAGGATGATTTCCTGCAGTTGATGCTCAATAACCTTCATAATTATATTGGATAGCTAAGTTTGCTACTTTTCAGGAAGTACAGATTGTACTACATAGACATCTGTATACCACGTGAGATTATTTGGCCAAATATGATCTACTTTTAAAAAAAAGAAACTTAGAAGTCTTTCCCATCATCTTGAGACCTAAATGCATTATATGAAGAATAAGTGCCCTTGTTGCTGGAGGCACAATCCAGTTCCTTCATTTGTGTAGCCCAGGAGCATGGTGACTTACATGGTTAGGACCCTGGGTAATCTACGGTATATTTGAGACCCAAGTGATGCTATGGAGCAGGGTAAGCTCCCATCCTTGCTCCAGCTCCTGCTGGGGACATGAAAGGAGCCTCCAAATGGGCATCCCCAGACAATGGTGATGCTACTGACTAATCCTTTCAACCAGGAAGTGCCTTCGTGCTTCCGAAACGAGTATGATGCAATCTGTGTAGCCTGTTAGTTTGCACAATGGTTTCTGTCAAACTGAAGAGAAAGAGGGAGTTACTTTTCAGATCTTTCAAAGAAGACCTATAATTTGAGCTTGTCTTCTGCACGTTAGCTATAATCAATTCCATATTGGGGTACTTGGAGAAGTTCCAGAAAGGAAAGGTGGATCAGGTATATTTTATACTAGAAGTAGATGGTTTGGAGGGACAGAAAGGCTTCACTTTTGAAGGGCCCTTTGAGTTGAGTTGCCTTCCTCCCCGTTGATTATGTTGAGCTTTACAGCTGACATACAAATATACCATTAGCCAGTTGTACTGCCCTCTGATTTTACATCATGATGGGAAACCATAGAAACAATTGTATTCAGTTTCTTAGAACATATAATCACTGGCTTTATTTATGCAGTAAGAAAAATGAACCGACAGCGGTGTTCTGTTCGGTTTTATAAATTCATTTCGGAAGGCTTCAGTGATGACAAGAGATGGGGCAATGGTGAGAGACCTTTCTGATCCTGAAAGATGAACTCTCTGTAAGGTCTAATGTCGAAAACTAGCATTGATCAATTATGTGCCATTGCTGACTTTTAACAACCACATAGATTTTCTCCATGACCTAAAAAGATAAAAGAGGAACAATAGTGCAGACAGGAAAAGAGCTTCTCTCTTTTTTTTAACCAGACTACAAAAGAACGTAGACAAATGATTGTATATTGGAAGCGATACAGAGAATTTACAAACATTGCTGGCTTTTTTTTTCCCTTCAGCAAATTTGGTAGAATCTGCATTAATATTCTGTTACGAAATTGACAAGATTTAATTTGCATGTTTCTGTAGCTCTTAATAACTCCTCCTAAAAAAAATAAATGGACACCAAATTAATTTCTTCACTAGCCACATTTTTCTTTGCTCACTTTTGCCTGAACCCGTGGAGATTAAATTAAACCTTGCAGTGATTCCATATAGATTTTTATTTTCCTCTTCCCATGAGGGATTGCTTTTCAGAAGGTTTTAAGGTGCAGAGGCTGAATTACTCAAATATTCATGCACAATAGGCAGCAGACATGTTTTCCTTCATGGGGCCCAGGAGATTCCCAGCTGTACTCTATTTGCTGATATAAGGCATGCAAGAAACATGACCGCAGAGTGAGCATATTTAGCTGAGTAGTGCTTTCTGTTTGATGTATGTGTTCCATGTGCTATCTGAAACCTCTGCAATGCTGAAAATGTATCTGTAGGACAACTGAAGAGGGAAGATTAGGGTCATGATTTTCCTGCATTCTTAAGAAGCATTTTCAAAAACAGACTACCAGACTCAGAAATAAGATTTTGTCCCCTTTAAAGCATCTACCCAAGAATGGCAACCTGAGTAACAGATGTTATTAATGACAGCAGCTGAGTCTTTTCTATGTTTTTTTTTTAAAAAAAACTAAACACTGTGTAACAAGCCTCACTTTGAGTTTTCTATCTGCAATATATTTTTAGCTTTGGGTAATTTGTGTCTGCGCCTTTTTAAGATCTGAGAGCTTTGGCAGCAGTATATTCATTTGACTCCAATTGTCTTCATGTTGCCATCTAATTTTTTTTCTCCCCATTTTCTTTTGTCTATTAAGTCAGCAGAACGATTTTGGAGGGGAGAAGGGAAAACTGAGATAATTATTTCTGTTTTAGTAATGTGATCAGTGTTAATACCTTGAATGAAAAATACTGATATATTTGATTATTTCATGTTTTAAACTATAATTTGGATGGTTCCCCCCTCCATGTATATATTTGATCTAGAACTAGTTACTGTTTCTGAAATTTAATGCACCGATGTTATATTTGCATTATAATACCTCCTTTTAATTTTATTTTTAAGCTTTATGCTTAAAGGTTTATTACTGAATATTGCATTCAAAGATTGCTAAGTTTATTTGAATATGGAATTATTCCAACTGTGGGAGACTGAACCTTCTAGAAAAGTGAGGTATATCTTGCAAATTCAAAATTAACCACAGTCATGTACAAAAAAATTGTTCAAATTCCCAACACATAGTCAACCTAATAGTTTCCATCCTTTATAATAATGAAGTTAAGCTGTTCACTGACATTTGATTAAATTTAGAATCCTTCTTCGTTCCAATATATTCTGTTATATTACAGATTTTTTTCCATAGGAAATGTTAGTGAAACCATTGGCTTTGGACTGAATCTAGTTTAATATTTTTATAGGATATATACTGACAAACCCGATAATGTAAACAAATATTTATAGTAGCTATCCACTCTCCAGAACAGTTTAAATAAACTGTTCAAATAACTTCTCTAACATTTTATGAACAATTACAATCTATTTGTAATTAGGAATTCCTATGTTTAATGCGAATACTTATTATCCTTCAGGTATTGTAAATTGAATTCAAAGAGTGGATACATCAAAAAACAAGTGACAATTTTGCATGAAGATTTCTTTACAACTGGTGCTTTGTTTAACAAGCAAAAGCTATACATTTATAGAAATAAGAAATAATGAAGAAAAAATATTTTCTATTTATACGTGAATGTTTCCTTCCTTGAAGCCCACATTATGTGATCTGTACAGGGCAGAAAGATATGATGCCATAAGATTATACTATACTATGCATTTCTTGAATAATTACATTGATGCTCATATTGCATGCACCTGTGTAGTTGCATTTTATGCTACCATTTTATTGGTTACTTTGTATAAACACTGGATCAGCGGACATAGGTTATTAAATCGAAACTAAGAAATAAATTTGGGACATCCACATTAGTTTTTAAGATTATATGCTAAATGAAACGATTGACTGGTCTAAGTATGCAAACTTTGTTGCTAGCAGGCACATTTAAAAATTTGAGAACAAGTCATTAGTGGTCTCATAAAATAGCTCTCATGTGATTCAGCCAGGGCTTTTTTCCTCATAGAACGCTCAGAACGGAGTTCCGGCACCTTTTTTGGATGGAACCTTGTAGGGTAGGCAAGGCGGGTTGTATGACGTGTGAGTTCTGGCACCTTTTTCTTTTACAAAAAAAGCACTGGATTTAGCCAATCATAAATTATCTGTTTTTTTTAGAAAAGAATGGCACAACTCTTTGTCTCTCATCCCAGTGAGCTCTCTATCACATCCTACCTTGGTCATTTTAGAGTCCACATGAGACACTTCTAAATGAAGCATGAAACCACCACTTTTAGTTCTTAAGAATCCCTCCAAAACCACTCTGGACACAATTACATTTCTGGAGAAGAAAGGAGGAAAAGGGCTGGAGACTGCAGCTTTGCTCTGAAGCATTTCATCTTCCCTGTTACATTTTTTAAAAATGTAATAATTAAAAGACATACAGTTGATCCAGGAAACCAGCACGCAGTGAGATATGCAAGGACACAGAAGGAATGCCGGCTCTAACCGAACTTTCATAAAATTGTTGAGCATTTAATGTGCTAGGTCTACAAATATAATGGTATGTAAGAATGACCTTGGGAGACAGGAGGAAGAGCCATAGATTAGATAACTGTCATGCAGAAGATAGCTCATGGAAGCAAAAGAAGCATGGGAAGCATTTTAGAAGGGACTCTCCCTTCTTTTCTGGAAAAAAAAGTGAGGAGAGAAATGCTTTCAAATTTGAAGATTTTGTTACTCTAACCTTGCAATAAAGTAGCGTTAATACTCATGGTTTGTGGCTTCTTGCCTGGACTACTTGAAAGGGCTAACAAAGCTCTTAGAATTCATGCCAGCCTGTGGGGGCAATTTCATAAACCCCTAGATTAAACTCAGGTCTAGGTTTGTACCAACTAATTACAACTGCTGGGTCTAATTGGGATTGACTTCTCTTCTTTCTCAGATAATCTAGCAAAATAGTCTTTACCTATTATCAGGGCTTTTTTTATCATAGAACGCTGAGAACGGAGTTCCGGCACCTTTTTTGGATGGAACCTTGTAGGGTAGGCAAGGCAGGTTGTATGACATGTGTGAGTTCCGGCACCTTTTTCTTTTACAAAAAAGCACTGCCTATTACAGCTATTTTTTGTTTGATAAAGTCTTACCATTCCAACTAAATTTAAGAGAAAATTCATGAGAGAAAAAAAAACTTTTTTCATGGTAAGATTAAGCTAAAGTTAGTTTGGGATAATGTCAATTTTGACAGACAAAAACAAGCGTGCCATCCATCCACAGTAGGGATTGAATGTGTTGTGCAATTCATTTGGAGTCACCCCATATATGTATAATTGCATACGCAGATATAAATACATCATGAGATATGAGGTTCAAAGAGATAGGCAACATCAATTTTGCATGTACCAGAATTGAGGCGACTAGGCAAAAATTGAAATGATGCACAAATGATGGTAAAAAAGCCCTCTTTCTAAGCTGCTTAATTAAAAGAGCTCCAGTTGGTATTGTTTTCCATAATTATAAAACAAATTAAAGCAGGGATTCAACTTAGCAATTGAATAATTCTGTGATATTTGATAGGATTACCTACGGCAACACCTGCGGCTGGCGTCAACTTCCCTCCATCCAGTGCGCTCCCACAGAGAGGGCCTCCTCAGGGTGCCTCCGATCAAAGAATGTCGATTGGTGGCCCCTAGGGGGAGGGTGTTCTCTGTGGGCGCGCCAGACCTGTGGAACCGCTTGCCGGTCGAGCTCCGGATGGCCCCCAACCTTCGCTCCTTCCAGCGGGATCTAAAAACTTATTTATTCGAGCAATCCGGCCTGGTTTGATGGGTTAAGGGTTGGGGTTTTAACATGGTTTTTAATTACTGTTTATATTCGGGCATAATATTTAATTGTTTTTTAACTTTTGTACATCGTTTTTATATTTATTGCCCTGTACACCGCCCTGAGTCCTTCGGGAGAAGGGCGGTATAAAAATTTAATAAATAAATAAATAAATAAATAAATAAATAAATAAATAAATAAATAAATAATAAATATAAATAAATAACGTTTACCATGGCTATGTTTCCTCTATAATGTTTGTGTGCTTCATTTATTACTTTCCAATTTTTATTTTTAAAAAAAGGTTATTAAGGTTATTAAAGTTCTGTCCAGTTTACTGGTTTTTATTGATATCAGCTTAATGAAGAAGACTCACAAATTGCTTTTCTTCAGCCTTTTTGTCTTACTGCATTTCCAGATTCTTTTTTTCTAACCATTGTAATATTTGTTCTCTTTTTTTTCCCTTTGCTTTGTAATTACATCATGAAACAGAAATCAATAAGAGGAAATTAACAATAAAACCTTTCCCTACCGGCTTTAATCACCAGAAATAAACAACGAAAGCAGATTAACAGGAAAGTTCTTCAGGATCAGCTGTTTATCATTAATCACTCATTGAAAATAAAACAGAAAATTGTATAATATGTATAACCAGGGCTTTTTTTTGTCATAGAACCCTCAGAACGGAGTTCCGGCACCTTTTTTGGATGGAACCTTGTAGGGTAGGCAAGGCAGGTTGTATGACATGTGTGAGTTCTGGCACCTTTTTCTTTTACAAAAAAAGCACTGTGTATAACCATTCCCATAGAGGGCAGATGGAATGGCCTTGGGGAAAAGCAGGAAGAGCCACTCCCAAGGTCAGCTAAGAGAAACCTGGATCCAGGACAGGAATGCAGTATGAGTACAGATAGTTTTTGCTTAATGACCAAAATTGGGATCAGCAACTTTGTCACAAAGTGCGTTCAGACTTGCAAGAGTACCATAGAATCTTGCAAGGTTGGTTTACCATAAAAACAGAACTGACCTACATAGCTTGGATTTCTTTGTCTGATTTACCCTGAAGGTCTGTCACATTTGCAGGGGGGAAAAACACAGTAGTCTGCTTTGCCAGTTGAAACAGAAGAAGGCAGTACTTTCTCCTGCCTCCCCCTTTCCCATCATCAAAGTCAAGGTCTGAAAAACCACAGAAGACCATTAGAGACACATTAGCCTGCAGTCATTTGGCAAGAGCATCTTAGAACTCTCTATAGTGCATCTTAGAACTCTCTATTTCAAACAAAAAAGTTTTAAAATGGTAACATTAGAGATAAAGCAGAAGAAACCAACGTACATTGAATATTCCAAAATAATTTACAACAACTCTACAATGCAACTCTCTCTAAGTATGTGATTGGGAATGCATTTGCACACACAAGTGTATATGTGTTCACGGCAGTTTTAAACCAGCAAAGCATGTACATACGTACACATATGTATCCTTTATACCATGCCTTTCTGGCTACCATCAGGAAACAGAAGCAACTCCATAAAAACTATTCTAGCCAAGCAGAGAATTTCACAATTTGGCTGTGATTAGTGCCACTTCATTTCCTCTTCCCCAGTTTATTTAGATTCTGCAATAGGGGGATCACGGAGCAGAATCTTTCCCCAAAATTTCAGGCAAATGATGCAGGTCTGTATCCATTCCCACATTAGAGCCAGTGATGGAGTGATGAAAGAGGATAGGGAGAACAGTCCCTGTTTTCACTGTTTTACAGAGATCAGAGTTAGTATCCTTTAGCTGAAACCTGAAATCTATTTCCTGATTTTCAAAGTAATCAATTAATCCAGAACGGTTGATCTTCTAACATTCTTATTTTCATCATAAAACACACTTTATTGCCACATATTGCTTTGGGCAGTACTTGCAGAAAATAGTTGAAAGCAACTTGTATAAAGTATGGATTGGTGTCTCATATAGCTGCTGCATTGTTAGGACAAGGTCAAGTACTCTACTCAATATCACTTACTGTGTTTTCCCACATGTTTTTTGACTGCTGCATAAATTCAGCCATAAGCTAGGTAAACAGGCAGGTCTTTGATGGATGCTGAAAAAGACTCACTTAAATGGATGGGTGGAATTCTATAACCTGGACATCAGTGACAGGAAGGTTATGGCATTCCTACAATATTCGGGTGATATCTTTGCTTTCCATGAGCACACAAATTTCAATGAACAATGTCTTTCTGACTGAAGTCATACCGGTGATGATACTGAAAAGTCGGTTTCCACACAAAAGGGTATTTGTGATGTGTCTATACCTACTAAGTTTGGAATCGTGGAAGCCTTGGTATTCCCTATGACACCCCATGGAAGCAAAAGTTGGGTTTTCAAGAAGCAGGATAGAAAAGAGTATTATTGCTTTTGAATATACTATGAATAGCCAAGAAAACAAACAAATAGATTGTCAAACAAATCAGCTCAGGGTTCTCACTTGTGGCACAAATTACCAGGCTCAAATTATTCTACTTTGGACACATTATGCAAAGACCTAACACTAATCTTGTAAAAATGGAAAGAAAGAGAGTCGTGTTGGGGGTCTCCCGATACTCCCATGTTACACCTCTGCTCCGTGAGCTGCATTGGCTTCCAGTTGCCTTCCGGGTGAGATTCAAGGTGCTGGTAATGACCTTTAAAGCCCTACATGGCATGGGTCCGGAGTACCTTAGGGAGCACCTGCGGCCGGCATCAACTTCCCTCCACCCAGTGCGCTCCCACAGAGAGGGCTTCCTCAGGGTGCCACCGGTCAGACAGTGCTGACTGGTGACCCCCAGGGGGAGGGCGTTCTCTGTGGGTGCGCCTGATCTGTGGAACCATTTACCGGTTGAGCTCCGGATGGCTCCCGACCTTCGCTCCTTCCGACGTGATCTAAAGACCTATTTGTTTGAACAAGCTGGCCTGGTCTGATGGGTTTGGGTTTTATCACTGTTTTTATGTAATTTATTTGTTGTATTGGGCATTATGGTTTAATCTCTTCTTAATTTTTGTATTTCTGTATTTTAGTATTTATTGCCCTATTCACCGCCCTGAGTCCTTCAGGAGAAGGGCGGTATACAAATAAAATAAAACAAATAAATAAAAAGGACGGCTGTCAGCAATGTGGATACCTTCAGGTACAGTGATGATGAGTGTACTTTTGGAGAACCTGAAAGACCAGGTTAAGGACAAATCACCCTGGAGCAAATCTATCAATGTTACTTCTAGAGGTCAGCAATGACTTGATGGTTCATGATCAAATGTGAAGGACTGTATATATGGCTTTATAAGTCAATAGAATTGTCTATCTCAGTAACACACTGGTAGCCAGCACAACTCTTTCAAAACAAGTGTAAACTGGTCTAAAATGTTGAAGTAGACTTTTCAACATTTTACGTTAGTTGAACCTTCTTCATCAATCTCAAGGCAGACCTATACAATTGTACAACCATGAGGTTAACCATGAGATTAAGCATGCATGCATCCCTGTAATGAGGCTGTACGTGTATTGGAAATGCTGTAACCAGATGAACATGGGAAGAGGCATCTCTAATTACAAAGATTCCTTAATCCTCCATTAATAAGTGTGGGTTTATATCCACACCAGATTATAAACTTACTGTAACAGAGCAATGACCTCTCTAGGCATCTATGCTATGGCTGTAGCCCTACAGAAGAGAGAAAAAACAAACAAGACTGTATGCTAACTTAATACATTAGTCTAGATAACTAACATCCTCATTCTAATGATATCCAGAATTTCCATATCATTTATTAAGGAATTCTAGTTTTAGCACTTCTTAATCCAAACAGCAGATTGATCTTCATTTCTCCTGTGAGAAGACTAGCCAGGCACCAACCTTATTAGAGCAGCAAAATTAAACTGGTGGGAAGGATCTGGAAGCAAGTCTCCAACAGAGAAGAACAATTCAGAAACTAGGCATGCATATCTCCTTTTGTTTCCCAGCAACTGAATAATTGATTCATAAGACTGTGCATGGGTTTATTTATAGCAGCACTCTACAAACTCATTAACCTAAACTTCTAAGTGGGCCTGCCTTAAAAAAAAAACTCAGAATGTGACTATTCAATCTCTAATTTGTTTCTCATGCATCCACAGAGATTGTAATTTGTGTTTATGAGGCAGAAACCAACCTCATAAAAACAGAGTACAGTTCTGAATCAATTTCATGTTTGGAGCCACTGGCAACAGTCCAGAGCTCTTGGACATTGATATCTTCTGCATTCTCATAAAATGGAAATGCCCCTGACATTATCTTCTCATAGATGTTCTATGTTCTAACTCGGTGGATCATAGCTCTATCAGTAAGGCAGAAAATAATATGCCCTCTTCTGCTCAGGCTTCTCAAGGACAAATTACCATTAGCAATGGCAGCTATTTCTCTCTCTCTCCCTTGTCTCCCAATTTATAGAATGGAATAGAGCTGGAAGGGACCTTGGAGGTCTTCTAGTCCAGCCCCCCGCTCAAGCAGGAGAACCTATACGATCTCAGACAAGTGACAATCTAATCTCTTCTTAAAAACCTCCAGTGATGGAGCACCCACAATTTCTGAAGGCAAGCTATTCCACTGGTTAATTGTCCTTACTGTTAGGAACTTTCTCCTTAGTTCCAGGTTGCTTCTCTCTTTGATCAGTTTCCAACCATTGTTGGTGAATAACGTGACTCCCTTTTCTTTGTGGCAGCCCCTCAAATACTAGAATACTGCTATCATGTCTCCCCTATTTCTTCCTTTCTTTAGACTAGCCAAACTCAATTCCTGCAGCCATTCTTCATATGTTTTAGTCTCCAGGCCTTGGATCATCTTAGTTGCTCTTCTCTGAACTTTTTCCAAGATCTTGACATCTTTTTTGTAGTATGGTGAGCAAAAGTGGTTGCAGTATGTTTGCCAGGGACAGTGGAATAGTGACAGAACTATGTTTGGCAGCTACAGGCTGCCATTTTTTTTCCCCTGGTAGAATTCTCCTAAATGATGTGGTGTCAAAAGTACCGTCACAATGGTGATCACTGTGAAAAGGTACGCCAGAATATGAATTCCTCCAATATAAGATTTTGTAATATACATTGGTACATGTGCTTTCTTTTTGATTTTCACAGATTTCTACTTGCAAACGCTAGATTTATTTTTTAGTGTTATTTGTACATTTCTCTGACGTCAAGCTTTCTTGTGTTTTCTGTTAAACATTAATATTCAAAGGAAATTACTACAGCAAACATAGTGAAAAGTACTGTGGCATTTTAAGATTAATTTATTGTGCCTTTTGCAGCACTAAACCTCTTAGGATAGGTTTTTGTTTCAAAAGCACTTTTTTTTTAAATGATGGCAGAATGCTTTAAATACTTTCCTACCAAAAGATATGGAAACATGTTATGTTTCAGGTTGTATAAGGCTATCCAAATTTTTCCCATTTTTCACATTTCTATTCCTGGAACTGAAGTGATTCTGAGAATAACTTATAATGAACTTTAAAAAATTGAATACACAACATTTTCTTTTATCAATCTTTTAGATTTTCTCCAAAGATCTCCAGGCAATATACAGTTAAGTCCATAAATGATTTAATACTCTTAACATATTTTAAAAACCACTTTCTCCCACACAGAATTGCCTTTGCTGGTTTACAATTTTTTAAAAAATAAGGTTCAACATTTTTTTTAAAGATTTTTTTTAAAGGAGAGTTAGATGTAATTCTCGTGAACTGGATTATTGAGCAATAATATGAAAGATGCATAAATAAACGTGTGTGACTTAGTGCCTAATCTTTCAAAGTATCACAATATCTCCCAACAGTCTATAGGGGTAGTTCTTGATTTACAACCATTCATTTAGCAACCCTTCCAAAGTTACAAGGGTACTGAAAAAAGTATTTTAAAAACAGTCCTTGTACTTACAACTATTGCAGCATACTTATATTCACATGATCAAAACTGGCCACTTGGCAACTGGCATGTATTTATGACCTGGGGTCAGGGGACAGACAGTTGTTCTACTGAATGGTGTGGAAAAACACTATTTTGAAATAAATTCATCCAGACTCTCCTGGAATAAAGTGTCTGCATTAAAGTAAAACCATCTTCTATTTTTGTTTTTTATATACAGACCAGGTTCCTTTTAAGTTTCCTTTAAAATTAAAATAAGCAGAACAGGGCAAAGAGCCAGACAGAAACCAAAGAATATTGATACCCAGAGATTTACGTTTGAAATCTCAGGGATGTGATTAAAAAAAACCAAATGTTGCAGAGGAAGTAAACATCTGCTCTTTCTTTCACTGCTGATTATATGACTTTTTTTTTACGAGATGATGGACTCTCTGCAAGTAATTTATCAGGGCTAAAAAGTCAACTATAGCACTTTAAAGAGTTTATTACTGTGCAATTGTCTCTAAGTTCCCTATGAACGAGAAAGTTTATCCTTTTTCCACCTGTTACTAAGAATATACAGTTTCATACTTAATACTCCTGACACATGGAAAGCATTATCCACCAACCAGCCACCCAAAGATATGAAGTTTCCATATAAAGTTTATTACCCAAAATCCAACTGGTGGCTTTTATAATACTTTAAATCATTTTAAAAACCAAAGATCCCTAGTCACATCAGTTATACTTCACATCTTCTAATGAAGAGTTAAGAGAGACCTGCCAAGAAAACATAATGCTAAGACATGAGAAAAAATGGTCAAAGCAGAGGAAGATTCTCTCATTGGGTTGGGTATAAAGAATGCTTTTATTCTCCTGCTAGGTAGCTGTCCATCATTTCAAACAAAGACAAGGATCATGAAATCAATGTTTTCAAGGGCTTCAAAGATGCCTCCTTTGTTTCCATTGAAGCCTTTCTAATATCAATAGAAATTATATTAATAGAAATTCAGGTTGAATTTTATATACCAGCATAAGCCCTCTGTAAATCTGCAGAAACAAGAGCACTTTCACCAACTTTGGGTAAAAGAAAGACAGAAGCAAATCAACCAGGCCTGCATTTCATTCAGCTTCAAACAGTTACATCTTAGCATATGTCAATAAAGTAATAAAATAAAATTTAAAACCTTCCTAGATTTACAAGCAAAACAGTGGAACTGCAACTGCTACTGACAATAAGAGGTGTTGAAAGAAAAATCTTCATCAGAGTCCAGTCCAAGCTGGGAATAATCAAAATGGAGACTGCTTTAGAAAGGAGATTGTAGTTTATTGAAGAGGAGAGCCAGACAGAAAGATGGCTCTTGGAAAGCTGACCACATGTAGTAGGGAGTGGTGGGTTTTTATACCTTCTTGAGCTTTTGTTTGGAGTTGTTCCTGTGGCATGAACTTTGACCTGAGACTGAGTGTGCCTGAGTGTGGTGGGTTAATCCTATTATGTCCCAAAGGTCATATCCTGCTTCCCTGGGGGTGTGGCTGATGACTATGTCCTGTGTCGGATTTTTTTGGTGTGAGGGATTGTTGATTCTAGGGATCTTTGTCTTTCTAATCCCATCATCTCTAAACTTCCAAGCGCCAGTCTTTCTGAAATGATTATGATATCTGCATTTCTACAGAGCTGGGTTCTGCGTGGGAGAGGGAGACTTGGGGCTATTAAGAAAAACTGGGCATGCTTTTCTGCCTTTTTAAGATCCTTTGAGGAAATATAATATTCTGCCCTTTTTAATATTTCCTTCTCA
This sequence comes from Vipera ursinii, assembly GCF_947247035.1. Taxonomy (NCBI): domain Eukaryota; kingdom Metazoa; phylum Chordata; class Lepidosauria; order Squamata; family Viperidae; genus Vipera; species Vipera ursinii. Next base: position 21,000,047 of record NC_139514.1, read on the forward strand.
GCAGCATGGGGCATCCTATAAAATTTCCTTCAGACAACCTACCATAATACTTCAGCAGTTTTCAATCAAGCTGGTACTTACATCGGTAGAAGAACATCAAGAGTTAAATTTAACTCTTTCACTTTAAATGACATCCACATGCTAGCCAGAATGATACCCAGTTCTTCCTTTAGAGGTGTGTGTTTAACTGTATCAACTCCTTCAGAGGAGCACACGCTTTACTCTATGTAAAAGTAGCTCTTCTTATGGAACGCTGAATGATCTTTTTTTTGCAGGTTTAGCAAAGCCAAACAGAACTAATGCAGTAAAAGACTCTAGCGCCCTCTTTCTTCTCTTCTCTCCCTTTTTTTTAAAGGGCTACATATCATTAATTTCAGGCATCTGTGGGAATACCTGTTGCTTCAGTATTTTGAAGACCCAGAGCATTATTCTGTTCCACTTACCTGGAAACTGCTCAATAGAGTTTGCTTTTGAGTAGGTATGTTTCAACTTGTACTGAATGTCTACCTTCCAAGACATATGAGCCAGAGTGAATTCACTGGATGTAGACATATGTAATAGATTCCATGCAGCGATGTACAGCATTAAAGTGGGAATTCGTGCAAAAAAAAGTATTTCAGAATACGATTTTAAGATGCATCCATAAAGTTCCCAAATGTCGTTTGATCTGAAGGACACTTTCTCCAAACAAAGAAGTATTAGCATAAAGCAGGGCAAAGAAAATCTCCAATGTATAGAAAGTTATAATCTGTCAAAAATAAGACTAAAACTTAAAACTAATTATTACTTTATTCATGGTATAGATCAAGGAATTTCTATCAAGTATTCTGAGTCTTCAGTTGATACAATTATCATTCCCTGGCTTCACTTTCTTCTCCCTTCAGCTGCACCATAAAATCAAGACTCTAAAGATTAAGTCATTAAAAAAAATGCTTGTCATGGTCCAAGGGTATTTACACCCTAATACATGCTCAATTTTTAAGAGTCAAAAGATTTCCTATTTTGACAAATTAAGACACTCAGTTCATGTATACACAAAATTAAAAGAGCTAAAATGTTCTTAGAACACAGTGTGCTGCAGCTGCCAAAAAAGCCAACATAACAGAGGGATAGAATCAAGATCACCTGAAGTGTTAATACCACTTTACAATGCCTTGGTAAGGCCACACTTGGAATACTGCATCCAGTTTTGGTCACCACAATGTAAAAATGACATTGAGACTCTAGAAAGAGTACAGAGAAGAGCAACAAAGATGATTAGGGGACTGGAGGCTAAAACATATAAGGAACAGTTGCTGGAATTGGGTATGTCTAGTCTAATGAAGAGAAGGATGGCTGTGTGTGTGACATGATAGCAGTGCTCCAATATCTCAGGGGCTACCACAAAGAAGAGAGAGTCAAGCTATTCTCCAAGGCACCTGAGGGCAGGACAAGAAGCAACGGATGGAAACTAACCAAAGACAGAGACAACCTAGAACTAAGGAGAAACTTCCTGACAGTTAGAACAAATGAACAGTGGAACAACCTGCCTCCAGAAGCCATTTTTCTGAAATGGTATAGGGGGTTGGACTAGATGACCTCCAAGGTCCTTTCCAACTTTTATTAATACTACTACTACTATATTATTATTATTATTATTATTATTATTATTATTATTATTATTATTATTATTGTTGTTGTTGTTGTTGTTGTTGTTGTTGTTATTGTTATAACTTCTAATCCCATGGTTATAACACTAGAAAAGCATCTCAGAATTATTTTGACTTTAGCATTCCATTAAAAAGAAATACAACCTGAAAGCAGAAAAAGGATGAAATTTCACACGTTTGCTTCATTAACTGCAACCTAATGAAAGCACTGATATTTTTTCTCATTCATTCTATTACAGTGCCATAAAATCTTTGCAGTACTTATTAAATATTGTTGAATGTACCTTCAAATACAGCTATCTAGATTTTATCCAGCAGGGGCCCTTGTAGGACTATGGAAATATTAGCTGTTTCTTAGGTTTCTTAAAATTTTATTTTAGTAATAGGATACCAAGATGAATATGCAAAAAGTGAACATAATAACAAGTATTTTTATTGTAAAGGCATTGTTCTACAAAGAAAATATTTTGATCAATTTTATCCCTACCTGGAATCCACTTTTAGACTTTGCAAAAAAAATATGGGAGAAATGAAATTTGATGATTAGAAGTATTTGGGCTTGTAGAAATAATATAGACTATTGTCAATTTTAAAACAAGTGTTTGGTATATTTTTTATTTATATCTGTACCAAATTTAAGGTCTTTTTTTTCTTTTTCCTTTTTTATCTTGCTTTGATATTTTCCTTCTTTTCAATGATTTTCATCTTGCCTTATTACTTTTTTGAAAATCAATGCACTTATATAAAAAATAAAGCTATTACATTACAGCAAATGCAACTGAATGATTTAGCATTCCATTTTCCTTTTCACACTACCTCAGCAGTAGTCAGATACACACAATTATTTTTTTCATTTTAAATTGTGTTTGACATCTAGTTCAGTCATTGCATATAACAGTAAAATGATGCATCTCTATTTTATGTAAAGGTCACCCGTGTTGCCAAAGTTTAGATTTTATTAAACATTTGACGTAATATTGCCTTCTCTCCAAATGTCTTTTAGGCAGAATGCTACTCAAGCATCAATTTTAATATGATATTAAAAGGAAAAGAGGTAAAAGAAATATTTACCAATATAGGACTGCAAATTTATGACATTCGGCTGTTCAGTGTTACACAATCATGATCCTGTTTCAATCATGATCCTAAGCAAGGGAGTCCAAAGGAGAAGTAAAAAAGAAAAAGTTAAGATGGTGAACACAAACATGCAACTCACACAAAAAAAGAGTGCAGCTTTAATCTCACAGCTGTGGCTGTCCTCTTGACTTTTTTTGACTCATTTTGCAAAATAATCATTTATTTATTTATTTATTTATTTATTTATTTATTTATTTATTTATTTATTTATTTATTTATTTATTACATTTATATCCCGCCCTTCTCCGAAGACTCAGGGCGGCTTACAAGCTTAGCTCATGGTCCAACAAAAGGAGTACAGGTAGTCCTCAACTTACAACAGTACATTTAGTGACTGTTCAAAATTACAACGGCACTGAAATAGTGACTTATGACCATTTTTCGCAGGTATGACCTTTGCAGTATTCCCCATGATCATGTGATTAAAATTCAGATGCTTGGCAACTGGTTCAATATTTATAGCCATTCCTGTGTCTCAGGATCATGTGATCACCTTTTGTGACCTTCTCACAAACAAAGTCAATGGGGAAGCCAGATTAACACTTAACAACTGGGTTACTAACTTATCAACTGCGGCAAGAAAGGTCGTAAAATGGGGTAAAACTCACTTAACAAATGTCTCACTTGACAACAGAAGTTTTTGGCTCTTTTGTGGTCGTAACGTGAGGACTATCTGTATATAGTTTCCACAGGTACTAATCTGCAGACCACTAGAGTAACATTATTTTTACATATTACTTATTTTTTTAAAAAAAAATGGTTAAATTTTTGTGACACTTGCTAAATCTTGTGACATTTCAAGTAAGAATCTACAGCAGGGGTGTCAAACTCAATTTCATTGAGGGCCGCATCAGCATTGCAGTTGCCCTCAGGGGGCCGGGTGGGTATGGGCAGGGTAGGCGTGGCCTACTGGGTAGGCGTGGCTAGAGTGCGTATGGCCTACTGGGTGGGCGTGGCCAGCTCTACATCGTTCGCATCAAGGGTGCCTATGGGGGCCTGGGCAGGAGTGGGACAGATCTGAGGGTCTCTGGCAGAAGGAGGGTCTCTGGGCCAGGACCAAGGCAGTGGGGGCCGTTCCCTCACTGTTTCCAAGATGGCTTCGCGGGCCACACGAAACCACTTCACGGGCCGGATCTGGCCCCCGGGCCTTGTGTTTGACATGTCTGATCTACAGGATCTCAAGGATGAAATACCCCAAATTTGATGTAATTTATAAGTGTAATTATTTTCTCCATGATGACAGGGATTTCTGATACACTACCCTACAAATTTTTCGAGTATTTATCTTTTGAGCTGACAAGGAGGCAGGAGAAAAAGATGCAAATACTGTTTTTGTCCCTTTCAATTGTGTACAGTATGATGAGCCCTGGGGTGCCCAAAGGCTCTGATTGTGAAGGTAAAGTTAACTTACTGTTCCACCAAATTAATTGCTTTTGATATATTATATATGGAGACATATGCACACACAGCTCCCTGGCTCTCTGTTTCTTTCTCTTCACTCATTTGTCTTTCTATTCCTTTTGCTTCCTCTTCTGTTATCCAGCCAGCAAATTCCTTCCTCACCCTTTCTCTTTTCTCTCCCCCTCCCTGCTCTCCCACCAGTCTAACCATTGGAAACCCCAGACTCCTAGTTTTGGCCTCGGCCTTCTACATCCTGGGATCTGGCTCTCTTCCTCCTTTCCAGGCCAGGCTCCAGCATTCCCCCATCTGTTGTGGTTGCTATTATTAATAGTTTCAAGAGAACAGCAGGAAATATAAAAGTTTGTATATGGCCACAGGTTTGACAGTTACGTTATAGAAAGATGTAGATGTGAATGTAGGGGCATCATGGGGGTAAAAAATGTCAAGATGGTGCCCACGACTCAGGACCAAAGCCCCCCCCCCTTCATTTTGAGGCTTCAATCATAGAGTTGTCACTGCCAGCTTTACTTCAGAACCCCTCTGGGACAACCCTGCATAAGTGACTTTGGCTGGGGAGGCCCAAGTCTTTATTTGGCCATAGAGCTTACCAGGTGATTGATGCAACCTCTCTCCCAATAGGACGCTACTGTGGGGATAAAATGGGGGCATATCCCCTTGTAAGGCATGACAGAAACACAAAAACAATGAACAAATACAATTCCCATGGTGCATTATATGAGGCTCAGTAAGTAAATTAACCAATCTTATAGACCAAATCCCCTGACATCAATTCTTAATGCTCACTTACTTCTTTATTCAAATACATAATAGCTGCCCAACTCCAAAGTTATCCAGTTCAATTTTGTTGATTAAAAGTTTAAGCCAAGAGAGCACACAATATATTGGGCTCTGAAAGTTTTTGGTGCCACTCTCAATGTCTTCCAAAATGCGCCACACATTTGCTGTTGGTTATGTTATGGAAGGGGGAAAGTGCTGTGTTTGTGGGGAATAATTACATTAACTGAATTCCAGTTTCATTAGATCAAATGCAGATTTTTTTCCCCCTAGCCTCACTTCTTTTGGACTATAGCCCTAGCATGCTATTCAAATGCCTCAAGGCAGTTGTCCTGAAAAAAATGTGTATCCCTAATTTAAATAACCGCTAATGCTATGAGAGAGACTAAGTCTTCTTGCCGGGCTTCTCAAACACAGGGATTATCAAGGGAAACTGCTGAATGAGCAATTTTCCTTTAGATATCAAGACAAAACAGGCTTTATTTTGGCACAAAACTACTTATGCAAATGTAGGAGCACTGCAGGATTTCCAGAAAAATAATAGTTTTCTGGCTACTGATTAGAAGAGCAAAACAAATGCTATCCTCTTATTAGAAAATGAAAGAAATGTACATTTTTTTAAAAAAAAACCAAGGACCAAGACTGAAACAAAGCTTGTATTCTAGCCATTGCTATAAAATTTTTATTTGTTGAACAGGAAAGGGTATCTCAGAAAGAGATCGTAAAGTCCAGAATGAAGAACACAAGATGTTACTTCAGCTATAAATGTGTGTTTGTTTTGTTATTGTTTTTTTGCCGTTGGTAAAAGCTTGGCACAGTTGCTGCAGGTCTGATGGAAGGAAGGAAAAGAAAGACTATTATTTTTTTAAAAAATCTTGAAATAAAAATATTGTTACTTGCAAGCTGGAAAGAACTTACAATAATATTTTTCTTTTGCAAAAACAAAGAGAAGAAATAATTTGACAACTGAATGGAGCCAAGTATCTTGGCAACAAAATTAATAGCTTCAGTGACAAAAAAACATAGGCAAGGAAGTTAAGCATTCAGGAAACAAAGGAAGAATGAGCAATCTCTTGAATTCATTGAAGAGCTAATAGTACTATAGATTTGATACATATCAACAACAACTTTATTGATTAGCCCTTGGGCCATATCAAAGTACAAAGTTCCAGCAACAAACCGTCACCAAAACTAGATAAAAGCAATCCGAAATGGAATTTGATAAAATACAATTTAAAATGGAATTAAAATACAATTTAAGTTAAAATAGTAATAAAATGCAAATTTAAGATATAGATAAAATATGGAAACATTATATTTCGGAGTCGCCCTTACAATCTACCCCAATCAGTCCCACATATGCAGATCTTAACTGGATCATTTTGTTCAAATACTGTGCTACATTGGTTGTTATTTTCAGGTTCTGGCCGGACATAAGGTAAGTTATTTTGATATGGGGATCCCAATGGGTCATTCGTTTGGTATATAGACCAAGATACCTGTCTCTCACCCTCTTATACAAACAACAGTCAAATAGGATGTGAGCCAGGTCCTCTACCTCTGCCGCTCCGCAAATGCAGAGACGCTCATTGTATGATACATATCCATATTGAAGTAGTGTGGCTAGCTATGAATGGGCCTTGGTACACCCATATCAGGGCTTTTTTTCTCATAGAACGCTCAGAACGGAGTTCTGGCACCTTTTTTGGATGGAACCTTGTAGGGTAGGCAAGGCGGGTTGTATGACATGTGTGAGTTCCGGCACTTTTTTCTTTTACAAAAAAAAAGCACTGCATATAATACTTCTACCACAAGAATTGCACTAACTACGTGGTCACTTTCAGATGCTGGTTGTCATCTACAGGGCCAGAATATTTGCAGAATTATCATTCTCCAATTGTTTCTGCTTCCCATGAGATCCAACGGGATTTTGGGTACCATTTATTAAGCAGCGCCACTTGAAGGAACCCAGAAAGTGAGCCTTCTCTGTTGTAGCAATATTTCCCCTCCCTCCACAATCTTGAGAACCCCAATTCATTTGTCCTTCAAGAAAACCTTGAAGACCTGGATCATTCTCTAGGCTCTGAGCTGTGTCACGGCAGGGATCTGCTATGGAAGTTGTATTTATCTGATACTAATAATTATATTTTTATCCCCCTGGCATGACCATTTTTTATTTATGGGCTTAATGACTTAACATATTCTTCTTTTGCTTTTTAATCTCAGTAAGTTGTTTAGAACAGCCCTAGATCATTAAATTAGAAATAAATTGTTGCACAACTCCATTTTTTATTTTTGTAATGAGGGTACAAAATTTGGAGGCTTCAAACAGCCCTCTGAAGCCTTAGATTGCTATGAAATATAACTTTTAATGTGACATAAGGAGAGAAATGTTAAATATACAGAGACTACTTATGTTAACTGTATTCAATTAAATATTATTCCATTCATTTCCTGTCCAGACCCTGCTGACGTGTTAGCATAAAGACCTCTGACATACCACCGAAGGAGGTTTTTTGGTCCAAAACATTTAGGCACTCTTTCTCCAGAACAAAGGAATGGCTGATGGATCAAGACCAATAAAGACTGGAACGGAATACTATAATCCTTATTCCTTTCTTCATTTATTAAAATGCACCTTCCATGCACAGTAAATTTAAGGTTTCATTGCTATCAGTGAAAATTCTGTGAAGTTGTCCATCTTTTTAACCATTATCCAATGAAGGGAATATAAGGATTGTTTTTACTCTAGATGTAAAACAAAGATTCGTATTAGATATATTATTTGAATTTGTATTGATCATTTAAGGAGCCTTGGTGGAGCAGTGGGCTAATGCCTCCTTAAGTAACACCAGCTGCCTGCAATTAGTGCAGGTTCGAGTCCCACCAGGCTCAAGGTTGACTCAGCCTTCCATCCTTCCGAGGTAGGTAAAATGAGGACCCAGATTGTTGGGGGCAATAAGCTGACTTTGTAATAATGCCGCTTGGGGGGGGGGGGAAAGCCCTAATAAGCAGGCATATACATAGAATGAAGGCTATTGCTAAGCACATTGGTTTGTGCTTAAATTGTAAGCCACCCTGATTCTTTGGAGAAGGGCGGGATATAAATGGGATTAAAATAAATAAATAAATAAATAAATAAAATAATTTATTAATCATCAGATACAGCCAAAACAAGGGCACAGAACAGTAAAATCCTAAAGAAAAATACTGTGCAGAACCATTTTTATTGCCTCTAGCAGAGGACTCTTAAATAGTTGTATAAGACCTCAGGCTAATTTGTATATTTAAGACTTGGAAAGGAGATAAATTATACATAGCTTTAAATGGACAACAACAAGGATAGACATCCTTATTGCGAAACTCTCCATTCAAGACCAGTTTAGGCTCAGTTTGCATGTTATATCTTGAACCACATCAAAAATCTAACATTTAGGAATAAGCTGCAGATTTTGACCCTTTATAATCCTCTGATAAAATCTATAAATTGTGCAATCACTGATGAATCAAATGTTAGCCTCCTCCTGTATTTATAAGAGCTTTATCCTCTCTTAAATCCACTTCCCATTATTCATTCTATCTATCTATATTTCCATGGGGATGTATGTGAGGCAGGTTAAATGATACAGATTTTCTCTCACTGGGATTCTTGATCAATGAAGATCATGAATCCCACTGTAGATTCATGAATCCCATTGCAGATTCATCCATTCAATAGGTAAATCTCATGTACACAATTTAAAACGAAAAACAAAATAAACCACGGCCATCTAATCTCGGGCAGCATTTAGGGACGACTAAATTGACAGGTATAGGAAGAAGAGCAGAACCACCCAGAGTAGCCCCACAATAAGATGGCAGCAAATAAATTTAATACATACATAAATACGACCAACTCTGTTGATATAAAAATGAGCTCTCACTATTGTCAAGAAAGCTCCCTCAATGAGCTATTAAATACAGGGGGAAAAGGTACTGGTATTTGATTTTTTTTCAATTATTTGTGATCAGACAAATATATATATAACATCAACTAAAACTGTGGATCTGAAATGACTAGCACTTTTTTATGTGGAGTGATTTTTACTCTGTTCTCTGTAATAACTTGGAGATGGAGCATTCATTACATTAATTGTCTTTTCTATTCTCTAGTTGGTCAGCCGAAGATCAGTATTTGTGGCATTCCATGCAGGATCTCAGTATTTAAAGTCACCAGGACTGAAGATGAGAGGAAGCAACTTAGGTTGCTAGAGAAATTGGGGTACATGCACTTACTCTACACTTACTTGCACAAATGTTATTACCTAGACAGAAAATGAAATGTCTGAAAGCAAAGAACCAAACTCAGAGAGCACAAATGCTCTACAGTTCTACTCTATAGTCTTAAGGGCAGCTATTACTTTTACATGTCAAATATAAATGTCATTCTTGTGTAGAAGTATTTTTTTAGTTCTACACAAGTAAATAAATTATAAATAAACACATTGTTAGGTTTTTGCAATTAGATTTTCTCCTAATGGTATATTAATTATAATGTGAAAAATAACATCTACATATTTTATATTTATATGATTTGCTTGAAACATATTTTTCCTTAAACTATACTGAACTATGGTAGAACATTAATGCCCATTAAACTAGCAACCAGACAAATATCTCAACTATCTAATTCTAGTCAACCATTTTCTGTACTTCTAGTTGAAAGAAAACATCTGTCTTGGTATTGACTTCATTATTCAATCAATTTATTATAGCAAGATTCAAATTATAAATTCTCTGTCATTAGGATGAGCTGAATTTAATCCAATTTTGTAAATTAAAAACAGACGTCCAGACATTTGGAAATTAAAAAATAAAACAGATCTGTGTACATTCTCTTTACCCTCCCAGCATTAAGTTTTGTTGCCAAAAATTGACAATAAAGGAAAGATTTAGTGTGAAAAATTTGGCTCACCTTAAATTATATTGCAATTCGGACTAATTTTACTGAGGATCAGATTTCAGTTGTTTAAAATTAAAAAAGGCTTTTAGTTATATCTGTCATCTCCTTTTGAAAATATAAATATTATGTATAATTATTATCACAGTGTATTCATTGGTAGAGATATTGTTTTATATCCTTATGGCCACTAAGCCACTAAACCAGGGATGTCAAAATGCCAGCCCACAGGCCAGTTGCATCATGCGGAGGCCGCGCCCACCCCAGCTCCGTCATGCAAAAAAAAAAAAGTGATATGTCATGACACATTATGTGACGCAGCAAATTTGATTCCCGTGCACTAAACCATAACATAGCTTACTGACAAATAAGTCCTATGAAGGCTTTATTCTTTTGGGGATCTTTGGGTCTTTTTTAAAGTTTTTAAGTCTCATAACTCCTGTTGCTTACAAGATGAGTTAATGGCTGCAGGTAGAAGACTAACAAGATGCATTTGCTGCTATACTAATATTCTTTAAGCATTCAATGTGTACATTTCAACACAGTAAGCAAACTGTGCACGTTCAGACTTCCTGTGCTGTAATGGTTACTGTCCTTCACTATTGTCCATTGCTGGTTGGGCTGCTAAGATATGAAATTTGGTGGCATCTGAAAAAAAGACAAAATGCTTGCCTTGATATGCAAACTTGAAGCAAGAAGGGAAGACAAAACTGCCCTCAAGCTAGAAAACTGATTATCATAAATCAATAATGCCTCTCACATGTTATTCCAGTCATCAGTAGGTTCCATGGTTTTCAGAGCTGGGATCACACACACATCCCCCCCTGAAGAAAGGCTGGACCTAGTAGATTGGTCTGTGCCAGGTGCCTGATGGATCCAATCAGTTTCAAAGAGCTTGAGGTTGTTCTAGAACAGACATGTCAAACTCAAGGCCTGTGAGCCAAATCTGGCCTGCAGTGGGCCCAGATCTGGCCAGCAGGGCCGCCCCAGAGACGGCAAGAGACTGGCCCCGCCGCCCCATCCCATCCCAGCCTGGCACTCCCCCAGTTGCGTGCACAGGAGGTGGCGTGCACGTGGGGGCCAGCCGTGCCTAGCAGCAGCCCCAGCTCCTCAGCCACCCATTGGCCAGAACACCCAGGAGCCCTGCAGTCCACTCATCACAGGTGGGTCTGAGTGCCACAGCCACTGATGATTGCCAACATTGTATCCCCACTGCAGGTTGCCTGAATGATGCCATAGAGGTCCTGTCACAGTATCTGGAGGCTGTGGGTTGCAACAGGCTTCAGCTCAACCCAACCAAGACTGAATGGCTTTGGATATTGGGGCACTCTGATCAGGGACTTTCCATTGTTAGTCTTAGATGCAGTGGCACTGCCTCAGACAGCCCATTGCACAATGTGATTGTCCTCTTGGACTCATGGCTCCTGCTCAAAGACCAGTTGACAGCTATGTCTAGGAGGGCCTTTGCCCCTCTTCAGATTATGCATCAGTCATGCCTATTCCTGGACTGAGAGGTCCAGATCACTGTCATTCATGCACTCCTGACCTCCTATCTGGAACACCGCAATGTGCTGTTTGTGAGGCAACCTTTGAAGAGTATTTGGAAACTTCAATTGACACAGAATGTGGTAGCATAATAGTAAATGGCACTGGTTATTCAGCACATGTAACACCTCACTGCATTGTTGCCAGTGGGCGTCTAGGTGCAATTCAAGGTGATGGTTGTCATCTTAAAACCCCTAATGGCTTGGGACTGAATTACTTGAGGGTCTCCCCAGGTAGTTCTGTCTAATTTGGTCATGTTGGACATGCTTTGGGTCCAGTTGGCCAAGGAATGCTAGTTGGCAAGGTTTAGAATAGGAGTCTCCAAACATGGCAACTTTAAGACTTGTGGACTTCAACTCCCAGAATTCCCCTGGCGTAGAAGATGTCATTTTGCCATACTGCCCACTTTCTGAAACATTCTCCCTTTAGAGATCCAGATGGCCCTGAACCTGCTAGCTCTTCATAAGTCCTTAAACACCTGGCTCTGTGCATGGCTTGGAGCCCTGAACATGTGCAGGAACCCATTTTATGCTTAATTTAATCATTATAATGGGAGCTTTATTCTCAGTGAAAATGTATTTTAATACTTGCATTAATATTTGCTTTCATTTTTAAGTTTTGTTTGTTGCCCAGAGTCCCTTGGACAACCATACAAATTAATTAATTAAATAAATAATATTAAGCTTCTGTGAAATGGCAGGCCTTTGTTTACCAAAGATACAGTAGTGGTAAGATTCATCCAATGGAATCCCTTTGTGTTTCATTTAGGGCTTCCTCTGGCACATCCAGTAGTTAGAAGACTACTGGCTATTAGCTACTGCCTGTACTGGAAGAGGCCTTAGACACAACATGAAGCAAAGTAGCATATCCACTTCCCTTTTTGAAGCCCGTGGCTCCTTTGCTTTTTTTAAAGCACTGCAGAAGCAAATCACCCCTTTGAAGATTTCCACTCCCTAAGATGCATAATCTAGGCACACCTTTCACTCTAATATTACCACATTTCTACTTTAGAACCAACTCATTGGCTGGATTCACACATAATGCTAAACCATGTTTTGATTTAATACTGGTTTGATGAACAATCTAGAAAGAAAACGGTTTTGCAGGTAAGCAAAGTAATCATGACTTGTTGGGCCAACTGTTTCCTTTCCACTGCTCCTTTTGCATTATATTAAAACACAATGACAGCTGTCATAGGCCGCTTTCACGCGGCCGCACTGACAGCTGTCAAAAGTCTACACGTGCGCAGCCGGCCACGCGGCCTACAAGCACACGCGGCCGTTTGACAGCTGTCAAACGGCGCGCATGCGCATTCCCGACAGAACTGTCAAAACCGCGGCAGGCCCCCGGCGGCCGCCGCAAGCTGTCAAAGTTAGCGCATGCGCAGTAGCGGCGGCGAGCTGTCAAAACGGGTCAAAATACAGGGAATCCCCTGTGAAATGGAGGTCGACTCAGGATCCTCCGTTTCAATCCTGTCAGGAGACACCCTCCAAAAGATAGCCAACAAAACAAATCACCGCATTCCTATCCAATCCTCCAGGGTCTTGCTGGCAGATTTTCAAGGGGCGCAAATAGATTTAAAGGGACAAGCCGTCCTGAAAGTCGATTTTAAAAAATTCTCAGGCCACTTAACAGCCCAAATAACCAAGCAACCAAGAACTAGTTTAATAGGACTAGATTGGTTTGAGGCATTAGGCATTCACCTCGAAGGAACAAACCGCATCCAAACCGATTCTTTAGAAAATATCTGCAAAAAATTTGCGGATGTGTTTGACGGCTCACTGGGCAAATACAATGGCCCCCCCATCGACCTCAAGTTCAAACCAGAGGTCGGACCAATTAGAATAAAAGCCAGGAAAGTTCCCTTCGCCCTAAAACCAAAAATAGACAGAGAACTAAACCGCTTGCTCAAACTAGGAGTCCTAGAACCCACTGACAGCGGAACTTGGGAAACCCCCATAGTGACACCTGTCAAACCCAATGGTGACGTCAGAATCTGCGCAGACTATAAAGCGACCCTCAACCGCGCACTCAACCCGCATGCGTACCCAGTCCCGTCAGTAAGAGATGTTCTATCAGAAATAGGGTCCGGCTCCATTTTCGCCAAACTAGACTTGGCACATGCCTTCCTGCAACTCCCTGTAACCAGGGAAACCGCAGAAGCCCAAACCATAGTGACGCACAGAGGGGCGTTCAAAGTGAACCGCCTCCAATTTGGCATCTCCGTGGCACCTGGAATATTCCAGGAAGTCATGGAGCGCACCCTCAAAGGCATCCCCGGAGTCTGCCCGTATTTTGATGACGTCCTCATCGCGGGCGACTCCTCCCACTCCCTAGCAACCAGGCTGCACGAAGTCCTCTCAAGATTCCGCGCAGCTGGCTTAAAATTAAAACGTGAGAAGTGCTCAATCGGAGTACCCTCCGCAGAATTCCTGGGGTACAAAATAGACGGCAAAGGCATTCACCCCACCAACGCAAAAATACAGGCAATACAAGCCGCACCCCCCCAAAAAAATAAAACGGAGCTCCAGGCATTCCTAGGGCTCCTAAATTTTTACCATTCATTTCTACCCGCAAAAGCCACAATAGCAGAACCCCTTCATAGACTCCTGGACAAAGGGGCCCCCTGGAAGTGGACTCCACTTCACAATGACAGCTTTAAACAGCTAAAACAATTACTTTCCAGCGATACAACCATATCGCACTACAACGAAACCAAACCTCTATGCATCGCCTGCGATGCTTCACCTTATGGCATCGGGGCAGTCCTCAGCCACTCCCTTAACGATGGCACGCAAGCCCCAATCGCATACTACTCGAGGACACTTTCAAAAACCGAGCGCAATTACGCACAAATAGATAAGGAAGCCCTGGCTATTGTAGCTGGAATTAAAAAATTCCACGATTACCTCTATGGCAGACCTTTTACAATCTATACAGATCACAAACCTCTCCTGGGCATATTCACATGGGACCGCCAGACCCCGCAAATTTTTTCCCCACGAATGCTTCGCTGGACGACATTCCTCTCTGCCTATTCCTATCAGTTAATCTACAAGCCTGGGAAGGAAATGTCCCACGCAGACGGCCTTAGCAGGCTCCCACTGCCCCAAATAGACCCTGATCCAGCTCCAGCCGGCCAAGTCCTGGCCATACAAGAACTCACAGAATGCCCAGTGACAGCTAAAGACATCGCACTCGCCACATCCAGGGACCCCACCCTCAGCAGGGTACTCTCATGGGTCACATCAGGTTGGCAATCAACCTGCCCTTCACCCCCCATCCAACCTTATTTTGCAAAAAGACAAGAGCTTTCAACACATTTAGGCTGCATCCTTTGGGGCTGCAGGGTGATAATACCCTCATGCCACAGAGCAAGAGTTCTCCAAACACTACATGAGGGCCACCCTGGCATTTCAAAAATGAAGGCCCTGGCACGCAGCTATATCTGGTGGCCATCCTTAGACAGGGACATTGAGCAGCATGTAGCCGGCTGCTATCTCTGCCAGCAAACCAGACCCTCCCCTCCACACGCCCCAGTTCACAAATGGGAAACCACTTCCAACCCTTGGTCCCGCATCCACCTCGATTACGCAGGACCATTCCAGGGACAAACCTTTTTAATCATTGTAGATAGTTACTCTAAATGGCTGGAGGTTCTCCCGGTTTCAAGCACCACATCAGAGGCCACCATTCAAGCGTTAAGGGGAGTTTTTGCCACCCACGGTCTACCAGATGTCATAATCACTGACAACGGACCTCAATTTACCTCCCGTGATTTCCAGATCTTCACGAGGAGGAACTGTATTAGACACGCAACATCGGCTCCGTTCCACCCGTCCAGTAATGGCCTCGCAGAGGTCATGGTGAAGACCACCAAAGACTCTCTGCGCAGAATGATCGTCGGAAACTGGCACCGTCGACTCGCCCGCTTCCTCCTCGCTCACCACACCACTCCCGTGTCCACCACCGGCAAATCTCCAGCAGAACTAAGATGGGGTCGCCGACTAGTCACTCGACTAGATAGACTACACCCAGACAGGCCAGCGGCCGAAAAAACCAACAACTTGCCACACAAGACATTTTCTAAGGGACAAAATGTCTGGGCCCGAAATTATGGGGGAAGGGATAAATGGACCCAGGGGGTGGTTCTCGATCAAACCGGCCCCCTGTCTTACACCATTAACGCAGGCAGGGGACTCACACTTAGGAGGCACGCAGACCAGCTTCGCCCCCGGTCACCCCCCAACTCCTCCACGCCAGAAATGGCGGACAGAAATTGGGAACCCCCCAGCACCGACTCCCCGGAAGAACTCCCGAGCCACCCAGGCCCTCAGCCCATTCCCCCCGTAGAAGCCCCCGAAACCACTGAAGCACCTGCACCCCGCAGATCCACCCGTCAGAAGAGGCCGCCGGCATACTTAGCGGATTTCGAATGGGCCGGAAGTTCGCCGAACAGTTCCAACACCAGTTGAAAGTTATTCCAAGTTGTGTGTTCAGTTCAAGGGGGGGGGAAAGGGGTGCATTATATTAAAACACAATGACAGCTGTCATAGGCCGCTTTCACGCGGCCGCACTGACAGCTGTCAAAAGTCTACACTTGCGCAGCCGGCCACGCGGCCTACAAGCACACGCGGCCGTTTGACAGCTGTCAAACGGCGCGCATGCGCATTCCCGACAGAACTGTCAAAACCACGGCAGGCCCCCGGCGGCCGCCGCAAGCTGTCAAAGTTAGCGCATGCGCAGTAGCGGCGGCGAGCTGTCAAAACGCCGACCGCGCGCCAAAACCAGCTGAGGGGATTCCTCTGCCTAACTAACGCGCTGGCACTGTCTCTAGGGAGATTCTGCCCTAACAGCTGACCGATTGGCCCCCTGTTTCTTGGCGGGAATATGCCCCCCGCTGATTTGCTGTCCCGTTTGACGGCTGCCTATATAAGGCATGTTTGTTCCCTGTTCTGTGTCCGGGCTAACTAATAAACAACCTGTTAATGAAGACGCGTCTCCCTTGTCCTTCCTGCCGATAATCCACCTTTCTTAACTGTTCTATAGATTAGAGAGAGGCTTGAAAGAAACACAAAACAAATCCAAGAATAAAACTATCAAGCTATACAAGAAAGAAAAATAAACTAAGGGCTCTCCAGGTTTAAATTAGAGTTGCAAAGCTATTGAAAGGAGATAAGTAATCCATCCTATATTGTTCCTTGTTCCATGGGGAAAATATGCCCCATGACCATGCCATATGATCATTGATCTTGAATTACATTGCCAAGTATGTCCTTTACATCAGCATCTCTTCTCTGGGAAAAAAATAGAATGGATAGTTCTCGGTAAGATAGGCTCCACATTACACTTGAGTTGAGATTTCTACCCGGTTGCATACCAAAGGCAACAGAACGATGATTACATGCATATAACATGTTATACTATCCCCTTCAATGACAAGCAATCTCATAGAAGAAAGAGCAGTGAGTAGAAGAAATTAAAAATAGAAGATAAAATCAAAGGGAAAGGAACTCTAACAAGGAAATCTAGTTTACACTAACTCTCCATTGCTACCTTCTGCTCATTCCATACAATGTTTGCCAACCTCAGCAACTTTCAGATGTGTGGAATTCAACTCCCAGAATTTCAATCAGAATAGAGCTGCATTCCGTGCACCTTTGGTGTCTAGTCATGCCGGCCACATGACCACGGAGACGTCCTCGGACAAGTGCTGGCTCTTCGGCTTTGAAACGGAGATGAGTGTGGTGTGGTGGCGCATCAGCTCCCTCTGTTCCTGGAGGAAACTGATTATCTGGACCCGTACCAATCGGGCTTCAGGCCCGGACACAGCACGGAGACGGCATTGGTCGCGCTGGTGAATGATCTCTGGAGGGCAAGGGACAGGGGTTGCTCCTCTGTCCTGGTCCTATTAGATCTCTCAGCGGCTTTTGATACCATCAACCATGGTATCCTGTTGCGGTGTCTCAGGGGGTTGGGAGTGGGAGGCACCGTTTTACGGTGGTTCTCCTCCTACCTCCAGGGCCGCTCACAATCGGTGTTGACGGGAGGGCAGAGATCCGCCCCGAGGCCTCTCATTTGTGGAGTTCCTCAGGGGTCGGTTCTTTCGCCTCTCCTGTTCAACATCTATATGAAGCTGCTGGGCGAGATCATTCGTGGCTTCGGGGTGGGGTATCACCAGTATGCTGATGATACCCAACTTTTTCTTTCCACCCCGAACCAACCCAGTGATGCCCTCTCCGTGATGTCCCGGTGCCTGGAGGCGGTTCAGGTCTGGATGGGGAGAAACAGGCTTCGTCTCAATCCCGCCAAGACTGAGTGGCTGTGCATATCGGCGTCTCGGGTTAACCAAGTTATTCCACCTCTAACGATGGGGGGTGAGGTGTTACCTCCCGTCGATAGGGCTCGCAACTTGGGCGTCCTCCTGGATTAACGACTCAATTTTGAAGATCACATAGGAGCCGTGACCAGGGGGGCTTTTGCACAGGTTCACCTGGTGCGCCAGTTGCGTCCCTATCTGGACCGAGACGCCCTACGCACAGTTACTCATGCGCTTGTGACCTCCCGTTTGGACTACTGTAACGCTCTCTACATGGGGCTGCCCTTGAAGACCACTCGGAGGCTTCAACTGGTGCAGAATGCGGCCGCGTGAGTTGTAATGGGGGTTTCCCGATACTCCCATGTAACACCTCTACTCCGCGAGCTGCAGTGGCTTCCGGTTGCCCTCCGGGTGAAATTCAAGGTGCTGGTTATTACCTATAAAGCCCTACATGGCCTGGGTCCGGGGTTTTTGAGGGAACACCTGCTGCCGGCATCAAACGCCCTTCGCCCAGTGCGCTCCCACAGGGAGGGTCTGCTCAGGGTTCCGCCGGTAAGAGATTGCCGGCGGGTGACACCCAGGGATAGGGCCTTCTCAGTGGGAGCGCCTGCCCTCTGGAACCAGCTGCCGGTGGAGCTGAGGACTGCCCCCGACCTCCGATCATTCCGCCGGGGCCTGAAGACCTGGCTCTTTGAGCTCTCGGGCCCAGGCTGAGGAGTAAATTATTTTAATTGGGGTTTTTAATAATACAGGGTTGATTTAATATTTTTTAAATTGGTTTTTAACTTTTGTATGCTTGATTTTTAACTCTCTGTAAACCGCCCTGAGTCCTCAGGGAAAGGGCGGTATATAAATGCAATAAAATAAATAAATAAATGAGCACCGGCCCCTAGAGTCGGAAACGACTAGCACGCACGTGCGGGGGAACCTTTACCTTTACCTAGAGCTGGAAGGGACCTTGGACCGATCCTCTGCTCAAGCAGGAAACCCTATACCATTTCAGACAAGGGGATGTCCAGTTTCTTTTTAAAAACCTCCATTGATGAAGCATCCACAACTTCTGAGGACAAGCTGGTTCCACTGGTTAATTGTTCTCTATTAATTTGGCAGCCAGCATGCCCTTTAATTTTCACCTCTAACTTCAGAGAATTTAATCTATGCCATCCAGCCCTTGATTTTCTTCATTTCCCCTTCCTTTGAACCTATTTAACTCTCATTCATTCTCTTTATATGGCCAATTCACCTCAGTTTTGTGTTTGGTTTACAATCATTTTTATCCTATCTCTTCTAGTTTAATCATATACATTTACCACTGCATTCAAGTTTTGGCATGCCAAACTCCCAGTTCAAAATCACAAGGTAAGCAGAAACACACTCTTATACACAGTTCATTTCATGAACTATTGTATTCATTTCTCACAACAGATTACAGTTTTGATGTAGCATTTGCACATCCTAAACATTTCTCCACCCATTTTCCTATTTCTAGTAAGCATTCTACCAAGGTATACAATATACATATTTGCTCTCATTTTTTGTTATTTCTGTATATCTGGTAATTGTTGATTTCCTCTGTCAAACACAGCTTGGTTTTTCATATTATTTTCTGATGCGTAACCTTTACTGTGTTGTATCATAGACAGCCAGTTTGGTCTAGTAGTGGTTAAGGCATCAAGATAGAAAGCAAGAGACTTAAAATCCACCTTAGCCATGAAAGCCAGCTGTGAGACTTTGGGTTGGTCTCTCTCTCTCTCTCCACCCAGCTCATTTTACAATGTTGTTATGGTGGGAAAAATAGGAGGAGGAAAGTGTGTAGTTATGGTCGCCACCTTGAGTTATTTGTGGAAATAATAAAGGAGGGATTAAAAAAAGAAACAAATAAATATCAATGTAATATTCACGGAAAAACATCCAATGCTCTCAGCCAACATCATCTATAGCATTGTAGCTTTGTCTAGATACAAAAGTGCATACACATTCACCTCTTCAGCTGACACTCTTCTAATATCACAACCAACTTTTCTTACACACTTTTCCACAGGTACATTAAGCAAACAAGGGGGCATCATTTACCCTTCTCTTACTCTATTGTAAATCCACTGAAGTTGGGCTAATAAATAATGATAATACACTCCCTAGTCTACATCATTAGCAAAACATTCAATTTATTGTGATATGTTTTAATTCTGCCACTCATGAGAGTTATTACAATCAGCAATGCTCAATGCCAAAGTCACATGAAACTTTTCATAATTCAGTCTTCATATTCATGCATTTGTCACTGGTGAAAGCAAAAAAATATGGATTTGTGCATTCTTTGCTGTGCATGAAGTCATTCTATCTTTCTTAATTTTGCTTCCTGTCTTTTCTCAATTAGCAGAGATGAAGAAACGGATGAGCACTTTTTTTGCCTGGCAAAAGCCAGATTATCTCAAGGGTAACAGTGATCTTAACCAAGGGATGAATTGTTCATGTGAAGAGGGTTTTTGAAATTAGCCCAAATACTGCAAGCAATGGATTGTCTACTCCTAATACTGTATTTGACATTTTTTGCAGCACTAAATAATGACACTTAGTACTTCTCTAGTACATACTTTTCATCTGATAGATTTGTATTTTTATTAATTATTGTTAATTTTTAATAATCTATTTAAATGTAAGAAACCCCTCCCCCTTTTTTGCCTTACTTGGAACTCCACCTTTTTTTAGCAAATTCTGTCAGCATGCACTATGGTGACTCACTATTGTCCCATTGTAAGAGGCCAGCCCTTAGAACACCCAGTGTTTTTGGCCTCATTCATAAACTTCTTAATGAGTTTTAACATGCATACAAATGTGTTAAAAAGATTTGCCTTAAAGCTCTAGGGAATGACTAAATGCCCATTCTCTCAACAATCTTTTTCAAGCCAACACTTCTCAAAGGAAATCATTTGGCTTAATTGTGGTGCCATCTGAACAGATATACAGAAACACTTTACAATTTTTACATTTGTCTGAGTGTTTCTTGAAGTTCTCCCCACTAATGTAAAATGAGAATTTAGAAAAGATTCCTTTGGTTCTGCAAAGTAACTATTGCGATACCATTATGATTATGTATAATGTTAATCCATAATGCAGTTTGTTTCTGGTTTATAATGATGCAAAAACACACCCATTATTTCTTAGTAAAAGTGTTGGTAACCTTTTCAAGTGGCTGACATTATTTTGAAATCTTGTGAAATAACATGATGTCACAAAATAAACTACTTTTTAATGTCCCCAATTTCACAAGCTCCTACTTGATCTCATAAAAGAATGATGAAATCTTGACCTGATGTGGGTTTTTCCCTTAAAATCTTGCTGAATCGTTTCTGAAAACACCACAACCATCAAATTTAGTGTTCTCAATACATAAATATTACAATCCAATAAATGTTATATTTAATATTTCTACCAGCATGCTCCTAACAAGCTGTTCTAATCATAGCTAGGTAAGGTAGCTTGGCTTTTCTCTGACAAAGTGCTTTGTGCCACAGTTTCTCCTCATCAAGGTGAGACACAACACAATTAATTCTCTTTAACAAGTCTCTTGGCCTCACCTAAGAAGTTCCTTCAGTAACTCCAACTGTTGGAAGACGTTTCTGTACATAGAGAAGTCTCTTAAAACTTTTGGATCTGCCAAAAGAGCCTTAGGACAGTAATGAAATGAAGCTGCTTCAAAGGGTGTTCCACACAAACCTTCACTGAAGCAACACACTCCTTTGAAGCTTTTCACAAATACATATAAAGTATTTTAAGTAAGTGGAGCTGGCCAGGTAATTGACCAAAAGTATTAAGAAAACACACAACAGCAGCAGAACATGTGGAGATTCCTGCTCAGCAGCTGCTAACTAAAGGTAGAATTATTAATGACTTTCTTTCATGAATGTATAATTCAAGGCCGTGTTTTGAAATGTTCAAGAACATAGTTATAATAAATTGCATTGTACAATGTGTTTGATCTTTCTATATCACTTTGAAGTAATGGCTTTTGGCAGCTTGGTCAAAACCATTTTCTAAATTAATTTGGATTGTTTCTTTTCTGGGACAGTTCTTGAAATCTCTGTAAGCAAAGAGAGATCCAAGACTACTTCCAACTGATCACCCTTCCTATTTCCCAAGTTTTCTGGTTCCATAACTGAAAGAAAGGAGGGTGTTCTGGTTAAATTGCCAGGACACTACAGGAAGGGGCACATCTACTTCTGTGAAGTGAAATCTGCTGAAAATTTGCCCTTTCCAGGCAAGAGATAAGATGACTCAGCCAATCAGTGTTCAACTTCTGCCTAGCAACTCCCTCAGTTTCACACCAAACAAAAACCCAATAACAAAGGCAAACACTACTGTAACAGTAGTTTTTTACTTTGCATGACATCTTTTATCCCCTTTGTTCCTTCTTGCAAGCCAACTGTCAGGCTGGGAGACCAAAAACTGGAAAGAAGGCAAGCTTGAAGGTCTTTCCATGGGAGAAGGTGGGAGAGGGATTTCCCATACTTCTGATTTTTTTTGCAGTTGGAAATTTACCATTTGCCCCAAACTTTGTAAATGCAGGAAAAGGAAGCCAAGATCTCCAGTTTTCAACTGATGATACCAACTGATCCATGGGGCACAATCCATTTTGTATCTAATAATGCCTCAAAATTTGGTCTTGCAAGGTCGTTTAATTCAATTTTTCAGCCTAGCATAGATATATTGGGATGACCCTCAGAATTACTGCTAATTCAGGGGTTCTGGAAGTCCAATGCATCCAGAATATATCCAATCAGGAAAAGCTACACTATGTAATAATGAAAAATACTGTAAAGCAAACAGGGATTCTTTGCAAAAACTAGACTGGCTCTGTTAATGGAGCAACTGCTTTCAAGCTAGTAAAAGAGGGTAGTAGAGGAGGAATCCATATGATATAGCTGAAAAACCACATTCATAGAATCTGAAGCAAGAAATGGTTAACTTGTCTTGCAGCGATGTGGAAAATGTTCCAGTAAAAATGTGGTTTTAAGTGGGAAACTGGAAATGGAAAGGGGGAAAAAACCCAACCATTATCATATGAACTGCTACGAAGTGAGTCATGATGGGCTCATGGGACTTTTTTCATTTTTTTAATCCATGTAAAATTGAAATGGGTGGCAATACATCTTAAATTCTCTTGGATTTTATGCCAGGATGACTAAGAAGAGGCAACTCTTGTAGTGAAAGTTCTTTGACTTTGTCTTAAGGTTGTTCCAGGTGAACAAACATTTCCTCTCCCAATTTTTTGGATCCAAGTACAAATTCATTACTGCTGTTCTGTTTTCAGATCTGCTCAGACATTAGAATGACATGAGCATGAGCATATTTATATGACTTTCAAAGAATAACCAGCAAATCAGGAGATGGGACATGGAGTGAATCAAGAATGCCCTTCAAAGAGAGGGCAAATTGTCCTTCAGTCTAAACATAGCAAGAATTGTTGCATCTGAAGTAATATACTCTGGCTTGAAATGGTATTTCCTCATCCATGGATTACAATGCCACTGGTACAAAGTCTGTGTCAAAATTATTAGCAGTTTTAATTGCAACAACTCTATATCGTATTACTGCTGAGGTATATCTTTGCTTGGCAGATCTTCTAGAATATCTTAATGTCTTCCAGTTGTATTACAAAGGTAGCTTTCAGGAACACCATCCCAATCCCATTCCAAGAATACTAAACAAACAGAGATAGTTAACACAATTAACAATCAAATGGCACTTTAAAATCTAATATATTTTATGTACTATATCCATTCATACCCGAATTGTTTAAATAGTATAATTTTTTTGTGGTTTTTGAGAAAAAATCTGTTATAATATAGCCTCTAATTACCACAAAAGTACATATTAATAAGGATTCAATACATATCATATCAAAAGAGTCAAAATGTAGATCTTTCTCAAGCCATGTCATATGTACATCAATTTTGAGGCAGTTCAAAAATGTGAAAAATAAATACATGAATATTTTTTCCCTTTCAAATTCCACCCATTCAAATGGTATTTTAATTCTTGTGGGATGTATCCAACCCCCCCTCTTTTTTTCTTTTTTCTTTTTTTGCTTGCCAGTGTAATCTCTTCTCCTGCAAGATGGCTTAAGATATGTACATGAAAGACAATAATAATATAATTATAATGCATCCTTTTAATAAGGGGGTTGGAAGAAGCATAATTAATGTTTTCATATTGGGTATAGCTTTCTGTGGCATCTACAGATGCCTTTTAAAATTGTGGACTTGCCTATTCTTGAGGAATCTGAAGGATTAAAATTTGTAGCTTTTCAGAAACTTCTTGGGGTCCTACAGAGATTTTGGAGGCCTTGTGTATGCCTAATGATTGCCTCAAGAAAACTGAATGATTTTGAAAGCTTTAGAAAATCTGCAAAACTACTATATTTTAATATAATAGAAGGGAACAAGTGTTAAATACTGGGAGAGTTTTTGACGCTTATTATCTATTTTTTCTTTTTCTCCACCTTTTTCTACCTGATTTTGTTTTTTTTCCTATCCCATGCAGCAAAATAGATTGGTTTTGTTGAACATCAGATAAATCATTAACAGAGGTTGTTTGAAATTAAATTAAGGCTCATAGACTGTTCAACACTGATTGAAAGCTCAGTCAAGTTTCTAAAAAACATCAATATACCTTCCCATACCAGTTTAGATGAGGTGATATTAAAAACAGAGAAGCTAAATATTTGATAAGGATTTTGTGTATGAAACTTCTTGAGAACTGATACATTTTGTTGTTATAGAAATGTCTAGTACTTACTAAGGTGCTAAAAGTAAAACATTGAGGCTATAATTTTATTTTGTACTTTTCTGCAATAAAACAAGTTGGAAGTCAATGCTTTCCCCCCCCCGCCCTTCTTTCTTATCCCTCACTTTGCTTTCCCTTTTTCCTCATTCCTTTTTTCTTTTTCCCATTATCTTTGTTTTCATTTGTATTTTATATACGATAATCTTAAAAAAATATTTACATAAAAAAAGAAGTGACACCAAGCATTGATTGATCATGATACCACATCAAAAGAGATCAAATTGTTCTGGACAAAAGACAGTGCTTAGTTGGCTGGTGATGATTCTCACTCCCTTTTAGCAGAGCATATTAAAAACATGTGGCTTTGACAGTCGTAATGAATATATATTTAGGCTTCACACTAACTAAAGATATCTTTATTGAGTAATCATATGTATTTCACTCAATCTTGAAAACAATATATATTGAAAGTTCAAAAAATCAAACCCACAATATAACTTGATATATAAATGCAAAATTAAAAACTTAACAGGGAACAAAACTACATAATCCAAAATTATAGGTGTTAGATACTTTCAGTTGGAAAAATAAATCCAAAAACCATAAAATGCTTCAAAGACTAGGAGAAAAACTTCAAACTGCTGTCCAAAAAACACCCTGGCAAATTCCCCATAGAAGAACATTTCCACACCAATGAGGGGTACTTCCAAGCAAGCTCTTCCTCTTATTGTCACCTTGTCACAATTAACACAGCGGTCTTGGGGGGGGGGAACTTTTGTGGATCATTTTAAGATGTGGGCATGTATAGATAGGATAAGATCTTTCAGCAAATACTGAGGCCTAGAGCCACGAAAAGCTTTAAACATTAAAACCTGTGCTTTCAGTTGGACTTGAAAGAAATAAATATAGGCAAGACAGTACCACATGATATGAAATTATTAAAATAGCTAATCACAGATAAAAACTCTTGCAGCTGTATTTTGTATTACCTAAAATCTAAAAGCTATTTCAAAACATACCCACCCACAGAGCACTATCATAATCCAAACAGGTTACTTCTAAGGAACTTCAAAACAAAAAGAAAAGGAAAAAAACCTAATTTGAAGCAAAGATGAAACAAAATTATAAAGTCTTTCAATAACTTGCTGAAAGTTTATTGAACGAAGAGTCCATTGGTCTCATTAAGGAATGGAGTTACACTTTCTAGGTTCAAATTTCATGCTGACATGTACTGTACTACATGAAAAAGTTTAGTTTCCAGATCACTGTGCTGCACAATGGGAGGTAGATAATAGTTCATATTATTTTAAATTAAATAAGGCAAATAAATTACCTGTCATGGTTCTGATAGATGAAACCTGCCCAGCAAATTTCTTAATTAATCAAGAAAAGATACATAATTTTTTATTAGCCAGGTTGCAGTGAGAATATGGTACTTAAGAAATGTATATAATGAAAGAAGAGTTACATTAAGAGTAAGTGGATGAGGAGAGTAATATTAAGAGTAAGTGGATGAGGAAGGTACAGTATAGGGACAGAATACAAAAATGAATGACCGGTATGAAAGATTATGAGAATGAAGTAGAAGCTACTTGCAAAACAAATAAGGAAGACTGCATGGCTGAGTCCAAGAAGAGAAAAGAGAAAGTAGTAGTTGAATGAAGCTAAGATCCTCAAAAGGAAAATGGTGAGAAATGTAAAGAACAAAAAGATAATTTGCAAAAATGTAAAGATAAGCAGCAATATAGTGGTGTAAATCAGTTTTAGCCAGGTAATCTTCCCTTTTTTTTTTAACTTCGCACTTTTAATTTCTTTGGCCTACCTCTTATTTTGTTTCTATATTCAGCATAAAGGGAATAGTGTGATAAGCATATATGTACTGTATATATATGTGATGCACAAAGCAAGATTAGAAAACATTGTCCTATTTAGAACAGATTCTTAATCAAGAAAGCTGACCAGCCAAATTGATATTTGCAATTATCAGGTTAATTAGATTTCGGAAAATTGTTTTATTTGTATGGAAATAAGAGGTTTGGATTCTTCTCAATTTCATGGAGCTTTGTCTTTTTAATAAAAACTCTGTGCAGGCCAAACTCTGAGATTTATGTCTGATTATTAGAAGTTCACTATGTTCAAGAAATTAAATCAATCAGCTAAAACGGAAGCTTGTAGGATTAGTCCCAGAGTTGGGTTGCCTTTCCCCCATTGCACTGCCAATTAGTCAGAGCATGATTGCCTAGACTAATTCTATACCCTTAGCAGATGTTTGAGATGCAGAAATCAGCAGCTTTTCATAGTCTAAGAGCTAAATCAGATCAAAGCTTTGCAAACAGGACAATTAACTTAGGGGTTAGCACTTCTATGTTATTTCTTTTTTTTTCAAAAGGCCAAAAATCCTGCTCAACAAAATACTAGTTGCTTATCTTTGGAGGTTGCATAAGAAGGGGAAAACCTGGCTTTATCAACAAATACTCTTACACTGCATTCAAACCTACAATTACATTTTAAAATACAGAGCGCTGAAAAGAGAAAAAAAAAACATTTATTTTTAGCTTTCCAACATGAGTTGAGTGGTAGCTCTGAATCAGCACTGAGTCTTCGATAATCGCTATATTTGATAGAAATATATTAGGAGCTGCCTCCCACTCATCATAGGGGAAAGCACTTGAGAGAATATGTGCATATTGTGAAGAAAGGCAAATATAGTTTTAAAGGATAACTTTAAAGCCTCTAGAGCAGAGGTCTCCAACCTTTTGGGCACCAGGGAGAAAGGTTTTTCCGTGGACCGAAGAGTGTGTGGTTTTAGGTGCTGCCTGCATCTCACAGATGGGGCTTTGCTTGTTTGTGTCGCCTGGTTGCTGGCATGCTGCAGCCCAGTACTGGTCCATGGACCGGGGGTTGGGGACCCCCGCTCTAGAGTAGAAAACTGGTGATTTCAAGTTCTCTCAGACATCTTCAGTCATACACCCAGCACTTACCTCGTTTTAACATAATGTCAATTAGCATTATCTTCCAATTGACTTTACTTGGAATCCTTAATATGTGAGAGAAATCCTGAACCATGTGATAAATAAAAGGTCAAAAATGCAAGAGATGAATTAACTTCTATAATGCCCCAAAGGTGTTTTTTCAAAAGGCAATTGGACTTTCTTTTTCCTTGAAGATGTTTCACTTCTCATCCAAAAGAGAAGTGAGAAGCAAATTGTCTTCAATGAAAGTCCCATCTTTATAATAGGGAAGACAATCCTTTTGAAAAAGCACCTTTGGGACAATCATGACCTGGATGTCTGAGAATCTCCATAAACTTCTGTAATACCTTTTCCTGGAGAGGGATGTGTCTAAAGGAATCAGATCTTCCTTGGGAGAGAAATTAATCTCACAATAAATAAATAAATAAATTTTATTTATTTAAAATTAATCTTTATTCTTAGAAAAGTGAATAAAACATAACCTACCCACCCCTTTTAATTTTAAACATTAAAATGCATATATTTAACATAGGAAAATAAGAATTATAAAACTGCCTCGATTACAAGAAAGCAACAGCTTGGTTAAAAAAAATTTAAAATATTATACTCTGGACAGACAAAAAGTTGGTCTTGATCTACTACAAATTGCTATTGAGCTCTGAAAAGAAGAGAAAAATACCGAGAAACTATTCCAAATTATTATTACAAATAAGGTTCTAAATAAAACAATGTCTTCATTATTTTGTCTTCATTCAAGCCTGTATTATGATTCCAGACTATATAAAACCCAATTTTCTAGCTTATATAAAATGATAGAGAAAAGTAGACATAGCATTACATAGAATAACAATAACAATAAAGTTGGAAGGGACCTTGGAGGTCATCTAGTCCAACCGTCTGCTCAGGCAGGAAACCCTATACCATTTCAGACAAATGGCTGTCCAGTCTCTTCTTAAAAACCTCCAGTGTTGGAGCATTCACTGCTTCTGGAGGCAAGTTATTCCACTGGTTAATTGTTCTGTCAGGAAGCTTCTCCCTAGTTCTAGGTTGCTTTTCTCCTTGATTAGTTTCCATCCATTGCTTCTTGTCCAGCCTTCAGGCACTTTGGAGAATAGTTTGACTTCCTCTTCTTTGTGGCAGCCCCTGAGATATTGGAACACTGCTAACATTTCACCCTTTGTCCTTCTCTACATTAAGCTAGACATACCCAATTCCAGCAACCATTCTTTATATGCTTTAGCCTCCAGTCCCCCAATCATCTTTGTTGCTCTTCTCTGTACTGTTTCTAGAGTCTCAACATCTTTTTTATATCGTGGTGACCAAAACTGGATGCAGTATTCCAAGTGTGGCCTTACCAAGGCATTGTAAAGTGGTGCTAATACTTCATGTGATCTTGATTCTATCCCTCTGTTAATGCAGCCTAGCACTGTGTTGGCTTTTTTGGCAGCTGCAGCACACTGGTGGCTCATATTTAAGTGATTGTTCACTAGGACTCTGATATCCCTCTCACAGTTACTATTATTGAGCAAATTACCACCTATACTATACCTGTACATTTGGTTTTTCTTGCCTAAATGTAGAACCTTACTTTTTTCACCACTGAATTTCATTTTGTTAGATAGAGCCCAGTGTTCAAGTCTGTCCAGAACTTCCTGTATCTTAAGCCTATCTTCTGGAGTGTTGGCTATTCCTGTCAGCTTGGTGTCGTCTGTAAATTTGATGACTTCCCCATCTATCCCGTCGTCCAAATCATTGATGAAGATGTTGAAGAGCACTGGGCCCAGAACAAAGCCCTGGGGCACTCCACTACACACTTCCCTCCATGTACATGCAGTTCCATTGAGGACCAAGGAAATTATATCTACAGTGTTCCTCTGGTCCACTAATTTTGTCACTTGGTCAAAGAATGCAATAAGATTTGTCAGTCATGATCTGTTTTTAACAAACCCATGCTGGCTTTTAGTAATGATTTTGTTTGCCTCTAGGTGTTCACTGATTCATTGTTTGATTATCTTTTCAAAAATCTTCCCAGGTATTAAGGTCAGGCTGATAGGTCTGTAGTTTCCTGGATCTATTTTTTTCCTTTTTTTGAAGATGGGAACTATATTAGCTCTTTTCCAGTCCTCTGGTAGTTCCCCAGTGCTCCAGGATCTTTGAAAAATATAGTTCAGCAGAAAATAAGCAGAAAACCTAATGTCAAATTTCTTTTTTCTTATTCTATAGACGTAGAATCCTCTGATCATGACATCCGGCCCTCTCAATTCCTGGCAAATAGATGGGGAAGAAATGGAGGTGGTGACAGATTTTATTTTCCTGGGCTCCAAGATCACTGCAGATGGGGACTGTAGCCAAGAAATTAAAAGACGCTTGCTCCTGGGGAGGAAAGCCATGGCAAATCTAGACAGCACACTAAAAAACAGAGATATCACCCTGTCAACAAAAGTGCATATAGTCAAGGCTATGGTCTTCCCAGTTGCAATGTATGGCAGTGAAAGTTGGACCATAAAAAAGGCTGAGCGCCAAAGAATTGAGTCCTTTGAACTATGGTGCTGGAGAAGACTCCTGGGAGTCCCTTGGACTGCAAGGCGATCAAACCAGTCAGTCCTAGAGGAGATCAATCCTGACTGCTCTTTAGAAGGCCAGATCCTGAAGTTGAAACTCAAATACTTTGGCCACTTAATGAGAAGGAAGGACTCACTGGAGAAGAGCCTAATGCTGGGAAAGATTGAGGGCAAGAGAAGAAAGGGACGACAGAGAATGAGGTGGCTGGATGGAGTCACTGAAGCAGTAGGTGTGAGCTTAAATGGACTCCAGAAGATGGTAGAGGACAGGAAGGCCTGGAGGAACATTGTCCATAGGGTTGTGATGGGTCGGACACGACTTTGCAGCTAACAACAAGAATCCTCTAGACACAAAGATCCTCTACTTCCTTCTTCCAAAGTATCTTTGTTTTGGATTCAAAATTTTGAAAAGAGTCTGTGGGACTTGATAAAATCCACTCCTTCCAGCCTGGATAGGGAAACTTCTGCCTATGATTAGAATGATGAAAGGGTGTTTTTTTGTTTTTTTGTTTTGGAACAGGAGTGGTTGGGGGGTAATCTGACTCTGCATGACCAAATGCTAAACTTACTCTTGAGTGATGTGGATTGCATGCTTGAGTTACACTCATAAGAATAGCATCTTGCCAGTCACAGTGCAAGCAATGCTACTTCCTTTGATGATCATAGCAATTTTCCATCTCTATAATAGGGAAGGCAATCTGATAGATATCCTTGGTCCTTTGGGTCTTCTATGCAAGAAGCAAAACCTTGAACATGGCTTAAAAGCTATGATGCAGCTACTAGACTAAGTGTCACACATACTGTAAAGCGTGGTACAATAAACCAAATATAGGATTACAAGTACAGGAACAACTCAACCCTCACCTCTTATTTTGCTTGTTTTTTTCTGCATTTTTTTTCTAGCCCTAAAAATATCTTTTTGGTGTGGTAACCAGGGGTCTACACAATATATCCATAACAGACTTTTCATTATTAAAGTCAGGGCTTTTTTTCTCATAGAACGCTCAGAATGGCGTTCCGGCACCTTTTTTTGCAAAAAAAAAAAAAAGGTCCATCTGAAAGCCTATTGCAGGGCTAGGCAATCTTGGCCCTTTTTTATGACTCATGGACTTCAACTCCTAGAAATCTTGAGCCAGCCATGCTGAGGGGAAAGGGAGAGGTTTTCAAGCTGAGCCATGCTGGCTCAGGAATTCTGGGAGTTGAAGTCCTTGAGTCATAAAAGAGCCTGCCCTACAGGAGGACATTAAAGTTATTTACAGGGTTACTTCTTTGGGAACTTAACTTTTAGAATCTAAAACAGCTAATTAAGAAAAGCCAACAGGAAAGAACCTCACATTTTTCATCTGCTTCAGTCTTTTGGAAGGTAAAATTAGATAACAAAATAATTATTTCCTCTGTTAACATATCTGCAATGAAATCAAACATTTTTCTCAATGTAATATGTCTAATTTAGCTGATGCCAGAAAAAAATAATATCTTTTGTACAGACTCTTGAAAACTATTTTGAATCTAACCTTCTATTACAACTAAACTACTTTAAATTAAACAATTCTTAAGAATCAAATGTTCTTAATTTGGACTTTATTTTTACTGTTTGGACTGTTGTGTGTTTTGAAAAATAGATTATTTAGAATCTAGTTATGTTGCACTTCAGTCTTTAAATAATTAATCTAGTATATACATAACAATATATGATGTTTTCCATGGTGAGGTTAACATCAATAACAACATTTATTAAAAAAGCTAAAATAATTTCTGGTGGTATTATCTGTACATTAAAATTTTGTTTAGTCACAATCTTTCACTTTCCACATTCTGGAAAAGCAGTGGACATGTATCCTAGCAAAAGATGTTACATATGTGCATAAGTGTAGTCAGTAGCATATGCCATTTTAAAAATATCAGACATGCAAAGAAAGAAAAATAAGTCCAAAATATCTGTATTACATCCAGAAATGCCAACTTTGCAACCAATATTTCTCATCCATAACTATGGCACCCTAAGGATACCTGCATTCATGCAAATGCTTCTCTGGGATCAGTGACACAGCAGGGGTTGCTTTTTCCTTCCAGTAACAGATTGCTGGGAAATACAAAACATGGCCTTAAGAATTCCAATGTTTGTTACAAAATTTTCTGGATGTGGTTGGAAAGAGGCCTAGAAATGCCAGCACAAATACATCACACTTGCTGAATGTGCACACGCAACTAATTATAATCTTCAATTATATGTGATATGGTATCAAGGAAAATGTGTAGATATAGCCAGCAGACGTTTAGGGAACCTTTATTTTTCATACACTGTTCGAATTTTGTTTTAATGCCATGGTGATACACAATAAAATGTAATCAGTCTCTTTTTTTTAATCCCAAAGCATCTGTTCGTTAAATACAGTATAACAAAGTTTTGGATGATGGAATTATTTTTTATCTAAGGATAACTAATGATAACAGCTCTTAAATCTGTTATTTTGTTTTATTTTTGCACAAAAAAATTGTATAATTTGCATTTGCATTCATTTACAAATGGAATATGTTGTTAAAATGTATTGGTGTTGAAATAATTAGTGCACACATATACCTAAAACCGGTTTATTGCATTATTGTACTAAAAAAAAATCTCATTGTCAACCAATATAATTCATTTAATTTGAAATCAAGTGAAAAATTTAAATTATTTTATTAAAACAAATTAATGGCAATTCTTTTATAAGAAGTTGCCTCAAACAAAATGAGTTTGACATGCCTGCTCTAGATAGTTGAATGCTCCAAAATAAATTCTAGACCAGGCCTGTACATGCAGCCTACCAAGCACCCTTGGACAGAGCACAGACTTTTTTTTTTAAAAAAAAGTAACAAAATCACCACCACTGCCCTGAAAGTCATGTTGCCTAGTGCCTCCATGGCTTACCATGACCACGAGCTCCAACACTGTGGATGCTCCTCTAGTCACCAAATCATTGATTAGCCCACCAGCATTCCTTTGCAGACCACAAAGATTTTTAATTTATCAGTGTGGGCCTTTCCCTTCTACAGGTTGCACAGACCTCTTCTAGATTTTCCTCTTGCCTTTCCGAGTTAACTCCTTGGTCTGTCATTGAGCAAGAATTGACTTTGTAGGGAAGCATATTATCATTTGATGTATATTTAACATATGTTCTACCTTTATTTACCGATTATATAATATTTGTATGCAATTTGTATGCACCTAGCAAAGTTTGGGGCAACTTACAATATTTTTAAAATCATAAGATTAAAACATAAAAGCAGGGCTTTTTTTCTCATAGAACGCTCAGAATGGCATTCCAGCACCCTTTTTTGCACAAAAAGAAAAAAGCTTTTGCACAAGCTATGCTACTCCCTCTATTGGCTTTCAAAAGCCTATTGGCTTTTGTAAGCCAATAGGAATTGCTGCTGAGTGTGCCAAAAGACCTGGCCGGCAAATGTTGCACCGGCAAGTTGTCTGCAGCGAAGGCGATTTGGCAGGAACTTTGCATCCCTCCCTGCTGCCCAACTACACTATCTCAACTAGGTAAGTAAAAGAGGACAAGGAGTGAAAGGTGGGTTCTGCGGAGTCCATGTGCACTCCTTCCTTGTGCTCTCCTGGGTCAGCCAGGCTGGTGGCCTACCTGGTGCTGGACCTGTGCCACTGTCGCCTCGCCCTGCGTGCTTAAGTGGCCACCCTGCACCATCTGGCCCGCACCGCCTCCGCCACATGCACCACGCAGCCCTGCCATATAGAGCAGGCCCCGCTGCTCCCACAGCACCAGCCACACCAGCTCCAGCCCTGGGGGGCAGCCCGCCACCAACATCCCTCACACCTGTGACCACAGCAATGCTCCCCCCCGCCTCCTGTGGCCACCAAGATGAGAGTTCCGGCACCTTTTTTTTAGAAAAAAAGCACTGATTAAAGTAAAATATAGAGTTTTTAAAATAACTCTGTAATTTTGTACAGGATATTATAATTACTATACAAAGATTATTTCTTAAATCCTAGGATTAGGAGGAGTAGCAGAGCATGGGGTGTGTGTGTCAAAAGAGGAATCAGCCAAGCCTTTCTATGTAGGCCCAACTCCCTCTTGAATTCCATTATCTAATTCCAAGATGGGGCTAACTGTTAGTAGACTAGATTCTTGTGCATACTTAGTAATAAATCAGTTTAATTGGAACTTCATGTGTGGTCTTGAACTTTCAAGCCTGACATAGTATGACTTTAGGCCAGAAACATACATTTGAATATATATAAACAAAGGTATGCTAATGAAACTTATGTACTTGTGAAAGCTGATTCTATACGCATTCCACCAGTGATAAAGGTGACTATCAATGAACCTCTGACCAGAAAGTAGTGTCAGCAACCAATATTTTCTTTTGGGCAGTTTAAATGCTTTAAACTTCTAGTTAAAGCATTTTTAGCTTCAATTTCAGGAAAAGTTCTGCTGCCTGACCTCCAGCCATTACCTCTGTTGTGGCTTCTTAAATATCTTTCCACAGGTTATCAAAGTACAACAATATTAACTTTAATTACAAGTCTTTATTAAGAAAAGGGAAGTGAACAACATGTATAGTTTAATGGTATAATTCCACAGAAGAGTGATTTTTAACTATATATGGAAGATCTGACATCTGCTAAGCAGATTGCAAATGATAAAATCTGATGCTATCGAAGAATTTAAGATGAAGACAAGAGAACAACTGACTGCAGGATATGATTTTCAATGGTTTTCATATGCTCAGTTAAAAGAAAGGTTTTATATGGATAAAAAGATAATTGGAACTGAAAAACATAAAATGGTTGTTATGAACTATATACAAGCAATGCACATGTAATAGCAAAAATGTATATTTCATTAAGATTTGAAATAGAGGAAGAACGGGTTAAAGACTGCATGACAAAATAGATTATTCATTTTGGACAACTTACATGGATCACTGGTATTAAGTTTACAATATCATAGTAAAGAGAAAACTTCTATAAAATGATATTATATGATATGAGAAATTATCAAAAATGTGCAAATGTATTTGAAATCATGTGAAAATCATGAGGGAACATTTTATTATGCATGATGGACTTGTGGAAGAGCTAAGAAATTTTCAATACAAATTCATACAAAGTTTTAAAGGATTTTAAATATGAAAAAATAGAGCTTTTTATCAACATTTCTGGACAATTAAAAAACTCTCAAGAAGCATTGTTTTTGTTTATGGTAATTGTAGCAATATTATTTTATCGTCAAAAATGGAAGAACAATGAAATTCCTACAGTAGAGGAATGTATTGTGAAAATGTTAAAATTTGCTGAGACAGCAAAGATGAACTGTTTGATCAGAGAGAAAAAAACAACAAAATCTTTTTTAAAAAACTGTGATTGTCCATATCCTTATATGAATTTTTTGCTGAAAGAAAAAAAAGCAATATGATGATTTATGGATTTAAGGACAAAAACAGATATAAATTAAATGAAGGGCTGAAGGGATTTGCATAATCCCTCTTATAAGGAGGAATTACAAAATTGTAATTATCTATTGAAGACAAAAGAGGGACGCGGTGGCTCAGTGGGTTAGGACGCTGAGCTTGTTGATCAGAAGGTTGGCAGTTGGCGGGTCGAATCCCGAGTGCCACATAGCAGAGTGAGTGCCTGTTACTCCTCCCAGCTTCTGCCAACCTAGCAGTTTGAAAGCAGGTAAAAATGCAAGTAGAAAAATAGGGACCACTACGGTGGGAAGGTAACAGCATTCCATGTGCCTTTGGCGTCTAGTCTTTCCGGCCACATGACCACGGAGACGTCCTCGGACAAGCACTGGCTCTTCAGCTTTGAAACGGAAACGACTAGCACGCATGTGCGGGGAAAACTTTACCTTTACCTTTTTATTGAAGACAAGACTGGAAGTCATTACATTTCCTAACTTTAGTTGTTTTCTTTCTTCTTTTCTTGTTTTTTTCTTTCTTCTTTGTATTTGTTGTTTTTTGTGTGTAAAATTCTCAATAAATACGATTTTTTTTAAAAAAAGATAAAATCTAATGCTACCAACAGAAGATCTAACCTTTCTTTGAAAAAAAAAATAGATTGGGTTCATACATGGTAAGTCATAACATAGTCGCTTTGGTTTTGATCTAATATGGTAGAAAAAGTCCAGAAAAGTATGGTTAATTAAATAAATTATGCTGAGTATATGTGAATTAGGCCATTACTTACTTTCTTGTGGAGATTGTTCAGTTAACTTGTTGTGTGGTCCTCTGTTATCAATGCTTCAGTTATGCCAGAGTCTTTCATGCCACCAATAATTTTTTGTATGTAAATTGTGTAATTTCTTTAGCACTACATTAGCATAAATATGCCACTTTACCAAATAGTCATCATGCCACCTTTTTTAATAGATTGATTTACCTGAAGGCACACTTTACTTCATGACTGTTCAACATTTTTTTCTGCAAAAGCCACATTTGACCTTTTGGATGAGATCAATTTTGTACCAAAATAAAAACAACATTAAATTAAGAGGGTTATTATGATTATCTGTATTCATTTAGTATATTTATATAACCAGACATGTCATGAATTCATGACTCTGGATGGCATACAAACACAGAAACATTTCAAATTATATAACAATTTAAAAATATCAAACATAATAAAATAAAAAATGTAGAGCCCAAGATTGCAAGAGAATAGCAGTCATGTGACCTCACACAACCGACCTGCAGCTTGATGAGAGCACCATATTTTAGGCTCCTTCTGGAAAGCTAACTAAAGATGGGGCTAACCTCACCTCAAGGGAGCCACAGCATTTTTTAACATTTTTAAAAATATTTTTAATACTTTCCTTTTTCTGCATATGAAAAATTTAGCTATGAAAAGGCAGATGTCAGAACAGTATCTCTTCAAGCAGATGTCAGAACAGTATCTCTTCAGTATCTTTTCAAGCTTTCGTGTTTTTATCTGTTTTATTTTCTTTTTCTTTCTCTTCTTTCATATTCTATTTTTGAACAAAAGGAAAAAATAACTATTGTATGGCAAATATTGGTGTTGTCTTGTGAAAGGTGGACCCTAAAGACGTTTGTGTCATTATAAAAAAAAATTGAGCGGAGGCATTTTAAAAAACAACCAGTAAATCATTTCCAAAACCAAAACCTTATCTTAATCTTTTTTAGATATATTAATACTCTTGATTTAACTCCAATAGCCTGGGGAAAATGTTTCATAGAGTCAATCAAATTTCTCAGGAAGAATGTTACCTTATTAAAGTTTTGCATGCTGGTACAGGGTCTTTTGAAACAAATTTTTCTATTCTTCAAAATTATTAAATTATGGAGACCTTCACATTTATAAAACAGCTCACTTGTAAACTCCTTGAGAACCTGTGGACTTACGCCATTTTTGCATTCTCTGGTTGCATTAAGAGCATTCTATAGTATATAATGTCCTCCTCCCCAGTACCTCATGTTAAAGGTGGGGAATTCAAAACTCAAGGATATTTCTCTATTTAGATTTTGAAAACACAGAGGTACTGGAGCCCAGGGTCCAGTTAGTGTGGGATTCTTCAGAAGCCGTAGAAGCGTATGCCGCACCGGGGCTCGATGCCCCCTCAAACCCAAACTTAAGCTCTTGGTAGAGCTACAAGGAGTTCCATGTAAGATGGAATTAGACTTCGGCTCTGCAGTCTCAATCATTTCTCAAGACACTTTTAACTTCGTGTGTAACAGTAACAATTGGGCCAAACTAAGACCCTCATATGTAATTTTAACAGATTTTCAAAATGCTCACGTTAAAGTTAAGGGAGAAGCCACCTTGTTGGTAAAGTTTAAAGGGTTTTTGGGGCACCTGGATGTAATAGTAGTTGGGGGCCAGAGAACGAGTCTCATTGGACTCAATTGGTTTGATGCCTTAGGTATTCAGATTACAGGCATAATCCGGACACAAACTGCAGACCTCATGTCAGTGTGCAAGGAATATGCGGATGTTTTTGACTCAACCCTAGGTACATACACAGGACCCCCTATCTCATTTAAGTTAGATCCCAGCATAGTCCCAATCAGGGTTAAGCCTCACAGGGTCCCCTTTGCCTTAAAACATAAAATTGATTCCGAAATCGATAAGCTTGTAGAACAGGGTGTGTTACAGCCTGTTGATGGAGGGGGGAGTAGGAAATTCCTATAGTCACTCCACTTAAAGCCAACGGGAAAATTTGCATTTGTGCTGACTATAAATGCACATTAAATAAGGCCCTCAAGCAACACGCTTACCCGGTCCCAGTGGTCAAACATATTTTAGCCTCCTTGCAAGGAGGTACTATTTTTGCTAAACTTGATTTAGCACAGGCCTATCAGCAATTGCCAGTTGATAAGGCCACAGCCGCAGCTCAAACGATTGTGACTCACAGAGGGGCATTCAAGGTTAAACGCTTACAGTTTGGAGTCAGTGTTGCACCGGGTATTTTTCAGGGGATCATGGAGCGTACTCTCAAGGGTATTCAGGGTGTTTGCCCTTATTTTGATGATGTTCTTATTGCACAGGAATCCCCAGAAGTGTTGGCCAGAAGGCTCAGGGCTGTTTTGCAAAGGCTTCGCAAAGCGGGCCTCAAATTAAAAAAGAACAAGTGTAGTATTGGGGTTTCTTCAACAGAATTCCTGGGTTTCCGCATTGATGCTAACAGCATTCACCCCGCTGATTCTAAAGCTGGGCTTAGATAGGGGCCTCGAGTTGAGACGCGCTAAAAGGCCCCTGATACATTTTTAGCCGGTTATTTTAAAAGGTTAGGGAGGGGGAGGGGGAGGAGGGTGGGGAGGGAATCTTTAACCAGCACTCAGTCTGGGCCTGTTAGGGACGGGGTTGGGGGAGGTGGCTGCTGGTTCTGTGAATGTTGGGGTGGGGCTTCAAATCCCCATGACGATAGGGAATGGCAGCAGGTGGTTGCACGGAGGGCCATATCAACATCTGGGATCGCGCCCCCGCTGTCTCCGAGCGGTGGCGCGCTCTGACCCTCCGGTTAGCACCCTCTTACCCAGGGATGAGGGTGATCAGGTCCCTGAGCTCAGGCTGGTTTATTTTAACGCCAGATCCATCGTTAACAAGGCTCCCCTCATTCATGATTTGATCGAGGAGGAATGTGCGGATCTGGTGTGCATTACAGAGACTTGGTTGGGCTCGGAGGGAGGGGTGCCTCTGACCGAGTTATGCCCTCCAGGTTTCCGGGTGCTACACCAGCCACGGGCTCAGGGCAGGGGTGGTGGGGTGGCGGTGGTTGTCTGGGAGACTCTATGCCCGTGGGAGGCCACCATTGTCCAGATGGCCGGGAGTGAATCCCTCCTCTTGAGATGTGGTCCTTGGGCTCAGACTTTTCCTTCTTAACTGAGATGGAACCAGAGGGAGAACTGGGGAGCTTGGGAGTGCAACATGCACCCCCTGACAAAGCGAGCCAACCGAACTTCAGCAACCGCTATGCCTACTCTGCTGAACAGACTGACTCTGGGGTGGGCCAACCTGGTGAGGCCAGCCAGAGTGCATCAAATCCCCTTGACTCAGGAGCACAAAGGGACACAAATCTACCCAGCCCACTGGGTAAGCTGGTAGAGCACAAAGTGATGGGAACTCCGAGACATTCCTCTAGGGCACACAAGCCTCCTTTGTACCTTGCAGATTATGTTGTAAAATAAAGAGCTATATATTGTTGTAAAACCTGTTGCCACTAGACTACAGAAACTAGTGCTATGTGTAACTGCCTATTACTGCAAATGGAAGCCTGCTCATTGAGACGTTGTTTAATCTCATTGTAATCTGCATTGTTTTTATTATTTTTATTATTATCACTTTACTTTGTGTGTGTTTAAATAACGAGTCTTGACAGCTGTTGAGACTAATTGTTGTTGTCATAGTCTGATCTAAGAGGGGAGGGGTGTTATGTACTGGGCTCTTGTGATACACCACGTGGGTTGCTGGAGCAGCTAACGGCTCTCTAGCAACCCAGACTACCAGTCTCCTGTGCTGCAATTGGCTATCCCCAGGCGACAATGGTTGATTCAAACATATTGGCTGCCGCCTAGGGCACAGGTCTGCAACCCGCGGCTCCAGAGCCGCATGCGGCTCTTTCAACCAATCAATTCAAATATGCAGGGTAGGTGCATATCTCACCTTGGCTCCACTCTTCAGTCAAACCCTGTTCTGCGCATGTACACGCATGTGCACACATTTTTTGTGGCTCCCAGTTTTTCCTTTT
Source organism: Vipera ursinii (assembly GCF_947247035.1). Lineage (NCBI taxonomy): Eukaryota > Metazoa > Chordata > Lepidosauria > Squamata > Viperidae > Vipera > Vipera ursinii. Next base: position 21,040,368 of record NC_139514.1, read on the forward strand.
GTGAGGGAACCGGTTCCGAGTGGCTCTTTCACTGTTTCAGGTTGCTGACCCCTGGCCTAGGGGCTAGACTATATATTGCGGCTGGTGGCAGCTTTTGCCTCAGTACAGTTCCAGCACGAAATAAAGTATGAGTTATCCTGTACTCAGCTTCACGTCTTCATTCCTGCACCAAAGAACCCGCTATTTAACACTTTCCTTCCTTCCTTCCTTCCTTCCTTCCTTCCTTCCTTCCTTCCTTCCTTCCTTCCTTCCATCTTGCTGAACTGCATGGAGCTTAACAGAACACTATAAAATTTAGTATCCAAATTAAAAATCAAGGAAAGGGTAAAAACTATGAAAAGTATTGAAAAAATGCTAGGTCTGCAGGTATATATGGTATAACTGGAGACATATTAAACTCTGGGTTTGGTTGGCTTATGGAGTGGGCATGCAGATTGTTCAACGTGCATATGAAGATTGCATCTGTGCCTGAAAAATGCCATTTATGCAATCTTCATGAAGATTCAATCTGCACATGCATGTTGAACAATCTGTACAGACATTCCATAAGCCATCCACACCCATAGTTCTGCTAAACTGAATGAAAGCTAACAGGAGGAAATATTAAAAAATACTGGGGGAGTAGTTTGTTAACTGTTTTGGAGAAGGTTTTTTGATAAAAATTTTAACTGACGGGCTATTACTAAAGAAGTGACAATGAAAAAAAAATGCGTAATGTAGTGCAGCTTTCTGTCAGGCACAAGTATTGCAGATGGTATATTTGCTGTTGAGCAAATTATTGACAAATATGTTATAATCCTTAATTTAAACTTCCATTAAAGCTTATTTGTATGAAGAATGTGTGAACTTTTGTATCTCTGATTTCTCATATACAATCTACACAATCTTGGAAGAGCTAAGAAATCTGTAACAAATAAAATTACTGATGCCTTAATCACTATAAGATAATACTTAGTCTGAAAAAAGGGAAAAGATGGTAAGAAAAAGCACCAGTTCATTTCAGCTTTAAGATTAGCTTTATCTAGTTCCTTCCTTGGTTGAATAACTTTGATTCAAATGGTTTTTTTTATAATAAATATATACATTTAGAAATGCAGGATGATTTTCCTCTTTTTTCATTACACCTGCCATGCCTTCTATATATAAGCCTGATATAAGGGAACATCTTGTTTATTAGTGATATAATAAATATAATAAAGCATTTTTGGACTCTCTTCAGTTGAGGCATGCATGAATGCTGAAACAAAAACAAAGCACATCAAGTACATTACACAAGTAAATGAAACTGGAACATGGAATCTATTGTTGAACCATTGGTCAAGTTGTTTGAATCCTCCGAAAACTGAAGCTCAGCCATAACCTAAATATTCCGTATTCCTGCAATCAGGCTACTGAGATAATCTGGTGCATTTGGTTGATTAATAAATTATGTGCCATTAAGAAAACACATTTGCACATTTTGACATACAAAAGATAAAATTCAAATCTTATCTTTTATTCTGGTTTAAAAGACAGTTTCTGACTGTGGGTATCTGCGTGAAGGTCTGGAGGGAGCATTCTACAAAAAGTAGCTAGAAAGATGAAGTGAATGTTCTCCCTTGCACGTGGCCTCTTCTAATTATACATACAGCCCTTGTTTAGAAATGCTTTTCTTCTTCCCAGCAGAGCTTTTCAAAATTAAAAACTTCCTTACGGCATAAAAATGGACTTGTTGCACAAAGCACAAATGCTGTGCATAATGTAAAATCTTAGTATGAAATCTGAATGTTTTACATTTCTATCTGGATTAGATTAAAGACCCAGTCTGTTTCCCACAGCAGCCAATCAGATGCTCTCAGAAAGACCACAAACAGAGCTTTAAATCCCATTGCTGTTCACTAGAAGCTGTTTATTAGTAGGGCTGTACAAAACCACTTTGAGAAGTATCCCAACATGTTATCTGTGCATGGGCACGCATCCTGATGAAACCTGTGAGTCTTTTTAAATAATGCAGCAACATATGAAGCACTGGCATTCAAATGGTATATTTCTCGATCCCAGTACTTAGTGCATACTGCCGCATAATCTAAAGATTATTATGAATTTTAAGTTTCAGTGATATTTTCTCAAAGGCATTAAATACTAACCATTTTCATATCTTGTGGCAGCAAATTCTGTTAATTAACATATCATGAGAAATATTTCATTTTTGTCTGTCACGATCTACTGCCTAATCAAGTGATCCTATTGCAATAGTAAAATGCTTTGTTTTCTTTACACTGAAGGCACTCAATCTGCCACTCTCCAAACGTGTTATATCTCATTGTTAGCCAGCATAGTCAGTGCTAAGAGACTATACAGTAAGAGCAATAATGTACCAGGTCAAGAGCCAGTAATGGTCAAGGCAGCAGACTAAAAACCAGGACACCATAAGTTCTAATCTTGCCTTAAGCACAAGGCAACTGGGTGACTTCAGGCCTCTGTCTCTCAGCTCTAGGAAGAAGGCCACGGCAAACCGCTTCCAAAATCTTGCCAAGGAAACTACAGGGACTTGCCCATGAGTCAAACCTGACAGAAAGGCACCAAAAATAAAGAGAATACCACTTTGTTACTTATATGCTACATAATATAACCAGAGTCATACTCCACTTTGTATCAATGCTGGAACTGTGGAGGTGAACAATAGTATTAAGTATCTTGGGAGTGCAGATAACTAACAATCTTACTTGGTCTCTTCATACATTATCTTTAGTGAAGGGTGCAAACCAGCATTTGCATTTCTTGCCTCAGATGAGGAGAGCACATCTTTTTCCTTATGTCCTGGCTACTTTTTACAGAGGCACAATTGAGAGCATTTTAACAAATTGCACCACTGTTTGGTTTGGTGGTAGCAGTGCCTCAGATAGACAGTCCATACAAAGAATGGTAAGGACAGCTGAGAAGATTCTAGGAAGCTCACTTCCTGTTATTCAGGATACTGCTTATAAGCTCTATGTGCTCAGAGCTCGAAGCATTGTTAGATACTCCAACACACCCACTTCACGGTCTGTTTCTGTTGCTCTCATCTGGGAGGAGGTTTCGAAGCATTTAGAGCAGAATTACTAGATTCTCCATCAGCTTTGTTCCTTATGCCATCCATCTTAAAAATTCGCAGGATTCTCTCTTTTTGCCTTGTATATTTATACATTCAAAATAGACCGTGATGTTTCTCTGTGTCATATGTCTGTGTATGTGGGTATATGCATAATGGTATGCAATGAAATTTCATTATAATATAAGCTGATTAGTGTACATTTAAAGTGACAATAAAGTTTTTATGTTTATGATGTCCACAGTGTGCTTTCATTTTCTTTCCTATCACTATGATGCATTTAATTAGACAAGATGACCAAAACAATACACAGTGTTTAAATATCTTATATATGTACAGTTCCATCAGAAATATTATTCTGTATTCCAGTTCTAATGATAATCTATTTTACATATTACATGTGGCCTTTTCACTCTCTTTCTTTAGACTTTATGGTGAGACTGAATCAACATTTCCAAATAATCTAAATCAAGGGTCTTCAAACTTGGCCCTTTTATGAATTGTGGACTTCAACTCCCAGAGTTCCTCAGCCAGGCACACTGGCTTAGGAATTCTGGGAGTTGAAGTCCACAACTCATAAAAGGGCCAAGTTTGAAGACCCCTGATCTAAATTATTTGATCCAAAATCTAAACTATTTGAAGGACCTCCTGTCCCCATTTACATCTACCTAGCCCACCAGAGCAGAAAAGAAAGATATGTTGCAAATCCCATCTATTAGGAAAATATATTTGGTTGGACCAAAGAAAAGGCCCTTCCTATGGTGGCTTTCTGCCTTCAGAATACCATCCCCTGGGAGATAAGATTGGCCTCCACATTGACATTTTTTACAGAAGGCCCTAAAGACATGGCTGTCTCAGTGAGATGGGAAGTCCAGGGGAATATAGAGCTGACAAAGTGTCTGGTATGATTGTGTAGCTGCCACAACCAGAGTGGTGGATTATGGATTCTTACAATGTGAAATTTTAATGTTGTAAGCTGCCTAGAGTCACCATGTGTGAGTTGAGTGGCCACATAAATTTGTTAAATAAATAAAAAAAATAAACAAAAATAAATCCAGCAGACTGGCGAATCATAAATAATGCTCAACATATCATGCAAAACTAGAGTGCCTTCTTAAGAAGGATAGATCCTCACATTTCAATGTACAGAGAGATTTATGGCTCATGTAATTTCCTTCTCCAAGAAGGAAGAATGAACTTTTTTATTCCTGAAAAGGCAGGGCTTAGAACAGCTACAGACAAAGATATCACATGTTTCCCATCCCTGTGCTTATTACTCTATGGCCAAAATTAGTACTTTCTTATCCAGATGCTGCTCCTCGTGCAAAGGCCATTTGGGCATCACCAGAGGAAGAACCAAAGCAAACATTCCATTCCAAACCACACTTGGCAGAAGTGCACAGGCAAACACGACAGAACACTTCCCCATTGCAATAAAGCTTGAAGGAGAGAAAAAAAAACCAGTAGCCAGATCAGGTTTCCTTGCCACAAATCAGCAAGAAGAGCAGTTAGATCAACGTATGGTCTCTTTTTATAGAAAAAAAAACACACAATCATTTTGCACCAATTGCATTGATAAGCAAAAGAATGAAAGGCTTCCCATGAGCTCTCTAACAAAGCTTAGTAATTCAATGTGCATTCCCTGGGGGACAGGACATCTCTGAATTGATATGCGTAGAATTTGGTTATGAGACTTATTCTGAACAAATCCCACCTACCAAATTTAAAGAAGCATAAACATCTGAAGCGTTAGTTATATTTACGGTTAGTTTTAGTTATAAAAGTCATATGAATACTGGAGTTAAGGGTGGGAATTTACATACGTCTTTGGGGGGTTTTTTTGGTTTTTTTGTTTTTATTCTTTTGCTGGTTGCAGTAGTATTTTTTTTAGCAGCTGTTGCAAATGCTCTGACAAGTTTATCCTTTTGGTCTGTGTGGGAAATCTGTACGGAAGTCACACACACCATGCCACCTAATGCCCTTCCTGGAACTTGAACAGACAACTCCATCCTACGAGGGCATTTAAAATGGGCCGACCCTTTTTTTTTTTCTAGATTCATACGAAAATTCCAAACAGCAGAACGTTCTTTCTTGCCCTGTTTACAACAGCTAACTCGATTAAAAAAAAAAAAAACCACACCGACTCTTGCTGCAGTTCAGCTGTGTTTCCCCACAGGCTGTATTATAGTTCTCTAACCAGTCCCACAGCATCGAATGATGTCATGGGATCAGTTCAGCGAGATGAAAGGCATTAAGCGGAACCCGCTGGCACTGGGGAAAACTTCCAACACACAATCCGTGAGGAGCACGGTTTGAGAACAAAAAAAAAAAGGAAAAAAAAGAAAAAAAAAGACCCAGCTACTCAATTCCAAAGAAGACGGATTTTTTTCCCTTTCCAAAGAAAAAAAGGAAGGAGGGTAGGTTGACCTACACTGATAAGTTTTTTTATTAAATGTATGTAAGGAAAAAGGAAGCTACAGTATTATTAACTCTCTCTCTCTCTCTCTCTCTCTCTCTCTCTCTCTCTCTCTCTCTCTCTCTCTCTCTCTCTCTCTCTCTCTCTCTCTCTCTCTCTCTCTCTCTCTCTCTCGTCTCCAAAGCTCAGCCTTTGATGTACGGCAACAGATCACTGATCAGATTACAAGCATTTGGTCTCACTGCTTGTCTGCCTTTGATGTGTGCGTTTAATTTCATTTTCCTGGATTTAAAGTTTGCCTGGGCTTGTACGTTTAAAAAAAAAATTGCAAAGATGAAGAAGGTGTTTAATGTAGAAGCTCTGGCAGAGTAAAGTTCAGTTGGAGGAAGCGTGGCTGTTGGATGGGCATCAGGATAGTCAGGTACAGTACTGTATTAATATTATTATGTTTAAAATCGGTCGTCCATGGAATGCTATCTGGTTTGGGGTTGGTTGGTTTTGCTGGTGATCTGAAAGGAAAACTTTAGGCTGCTTAAATCTACTGCATTCCTAGGAAACATTTTAGGAACATTTTGGTTTACCGAATCTAGGGTATACTATTAGAGGAAAAATTGTTCTCAGAAAAGAATAATCACTGCAGCACTTTTTACAATTGGAAGTCTTTGTTTTGTTTTTTATAAAAATGTAATTCGAAATGTGTGACTTTAAGAGTTGATCAGATTTACTTAATAAGTATAAAAACTGCCCCCCTTTAAATGCTACATTGTGCAACCTCTTCAAAATAAATGATATGCGTTGGATGTAAAGACTTGAGACTCAGGTGTGTAACTTGCAACCCACTTCTAGTTATATACAAATTGGGAATCAGTCTTTACAATTGAATTGCTTGCCTGAATGAAGGCAATGAACTAGCGTGTAAACCACACCATCAGTACTCCATCCCTACAATGCCAAGCATGTATATCATGAAATAGATTCATTGATTTGAATCTATTGATTTGATTCATTGATTCACTGGTTAATATGTTTAGGATGGTAAACTCTGCCTCTGGCTCCTGTCCAAATATGTGTGTTCTTGAATCAGATTTGCTAAGGGGCAGAATTGCCACTTATATTTAGAGGTGTATTTAGAGGTGCAGCAGATGCTAAACTCAAGGAGTAAAAGCTTTCATGCATGTGAAATCTGAGTGCACAATGATATTCCTCTGCACACAAGAAACTATGAAAGTAGGGTGAAGTACACATACACTAATGGCTATTTTATTATTATATATATATATATATATATATATATATATATATATATATATATATATATATATATATATATATATATATATATATATATATAATCTGCTCAGTTCTGTGCACATGTTGAGTCCCAATGTATACTTTTCAAAAATTTACTAAATGGTGCAAAATATAGTATAGACTTTTTGTTCATATCCTGACATCGTTTTTAAAAAGGAGATTAAAAATCTTTTAAATAAATCCCAGTTTTTTAACAATCTGGCCGAACACTGAAATTGTAATCTGTTAAAAACCAAATCAAAACAAGATTTGTTTAAGCAGCTAATGCTCAGAACATGTTAACTGGGGATTAACTGCTCTTAACAGGTTTTAGTGATGAACATCTGTTAAAGGGTTTTAGTTGTTATGTTTCAAAATCCAGCCTCTCATTGTGAGATCATCACCATATTTTGTGACATCCATAGCCATCAACTATGAGACCTTTGACTCATAGTAGTAAGCAAATACTCTGAAGAACATTTGTTGTTTTCTTAATAAAAAAAGAAATGCAAAACCCAAAAGGCTTCTATTGGGTCTATATGCACATGAAAACACTAGCAGATCAATAGTGTAATAAATTCATCGGATATAGTAAACTATTCAACCTTGAATATATTGATGTGAGAGTCCCAAGATACAATTAGTCATTAAAATAAATATTTTTCTTTTTATTTAACACTTAAATCCATATCATATGCCTTACTCTTAAATCTAAAGCATATCTTTATGCTTGTAACCATATCCACCTCATCCAAGCAAATGATCAGCACAAGGAGTGGCTCTAATTTATGTTCTCTTTCAACAAAATCTGGAGCCACTCTTATGCTGATAATTTAAGATCATTTAAAAAAGTACAATCAGTTACATATGTTGTAGTAGCTTCTTTGGTATGTTTAGTCCCTCAGAATTAAAATTCCACTAAAACCATCTTCTCTTTAATTGCCATAATTTAAAGTTATAGGCCTAATTAGATTTTCTCGGAATTATCAACTTTCATCTAAACTAGCTTTGCTGCACTAATTCAAGTTCAGTCCACTTATCTATTTTATTAAATCAGCTTTTCCTGCTTTTGGCTACAAGTAGCAATATGTGTTTGCATTATGCTGGTGTGTGTGTGTGTGTGTGTGTGTGTTTAAGTGTTTAACATTAAAAATCAATCCTGCTTGATGATTCTGAGATTTATAATATCAAAGTGAGAGCTGAATATGCCAAGAGAAACATAAAATTATGTGGAATGCAAAAGGAAAGGGATAATTTAAAAGTGTGTATAATAAAACAAGAAGAGAAAGGGTCAAGGATGAATGGGTGAAGTATGAAAGTGGTTGAAATACAAGAGTTATTGATCATGACAAAAGTTCATTGAAATGATTCGGTTTTATAAAGTGAATGAATGAGACCTGAGTCATAAAACAAATATATAAAAAAGAATGGACTGAAAGGAAGGGAAAGTCATGGGTGGATGGAACCAAGAGACAGAATAAAAACAAATACATTGATGGTGTTATAGAGGTAAATAATTTGGTTACTGAACATTTGCAAATCTATAGCATTTATACCTCTGTTAAGAGAGCTACTATTGCATCATTAACTGCAACTGAAATTACATAAACTCTTCTACAGATATGGTATATCTGGGCTAACTAAAGGTGCTATATGTAAATGTTTACTTTTTTGTTGAAAAAAATGAATCACTAGCCATATCAGTGGAGAAGGCTTCATTTTCTTACAAATTAAGGTGGCATTTCTGAGGATATTAGAAATCAGGCATGGACTTGCTATGCTATGCCTAAGCCCAACTGTAATTAATATTCTTTCCAATTAATTCACACTTCAAAGAAACTACTATAAAGCAATGTAAATCATTTGCCTTGGGCAAATAACAAAGAAAGCTACTGTTAAGTCCAAGCATATACATGCAATATTTTAATCCTTGTATTATTTTTTAATTCAATAATATTAATTGTTCTCTAAATAAATATATTGTAATCAGCATGTGGACTAGGTTTGGGAAAACCTCAAGTCACAAAGCTAACTAAAACTATAGGGCAGTGGTTCCCAACCTTTTCTAGACCCCGCACCCCTAGAACGCTTCTGATATATTCTCGCACCCCTTACAAAAGGTCAAAATAATGGCAATAAATTATGCATATACACTAATTTTGATATCCCCCTGGAATATCATCTCGTACCCCCAGGGGGTGCGAGCACTCCTAGTTGGGAACCCCAGCTGTACGGCCTTATTTATTTCCACACCCAACCAACGTATAGGGATAAAACTTCCCTAAATGAAAAGTAAGATATAAATGTAATACATTAAATGAATAATATATTTTTTTCTCACATTGTCCCATCACCAACCAAGTTTTCTGTTTCTGTTGTTTGCTTTATGGGATTATCTTATTTGTATTGCTAATATAAGAAATGTAACTTGTGAGACACTTACAAGGCAGTCCTATACTGTACATATCTATTCAAAAATAAATCTTACTGCATTCAAGGGCACTTGAAGATTGATCTAGGGTTGCAGCCAATATTTTCTATTAGTTATTACACGAAAAAGCTATCTTTAATGTCTGTTTCAATACCGCAAAACCTGATGACCATAAAAATAACAGATTTGTAGCTGGCCCATCTTCATTAATTAACTAATACCTTTGTTGATTCATCTAATTAATATTACTTCAGAATCCCACAGTAAATTGTAACATGAAACAGCAGGGTAAATTTTTCTTACTGGAAACACAGTGCTGATAATTTAGTTCATTAAATCCATGTTTATTGTCTAATGATTTTAATAATGTGCCAAACTGTTGCCTGCAACAAAATTCTTCCATAATGATACTTAAAATCTTTGTTGCTGTTCCTAAAACTGACATGGAAGCTTGGAAATCTTACAGGAAGAGATGTCAGGATTGGTCATACTTGGCATGAAGGAATTGTGATATGTTTAAAATGGCTTAAAACAAAGCATTTGTGTTGTAAAGGATACAGGTAGTCCTCAACTTATGACAATTGAGTCCAGAATTTATGTTGTTAAGTGAGAAATTTGTTAAGGGTGTTTTGTCCCATTTTATGACTTTTCTTGCCACATTTGTTAACTGAATCACTGCACTTGTTGAACTAGTAACACAGTTATTAATTGACTCTGGCTTCCCCATTGACTTTGGTTGTCAGAAGGTAACAAAAGATGGTCACATGACCCCAGGACACTGCAACTGCAAGATGGGAACTGTGATATTCTTCTACAGTGTGAGATGACAGGTGGTCCTCGACTTACGACCACAATTGAGCTCAAACATTCTGTTGCTAAGTAAAACATTTGTTGAGTGAGTTTTGCCCCCTGTCTTGCCACAGTAGTTAAGTGAATCATTGTTAAGTTAGTAACATTGTTATTAAATGAACTTGACTTCCCCATTAACTTTGCCTTAGTAATTCAGTAATACTTGCATTGAACTGTTTTAGTCTTCTACTTTATAAACATCCATTCACTCACTCAGTCAATCAATCATTCTGGCACAAAGCTTTCAGCAAGAGATGCATGGAAATATATTGCTCAGAGTAAAGCAGTCATCAATTTCTTTCTACAAAGAGATCATCCACTATGATGCCATGGGAGAATACTAGCATAGAAAGTTAATATTACTTTTATGCTATAAGCGTTTGTTGCCAATAGCTCGGCAGATCTGCTCCATTTATCAAGCTAGTGTAGATATTTCTGCTTTATCATAAGAGGCACTTCAGTTAACTTCCCAAATAGATAGATTTTACTTTTCAACAAGTGATTCAAATTAATGAATAAGTGAAAGGCTAAAAGAGAATATATATAAAAATAGTCATTATATGGTATTCTTCCAAAACATAATGGGACATCATCAGTTATGTAATGCTAGTAAGCCTATTGCATTATTAAGAACATCTGGTTTGATTCTCAGAAATCAAAACCCCTTGGTTTCTAAACTTCAGGATAAAAGCTGCTACTCATGTCATAAAAACATTGTGAGGACTGGCTGTAAGTCACTTTTTTCAGTGTGTTGTAATTTCATATGGTCATTAAATGAATGGTTGTAAGTCAAGAACTACCTGTAAAAGCAAATTCTTTAGCAGTTCTCCTGATAGCTATCTTCTGTATTTGCTGTCTCATAGTAGTAACTCTTGAACAATTCTTAAAAAGGGGGTTTATTTACATTGGCGTTTCTGTCTTAAATCGTCACAAATCTTTGCTTAATGCTGTCTATAAAATTATAATTGAAATCTAATGTCTTTATTTTTGAAGAACGTATGACCTCTTATTCTTGAGTAACACCACTGTTTTGTTCAAGATGCTCAGGATGAAACACAAATAGTTAGAATTAAGGAGGAAAGTGACTCCGAGACAATTGTTCAGTCCAAGTATTGTTTTCAAGAATTGCACTGAGTTCAAAGTCTTTTTACATAAATGTCTCCCCTTCCACACACAAGCATTCAGGTCAGCAGCCTATTTTAGGAAGAAAAAGTATCTTTCATCTTGGCTATTATACAATTAGGATATCCCAGTTCACATCTTTGATAGTCATAAAAAAACATCCATACAGGAGAATGTAACAGTAATATCTGCCCAGCTTGCCTGGGCTCAAAGACTAGGAATGGTCAGAAATGGGGAATACTTGGATGAGAGAACATCCAGATAATGCCAGAAATATAGGTTTAACTGGAATAATTGAAAACATCCTACAACAATGTACTGCAATGCTAAACTGTTTTGGTATTTGTGTGTGAGAGATAGAGAAGGAGAGAGAGATTATTATTATTAAAACAATATTAAAAGAAACTTTGCTCAAATTCTAAAGAATACCACTGAGAGAATATCTGTATGTGAAATTATCAAGAGATTTTTTTTTATATTCAATAAACATGCTTAAAAAGAAAGCATTTAATCTGAAGAAAAAGTATCAAATAAGTAGAGTACAAATAATGAGATGATGAAAGTCGAAACAGACCATAGCAACTTCTTCCTTCTGCTTGGATTTGGGAATATCCTGGGCCTGTCCCTCAGTAACTTGTCCTCCCACAAATTCTGTTCATTGGGAAATGGAGGGATTGGCAACTGCTGCTAATGTCTCTTTTTTCTCTCTTTCTCAGAATGGCATGGGAAACTGTAAATAGAGAGAAACAGGAAGCAATTCTCTAAGCCCATTTGCTTACCATTGAGTTGTGAAACAGAGAAGGTGGATCCCCAATCAACAATCCACTAAATTGTACACTTGCACTCTGCTGCGTAGCTGTGAAGATTCAGCCTAGTGCAGGGGTAGGCAACCTCGGCTCTTTTATGACTCATGGACTTTAGCTGACTCAGGAATTCTGGGAGTTGAAGTCCATGAGTCATAAAAGAACCGAGGTTGCCTACCCCTGGCCCTAGTGAATTACATTCATCCTAGTGTGTCACTCAGACAGAGGCTTGACAAAAGGTTTTACTGATTGTGCTTTGTAGAAAACAACAGCAAGAATAGAGCAAATTCTTAGAAGGTGCATAATTACCAATAGGCAACACAATGAAGGGGACTAGATTATTGGGCCCAGTACATTGCTTCCTAGAGGGAGAGCAGTATGGAACAAGTAAATGTCTTGTTATGATCAACCAGTCAATTACCCAACCTGTGATTTAGGAGGAAATATATTGTAATTTACTGCTGTAAATGCAAAGTAAATATTTATAAGGACCCAGATTGTTGGGGGCAATTAAGCTGACTTTGTAATAATGCCGCTTGGGGTGTGTGTGAAAGCCCTAATAAGCAGGCATATACATAGAATGAAGGCTACTGCTAAGCTTGTAAGCCGCCCTGAGTCTTCAAAGAAGGGCAGGATATAAATGGAATTAAAATAAAAAATAAAAAAATAATGCCCATAAAATTCAATCGACAAGGTAGCTATCGCATATGTAATCTCACCACTTTTTGTGCACTTGATCTTCATTTCATACTCCACAGCTGAGGAGATAATTTGCAAAACCTCTTCAACTTTGTCATCATCTTCCATGTTTTAGCTATTTAAATGTTAATTTAATTTCAGGCTTCTTAGATGTTGTCTTATCACCTGCAGGGCCTCACTTAAGCGTGATAATCCTCAATAGCTTTCAGTTATGGATTACTCTTTTAAAAAAGTAATGCTTAATGTTGTACTAACTTCATTGTCTCACACCCAGTTACTATTGCTTTTGCTGGAGGAAAGTACTTGTATGTATTAGTAAGCCATGAAATTGGCACAAAATATAATATATGTTAACAAAAAAAATTATTGTAGTAAAAAAGTGGCTATTGAAGACATGAACATAACCTTTTTAATTTTTAGGCTTGGTACGAATCTTTAATTCTACAAATATAATTTGTATTAAATGCATTAAAACTTTTTGACAATTCAAATAAAGAATCCATAATTATAGAGTGGACTATTAACGAGAAAAAGAAATCTATGCCATTACATTTAGGGTGGGAAGAATGAAAAAAAAAAAACCTAAGCATTTTCATAGCCAGGAAAGATATTGGCTAAGAAATGCAAAACCTGACCATGTAAATAAAATGAAGATCCAAAGCAGGAGAACAAATGAGATAGACAGTGATATCATTTAGAAGGGAAATATTTGTTAGATTGAAAACAGATTATAAACAGGGAACTTCTGAAGGGACCAAGGAGATAAATAAAAATAACAAAACAGATTGGGAATAAAAATTAAAATAATAAGAGCAAATTAGTTGAGATCAGTATGGTGAGAATTGAAAATGAAGATGAGATTCCAGCAGCTTAGTCCTATGAAGAGCCAGTATGATGTAGTGATGAAGCTGCTGGCCTAGAAACCAGCAGACTTGAGTTCTAATCCTGCTTTAAGGTATGAAAGCCAGCTGGGTGACTTTGGGCCAGTTACTCTCTCTCAGCCCAATTCACCTCACAGGGTTGTTGTTGGGGAAAAAGGGGGAAAAATGAGTATTACGTATGTTTGCTGCCTTGAGTTATTTATAAATATAAGAAAGGCAGAATAAAAATCTAATAAATAAAATAAACTCAGCTGTAGTTCAGCTCATTTATTTCAATAAATTGAGATTGCAAATACAGGTAGTCCTCGACTTATGACCACAATTGAGCCCAACATTTATATTGCTAAGCAAGACATTTGTTGTGAGTTTTGCCCCATTTTACAACCATTCTTGCCACATTTGTTAAGTGAATTACTGCAGTTGTTAAGTTAGTAACATAGTTGTTAAGTGAATCCCCATTGATTTTGCATAACAGAAAGTCTCAAATGTAATCACATGATCCCAGGACACTGCAACCGTCATAAATATAAGTCAGTTGCCAAGTGTCTGAATTTTGATTACGTGACCATGGGGGAATGCTGCAATGGTCGTAAGTGTGGAAAACGGTCGTAAGTCACTTTTTCCAGTGCTGTGGTAACTCTGAACGGTCACTAAATGAATTGTTGTAAGTCGAGGACTACCTGTAAGCATTTAATTTGAATTCAGCAGGACTTACTTCTAAGCAGCAGCAGCTTTACTAAAAGTGCTATATAAATACAACAAATGTTTTACTCTATTAAGCAACCTGAGAAGACTTCCTGTACACAATCATTTGACGCAGTAATATTAAAATGGTAGGCTCAGATTATGTTACGAGAGATAGTTTCTGTAGAATTTAGGTGGTATTTCTTGCATATATTGCCTCCTTATAATTTTTTCTACTGCCTGCGCTAAAGGGAGAGTATAAGGAATTCTTTGCTCATTTGCATCTTATAGAAAAGCTAATTCGTCACAAATATTCAGCAAATCTTTCCAAATGTATTAATGTTGTTAAATTAACACTAATGTTATGACTAAGTCCTTAATTACAGCAGATGCAACAAGAAATGTTCTCTTTCAAAAGCATTGGCATACTAATGTTTTCATTGTTATGTACATCTTATTCCTACTCAGAAGTAGATCTGTTTTTCTCTGCATGCAGTCACTTGTACAACAGAGAGGAAATGGTAGTTAGCTAATGCAACCTAGTACTGTATGCTTTAGCCTTGGTTGCCATGTGGTTTACCAAGAAGCTGTGGGAGATAAAAGCCCCAGAAGAGAGTACCTATATTTCTCCATCCTAATTGCATATGCTGACAGCTCTCCAGATACCTTGTCCAGAGGCCCTGTTTATCAAACAGATCATCGGCAGGGCTGCTACAAAAATATTCTGGCTATTTAGCAGACACAGTTAGTCAAATCTGCTCTGAATTGGACTCTGACTGGCAGGCCTAACCAAGGTATAGGCACAATCTGATGGTGTGATCTGGGATGAATTCAAGTCACTGATCTCATGGAAATGGTGAGAGACACCTGTGCGATTAGCTCAGCCACCGATTTGTTGGGTCCGGACCTTTTATGGCTCATTAAGCAACTTAGTAGCTCATCTGTAATTGGGTCCATGCAGCGAACTTGGCTTTTTGGGGCAGGGGTAATCTGGGTGATGGTGGTAGTGAATGCAATGGCCTTGAAGGAATCTGTGGTGCATCCCTCCTCAAGAGACTGGCTCAACTATTCTAGATTTTAAGGAAAGTGATTGAAAAGGTGGTCAGGCTGCAGTTACAGAGGACCCTGAAGAAAGCAGATTGTCTAGATCAGGAGTGTCAAACTCCCGGCCCGTGGGCTGGACACATCATCCGGAAGCCATACCTCCCCATTGCCAGCAATGGCAAAACTATCCCGATATGTTGCGCGACGTCACATGATGTCACGGGTTTGACATGTCTGGTCTAGATGCATTCCAGTTGAGATTCAGGCTTGGATTTAGTATGGGACAGCCATGGTCGTGCTTGTTGATGACAGATCCAGGATGGGGATGGTACATCGATTTTTGTGCTCTTTGATCTCTCAAGAGTTTTCAGTACCATCAACCACAGTATCCTTCTGAACAAACTCCCGTGGTTCTCTTCCTTTGTAGTTACTTCCATTTGGTGTTAGTGGAGGGAGGAGATAATTCCCTCCTCTGTAGGGTGCTACAGGGCACCCCATTCTCTCCCCTTCTGTTTAATCTCTACATAAAAATACTGGATGAAGTCATCTATCAGTTTTGGGTCCAGTATTATCAGTTTGTTGATGCTGTCCAATTACATCTTTCCACTCCATGCCACCCAGTAACAACCTGTTGCAGTGCCTGGATGGTAAGAAACCAATTCTGGCTCAATCCTACTAAAACTGAGTGGCTGTTGAAACTGCTCAGATCCAGGGATTTTCCATCTTTATTCCTGGATGGGATTGCACTTCCTCATCAGGTGTGGTGGCAACTCGTGGGTTCTCTTGGACTCACAGCTCCTGCTTGAATGATGAGTGGCAGCTGTGGATAAGAGGATTTTTTGCCTAACTCCTTCTGATTATATTCTTTCTTGAATTGGTTGGCCCTCCATTCATTCATGCCGTTGTCCTCTCATGGGTAATAATTTTAATACACTGTACAAGGGGCTATCCTTGAAGACCACTTGGAAGCTTCAAGTGGTTCAGAATGTGGCAGTACAAGCAATGATGGGCTTCCTTGGTGTAACCAATGTGACACTTCTGCTCAACAAGTTGCACTGGTTTGGCCATATGGTTTTGGGTACAATTCAGGGTGCTGGTAATTACCTGTAAAGTCTATATGGCATTGGGTCCAGCTTTTTGCGGGACAATGAGCTTCCCTTGTTTCTGCCCCTCTTGTATGATCTGACATAGACACATTCTGGGCACCATCAATTAAAATTGAGCACACCTTCTCTATAATGGCACGTGGATTGAGTTGCCCCTGAGATCTGTATGGCTCTCACCTTGATGATGCTTTTGAAGTCTTAAAGTACTGGCTATTTATCTAGACTTTGAGGTTAGTGTGGATGGGATTCTCTTGTTTATAAAGTTTTGTGTTTATTGTTATTGGATTGCCATCTCGTGATTATTTTGTGATTATTTTTCTACTTATTTTGGTTATTTTTCAGTTTTTATTGTTGATTTTTACGTTATTTTATTCTTGTGAGAGATCAGTGGTATCCAAGTGAATGCAATAATAATAAATAAGATATTGGACATAGGAAAAAAGGATGTCTTTCGACTGCAGAGAAGGGCCAGCTTCCTAATCATCATCTGAATCAGAAAACACAAAGAGCCTTCACATAACACATTTATTTTAAAGTGAACCATGATTTTATCAATTCAAATTTGGGGAGTTTGGTGGCTCAGTGGGTTAGGACGCTGAGCTTGTCGATCAGAAGGTCGGCAGTTTGGCGGGTCAAATCCCGAGTGCTGCGTAACAGAGTGAGCGCCTGTTACTCGTCCCAGCTTCTGCCAACCTAGCAGTTCGAAAGCATGTAAAAATGCAAGTAGAAAATAGGGACCACTACGGTGGGAAGGTAACAGCATTCCGTGCGCCTTTGGTGTCTAGTCATGCCAGCCACATGACCACAGAGACGTCCTCGGACAAGCGCTGGCTCTTCAGCTTTGAAACGGAGATGAGCATCGGCCCCTAGAATCGGAAACAACTAGCACGCATCTGTGGGGGAACCTTTACCTTTACCTTTATGCACACATAACCCAATTTAATCTCAAGAACTGCTTTTGTGGCCATTTTTTCATGAGAACACACCTCAGCTAAAGAACTAATAGTCTTTCATCTTCTATAGCTCAAGGGAATGCACAATAAGATTGCCAAGGGGCGATCTTCAATCCTGTATTATTTTCCATCATTTGCCCAAACCAAGTTCCATTTTGCAAAAGAGATCCAAATTAGGGTGTATGGAAAGTCCTCATCAAGCTGAATTTCTAGTGATCACAAGAACATGTCCATGCAGTTTTCTTGGCAACAAGGCCACTCTTTCTTCTTCTGTTTGTTTTTTTTTCTTGTTCCTTTTCACTGGGATTTTCTAGTGGTCCCCGATCCCCCTCCTATTAACCAAAGTCCAAATCTAATTACCTTTTCCCGTTCCATCCAAGATCAGCTGAATATTGCCAATGTTAAAAACGAGACATTCCTCCCGAGGCGATTCACAGTCTCTTCCTACCTACCCAAACGCTACTTTCTGTGCTTTAGATAAAAGAAGACACAGGAAAATCACCCCACCCCACCCCACCCCACCCCCTCCTCCCCGCGCGGCAATCTTTCATTTCTCTGCCGTTGGATTCCCGCGTTTCTGAGCGTCGCCTACTCCGGGAGAGGGTCACGTGGCGTAGCGGCCGGCGATTGGTTGGAGCTGGGCAGCCCGGCTGGAAGGTACAGCGGCGGGCAGTTGCCTAGGCAACGGAGAGAGCGCTGCAGGGCCGAGAAGGAGGCGGGGTAGGCCGGGGGAGCGATGGAGCCGCTGAAGCGGCGTCGCTCTGGATGGGAATCTGGCACGGCGAGGGTGGCCGCCGCAGCCCCGCCGTCACCGGGGGCGAAGGGGCAACGTTTAACCTTCGAGAGCTCCTCCGTACGCTGACCGTCGCTCCATTTCTTCCTCTTCTCCCGGGTTCTCTGTGGCCCTTGCAGGCAGGAACGACCCTGGACGGTGAGACTGAGGGAGCTGACTGACGGGCACGGGGGGGGGGGCGTTTTGTGAGGCGACCGGACGAGGAGGCGGCAGCTCTGTGGGGAGAGTGGAGAAGCGGATGATCTCTCAAGGAGCCTGAGGAGGGGAGGGAAAGAACGAGAGACGAGGCTGGGCAGCGCGGGGGGAATTCTCCCTCTTTGCGCTGAGGGGACCCCGGAGAGGGTTGCAGGAAGAAATGGTGGCCGCCAGCCTGGCCGGCTTTCAAAGCGGGTAGCTTTAGAGCAAGGGGTCTTCAAACTTGGCCCTTTTATGACTTGTGGACTTCAACTCCCAGAATTCTTCAGCCAGGCACGCTGGCTGAGGAATTCTGGGAGTTGAAGTCCACAAGTCATAAAAGGGCCAAGTTTGAAGACCCCTGGTTTTTAGAGCTACGCCTGGGATTTAGGCAAGAAGGATGCGCGGGGCTGGGAAGCTTGGAGTGGGCGAGTGCTATTTCTGGTTTCGCTCCGCTCCTCTTTGCCAGCAGCTTCCCAGAGACATCTGGCCCGCTCGCTTCTGTGGGAGGCGGGATGGGCGAGAAGACGGGCCTTTGATCTGAGGCAGCAGGGCGCTCGCCCCGTCTCTGACGCCGGAGAAGGGGGCCCTTTGTGGGAGGCTCCCGGTTTCCGATGAATCCCCGGCCAGAGACTCGGCGGGGATTGCCGTGATTATCCCACCCACACCAGACTCTCCTGCCTTGGGTAGCATCCAAGTTTATTAAAATAAGTGATAATAAAAAACACTCCTATATTGTGTTTATAGAGTCCAGGGGTAGGCAACCTCGGCTCTTTTATGACTCATGGACTTCAACTCCCAGAATTCCTGAGTCAGCGCAGCTGACTCAGGAATTCTGGGAGTTGAAGTCCATGAGTCATAAAAGAGCCGAGGTTGCCTACCCCTGGTTTATTTTATTTTATTTTATTTTATTTTAATTCCATTTATATCCTGCCCTTCTCCGAAGACTCAGGGCGGCTTACAAGCTTAGCAGTAGCCTTCATTCTATGTATATGCCTGCTTATTAGGGCTTTCACACACACCCCAAGCAGTATTATTACAAAGTCAGCTTACCGTAATTGCCCCCAACAATCTGGGTCCTCATTTTACCTACCTCGGAAGGATGGAAGGCTGAGTCAACCTTGAGCCTGGTGGGATGCGAACCTGCCCTAATTGCAGGGCAGCTGGTGTTACTTAAGGAGGCATTAGCCCACTGCTCCACCAAGGCTCTTAGACACATAGAAAGAAACAGTGATGCTCCCCTGCATTGGAGGGCCACTTTCCGTATCATCAGGGGAATTAGATTGCCCTCATAACACGGTTATCCATTGCTAAACCAAACCAATTTGGTGGGTTATCCCAATTTTCTGGCTTTGTATAATACATAACCCAAATTAATTTGGTGGATTGTTTTTTGTAATCCAGTCTGTCGTATGAACGCATCCCAGCTTAAAAAAAAACAAATTATAGTTTTTCACCTTCTGAAGCTCAGGACTACTAAGGGTGATTTTCAATCCTCAGTGCTATCTTCTGTCATTTGTCTAAACCAATCTAACTTCAAGAAGATCCAACTTGGAGTTAAAGAAAACTCTTCTTAATTAATATTTGCTACATTTAACTGTATCTGCTGCATTTAAATGTTTGCTGAATTCAACGGTTGTCTTCCTGTTTTGATTCTTTTAGCTGTTACTGTTAGGTTTTGTACTTTCTGAGGGCATCTGTCAAGTGAAAGAATGAAGTATAGTAAAAGACTAAAATCCTGTTGTGCTTCCTTGCAATAATATTGCTATACCCAATGAGGTTTGTTGCCAAGAATATCTCTATAGGACTGCAATGTAGACCTCTTAAAGATATTGTTAATATTATTTATCATCTGCAAACTCCAGTCTGCAAATATGTGTAAATTCAGCAACTACACTAAGATCAACATGTGATGGTTGGGAGCAAGTGGGTTTCTTTGCCAGAAATACTGGCATTCAGTTGATAAAATAGGAATTTTTTGGTTTGGTTCAATAATTCTTTTCTGTTGCTGTGGCTTTACTTGTATGATGAAACTGTTGGCAAACATGTATGATCTTTCAGCTACTTTTTCTATCCCATATACTTAAGCCTTCATTGCATAAAGATTTTCTTACCCTATTCTTTGAATGAATACTCTAATTCAAATTTTTTGTGGTGTTGGAAGAAACACTTTGGTTCTGGTTATCTGGGAACTGTGTACTCCAAGTTGAATTTGTGAATTCAGATCAGGAAGAGCTGCTTCATATTCCTCCTCCTAGAGCAGTGATGGCGAACCTTTTAGAGACCGAGTGCCCAAACTGCAACCCAAAACCCACTTATGTATCATCGGGTGCCAGGTGGACATGGCCCATTGGGTGGGCGTGGCCCATTGGGTGGTTATGGCTGCGGTGGTAATAGCAGAATGGGTGAGACTAAAAAGTTCAATCTATCAATTCCAACTTTGCGAGATCCTTTTCTTTTTTTTTCCCGCAAGAAGTTGACATTGATTTGATTGATTGATTGAACCTTTTTTTTTTTGCACACGGCGGTGGAGGCCTAAAGTGAAAAGGTTTTATAAAACCCAATTGAAGGCCTAGGACTGGGGCGACGATGCGTGTGCCCACAGAGAGGGCTCTGCGTGCCCCCTGTGGCACGCATGCCATAGGTTCGCCACCACAGTCCTAGAGGAATGAAAATGAGGAACCAGGTCTTTTGTGTGGTTGCCCCATTTTATAAATAGCTTGCCTCCTCAGTCCTAGCCTTTAGGAAACAATGAAAATGACACCTTTTCCTGTCATTTTTGGTGTTTAAAAGGGAGTTTGACATGACTAAAACCTGTCATTCACACTATTCATTGCCCCTTCTTGTTCTTTGTAGGTCATTTTTTTGGGGAGGGGATTATGTCACTTGCAGGCTGTGAGATATAATTTTATGTCAGGGAGAAGCCTAGTGTTCCAGATCTCATTTACACAACATTTATGTTAATTCATGATATTCCTAGCCTTCTTGCTAGCATTTATAGAAAAAGGCTATGCAGGTGCCAATTAAGAATGAGTTGAGATTTTAATTGTGTAGGAAGTTCATATTTTGATAGTAGGTCTCTCAGGCTTTGTGGAACATTTTAAAGTTGGCAGCTACTACAGTATCTGATGACAATAAAGATGAGGCTGGCATATATCTGTCTAAAGCTGCAACTACTATTCATTGATATATTAAAATTAAGCAAGAAATTAAAGTTAGTGATTTTTTGTTTCCACCTGATATACATTCACACAATTCATTAGAAAACAAAGGAAAGCCTAGAAAAGGAAAGATCTGGAACAAATCTTTATATAAATCAACAAGTGTGTGATGCAGTATTAGTAGCAAATACCTAACACCTGTCAGCCATTTGCAGAGCATCCTGATGTTGAAATTAATTTGTTTTTCCATATAGGGTGGGTGCAATCAGAAAATTTAAAATTTGTTTATATATGGTAGATATTAATACTACTGATCTAGTACAAAGTTCATTCAGATGAATGGAGAAGATTACATCTATAGCTCTCAATCACCTTCCTGTTGAATCTTTCCCCTATTTCATCAAGTTATTAAATAATTAGAAGGAATAATTAGAAGGAATCAAGATGTAACAGCAAAGTGTAATTTCATTTTAGGCAGTCAGGATGAATGGAGCAAGGTGTAGAATTTGACAAAGTGATTTATACTATCATTTTATGCCATTTCTTTAGTAGGGATCACTTATTTTAGTTATTTTACTTTAGGTTTACATATTAAAATTTATAGTAAAATATTTATTAATGTAATTTATAACAACCCCTATATCTTTTTTAGTTATTTTCTTTCCCTAAATGTCAATTGAAATTTAGTTACTCCAAGGTTACATTTTATTTAATTTGGATAATTTTACAACAAAAATGAGAAATGAGTCTCCCACTTCATAGAGGCTATTTAACAAAACAGGATGTGTTTAATTATTACATATGAAAACAGCATATTATCTTATATGCTGCAACTAGTTAAATGTTATATAGTGATAATACATGTGGATCAACATTATCTAATATTTAATAAGGCTCCAAGTTTATGTTACCTACTTTAAGCTTTCATTACTACCTACATCATTTATTTGTCCTGTTTCTATTGAATGAATACAATATATTGTACAGATATTCACTTTAATGTAATTAATAAATTAAAGTTTAAGTATTAGACATTGGAGAGAATGTGCAAGGATATTTATTATTTACAGTTTTTTTATTTCCCTAAACTGCTTTTCAACTGAAGATTTTGTAATTAAGTACAATATATTTTTCTTAAATAACATATTGTTGTACAAAAAGCTCAGACATTAATACATATAATTCAGAAATAATTTCTACAATTGTTAAGTTATGGATATATAAAATTGGAAATAACTTTTTTTTTCTGTATGCACAGAGAAAAGGTTGAATGGCTTGGTTCCAGATGATAATGTATATAGTATAAGTACATTGCCTCTTAATACCAGCAGAGAATGAATTTGCCCAATAATAGCCTATTAATTAAGTTTAGTAATGACTGTTTATAAGGCAGAAATGTTTGTACTCGAGATGGAAACAGGAAACGTGCTGTTGGCACAGTTTTGTTTCTTTCAAGACTAGCTTCCAGGCAAGTCAGTTATTTATATGTTCCAAAACTTTAATATTTAATCTAATATTCTGTGTGAAAAGTAAATCAATAGCTTAATACATTGTTTCTACTTATATTAGCTGAGCTATATTGTGGGTATTTTTGTAAAACGGAGAAAGCATATCAAATTTGTCTGATCTTTGAAAAAGTTCAACTCTATCTGCTGTGAAGTAGTTCAGAGAATTTGCAATTGTTGAAGGTCTACGGTACATATTCTTTGAAATATAATATCCAAAGTATAGCAGTAAATTTACCTTAGAACCATTTGATGAATTGCAATAGTCAGAAGGTTGAATAATTCTTCCTGTAAAATTGAGGCTGCTTACTTCTATCATAGCAGTTGAGAAGATATATTGCACTAATACTAGAATCATCTCAAGTGAAATGTTTAACGTTGAAAACTAGTATGACATTTAAATTTACTGAATTTCTCAAATGGTTTGGCAATTTAAATAGGAAACTATTGGCTATATTATTGAATACAGTAAGAAACTGCTTCTATGCTTTCGTTAGGAAAAATATTTTTAAAAACTAGTGTTTTAGAATAATATACTGCATATACATGAGGGTAATAAACTTATTTAGTATTATGGTTTACTTTTGTTAAACAAGGATAATTGGATACAGTGGTGCATTTTTATTTATCTTAAATATATTCCTTTCATAGCAGTTTTATTTATAACAATTTTATCCTTTTCTTAGCAGTTGATAAACTATTTTAAAACAGATAATGCATATCAAAATGCAAGTGAATCTATAAATCTGGATTCACATATCATATGCTAAGTAAAAACATGGTTGATTTGATTTTGGCTCAGCATGATCTTGTATGAACTAAGCCATTATTGTTAGTAAACCATGATTACTGTGATGTTAAGCCAGCTCTGCCTTTTTTCTTCCTATTGCCTATATTTTGATTCTCAGATGTATTTATTTTTATTTATTAAATTAATTTATATTACTACCCATCTCATGAACGTGGTTCTGGGGTGCTAAAAACATGTTAAAAGTAATTTAGGGTAAGTATGTATAATGGTCACTGAAGGCAAACCCAGACAAAACAGTTGACAGAAAGCTGTCATAAGATATAGGCTGAGAGGAAAGGTCTAGGTAGCACTAGTTTAGACACATTTATATATTTTTCTACCAATTTGAAAATATGTATTAGAAAATATACATAGTGTTATCTATTCACTTTCCCTGGTGAGTTCTTTAAAATATTGTTAGTGTATTTAACTATCTACTTACCTGAATTGATCATACAGGCCAGCTTTTCCTCATAGTCCAGATATGGTGGGTTACAATTTCCAAGAATTCTTACTGGAAATTTTGACTGCTATATAAGGATACTTGCTAGATTGGGGGAGTTGAGATAAATAAATAAACTGTATAATTGACAGATTATTTTATGCCCATAGTATATTACACCCATGATAACATTTCTGGAGCATGTTTTGCTTCCATGATATTGACTGCTTTCCTTCTTGAGATCTGTCAAAGCTGTATCTTTCTGAAAGTATTAGGCAATTATAGGCAGTCATGCACTGACATGAGAGAAATCTCTATATTGTATATCTAAATTGATTTTTGTAATTTATTAAATTTCATTTATCAAGCGGCATGGTAACCTAGAGGTGAAGATGCTCACCTCCCACTCAGAAGGCTGAGAGTTCAACCATAGGCAGTGGCAGATGTTTATCAGGGTGCAAAGAGAAAATAACTGCAGCAAACTCTGTGTAGGCGTCAAGAAGGACTTCTGGCCAGTACACACTCAGCTCCATTCAGTCACCCAACTCCACCCTGAATAAAGGGATTAAAGGGTCATGAAAAGGATAAAAAAATAAATTGCATTTTTATTTTCTTGTTGGTAGCTTTAATTTTTTTCTTTAGAGTAATGAATGAAGTATACTTTGTTATAAGTTACTTATGTAGTCAAACTGTTCATTGTCTTTTCAGGTTTTAAAAAGTGTATTAAAAATAAACTGGGAAAAAGGAATAACACAGTTATGATATACATTACTTTGCATTGCAGTATCCTAACTAACTGCCTCATGACCAGCGATATCAATAGGGTAATTAGTATTAACATACAGGTAGTCCTTGACTTATGACCACAATTGAGCCCAACATTTCTTTTGCTGAGCAAGACAGTTGTTAAGTGAGTTTTGCCCCATTTTACAACTTTTTTGCCACAGTTAAATTAATCGCTACAGTTGTTAAGTTAGTAACATGGCTATTACTGGATTCCCCATTGAGTTTGCTTCTCAGAAAGTCGCAAAAGATTATCACTTGGCCCCAGGACACTGCAACCGTCATAAATATGCGTCAGTTGCCAAGTGCTTGAATTGTGATTATATGACCATGAAAACGCTGCAGTGGTTGTAAATTTTAAAAAATGGTCCTAAATCAGTGCCATTGTACCTTTGATCACTAAACAAACTGTTGTAAATTGAGGACTACCTGTTGTCTGTAATAATCCTATTGCATGTGTTTAATGTAGAACAAGTGGAAGGCTAACCAACTTTCCATTCACTTCCATTTATTTCAAAGCCATGAAGGCCTGTTCCAAGAAGGTAACATGTGAATGGTTAATTATTGAGGAAGTAGAATTAGCAGATAAAGGATAGCAAAAAGAAAGAGAGGGAAGAAGGGAGGAAAGAAGGAAAGAAGAAACATTGTAGATTTGAGCTCTGATTTAGCCATTACATACATCATTGCTATTGTTTAAAAATATTTTTTCCCAAATTTGAAAGTAAATTTACTGTGGGTTGAATTAAATGATTGAATCTATGTAATCTTATTGGTAACATTATAGAAGAAGTTTACTATTGTTGTCTTTTGAGATGTTTTAAATCGTTTTGTTTAACTAATTAATTTATTTTACTAATTAATTTAACTAATCATTTTATTTAAGTAACCTGATATCTGACACAAACTAGGCTTCTTGCTTACAGTACATATAATTCTTTTCTATTTTGGAAAAGTTCAGAAAGTTAACCTTTTGGTACAGAAAGGATGGATTCAATAGGATTAATATCACAGTGACTTCAGATTATAACTGATACTTTATGGAGAGCGAAATGGAATTTGGGGGTCAAGCAAAAACATGTAGTTTAGGTGTCATCTTCCAGGAAAACAAATTCTAAGATCAAATATATTCAGTTAAATGCCAGGAAACTCAGATACAAAGAATGTTGAATTGAGTAACAAGATAGTGAAAGTGTTAACAGCAAGAATGCTAACTAGAGTAGCTAAGAAATAAGAAATATTACTGGAAACTAATGGTTAGCTTTAGATAGTGGCTAGAAGAATATCATGGTTTCAGATATAGCCCTTTGTTTCAATTCAAAGATGACATATTTGCTCATTAGCTCACATATCTAACCATATTATTACGTGCATATGCTTAAGTCAATAAATAATTAAAAACCCATTAATTGCATGCATCTATAAAGAGGGCTATAACTCTTCTTTAGACTTGTCTTTGCCTCAATACCTATTAGTATCTTCAATGAAGGTATGCTGATGTCTGATTTAAACAAATTATTTTTTTTCCTACAGGAGTTTTATTAGAGAGAAAGGGTTTATCAGTAAGTTTACTTGAAATGCCTCTAATAGGTGGAAACCTAATGTTTAATAACAGTTCTTTGAATTAGGAAATCAAAATGTCTTTGTTTATATCTTCATAAATTAAATCATTCTTTCTTTAGGGGAGGTTAATCTGGTTTAATTGTAGTTTAAACTAAATTAGGAAATGTAATATGATGCTAGTTTGCAAAGTAGATAAGTTATTTTGTAAATGTTGTTATAGTTAATAGATTTTAAACAAGCACATTGACATTTTAGTCAATAATGTTTCTGTCCTCTTCATTCTTCTACTGTTAAGAATTATGGGTTACTCCATTCTTCTATTAGTAAATGCTTAAATAGCATTCTAATAGTGGTTATGAGAATTTTCTCATTGAAATTTCAACTCGGATATAAAATCCAGGCATAACATTATTACTGCGTATTATTTATTATGTATCATAGGCACGTGCACCTTACAACCTCAGGAATTATTTTTTTCTTCTTTACAGGTCAATTTCTTTCTTAAAGGAAAAATGCATACACAAACGTTAGAGTGGCAGTATTTCATCTTTAGATTGCTGATACTTTTGATATATGTTGTAAGTAGATAAACTTTTTTCCTATGTATTGTATGTCATATTGGTAAATGTTTTTGCACTCAAAAAACTAAATAATTAGGTAGTTTTATGACTGCAAACCAGTATGTGAAACATAAAGTTTGTATTATTTGTTTGTATTGTCTGCTTACACTGCAGCAAGGGAATTACTCTTATATATGTTGACTTACTGATCAGATGTCATTATATACTATATCAGATTAATCTGGTGAATATCAACTTGTTTAACACAAGTTGACATTAACCTAAAGATAGCTTTAGATAATATATATTTATCTTACTGTAATTATAGAACATTTGTCTATCCCCAGGTCCTTGAGAAGAACTTGATGGATTGAAAAAAGTGCCAGGTCCAATCTAAATATCTAGCTGACTGTGTGACAAATAGTAGTTATAAAGTGTTCTGGGATATCAGAATTCATAATACCATAGACTTAACAACTGTTGATAAGAAAGACAAAAAACATGGTAATACCTGGAAATTGCAGAAGAGAAGAGAAAGAACAGAAGAAAATCACAAAATAAAAAAATCTGCTGATAGAAGTAAAATGACTATGGCAAAAGAAAGCAAAGATAGTGACAATAATACTTGCATGCAATCCCAAAACATCTAGAGCACAACTTCAATACTAATGCCATTGACAAAAATTACCATCAATCAACTGCAAAAGGCAGTTTTCCTTGGAACAGCTTACATTCTGCAGCAATAACTTTAATGCCATCAAACAACAACATCTGCATATCTACCTATTGAGTCTATCCCTTGGGAAAGACTCAATAGGTAGATAAAATTGCCATCTAAACATCTGGCTGACTGTGCAACCAACCATAATAATAATATAAGTATTGGTGATTTTAGTATTGCCTGAAAATTGCAGGTACAAAGCAATCTGTACAAATCATTTGTACTATACAAGTGCTATACAAGTGAACTTGCTGCTGCATCTTTTGAAGCCTTAATGTGGTTATTAAAATGGCAGAATTTCATCTCCACAATACACTTGTGAGAAGGTTACCTTGAGATAACACAAATAACCTACAAACACCAAGTAATCCTTGTGTGAGGACTTTAGCATGCGTCCCCCCTATTCAAATTCAATACCTTAACTACTATATGTCTGTGGAGATTCTCAGACATCCAGGTCACACTCATTCTTGCAGTATAAACCTGTTTCTTTTATCTTTTTTTCCCAAAACCTTTTCCAGTTATACATGTTGCTGCCTAGCAGTCAAACACCATGATCCCAAATCCATAATCTCTACCCACACTGACACCAAACAGCTTCAGTTCTATTGGAGCAATAAAAAAATCATCGGCCGTGCTACCACCAGCCACGCTCACAAGTTCATCGAAGCCTGGCACTCCATAAGCACTTCCATCCACGGACACATTGACCTACAATCAGCCTACGAACCCCTCAGAATCCAAATCAATCGCACAGGCAACCATAGACAGCACGGACCCTCAACCATCCCACGCAAGACCCCCTTCACACCAGCAGTTTATCCCCCAGTGACCCTGACCTGTTGTAACCTTCCCATCACAAGACCCATCACAGAACTCACTGATGACTCACACATGACCCATCACAGACCTTCACTTGACATACTCACACCCTTATAAGCCCTTATAAACAGAAGAACCCTGACATCCCCTTAGCTCTACTGAATATGTTACCTAGCTTGGTAACGAAACATTCAGAAACCAATCCACAAGCTTGGAGAATGAACCTTCACCCTCATCCTACACCCGAGCTACAGATATTCCGCATTATTGCAAAGTTATACATGTTCCTAGATTTTGATTAGCAGTTCCAAGTACATTTCTGTTGCTATGTATTTTCTTGGGAGCAAATTCTGAGCATGTATAGGAGGACTATTCTTCAAAGATTCATTTCTTTAATAGTGTAATCTTAACAGCTTCCCTCTTGTTTGTAGTTAAATGTTATAATTTGTGAAACTGGAGAGTGCAGAGAGCAGGAGTACAGAGATCATGACGGAAACTGTATATTGTGTGAACAGTGTGGCCCTGGAATGGAATTATCCAAGGTACCGTATGTTTGTATAAAATTCTAAACATTATTCTCTTGATTTTTCAAGTATGATATTACTAAATATATTTCTCCACTACATATAGCACTGAAAGAGCACTTCTAAATTAACTATTTTGGAAGTTGCAATATTATTTACTAGAGAAGTCTTTTCATAGTTTAAGGATTAAACATTCATTCTTTATTTATACATACATATTATTTTATTTCCATGGCCACCCATCTCACTTAAGCCAATGCAGGGCCACGGCATAGGCTAATTGTGCTCATGGTGTCCTGTAGAAATTAATGCACAGGTTGCTGCATTTTCCAGCAATTGAAAGGCAGCCTCATTTAGTGTACATTGTAATAGATGATACATGATCATGCTTCTTTCATTTAAGGCTGAAGCTGGACTAGCTGGTCATGGTTACTATTTGCCCATTGAGTAGTACCTAGCAATCCAGGAGGATTTCCAAGTCACGGGTCCTGTCTCCCTGGAAAGACAATAGGAGTAGGTAGAGAATCTCAGTGGACAAACAAGAACTCTTATTTTGCTTGAGTTTAGTTTCACTAGTTTTGTCTCATTCAGATTCTAATTATCTTCAGATATTGAATCAAAACATTGACCACACTGCCAGACTGGTGATGTACAGTACATTTGGATGTGATCAACAATTTGCTGATTTTGCACCCCATACTGATAGGTGCTTCTCCCAGTGGCTTCATATAGGTTAAAAAGAACTGAGCACTGTAGCACTCCATAAATAACAGGACACCAGACTGATATTTCTTTCTCTGTATTCAACCAGGTCTGCCTATACGATAATTGTCTAGCAATAGATTATTTTTATTTATTGTGCAAATTTATTTTCCCTTGCTTCTCAGCTAACAAAGCGAGAGAGAGCCTGTGGCTTAGAGGTGAAAACAACTGCCTAATGTGCAATCAGCCCAGGTTCGAATCTCAGAAGGGTATGGCTGACTGATGAAAACTAATAAGTTTGAAATGCATATCAGTCTCCCTTAATTCTTTATTAGCAATTTAAAAAATTTACACAAATATGAGCTGTCACCGGTGTGACTACTGCCTGTCGATGGCCTTCAGGTTAGGCTGACACAGGAAATAAAGATTTGTCCCATGTTTGGGGCCTAGCAAGGTAATCTAAAATAGTTAAGCATTTGACACACACACACACACACACACATATGATATTTTGCACTATATTTAACATGTTTAGTTGTATAGCTTTTCCTATTGTTTATATAAATAAATCATTGTAAGCATTTTTGTTGATCATATATTCTTTCAGCTTAGCTCAACAAGTTTATATTAAAATTATTTTTCGGGTATTCATATAATTGTTTGAAGGACTTCACAGGCTAGCTTCTAAATTTTGATATTGTTGGCATAGTTTAAAGATGGACATGTCAGCAATTTCCATAAGTTTATAATAACGTAGTAGTGGGAATCCACTGAGTCCCATTTTCATTCAAATACTAGAAATTTCTCAGATAAAGAAGGTAAGTTAGTATTTCTTATAAAAGTAAAGGAGATTATTAACAATGGACAGCACATTAGAAACTGCTGAGAAGATTATTTTATCTCTAGAAAGTTTTTATTTTCAGAAATAATTACACTGAGGCCTCATTTCATCTTTGTCATTTCCCATTATCTCATTAAGTGTCACAGTAGTGTTTGTTAATCCCACAGGAATGTGGTTTTGGATATGGCGAGGATGCCCAGTGCATGACATGCAGGCCAAACAGATTCAAAGAGGACCGGGGCTTTCAAAAATGCAAACAATGTTTGGACTGTGCTTCAGTAAATCGATTTCAGAAAAGCAATTGTTCTGCCATTAGCAATGCTGTTTGTGGAGACTGCTTGCCTGGGTAAGCTATAGAAGGAATTATGAAGAACTGTAAATAATTTGTATTCTCTGTTTTAACTGGCTCTGCTACTTGAAGTTGTTAAATTGCTTCTGTACTCTGCAGTGAAAACTTGCTTTAATTGTTTATATTGAGAGGACGGAATGTTTGTTGTTTCCAAATATCCATTCAAGATTATGAATATTTATATTAATAGTAAATACATTTATTTTTTATTAAATGATGCAGTTTACATCATTATACAATTTAATTATACAATTGATGTTAATTGATAAGTAAAATTGTTCACTGGATATTAAGTCTATTACATCAAAGTCTGCTAAACTGATATTTTCCTCCTACCATCTCTGAAGCCTTGCTTTTAGGGCGTTCTAATGAAAAGCCCCGATCCAGCTTCTGGAGGCACATGGAAGCGTCTCCCAACTTCAGTTCTGTTCTCTGTTGCAGAGAACAGTGGTTCTCTGTTGCAGAGAACAGTGGCCTAAAGTACCATGAGATCACGCGAGACCAGTAGCGTGAGATCTCGCCCCACTGATCTCATGTAATCTTGTGTTACTTTAGGCCTCCATTCTCTGCAAATGCCTGGAGCACCATGAAAGCGAAGGATCTCGATCTTTGCAGGGTGAATATTGAAAGCCTGGTACCTAGGGAGACCCAGGTGTGGGAGGGGAGGGAGGGAATAACCAGGGTGAATGTTGCAGAGCCACTGCAGTCACTCCTAAGGGCGAACAACTGCCGTGGTGCTGCAATATCCGTAACTATGGGACTTGCTCGTAAGCACTAGGGAGTGCTCATCATGTAACTTTGAACGAGCGTTAAGTGAACGCTCGTAACTCGGGGATTACCTGTATGTTTAAAGGAGAGATAGAGATACCATAAGCTCTGTTTAGGTGGAAATGTGGAGATCTTAAAAATGGTCAAAGAAGAGTTGCTCAGATAGGTTTTAGGTTTAGGTTATTTAATTTGTATACCGCCCTTCTCCCTAGGGACTCAGGGCGGTTCACAGGGCATGTATAAATAATGATACAAAAGTTAAAAAGAGATTAAACCAATGCCCAGTTAAAAAACAATAATACAATACTAAGAACGACAATTTAAAAACCCATATTCCCCCATCAGGCCAGACCAGCTAATTCAAATAAGTGGGTCTTCAGGCCGCGACGGAAGGTTCGGAGGTCTGATGTCATCCCGAACTCCGCCGGCAGTTGATTCCATAATGCCGGAGCGCCCACAGAGAAGGCCTTCCCACCTCCCTGACCTCCCAGTGATGAGTTGGAAATTTGAAAACAGGATTAATTTATGTTGGTTTCAGTTTAACTATACCTCTCAACACGATCTAAGAGTCTAATGAATGAATTTTGCAGATCTCATGAGGAATTGCACTAGCATTCAACCAAATGCAAGTGTAGTTCCCCATCAGATTTCTAATTGAACAGATGAAAGTAAAGTAGCAGAAAGTAGCAGTGAGTAACAACAAGCTGTAGTAAAACAAATGATGACAAAATAAAAGTTTCACCTCATGATATTAGGCCAAAGGCTTGAACTTGTAGGATTCATGGGGGCGGTGAGTCTAAAAACTTGTTTTTTGTTTTTCCCAGAATGTATTGGGTTCCAGTGCTGGATTTCAATGTTATGATTGCCAAAATTTGACACACTGTTTCCTGCCATTTTTAGTTAGTTCTGTACACTACTGTTCACCATATTTTAAAAAAAATCTTCATAAAATTTAGGAAAAAGGAAAATCTTGCCCATTCATATGCATTTGATATAAATCTGCTCATTTTTCATTATTGCTCTGCTCACTGCTGCCCTCAATTTTCTGTTCCACAAAGCATTAAATTGGTGTCCTAGCCCATCAGATGAGTGTCACTACCTGAACCTCTTTTTTAATCTCAACTTATATTATCCCCTATTATTTCAATATCATTTTATTGATTTTTATTATTATTTTTTCAGAAATGAAAAATGTGATATTTTTCTTCTGTCTTCCAGATTTTATAGAAAGACAAAGCTTGGGGGCTTTCAGGATATGGAATGTATTCCTTGTGGTGATCCACCTCCTCCTTACGAACCACACTGTAAGTGTTTCTGATACTAAAATGTTAGAACATTCATGATATAAACTGCATTTTCCTGATTACTACGAAAACCTAGATAGCCTTAATTGCTATCAGTAAGCGATGCGGTCACATGATGTCATATTTTACCAATGTATCATTTAGCAACATCAATCCCAATCCCAAATTGGTGATAAAGCTCCAAGACTACCTGTATGTCCATAATTATTCTCTGGAGAGCTACAATGAGCGTAATTCTGAAGAAGCTCCATCCACTTGTGAGATTTGTGAAGCCCCCTTAAAAAAACAGAGCTGCCTAATACTTGTGAGAAGTACTACTTGCTAGAATAGCACAGGGCTTCCACAAGGGCAGCAATTTGTGCAAGAGAATTGAGCCTTGCGCCACATAAGCCAGGCTCCTCTGCAAAAACCCCAAAAAAGATAAGATGGGTACCACTTGGCCCTGGATGACATCCATGACAGAGCCTTGGTGGAGCAGTGGGCTAATGCCTCCTTAAGTAACACCAGCTGCCTGCAATTAGTGCAGGATCGCATCCCACCAGGCTCAAGGTTGACTCAGCCTTCCATCCTTCCGAGGTAGGTAAAATGAGGACCCAGATTGTTGGGGGCAATTAAGATGACTTTGTAATGATGCCGCTTGGGGTGTGTGTGAAAGCCCTAATAAGCAGGCATATACATAGAATGAAGGCTACTGCTAAGCTTGTAAGCTGCCCTGAATCTTCGGAGAAGGGCGGGATATAACTGGAATTAAAATAAATAAAAATAAATAAATGACATACACATTGAGGGTTCTCCAGTGTGGGGGGACAGCTTTTTATTGCACTGTGCACAGTTCCCTGTGCATCTGTCTGCTATAATAAGTGACGTGTTTGCATGGTATGGCATGGTTTTCATGGTGTGGCAGCTCTTAAGTCATACTATTTTTAAGCATAATGTAATACTGTTACTATAATCACCTGACTAATAGATAATAGGTACAGGAAATACATGAAAGAAGTGATTTTTATGGAAAATGAAGGAGCAAAATTAATGGAATCTACCCATATCTTTATTTAAAACAGGGTCCCCAACTCTGGGACACGGCTCACTACCGTGCCACAGCCTGTTCAGAACTGGATGGCACAAACGGTGGGCAAGTGCACACACGTGAAGCTCCATTTGTGCTTCGGAACCAGGCCTCAGAAGCAGCAGCTGAGCGCACAAAGCTCACACATGCTGTGGCTGAACGCATCTGTGCACAGCTCCATTTGCATGAGCAACAGGCACACTCATATGTGAAGTTCCATTTGTATGTACAGTGGGCAGCACACATGCCACTTGCGCAATTGGAGCTGTGCACACTTAAGCACACACCAGCCACTCACATGGAAGCATCTCCCCCCCCCACAACCACCAAGCTGGAAAGTTTGGGGGCTGCTGATTTAAAACATTCTATTTACATAGTAAATAAGACCCAACCAATTTGACATTATTTGTGTGTGATAGGTTAGGGACTGGCAATCAGGGTAATAAATTTTGTGTCAATATAGTTTTTTGCTCAAGAAAATGTGAGAGTCTTTTAAACAAACTGAGGAAGAGGTATATTAGTATTAATAAGGTATATTATTAGACTCACAAAACCTCAGTTTTAGCAGAAATGCAGATTTTTAATTGTTTAAATAATTGAAAGAGACATTTTAACAACTTGGTAAAGAGAGGAATATTGTGAAAAATAACTTTGCTAATTGGGAGAGTAAAACAGTAGCTCTTCAAACTGAAGCATTTAATGAAAGATCCCATATGGATAACAACAATCAGGACTTAGTAATATGAAACTTATTGCTGTTCTCATCAAGTAGAAATATGTTGTTTGAAGATTTCCCTACATCTGTAGGTAATTATGTGTATTGCTGAATACTGATATTAAGCTGTTTTTATAATACTTTAATACTAGGTGAATTGCCTTACAAATTAACTAATTTATTCCAGTTTTTTGAAACTTTAGCATATTGTAAATAAAACTGTCACAATAATTATGTGGACAAAATTCTAAATGTTTAATAAGCATGTTCAATTTCTTAGAACTTCCCCAAATAAAATATGTACACTGATACACTATATTAAGTGTGTTTTGGCAAATTACTGTTATTCTCTTGAATGCTAAATTGGCTCTATGAACTGCACAGGGTAAAATCGTATGATCATATAATGTGATAGCAACATTAATAACGATCACAGAATGCTGATAGCAGTTGATTATTACCTAGCTAGCTATAAATTTCTGGGCTGCTTTAATCTAGTCTCCATCAGTAGACTTTTTAAAACAGAGTTATGGTTTAAATATTTACTCATGAAAAAGCTGGTTGTGGATTGTAAAAAGACCATCAGAAAGTTTAAAAGGTTTTTTAAAAGGGGAATAAAAAGCAAAAGAAGAGAAATCATTCTTGAGTAAACATTTATGATAAACACTGAATTCTGCATTATTCAGTAATAGCAAATAATGCTGTTGCATATGTTGAAATGGAATCAAGAACAAATAAATCTGCAGAAATTAAATGAAGCAATACTGTATTCTGCTGGATATAATGTACTGGATTTTAAGAAATTTGAAGGCCTGGGAAAAAAGCATGTAAATAAATTTTAGTTATAGATTTAGAATAAAAAAGTAAAATATACGAATCAGCATGAAGTACAGGTAGTCCTTGAATTATGATCACAATTGGGATCGGAACTTCCATCACTAAGTTAGGTGGTTGTTAAGGAAGTCACAGCCAATTTTAGAATTTTTTTTTGCTACATTCATTAAGCAAATCACTGTGGTCAATAAATAATCAAATGGTCAATAAACGAAACCGGCTTCCCTCATTGACTTTGCTTATCAGAAGCCAACTGGGAAGGTCACAAATGGCAATTATATGATCCTGGGACGCTGTAACCATTATAAATACATGCTGATTGCCAAGCAGCCAAATGTAGATTATGTGATAATGGGGAAGATGCAACAATCATGAGGACCATTGGTAAATCATTTTTTTCAATGCTGTCGTAACTTTAAATGGTGGCTAAATGAATGGTTGTAAGTTGAGGACTACCTGCATATTTACAATTACTATTAAAGGAGAATAATAAGTTTTAGCTCTTGTGAAAATGAAATTTAGTTCACTGCTAAGACTTTTTATTTTTTTAGTTTATTTGCCTCAACAAACTTTACAAAAAACAACAAAAACAGAAAATACTTTAAATTCTGAATCAGCAACTAGCTTAAAAAATACCAAAACAACAAAAGGAAAACTAATTATATATATTCATCAAATGTCAAACTAGTTTTTAATACTACATTTTTAAAAAAAACATGACTCTTTAACATTATCAAATGTAACATTTATGCCAAAGCAGCACATATTGAGTCTTTTTTTTCCATCACTAAATAAAGTAGCTAGATGAAATATGGAAAATGTATTTCTACATTTGGAAGATGCATATGCCTAAAAACAGCCTTTCAAGAATGGGATAGTTATTTCAAATCAGGAGGATTCATAATATGATTTAAAGTTTAAAGTAGATTTCCATTTCCATTTTGTCTCAGTAGTAATTTATCTTCTTCATGTCCAGACAAACTGGTAACGCCTAGACTGCCTGGTCCCTCAGAGCCAATAGGCAGAAAGACAGTTCAAGGGATATTACAGATGAAATACTGTACTGCACTTGTGTAATAAATACAAATTTATTAAAAACATAACTATTTTTCTACTCTTTATAACAGAGAATCTAAAACTGTGATATTGAAGGCATTCTCATATTAATTTTAACCTAGCGTATGGCTATAGAGGCAGATGCCAACTCAGTATACACTGAGATATTGATTAAAGGAATTGAATTGCTTCCTTGCTGACCATAATTTGGCCCTTAAACATTTGTTTAATAAATTCTGTTCCAAGATCTTCTTATGTTCCCTCTCTGGTTTTATTTTTCAAGGAAATGGGATGGGAATCGTTATTTCATTTTTTTTACCACAAATATTGATTGCAGTATATTATGTGAAACAAAACAAGTTTCTAGACTTACTTAATGAACTGTGTCTCGGTATTGATTATACCAGCATTTCTTTTATGAAGTCCTGGTTTACCCCAGCCAGTTTTTTTTTAATATCAAAATTAGTTTATTTTCTACAGAGAAAAATTGACATTTGGGCATATTCAGCAAGACTAACCTTTTAAAAGCTGCATTTTTAATCTGTTGACTCCAGTAGTCAAAAATACTTTTTACTAACCTTATTGTTATCCAGGCTCATAAGTTGGAGATACCCTCCTATGGTTGAACTTGCTAGCTAATTTAAGGGATATTTTTTAATCAATCTCTGCTTATAATTTATTTTAAGATGCTTCTTGGTGGTTTTTTTTTTCTTTCTTTAACTGGGCGTCCTTTCTGAACAGACACCTAATGAGTAAAACTCATGGTTCGTTATTCCATTACACAAATCAAATATTTTGCATTTTTAGCGTTTGTTTATCAACTATAGAAAAGGTGTAGAGAAAAAATAATGCCCTTTTTAATCAAGTCATAAGATAGATCATTTTTATTATTTCTGTTTTGAGTTTGCATTTGCTTTTTATAAGTTGTCTTGGAAAGCACCAATCTCTGATCAGCTGTTCTGCAGCTAACAGCATGGCAGTGGCAATGAAGCTGTCAAGGCTGGTTCTTAAATATTTACTCACATAACACTAGACAGCGCTTAAATGAATGTACATTTGGGGCACAGATTATTTTCCATATGGAGTGCATTGACTCAGTGGTTAAAGATGCTGAGCTTGTCAGCTGGGGAGCTGACAATCTGGGTTCGAGACCTGAGCTCCACACAACGTTACTTGCTCCAGCTCCTGCCCACCTAGCAGTTCGAAAGCTATTGTGAGTAGATCAATAGGTACCACTTCCATGCACCTTTGGCATATAGCCATACTGGCCACGTGACCACAGAAATTATCTTTGGACAATGCTAGCTCCCTCAGCCAAGAAATGGAGATGAGCACTGCATCCTAGTTGGATACAACTGGACAGGAAAACCTTTACCTTTAGGTTCCATGGGAATGTTCACCTGGTGTTTTTTTCCCTTTCTACCTGCCTAGTTATGCCAAATGGTTATAAAACAAGTATGTTTGTGTGGGCCTCCTGTTCTCTTGAAAAATCATGGAGCTGCACTTCCTTGTTAAAGAGAAAGGACAAGTTAAATGGGGATGTGAGATACTGTGAGATTTCTTATTCCTTACAGTTACCTATTGTGCACATCTGCACCAGTGTGTGCATACCACTGAAGGAAGAGCTGAACACCATACAAAGACAGATTGTATAAATAATCTCTGAAGTTAAGCTTTATTCTCTGGAAACAGGAAAGAAAGTGTTAATTTCAGCCATGAGATTTGATAATGTCAGTATTTCTCTTAACCAGTTTTTTTTTTTACACAAGTTAATACTAGAACCAGTCTTTCATCTTTTGAGTCAATCCCATAATTAGGATCCTTCTTTGCCAAGGGCTGAATGAGTGTTTATTTTACATATAGGATGTCTGCAAGATATTTAACTTAATCATTACTTTTTATTAACAAAGAAATAGTTGCTTAGTTATCAGATTTAAGTGAACTTGAAATTCCTGAGAGGGAATGGTGTATGGATAATGATTAACTTATACTGAATGGATTCTCTTATATATTTATTAAAACAGCTAACTCTTTAAGGACAGTGAAAGCATTTACACCTGATATTAATTACTAACTAAACATTTGGCTACAGCTCATTAAACTACTAGATTACAGGAATGTGATCTGTATATGCTTTGATGGCCTTATTAGTTTTGCTCAGAATTTATTGACACAAAATTTGTTGACAGATAATGAAACTTAGACTTCAGTAATTCATTTTTGTTCCATTTGAGAAAATAATAGAATACCTTAAAAAAACCATTCTACTCAAGATGTAAACAATCAAGTATTTTAGGTTATAACTAGAAGATCAATTTATAAGCAATAACAAGCATTGTTTACATTCCTTATGTCCTCACCTCCCTGAAAATTAGATAAAGGATGAAATATTGTTTATCATATTTGCATTTAAGTGTACTCTTCCTTGTCTGCTGTGTTGGCCATTCAATATGCCACTGGGTTGATTGTGCACACAGTTAAAGTGAAACTTACAATCCATTTCTTGAAATAGTGTAACAAACAGAGCAATCTGAAAGGCTCTGTAGATGAACAAACTTCTAGCAATAGAGGGAGACAAATAAATTAAAATAG
Source organism: Vipera ursinii (assembly GCF_947247035.1). Classification (NCBI taxonomy): domain Eukaryota; kingdom Metazoa; phylum Chordata; class Lepidosauria; order Squamata; family Viperidae; genus Vipera; species Vipera ursinii. The sequence continues at coordinate 21,079,778 of NC_139514.1, forward strand.
AAGGTATTGGAATATATGAATGTACCATAGTGGAATAAATTGCCTTTTCAGAAATAATAAAGGGGCGAGAAAGGAAAACACTGTGCTAGTGGCTACAGGACAAAAAAGTGGCCCCAGAATATTTTATATTTAGCATTCAATGTTTATCGAATGACATGAAATGACAATTGAAAACCTATCTAATAAGCAAAAGCTCCATTGTGGGATTACCACAGTTGATAGCCAATGTAAAGTCAGTAAATAGTCAGTTGCTAAGCATCTGAATTTTGATCATGTGACCATGGGGATGCTACAATGGGCGTAAGTGTGAAAAAAGGCACTTTTTCAGTGCCGTTGTAACTTTGGTCACTAAAATGAACTGTTCTAAATCAAGGACTGACTACCTGTATATGTTGGCAATTTTTATATAGGACTGGAAGTGTTATACTTAATATTAACATAATAATTTGTCAGGTTTTTTTAGCTACATAATTTGCATTTTTATTATTCTGTCAAATTTCAGAAAGGTTATTGGTTTACAGATGAAAGAATTTTTCTTGTAGGTAATCCAGGAAACAGTTGTCTACTCTGGCAAATCTGTGTTAAACAAAGATATTTCTGTATACAAGTGAAAAATCTAGTAGTGTGAATAACATCATTTCATCAATAATATATTTATGATACTAAAGCCTCATCCTATCTGCTTTTTTCTTTCTGAAATACTGCTGTAACTTTTAAAAAAATACTTTTATTTTCCATCATTGTAACTATGTAACACTATTTGGTGCATATTCTATTATATAATTTAATGATGTAAGAAAATGGTTCAAAATTTTCAATTTTTTTCATTTATCTAAATACTGTAGTAACTATTTCTGAATCACCACTTTTGCTCATGACTTAATTCTATTGGGAGATTTTCAGTCAATACTAGCTTTGCTAAACACTCTCACACAACAGCTCATAGCAATGTATTGTAGATGCTAAACAGATCTGATACAAAAGATTTAGTCAGTTTGTAAATGGCAATAACTTTGAATTTGCATCTAGAAAATCTTGAAGGAAATATAAATATGAACTTTCTTTTCAACTGAAATATGCAGAGGGCAACATGAATTCTACGCTAAGGACTCTGCATAATCTAATAATATGTGTAATTAATTTTTGAAACCTTGAATGGTACTCTTGATGGACCCAGCATGTTTAATCTGAACCAAGTTTGTCTGATTAGTTTTTTCTTCTTGCCCCCTAGCTGTAGCTTAGTCATCCCTCTCCTGTTTTCTCTAAATATAAAACTTTATTCTCCCCCATGTAAAGTGATAGTAAATAAATAGGAGAGACCATAATGAAAACTGTTTGATTTTTTTTCCTACTAAATATATTTTGGAAATTTCAAGTAACATTTTTTACATGTTAGAGCAGCCTTTGCCTTCCAGACTCATTAGACCTCAGCTGCTATAATGTAATTGGAGTCCAACATATCTAGGTCCCAGATTAAAGAAATATTATTGAAATGTATGGAGATACTTCGTCAGTCTTTTAACTGGCCATTATGTCTTTACATATAATTTTTCAGCAAATTATATGCTTTTAGTTTTGTCTAGAGACCAACTTGTGGTAATAGATTTAACATTTTTCAGAAGCTAATAAGTTGGAACAGTTTCTTTTAATTTTTTATTACATTAAATATTTGTGGATGTTTGCAGGTGAAGCCAGTGATTTTTATGGGATTCCATAAATATGGCAATTTACAGTTGTTGAATAGTCAATTGTAGTGTAATAAACATTAAACGCCTTACATCAGGGGTGTCAAACTCAATTTCATTGAGGGCCGCATCAGCATTTCAGTTGCCCTCAAGGGGCCGGGTGGGTGTGGCCTGGGTGGGCGTGGCCTACTGGGTGGGCGTGGCTAGAGTGCGTATGGCCTACTGGGTGGGCGTGGCCAGCTCTACATCATTCGCATCAAGGGTGCCTATGGGGGCCTGGTCAGGAGTGGGACAGATCTGAGGGTCTCTGGCAGAAGGAGGGTCTCTGGGCCAGGGCCAAGGCAGTGGGGGCCGTTCCCTCACTGTTTCCAGGATGGCTTTGCGGGCCGCATGAAACCACTTCGCGGGCCGGATCTGGCCCCCGGGCCTTGTGTTTGACATGTCTGCCTTACATCATATCATTTGTTGCATGCGGTGGGGGGGTTGGCTTACAGACAGATTATACTTTTTTTCTTGGATAAACAGGTTTTGTAGATTTCTGTAATTTAAAAAAAACATATTTGAGTACAGATAATTATAATCTACAGATGTTCATAATTCATAAAGAATACATACAGTGATAGTAGCAGGCTCTGCCTTTGTATTTTGTTTACTATAATGTGTAGAGAGCCATTGTATGCATGTGTTATATAAAAATCATATATTGTATAGACCCATTTTGAAATAGCTCCCATATTGCTTGGCCTATACAAACATTTAATGTATCCCCATTAATGATAAACAAGGCTAATGAGACCAAAAAAAAAATAAGGTTCCCAAAATATTTTTAAAAAGTCTTTAATGTATTATTAAACTTTCCTAACTGTTACTGTATTTGATATACAATATTTGGGGAAATTGGTGAAAATTGCTTCTCTTCTTTTCATAAGACCAGATAATTACTGGTTCTCCTCCTTTCTCCAGGGTCGCTCGCAGTCGGTGCTGACAGGGGGACAGAGGTCGACCCCGAGGCCTCTCGCTTGCGGAGTCCCTCAGGGGTCGGTCCTCTCGCCTCTCCTGTTCAACATCTACATGAAACCGCTGGGTGAGATCATTCGCAGTTTTGGAGTAGGGTACCATCAGTATGCTGATGACACCCAGCTTTTTATCTCAACTCCTAACAATATCAGTGATGCCCTAGACGTGATGTCCCGCTGCCTGAAAGCGGTCCGGGAATGGATGGGGAGAAACAGGCTTCAACTGAACCCGGACAAGACTGAATGGCTGTACGTACCGGCAAGCCAGGAGATTCAGAACGTCCCACTGCTTAACATTGGGGACAAGTTACTTCCCCCTGCTGATAGGGCCCGCAACCTGGGTGTCCTCCTAGACTCGCAGCTCTCCCTGGAAGACCACATTGGAGCTGTGACCAAGGGGGCCTTCTCCCGGGTTCGACTAGTTCGCCAACTACGGCCTTATCTAGACCTGGATTCCTTACGTACAGTCACCCATGCCCTTGTGACATCTCGCCTAGACTATTGTAACGCTCTCTACATGGGGCTGCCCTTGAGATCCACTCGGAAGCTTCAACTGGTGCAAAGTGCGGCGGCACGGACACTCTTGGGAGCCTCCCGATACTCCCATATCACACCTCTCCTCCGTGCGCTGCACTGGCTTCCGGTTGCCTTCCGTGTGAAGTTCAAGGTGCTAACAATGACATTCAAAGCCCTACATGGCATGGGTCCGGACTACCTACGGGAGCACCTTCTGCCGATGTCAGCACCCCACCGTCCTGTGCGCTCCCACAGAGAGGGCCTCCTCAGGGTGCCACCGCTCAAGGAATGTCGGCTGGTGGCCCCCAGGGGGAGGGCATTCTCAGTGGGTGCGCCAGCCCTCTGGAACACCTTACCTACCGAAATCCGGATGGCCCCTGACCTCCGTACCTTCCGTCGCGACTTAAAAACTTTTTTGTTCCAGCAGGCTGGCCTGGCATGATAGCGTTAATTGGGGTCCCAGTTTGTGTTCATTAGTGTTTCTTATTATTTTATTGTTCGGTCTGTATTCTTCGTCCTTCCTCTGTACACCGCCCCGAGTCCCTCGGGAGAAGGGCGGTTTATAAAAACTAATAAATAAATAAATAAATAAATAAATACTATAGTATCACTCCTTGGAAGGCTGGATTTTATCCATTGTATTTAATATAGCTTCAGTTGATACTTGTTGACTCTGTTTTTAATAAATTTTGGACAGATTGAGCAGTAGATAGATTCTTTGACCTTGTTTAAATGGTCTCAGTATGGCATAAAATTAACGGAGGAGCTTATTGGTGTCCCTTTGATGATATTAATAGGTCTGGATTGCTGTTCTTTATCCACTTATGAAACAGTAATAGAAAACAATTTCACCTGATACTCCGTATAAGAATTAGTTTCAATAAACAAGTTTACAGCATATAGCTTGCTAGCAAAGTTACAATTTCACCATATCAAGCAGAGTATTCAGTTCTGGGCACTACAGTTATGACTTTTATTTTTATTTTTAAGAGCAAAGAATAACAGTGGGGAGGATCAATAGACTGGAAATTAACCAATATGAGAAGAGATTGAAGAAACTGGTTAGGATTTCCTTTGAGAAAAGATAACTGAGAGGAGATCAATAACATTCTTCAAATATCTGAATAGATGCTACCTAGAAGGACAAGAGCTTTCTTCTGTCATCTCAAAGTGTAAAGTGTACAGAATAACAGTTATTTCTATTTGAGTGTTAGGGAAGAGCATTTTGCTGTTAAGAGTGGTGAAATGGAGTAATGGTAGTAATCACTAAGGATATGTTTCTTTGGTTTCTTTGGTTTCGTGTACTTTGACTTGATTGGCCATTTCCAATTCTGTTTGTGCTGTGCAGTGAAAATTCTTAAAAGAATTTATCTGTGCCTAAAGAGCTTTGAATTGTTGCTCTTCTCTACCTATAATCAATAAAAGGTATGCTTTTATTTATATATAGGCACCACAAAAGTGAATTTGGTGAAAATCCCATCCACTGTTTCCAGTCCACGAGACACTGCGCTCGCTGCTGTGATATGCAGTGCACTGGCAACTGTACTTTCAGCGCTCTTCATCCTGTTTGTCATCTATTGCAAGAGACAATTCATGGAAAAGAAGCCAAACTGTAAGTTTTTCTCCTCCTACCCCGGCTACCACATTTACTGCTTACCCACGTCTCCCTTTATGTTGAGTTTTACCACCTAATAAACGTCTGTGCAAAAAAAAAAAAGAATTATTTGAGCTTAACTAACTGTAAGTTAAATGTAACCTGGAGTTGATTTACAGTTTCCCAAATGTAATTTTGATCAATTACATCAAAGAGGATAAATGCGTTTATGTGAATATGTTGAATATATACTCTGTCTATACCTGTCTTGATTTGCCTGGCATATTGTGAACCATTCAGAAGATCATACAAAAATACATAAAAAATTAATATCCCAAATTCATGTTGCAGTGTGAAAATTGTGAGAGTCAGAAGAAAGGTAGCAGTTAAGCTATGGCTACTTTTCAAGCATTGCTATTCAGTTGTATTTAGATTTTTTAAATAAAGAAATTATGAACAAAAAATAGATATACTATTCAGAATTACAGATTATTGTAAACCCTTAAAAAAAGGTTAGGCTCTTGTTGGAACTTCAGACATCTTCTGCCAAGTATTTCTAATTGTTTTGCTTAATAATGAGGGTCAAGAATTTAGATCATGTTGAAATAGGCATAAAGCAACAAGATCCAAGAAAGTGTTTTAATTCATAATATGCAAAAACTTTTATTATAAGTGCTCTAAGTTAAATGACAGTGTAATGTTACCAGATATGATTATAGAATAATTTAAATATAAATAAAGTGGGTTAACACCCAGTGTCAATATCTTCTCTGTTCTAAAGGGTCTGTACAATCACAGGATGTTCATTATGAAGGTTCAGAACTTGCATGTTTTGATAGATCACAGCTTAATATTTATGAACATAAAACATGCTGCCAGGGCCAGGAAGATTCATTACAGATGTGTGGTAAGTATGATCTCAAATTAATTTCTGGGTTAATCTAAGTAGGAGAAACACAGTGAAGCTGAAATTTGAATAAAGCATATAAAAGTAACTATGGATATGCAAGATGTTACACTAACATAGAGCCCATTAAACAATAGGGCTAGAGCAGGGGTCGGCAACCTAAAAAAGAAAAAGAGCCACTGGGAACCGGTTCCATCACAAATTAAAAAAAGAGGGAGCCGCGTGCGTGTGTCCATGCACGCGCATGCGCAAAAAGGTTTTTTGCGCATGCGCGGACGCACGCGGCTGCCATTTTTTTAAAAATGAGATGGAACCGGTTCCCGGTTGCCCAACGGCGACGGCCCGTTTGCAAAGCTGCCGCTTTCGGCAGCTTTGCAGACGGGCCGTGGCAGCTTCCTCAAAGAGCGGCGCCCCTGCCCATTCTGAGAGGTGCGCGCGCACCTCTCCGAACGACCGGAGGTGCGCGCGTACCTCCGCGCGAATGGGCAGCGGTGCCGCTCTTTGAGGAAGCTGCCGCGGCCCGTCTCAGCTTCCTCAAAAAGAGAGGCGCTCCTGCCCATTCCGAGAGGTGCGCGCGCACCTCTCCGAACGACCGGAGTTGCGCGCGCACCTCCCCAAACCTTTGGGGAGGTGCGCACGTACCTCCGTGCGAAGGGGCAGCGGCGCCGCTCTTTGAGGAAGCTGCCGAAAGCGGCAGCTTCCTCAAAGAGCGGCACCGCTGCCCCTTCGTGCGGAGGTACGCGCGCACCTCCCCAAAGGTTTGGGGAGGTGCGCGCGCAACTCCGGTCGTTCGGAGAGGTGCGCGCGCACCTCTCGGAATGGGCAGGGGCGCCGCTCTTTGAGGAAGCTGCCGCGGCCCGCTGCCCATTCGCGCGGAGGTACGCGCGCACCTCCGGTCGTTCGGAGAGGTGCGCGCGCACCTCGGAATGGGCAGGGGCGCCGCTCTTTGAGGAAGCTGCCGCGGCCCGTCTGCTAAGCTGCCGCTTTCGGCAGCTTCACAGACGGGCCGCGGCAGCTTCCTGAAAGAGCGGCACCGCTGCCCATTCGCGCGGAGGTACGCGCGCACCTCTCCAAAGGTTTGGGGAGGTGCGCGCGCAACTCCGCCCATTCGGGGAGGTGCGCGTGCACCTCTCCAAACGGGCGGTGCCACTCTCCATTTGGAGAGGTGCGCGCGCACCACTGCCCGTTGGAAGAGGTGCGCGCGCACCGGGCGGCTGGGAGCCGCAAGAGACGGCTCAAAGAGCCGCATGCGGCTCCGGAGCCGCAGGTTGCCGACCTGTGGGCTAGAGTGATAGAATTACTAGTATTTAATAATATACAGCAAATCAAAATTATAAATATAACTATATAAATGTTTCTATGATTAAAACTTTATACGAAGGCTAAATGCAACACCACCATTGCAAAGGCTAAATGTGTTACGACGATTTTGTGTAAGAACAGATATGAGCCCTATGCTATGACATTCGTCAAACATATGTTATGTCGAACACAATCCCACACAATCATCCCTCACCTGCCTCTCTCCAAAGTGGATGGATGATGGATTGTTTGACTAGGCATTAAATTCTAATGGGTCCTAAACAACTCCTTTTGTTGTTGATTTTGTCTTGTATAACAGAGAGGTGAGGGCCAGAGGCCAACAGCTGTTCTTCACTATGTGTCGAGTGTACACTGTAGGATGTGTGAACCAGCTCATAGTCTCAACAAGTATAAATTATTTGCATTTCTAGAAAAAATATGCACTTTGTTTCTTATTTAAAGTTTTCTTTTTTCAAGGCCCAGTACACTTGATTCCATCATTATGCTGTGATGAGTCCTGTAGCTTTGAACATAGTTGTCATAGCTGTCCTTTTCACTCTCAGTCTACGCTTCATGAAAGGTACTTCAGGTTTTAAATTTCTGCCTTTTGCTAACTTTTCTACTGAATATTTATTTGTCCTTATTATTTGTTAAATGACTTTTTTCTCAACTTTTTACAGGAATTCTAATTCTGTTGGAGAAATGATTCCAGCATTTCTTGGTTCTCTTTCACATTCCACTTGTGGAGATCTTTCAGATGCTTGGCCTCTCATCCAAAAACCAGGATATTGTGATAGTATTTCTTTCCCTGAATCATACTCTGAACTGGTGGGAGAAGATGAACATCTTTTCAGCCCCTTAGATATAGAAAGAGATGCTGTGGATTCGGATAACAAACAGGATTTAAATGTAGTCACATCTACAAAATCTCATTTTGGAAGCTTGACAGAATCATCTGAACTTTCTAGTATCGCTGCTCCCTTAAATCAAATTTTGGCTGCTGAACCATTCTCAGCAACAGAGTATGACAGAACAAACTGATAAACAGGTAAGCACAGTTATCTAGTAGATAGTTTAAATGAAACTGTTAAGCAGTATTGTCTGGAATAATTATTTTCTTGTTCAGTTAAATGGACATCACAAAGGTCCTCTCCTTCAATAAATACTGAAGAAAAAAAACAGAAAAGGTGATTTTTAAAACTACTTTTCTGGGTTTGTATTTTGTATAATTTATTTGTTACATTTATATCTTACTACAAATGACTGTCAGGAATTAACTTAACATGGGAAAAGAAGTCTAAAGTATCCATGGTAGGAGACTTCCAGTTTTGCACCCACAATGCATGGCCGCACGAGAGTGCACCTCCGCTCCCCACGGCTAGTTTCTTCCTGCTTGGGGGACCCTGGGTGGGGCCAAAGTTGCCCCAGAGAGGTGACCATGAAGGAGGGGCGCCCTGTTGATCACAAAGCGACGGCAATTGCTTCGTTTGATCTGGGGAAAGCGCTCCGAACCCAACAGGAGAAAGGCTAGCATGAGATCAGCGTCTAGCCCAAGCTGTTTGCAGCTGAAGTCCCAGAGCATGAACCTAAACATCAGTGAACAGCGTGCTTGGTGAGAGTACTGATCTTCTTTCTTCTATTTACTATCTAAATCCTTGAAAAGATCCCCAAAGCAAGAAAACCTCCAGAAGTGAAGGGAGGAGACTATATCCTCATTCCCTTACAGATGGAAGCGGCGAATTAATATTAAAGGAGGGAGGAAATATATTAAAATTTGATTTAAAATACTTCAGTCTGGACAAATTTAGGAACTAAAAAACTGTCAAGATTATACCCTAAACATTTTTGGGTGGAACTATAAAAATATATAACAAAAATAACGTTTGGATTGAAAGAAAAACTGAAAAAAGAAATAACTGCTGACATCTAGTGGAGACTCAGAGAATAGAACACTAACAATAAGGACTCAGAAATTGGCAGAGTGCCAAGAAACAAAGAAAAAGTTGTTACTTTGAATTGCAAATAACCTTGAAGACAGATGGGAACAAAGGAAGAGCCAGCTATAAAATTAAAAAGCGTTTGAAAGAAAAAAACATACACACCTGGACTGTTGCTTAAATCTAAGAAGTGTTTATGGAAAAGAAAAACCTTGGGTTTCTGGCTAATCTTTTAGAGGAGAATCTGTAGGAAGGATTTATAGTGGCTTAACATACTGAACTGTAATTTTGACTGACTGATAAATTGACTTTTGAATTAAAACATTGATGAAAGATTATTTGAAGGGGGGAGACAACATGGATATCACATACGTATCAAAAAATGACAGGATGCCACATTCAATATTTTCTCCTGAAGGATGTAGCTTGGAAAATCAAGGGCCTCCAGAAGCAATACTTCAAGGCAAGATAAATACTTTCCAGGAGGAAATATATGACAATAGACTCAAACCACAAGGAAATCCGAAACAATTTTGATGATTTAAATAAGCATATTTCCAATCTAAATTTACAATTAAAAAACACCCAGGGAATAACAACAAAGGCACAAATAAATCAGACAGCAGACTACAAATTAGAAGAGTATGATCAAATTGATGAAACAACAAAGGAAAAGAATTACAATTTGACAAACAGGAAAAAATCTTCAAGGTTCTGATATAACAAGAAAAGTGGAATCATCAGGAGAACCATCTAAGTTTGGGAGATAGAAAGTATTTATCTTGCTTACTTCATCTTTTGTATTCCCAACAACATTTGTAAAAATACAGGAACTGCTGGGTAGGTGGATTACATCCTTGGAAAATTACTTGGCAAAAGAAGTAGACCAGAGACAGATACAAGAGATTTGACTTGCCCTAGTAGATGGACTATTACATGAATAAACATTTGTTTGAATATGACTAAAAGAATAGAGAATTTTGAACACAAAGGGGCCTTATAATAAGAAGGATAATAGATTTAAGTAACATAGTATATTTTATAATATATGAAATGTTAAAATAGTAGGTTGATGTAACTTTTATTAATATATAAGTGAAATAAAACTGATTAAGAGGATGTTATATCTAGATATTATAAGATAGATAAAAAGCATAGTATTTTTATAATGTATGATATAAAATATTGGGAGGATGTACCTAAATGGGAAAATTTGAACAGTTAGATGACTAATTTGAAGAAATTATGACTGATAAGAATTGGATTGAATATAAGGGAATTTAAGTGAACAAAAATTATAAAAATGGGATGTATGCTGAACTAATGAGATGATGGTTATGAGAATAATATAAGCTGAAAATAGGTTACATAGAGAGATTATTATCATTTATATATATTTTAAAAATGCCTATAATCATTTATATATTGAAAATATTAAGAATTATATTTTGGCTAAGGTTGAAGAAGGAGAATACAAACGGGAGAAGGGAAGATCAAAGGAATGTATCATTAATTAATATATTAATTATGGAATTATCAAATTTAATTATTATTGATTTTTAATTACTTATTATTGTCCTTTTTTCTTGTTAAAATATAAACCAAGACAACACGCTGTACACCAGGCACTGGAGATAGTTATAGTTAAAAACTAATAAAATATCTATAAGAAAAAATAAAGTACCGTAACCATGGTAGGATAAAATCAAAACAGTATAAGAATAAACAAAAAGTCAAGAATAGAGAAAGCCAAAAAAAATCATTAGAGAACGCCTGATCTAATCAGAATATTGTCTACAACAGTTCTCTTTGAGGCTCTTTCTAAATGCAGTCAGGAAAAAGGCCAGACCAATGTCCATGAGGAAGCAGCTCCTCCTGGTATGAGTTCTCTATTTCCCCAGCTTGGTCCTCCAAAACTGATGAGTGGGGCATGCAGGAATGAGTTAGGCTAGGAGGATAAACAGGGAAGAAGGAGAAGGAGGCTAATTGTCAGTTGTTCATAGTGTTTCTATTGGCTGCAGAAATGTTTGCCTCTCTGTATTTAGAGCTGTTCCAAATTTGTCATTGGCACATTGGATGTGTCAAATGGGGGTTTAAGATTCTTCAGTCGCTCCTGTTGTAGTTTCCACTCTGGGGGTTTCTACCAACTTTGGGGGCTAGCAGGGAGGTGAGAAAAAAGATCCTGTGTTTGATCTTGTCGTCTTCCAGTAACTAATGAGATCATCTGAAAATGGAACTGTTACACTGTATGTCTACAACAGCAGTTGTAGATGTACTAAAAGCTTTCTCTGAGAAGGATTGAAAAATCCTTGATCTGAAATATCAAGAAGGAAGATTTCAAGAGAAAAAGAAAAGTTATTTTTTCTGTCACAATGAAAAGTTAAGTGGCATACAAAAGTCTGCAGGTTATCAGCAATAAAATGGAGGACAAAAATAAGAGAGAATTGATGCATTCTGTGTAACACCTTTTTGTTTTCTTTTAGGAATCCGCATGAGCCTTCCTGGCAGCCTTAAACTGAGTGCCTTTTCTCTAATGTTTATGAATGGAATGCTGCCTGAATCTCAGTGGTACTGCTTCAGTAACAGCTGAAATAAATTGACAGCATTTGAAAGCTCTTTGGCAGTTGGATTTACAATAAAGCAGCTGTATGAGAAGATTTCAAGGAGCAACCTGGTCAAAGACCAGAGGCAGCTAACTACGTGTTGTTCCTCATTCAGACATAGTTTGATGGATTGAACACACAGCTAAGGAGATTATGTAATGAAAAGCGGTAGAATAGTCTTCTGAGTATATGATCTAACAGCAGATGTGTGACAGGAATTTGTCCTTTATTATGTTGGCAAAAGGAAGCATTTGATAGGATTTGCAACAAGCTGCGTTGAATCCCTGTGAATGTGCCAAGAATCCTAGCACTGCAGAGAATCCTTTTTAAGAAATATGAACATTTCTGTTTTGTCTATACTTATTTATTGTGAACTTGGAAACATCATCTAGTGTCACAGTTCAGTATTGTCTAAGTGTTTATATGGAAAAACACATTGTAGAAAATGGAAAGCAGTGCTCAAGAGCCTTTTGCACGACTCTTTATAGGGCAGCTCTCTGATGTTTATCTTGAACTAAATCTCGGTGGGTTCATTGCTGCCTACTCTGGAGGTAAAATAACTCCAATTTTCAATGAATATTTCTCCTACAAATAACTGATGTTACATGCTGGTGTTTGACAGAATTTCATAATTCAGAAAAATGTCATTTATTTCAGTAAGAATGTTTTTTTAGTTATACCAGGCATTTATTATGTCAATGAAATTTAAAATGCTTTTTTATACATTTTTTTTAAAAAAGTTTAAAATAAAGCCTGAAATTATAAAAGCATTTGGCCCTTTGGTCAGTGTCTGAGGATCCTAGGATTCCTTAAATTTCTTTCTTTCAAAAAAGAAGGCATTCAGGATCTGAAACTATCTGCCATTTCCAATCTTTTCCATGTCTCCAAACATGGAAAAATATAGATCAGCAGTGGGACTATTAAAAAAAAATTAGTTCTGCTCTTTAAAATAGTAGTCAAGAGAGCATTAGAATAGTTCTGGCACTTTGCAATCCTATTCCCTCCTACTTGTGGATAAAAATTGAATTCAATGGGATCTATTTTCTCAGTAGAAATGGATAAAATTGCAGTCTTAAAAGCTACACTTTTAAACCCACTAATACATAATTGAGGGAATACAATCTTATATATACTTATTTGAAATGTAAGGTCCATGAGAAAGTAGGATATAAGGTCAGACATGCAAGGCAGATAGGTATGCAAAGATCAGGGTACTATGTTAACATTATTATTGCAAAATTCATGTTTATATAATTTTTGCATGAGGAACCATATATTTATGTAAACTTTGTAAATAAACTGACATGCATTTCAGTATTCTGTAAAACTTTTGATAAAATATGTATAGAAATTTCACCTATGAAAGCTCTTTCCTAAATTAATTTTGTCATCTTTATCCATTATCGATGCTATCTATGGACAATGGTAATTTTGTATGTATAATTTACACTTTATATAATTAGATTACTCACCAGCCCACATATTAAAAATGAAGAAGTATAAATTATGTATAATATACTATTCCTAAAACGTTTAATTCAACTAAATTCATATTATGTTGCCTATGTCAAACAGTGATATATGCAAAAAGATTGAATGATTAATTATGAGCCATCAAGTTAGTGTCAACTTGATGATCACATAGACCCTTACCGGTATGATCTGTCCCTACTATGTCCCTTCAAAACTTTCAGCGGTACAGCCATTACACCCTATTCTTCTCTTTCCTGCAATCTTTCCTAACATCATGGACTTATCAGGTGAGCTAGGTCTTTGTATAATGTTTCCAAAATATGATAGTTTGAGCCTGGCCATTTGTTTTTTAAACGGGAATTTTGGCTGATTTGTGTGATAAGTTCATTATTTTTTGGCTACTGATGTTTTCTCCTGAGTCTTCTCCAGCATTCAAAAACTTCAGTACTCTTCCCTTTGTGCTTATTCAAAGTCCAACTTTAGCCTGCATGATTCTGATCTTTGTAGGTCACAGCATCTCTCTCTATTTTTTCCCCTAAGGTTTCCATTGCTACCCTTTCATGTGCAAGTCTGGCATATTGCTTTATTAGTTTATAGGTGATAAGGGATCCAAAAATGTGAAAACTATTCTCCGTTTCAATATCTTCATTGTCAGTTCTAAGGCAGATTGTTGTACTAGTTAATAGTTTGGTCTTCCTTCTATTTAATCTTCCCATTTTTTCACTGGGCTCGACTTTGATTATGACAGCTTGCAGATCATTTTCAGCTATTAGAGTAGTGTAGAAAAGGTTACTGCTGTTTCTTCCTCCAAATTTTAAAACCATGCTCATCTTATTCCAGTCCAGCCTGCTTTATTCAGCCTAGAGTTGCCTCTTAGCAAGATGGGCAGCATATAGGTTTAATCAATCAATAAATGTAAGTTAAATAAATTAGGAGAAAATATACACTTTGTCTCACTCCTTTGCCAACCTGGAGCCAGTCTGTTTTGCCCTGTTCCTTGCAAATTTGGCTTCCTGTTCTAAGTATAGGTTTCACGTAAGGGCAATGAGATGTTCTTGAATTTTCCCAAGGATGTTCCACACTATGAGAAGGTCAATGCAACTGAAAACATTGGTGGTATCCATGAAATACTTGCTAACTTCCTTTTGGTATTCTTTGGTTTTATCAATTATCAATAATAATGTCTCTTGCTCCTCAGCCTTTTTTAAAACCAGCTTCAGCGTCTGGCCTTTTGCTTTTCATGTAGGTTTCTAATTTGTGTTGATTCTGTCTTCATTAGTGTCTTAGCTATATTCTTCCCTACTATGTAAGCAACATTGTTCCTTGTTTTTCATGTCCCAGGTGATCAACAGGATGACCTTTTGACTGAAAGTATCCAATTTTAGCCCATTTCAGTTCACTAATGTCTAAAGTGCCAATGTGTAGTTGATTAATTTCATCATTCACTGTATTGAGCTTTCCCACATTTATGCTTCTTATATTCTGCGTGCCCATTGCAACTCTGTCTTTGGGGCTTCAAGTTACAATTGTTACAACTGGACATCCTGCATGTTTTAATCTAACCAAGTCATATACAGCATCAATACTCCAAAAAAAAAGTCTCCCAGTAGCTTTTTCAGTGCATCTGACGTGAGAAGCCCATAATTTGGCATTATTTTTTTAATCACTTTACCTGGTCTATCCAGGTGATTTTCTTAGTCAAACACAGGAATAGCTTAACATTGCCCAGTATGAAATTATACCTTTTACGTGACTTTTTAAAGGTGTATAAAATTAAATTTAAGAAAATAAATCTTTGCTACCCAATATAGGTGCCTTCTTACTTTAGCTGGGCAACTAGGGTTATCTTTATGCCTTGGGTGATCCATTTGGGATCCAGTGTATACTTTTGGTGCCCACTGTCAGCAGTGCTCTCTGCCACTGTGAAAGGGAAGAATAGCAGGGCTGGGAAACAGGTAGAAAGGGGGGAACAAAAACATATACCGACATAGACTTCTTTCAAACAAAATAGATTTTTAGTAGTATATATGTAGAAACACAAAAGTGTGACTTGCAGCCTTGTGTACACGTTTATATATTTTTCTATTTGTTAATAAATAGTCATTCAAATAATATATGTACATCTTTTTGTCCATGAATATGGGATGCCTCAAGTTATTTTAAAACAGTGACATATCAGATGCTGTGCTGCTTTGTGCTGCAGCTTAGATTAACATCATTGTGGTTATAGATGAAACATGGATGAATATTTACTCTGGATGAATATCTGAGCAACTCCTGTTTCTTAATTAAGCGCCTTAATTCTAGTCAAGGCATAAATTTGTGATCATGAGCAATAGCATAATTTTTAGAGTTTAGCATGGAAGCTGCTTGTGAACATAAGGTGAGAAGTAATTCTGACCCGAGTGCCTCAAAGATTTGCCAGTTGAGTTGAACAGGACAGAAAAGGGTTGGAATAACCAGAGAACAGCCACAGAAAGCACATTACCTAAATAGCTGCTGAGCATTAAGGGAATTCAGCAAGGGGCCGGCAGTGAAAGGGAGTCCCAAGCATTTTTCTATCATACTGAAGAGTGGCATTCAGCTAATTTGAAAATTCATAGACTCTACGTGTGCAGCAAGTACAAGTTCTGCTGGTGCTTTAAAAATAAATACGAGAACAAGAAGTTTTATTAAACCAAATAAGGCAGCTACTACAAGAGGTATTGACTGAGATGACCCCCTTGATTACTGGCTCAGAGAAAGAGGCAGGGGTGGGGGGGGCTGCGATTGACTGGATAGAGAGCCGCCTACTCAAGAAGAGGAAGGAGAAGCACTGCTGCCACTGGTTAACGCTGGGAATCATCAACAGGTTGCCTCCAATGAGGAACAGCTGCCGCCCCCACCCGATCTGCTGACACGAAAGGCAGAGAGAGAGAGAGAGAGAGGAAGCTCAGAGGAGGTCAACAAGGCTGCTGACACTGTTTTGCACTGAAATCTTGTCTTGCCCTTTGGGTTGTCTCCAACAGTTGGTGCTGCAGGTTTACTACTGATACTTAGGGTGTCGACTTGTTCATTTCAGAGCCAGGTCAGATTTTCCTGTAAAGGAATGTGTCCGAGTGTGTGTAAAAAATTTTGGCCACGTAGTCCCATGATGACCTGCCTTCTCCTCCAAAAGAAGCTTGACTACAGGTGGGAACATGAACATGGCACATCTCTGCAATTCTCTGAAGCAGCTGGGAATATTCAACAACGGATGGCAATCTTACAATCCCTGAAACAGACGCAGCTGCTTTAAAGGGCTGGAGGAAAATGCCCCATTTTTTCTTTCAAGTGCTTAAAGCTCCATTTGAAGATTGAATCCAAAGTATTGCACAATCCTATAAATTACAATTTTCTCTATATACCGAAAATACATTTTATCTTTTAGGGAAAAAATCAGATGATATTAAATTATATGAATGGACTTGAATATGAAAGCTATGCTGAAGTTGTCAACTAAGCCTGTATCACTTAAGCATTTTTTTTTATCCTGGAAAATGTGAAGTTGCTACATTATCTAGAGCCAATTTGATGTAGTGGTTAAAGGCAAAGGCTAGAAATAAGTAGACTGTGAGTTCTAGACCTGCCTTAGGCATGAAATCCATCTGGATGGCTTTGAGCCAATCACTCTCTCTCAGCCCAACTCATCTCACAGGGTGGTAGTTGTAGGGAAAATAGGAGGAAAGAATATTAGGTATGTTCACTGCCTTGACTTACTTATAAAGTAACGGAGGTAGGATATAAATAAAATAAAAATAGTCATTATTAGTTTGTGAATGTGCCATAAGTACAATTTTGCCTGTGTTGGGGGCATTATATGGCAAAGTTAAAACCCTTAATTTCTCTTTGAGCACTCACTCCAGTAGATTAAATTACTTTATCTTCCTCCTTTTCTGAGCTTCATTGTGGAGTGAGGATTACATTACAACCTGAAGAACATTCCAGTTCATTTTTTTTAAAAGACAAAAACAAAACCCTTATTGGCTCCAGTGTGCGCTGTTGTTGAAAGAATGGGACTGGTATACTCACATAACAAGGGAGCACAATGCAGGCCTGTGTTAATAGGGTTCAAGTTAATCCTCCTCGGTTTTAGCAGCAGTGCTGGCGAAACTGTCCTTGGCTTTACAACATACTTTTGATTATATTTTGCAAGATGAAACGCTTGCAAAAGGATTGCCAGAGGTCCTACTGTGTTTCACAGCAGTAGTAAAGAATGAGATGAGAGAATATGCTCAGCAATAGCATGGGTAAGAACGAAGAGGCAACTGACAGGATAAATGGTAAAGATTTCACTCCAGTTTTATTCTGACAGCTTTGTCCTGTCACAGGTCGTGAAGTAAAAGCTTGGAATTTATATCTGCACAATATTTTAAATGGAACAGATACTTTAAATACTCTCAGTGCTTCTCAACCTCAGCTACTTTCAGTTGTGTAGACCGACTCCAAGAATTCCTCAGCCAGTGTGGTAACTGCTTCATTGAAAGAGGGCAGTTTCCCCGCAGCCTTGAAAGAAGCGGTGGTGAGACCCCTCCTCAAAAAGCCTTCCCTGGACCCAGCTGTTTTAAACAACTTTTGCCCGGTCTCCAACCTTCGCTTTCTTGCGAAGGTTGTTGAGAGCGTAGTGGCGCATCAGCTTCCTCTGTTCCTAGAAGATATTGATTATCTAGACCCGTACCAATCGGGTTTCAGGCCCGGACACAGCACGGAGACGGCATTGGTCGCTCTGATGAATGATCTCTGGCGGGCTCAGGACAGGGGTCATTCCTCTGTCCTGGTCCTATTAGACCTCTCTGTGGCTTTTGATACCATTGACCATGGTATCTTACTTCGGCGTCTCAGGAGATTGGGAGTGGGAGGCACTGTTCTTCAGTGGTTCTCCTCCTACCTTCTGGAACGTTCACAGTGGGTGTTGGCGGGTGACCAGAGATCGACCCCGAGGCCTCTCATTTATGGAGTTCCTCAGGGGTCGGTCCTCTCACCCCTCCTGTTTAACATCTATATGAAGCCGCTAGGTGAGATCATCCGTGGTTTTGGAGTGGGTTATCATCAGTATGCTGATGACACCCAGCTTTTCATCTCGACCCCAAACCACATCAGTGATGCCCTTGACGTGATGTCCCGTTGCCTGGAAGCGGTCCGGGAATGGATGGGGAGGAACAGACTTCAACTCAACCCGGACAAGACTGAATGGCTGTACATACCGGCATGTCAGGATATTCAGAGTATTCCATCCCTTAATATTGGGGGCGGGTTACTGCCCCCCGTAGATAGGGCTCGCAACCTGGGTGTCCTCCTAGATTCACAGCTCTCCTTAGAAGATCACATAGGAGCTGTGACTAGGGGGGCTTTCACTCAGGTTCGTCTGGTGCGCCAGCTACGACCCTATCTGGACCTGGATGCCTTACGTACAGTCACCCATGCACTTGTGACCTCTCGTCTTGACTACTGCAACGCTCTTTACATGGGGCTGCCCTTGAGAATCACTAGGAAGCTTCAGCTGGTACAGAGTGCAGCTGCACGGACGCTTTTGGGGGCTCCCCGATACTCCCATATTACACCTCTGCTTCGTGAGCTGCACTGGCTTCCAGTTGCCTTCCAGGTGAAATTCAAGGTGCTAGTGATGACATACAAAGCCCTACATGGCATGGTCCGGATTACCTACGGGAGCACCTACTGCCAGCGTCAACACCCCTCCGTCCTGTGCGCTCCCACAGAGAGGGCCTCCTCAGGGTGCCACCGGTCAGAGAATGCCGGCTGGTGACCCCCAGGGGGAGAGCATTCTCGGTGGGTGCGCCAATCCTCTGGAACCGCTTACCAGCCGAAATCCGGATGGCCCCCGACCTTCGCACCTTTCGGCGAGATTTAAAAACCTATCTATTCCAGCAAGCCGGCCTGGCCTGATAGATTTGGGGTTTTATTTGTAGATCTGGGGTTTTATTTGTTTTATTGTTGGTTTATTGTATACTTACTTTGCTCTGTACACCGCCCTGAGTCTTCCGGGAGAAGGGCGGTATATAAAACGAATAAATAAATAAATAATAAAATAAATTCTGGGAGCTGAAATCCACAATCTTAAAATAGCTGAGGTTGAAAAACACTGTTTCACCTGAAACCAGGAGATGAAGATCATGACTGTCATCATGAGCACCTGGTGGAAATGATGGCGATACTGTAGATTTTATAGATGACATTGTCTTCCCCTCTTGCTTTATGGTTACTTTTATTTATCCAGAGATTCCAGATACATAGAGGCAAGTGAAGAATTACAGTCCAACTCTTATTGTTTACTTTATAAATGAAAGGCTGTACTCATACATCCATACACCGAAACTCTAGGGTGCTTTTTTAATTAAAAATGTTTTAAGTAAACTTAGAGGTCACCCAATTCCAAATAGTGGGCAATCTACATGTTAATAAGTAAAGAAAAATAAAATAAAAAAGGAAATGTCACACCCATCTCAAAAAAAAACCACAACAACCCAAGCACATTCCACCAAAGAAATAACAACTTACCTCCAGTTCTGGGAGAACATCCAGATTTTCAAAGCATTTTAGAACAGGGCTTTTCAACCAGTGGTACGGGTACCACCTGTGGTACATTGGCACCTGGCAGGTGGTACGTGACCATCCTAGAAAAGTGTAGCAGGGGAGGGGAATGAGCTGAACTGGTGGCAGCACCGCACAAGCCTGAGCGAGAGATGGCTGTAGCTGCAGGGCTGTCAGGGCTCAGCGGAAGCAACAGGATCAGCGTCAGACTCTAGCTGGAGCTCGGCGCTGATCCTGGTGCTTCTGCTGAGCGCAGAAGAAGCGCCGATCAGCTGAAATGTTGCAGCATCTCCAGGGTCTTGTGATTTACATTCAGATGCTTGGCAACTGATTCATATTTATGATGGTCACAGTGTCCCAGGGTCATGTGAAGTGACCAAAACCTGCTACAACCACCCAGCAGACGGGGGGGAGATAAAAACCAAACACCTTCCACCCCCCACCCCCACCCCCGCTGCCAATCCTCAACAGAAATGCTCACAACAATGAAAACCTCAGACAGGAGGAAGAGTGCCGCTGGGCGGGCGGGCAGGCAGGTGTCTTGCTTGGCTGTGGCTTGGGGGGCACTTTTTTCAGTGCCATTGTAACTTCGAACAGTCACTAAGTGAACTGTTGTAAGATGAGGACTACCTGTACTTCATCACTTTTTTCCTTTTTTTTTGTCAAGTTTTTGACACCTTGCTAGGTGACTGATGGTACTTGGATGTTGCCATATCCTAAAAGTGGTACAATGGGTGAAAAGGTTGAAAAGCCCTGTTTTAGAAGTCCTAATAGAGTATGATCCCACCCCACGCAGCAGGCAATGTAATAAAGTGTCCTACCAAGATCTCACTAAGTGACATCATTTAGTTGAAGAGTATCCTCTCTACTTGATCCTACTATGACATCGTAATAGGTCTATGGTGCCTCCCCCCACCCATGTGCTTCTCTCCAAATATTTGTAATACTGGTACTTTTACCAGATTGGCAAGGAGAATTTTTCCCTTCATGCTCATGCATGCTATGTGAATGTGTGATTTTCTTATCTTATCCCCTGATTATCAAGGCTTAAGCATTCAGACTGATGTTGTCATTGCTTCTGAATCCGAAAGACCCTTTGACCCACCCTTTCTGGGCTGGGAACAGAGCAGCACAATGTTTTAGGATTGTAATCAATTCTACAACCAGTGGGACCCTAACCATGTCAATTGAAAATTATGAGGAGAGTAATTACAAACATAACAGCCATTTTGGTATAGAGGCTAGAAACCAGGAGAGTGTGTGGCATGAAGCCAGCTGGGTGACCTTGAGCCAGTCGCTGTCTCTATTAATCATAAGAAGGCAATAGGAAACCACTTCCACAAAATGATGCCAAGAATACTATTATTGGGGCTTTTCCAGGAGACTGGCTCATAGGCACATCTATACGTGCCCTAAACTAAAGGATTTGAGTCAGACTCTTCCTGGGAAAAATAACTCCCCTGATTATTTTCTTGAAGGCGCTTTGTCCATATAGGCACAGTCTGAGATGTTTTCCAGAATCCATTTCCAATGTATGAGCCTACAGTCACTCTCATTTTGTCCTCAAACCTTTTGCACAAGGTGTGCAGGTTGATTATTGCTGAAGAACATGCTGTGGCCAGTTTCAGGTATCAAGCTTAGTTTTTCTTTATTAAGACATTTTTAAAAATAAATTACAATTGTCTGGGGCTTACAAACATAGCTAGTACTTAATGAACTATGGTTCACTTCCTAGATTGGGGAGAATGTGTCTTTATGGATAATTGCTTCAGTCTGAGAGGAGATACCATTTGTACTCCTAAAAGTGACCATTGCATCTACCTCCAAAGAGACAGAGATATTCTTCTCTCATAGACAATTTTATATCATTTATTCAGAGTATTAGCATTCTGTTTTAATTGTACCTTTTAACTGTAAAGACTTCCAGGACAGTTTGATTGGTGGCTTCATTACAGCCTATCTTTGATTCCTTTACTGAAAAGCAGGTTATAAACTGCTATAAGTAAGGCAGCTCTGCCAGATGCAGAGTATTTGAAGGAACAGTGTTGAGTATAAACCAAGAAAATGAGCTGAAGTCCATTCATTGTTTCCTAATCTTTCAAATGATGTTGTTTTGTCACTAAGAGCTTTAAAATGATTTGGCTCTTTTGGAGTCAATATATACTGGCAGAAGTGGGTGCAGGGTATGGTAAAAAAAGTTGAGATGGTGGCCACAATAGTGCAATTGATGCCTATTTTTTATGTGTGATTCATTTACTGTAATTTACTGGCATTTACTGTAATTTACCAGCTGGATATTTTTAATATCTTATTACTCAATGGAGTTGCTACTTCTTAACACTGGTATCCTTAATAATTGAGTCTCAAGGCTGCAAGACAGAGCAAAACATCTAAATGGATCAACAATATATTCAAACTTTCCTGACTTCCTGCTTGCAGAAAAGGAACTCAAAACATGCAGAAAAGGCATCTCAAAAAGACCATGTAAAGCTGCCTTGTTTGCTACTAGCTTTAAATATGCCACCAATCCCATTTTTCTGCTTTAAAGGCCTATCAATTCTTTTTCTCTTTCGACCCATCTCCTCAATACTTAATTCTAAGGATGTCCAAACATTTGCAGCACAGCTGTTACAAAAAAGGATTGTCTATTCTCTTTTGCTTTCTGCTTATGCTATAAAGCATTGGTTACACATATAAATATCAAACATATAATTTCTTCCAGCTCGTCCAGAAGATGAATATCTTCTAGAATCATGCATTACTTCATATGCAGCCTTTACACATGAATTGCAAGGATGCTTAAGATACATTACTGCTAAAAAAAGGTAAAGGTTCCCCCGCACATGCGTGCTAGTCGTTTCCGACTCTAGGGGCCGGTGCTCATCTCCGTTTCATAGCCGAAGAGCCAGCGCTTGTCTGAGGACGTCTCCGTGGTCATGTGGCCGGCATGACTAGACGCCAAAGGCGCACGGAACGCTGTTACCTTCCCACCGTAGTGGTCCCTATTTTTCTACTTGCATTTTTACGTGCTTTCGAACTGCTAGGTTGGCAGAAGCTGGGACGAGTAACAGGCGCTCACTCTGCTACGCGGCACTCGGGATTTGACCCGCCAAACTGCCGACCTTCCAATCGACAAGTTCAGCGTCCTAACCCACTGAGCCACCGCGTCCCTATACATTACTGCTATTGTGCAACAAATAGGATATTACCTATTCTGTTTCACAATTTTTATATACATACATGGTGCAGCCAAAGCTAGAATCCAAAGATCTGCTTTGCACTTTCTCAAAATCTGTTGGAATTTTTATACTTGTTTATTTAAATTGCAGATTCCTTCTGCTGTATCATAGTAGTCTGTTTGAAATTCTTCTACATTTTAAATATTTATTATTTATTTGATTTATATACCGCCCTTCTCCCGAAGGACTCAGGGCGGTGTACAGGGCAATAAAGTACCAAAAAATACAATACAAAAATTGAAAACAGATTAAACAATTGTGCCCGAATATAATAAATTAGTTAAAATCAATAATTAAACCCAAAACCCATCACCCATCAGACCAGGGCAGCTTGTTCAAAGAAGTGAGTTTTTAGATCACGTCGGAAGGAGCGAAGGTCGGGAGCCATCTGGAGCTCCACCAGTAGACGATTCCAGAGGTCTGGCGCGCCCACAGAGAACGCCCTCCCCCTGGGGGGTCATCCGTCGACATTCTCTGACCGGTGGCACCCTGAGGAGGCCCTCTCTGTGGGAGTGTACTGGGCGAAGGGAAGTTGACGCCGGCTGCAGGTGCTCCCTTCAGACATTTTGCTGTCTGAATTGACACTGTTGTCCTGGAGGGGGATAAATGAAATCTGTCCAGAGTTGCATTGTGGAGTGAGATGGGTGGCATATAAATTTATTAAATTAAATGAAGCCACAAGTTCCTTTAGATGTGTTTGAATTCCACCCACTGGCAATGCTGTTTTTCACTGCATCTAAACAGTACAATTATACAATTGCATTTTATTGTAATACTGCCTGTATTGCTGTACCATCATTTAGAGACATTTCTGAGACATTTCTTGAAAACAACAATTCTGTTTTCTGGAAAAGCAAGCTCAACTTTTACATTGCTTCATTCAACATTTTACAATTATTTAAGCAACCCAATGAAGTGCATGCAAAGTGCACATCCCAATAAATCTTTGTAATGAGGTGTCATACCAGGATAATACCTTTTCAACAAGCCTCAGGATGTGGCACTTGGCTTCTCAGGTGAGCAGATTAACATTTGGGTGTCATATCAAAGCTAAGCACCCCTGATAATTCAAAAGGAAAGAGGGAATTAGGATCTTTCTTAAATTTATTGCAATTGTAACCTGTTATTCTTGTTGGAGCAGCCTTCAACCATCAATCAGCAGTGAGAGAAGAAGCTGTTACTTCAAAAGACCAGTTTATCAACAACTCTTCTACTTCAAAAAGAATCTTGGGCAACGTGTTTTATTTAATCTCTCTTATTTAATCAATAGAACTAGTTTGGCAATAATGGTGCATAGACTTCATAGGCTTGTGATGCTTACAGTGTTGCTTCTCACTTAGGATCTGCTAATAAAGCTGTTGCAGATATTAAGATTTCTGTGTAATATTTGCTATGCAGAGCTTTTGGTGCTGACAAAAAATAATTTGCAAATGAAGAGACAAAATGGAACAATATGCAAGAATTACAATTACAGAATAGAATAGCACAATTAAGAAAAAAATCTAGCAGCAATCTGCTTAATTAGATGTTATCATAAAATGCACAGTAATAGAAACAGTGATGTGGTCTATGTTTCCAGAAATGGGAATGTTATGCTAATCCAGCTCACTGTTAAACGTATTTTGTGGCGAGCTAACATTCCTCCAAGTGGAATGGAGGTTTTGTTTTGTTTTGTTTTTAGAATATAAAGCTAGTCGGGTAAAAAGATCATATGGTATTTAGTCATGTTTTTCAAACTTAACACCTATAAGATGTGTGGACTTCAACTCCCAGAATTCTTCAACTCCCAGAAGTCCCCCTCCCCAGCAGTTTCAAATTGATTCCCGTCAGTCTATATAGCAAACTTCTGCTGAAAATACATTTTAGCTTCCTTTCCTCTTATATACCAAAAGATAGCCAGCCATCCTGAAATAGAACAAGGGAACTAGAATATCCATGAGGACTAAGTACTGGCAGCCTGAAATTAAGGAGAAACTTCCTATGAGTGAGAACAATTAACCTGTGGAACAGTTTGCCTCCCAGAAGTTGTGGGTGCTTCATCACTGAAGGTTTTTAAGAAGAGACTGGACAGTCATTTGTCTGGAATGGTGTAGGGTCTCTTGCATGGGCAGGGGGTTGGACAAGAAGACCTCCAAGGTCCCTTCCAGCTCTATTCTGCTTGATTGACAGTTGTGTGTTAAAATTCAGCCTACTATTTGGATCCCCTTTACAGGTCCTGATACCAGGCAACAACCATTAACAAACTGAAGGAAGCAGCTGAGACTTTAGAGTAGGGGTGTGAAACTGACGGCCCTGGGCCAGATGTGTCATGCGCAGGCCACACCTACCCTGACTCCGCAAAGGCAAAAAATGTCGCGATACATCACAATATGTCACATGACATGATTGAGTTTGACACCCGTGCTTTAGAGTAAGATTTTCCACAATACACATATCCCAATTGTTAATATTCAGCACAATGTACCTTAATTAAGAACTGGTGTAACAATACAAGTTTTAAAAGGACCATGTATGCTGATTGAGTCCCTTTCATAAATGTTTAGATGTTATTCACATTTTACATACTTATATATATATTATGGGAATGCGGTGGCTCAGTGGGTTAGGACGCTGAGCTTGTCAATCAGAAGGTCGGCAGTTTGGCGGGTCGAATCCCGAGTGCCACGTAGCAGAGTGAGTGTCTGTTACTTGTCCCAGCTTCTGCCAACCTAGCAGTTTGAAAGCACATAAAAATGCAAGTATAAAAATAGGGACCACTACGGTGGGAAGGTAACAGTGCTCCGTGCGCCATTGGTGTCTAGTCATGCCAGCCACATGGCCACGGAGACGTCCTCGGACAAGCGCTGGCTCTTCGGCTTTGAAAGGGAGATGAGCACCGGCCCCTAGAGTTGGAAACGACTAGCACTCATGTGCGGGGGAACCTTTATCTTTTTATATATTATATGTATGAGAAAGAATGACACAGTGTGTTTTTAAAATCTTCAGAAAGCCAAGGGTGGTATAGAAGATGTTGAATGATAATTTTTCCCAGCATCTGCCATGGTGGGTAATGGTGAAAACAGATGGGAACTAATATTCTCAGTCTCTTTTTCTTCCTGCCTGCCTATTTCAAAACTTAAAATATTTGAAGTAAAATATGTTCAAATGACTCACCTGAAATGTTATATCGTATATGTCAAATCTTAAATCCTTAGTTTTTGACATATCTCGATCCCTTTTTGATTCACAGGTAATAACCAAATGGAGTTTGCAGAATCTGTTCCCTTTCATTTCAGTTCAACTCATAAACTCTAATGAAATATTTCCAGATAGTGGAGATATGTAATTATTTCACTGACAAGGTCAAAGAAAATGACAGCATCTTGCGAAATAAGAGGGGAATGGGATTTTGAACAGTCAACAATTAATTTGGAGCAAAACAGCAGTAGATCTTTGCCCATTCACACTGTATCTCCTAGAGCTCTTTAAAGGGTCTGGCATCTTGGCTAAAGGCATCACCTTTGAACTAAGGTATGGCTTGAATTTAAATGTTCCTCATTAAACAGGATTGGACATGCCCCTTCAGAGTGATGCCCCCCCTCCTTTACACTGAAAGGATGCACTAGTGAAAATTATAGTATTTTGTAGGACAATAAATGTTACTCACTCATTGTGGGAAGCCAGAGGTTCTTCATCTTTATTTAGAAGATAGGAATAGCATCTTAACCAATAGTAAGAGTTGTCCTTGGAAAATATCATTCCTTTTCTCTGACATTTACCATTTTCCCCAAGTATTGGTATTTAGATTCTGTCTCCTGGATGCCTATGGTCTGTTTCTTTTTTAAAATTGCTGCTTGTTAGTCCTACATGGCATTGGGCCTGGTTACTTGAGGGAGTGCCTCTTTCTCATAGCATCTGCCCAGCCAATTCGATCCTCACTCTAAGTTCATTTGGTTAAACAAGGTCATCTATGGGGGCCATTGGAAGGGTCCCTTCTCTGTTACAGCAATTACCTTCTAGGTATTCTTAGGTTCCCCAAAATCCAGCTGGTCCTCCACTCTACTGTTGTGTAGCTGAGAAGATCTGGCTCTTCACCCAGGCTCTTTAGCAAAGAACAGTGTCCATGAGTCATAAAAGAGCCAAGGTTGCCTACCCCTGCACTAGTGCATCCTTTCAGTGTGAAGGAAGGGGGGGCATCAAGCCATACCTTAGTTCAAAGGTGATGCCTTCAGCCAAGATGCCAGACCCTAAGCTGATTAGAATCATTCCTCTCTCAAGGCATACATGCTATAAGCTTTATTACACTTGCAATCCTTCATCTTTATCTTTTAAGTTTTATTTACTTTACAGATAGTCTTCAACTTATAACTGTTCATTTAATATAGTTCAAAGTTACAATGGCACTAAAAAAATGACTTGTGACTGTTTTTCACACTTATATGGCCATTGCAGCATCCCCGTGATCACATGATCAAAATAGAGATGCTTGGCAACTGACTCATATTTATGACGGTTGCAGTGGTCATGTGATCACCTTTTGCAACCTTCTGACAATCAAAGTCAATGGGGAAGCCAGATTCACTTAACAACCAGGTTACTAACTGAACAACGACAGTGATTTTACTTAATACCTGTGACAAGAAAGATCTAACTGGGACAAAACTGCAACTGCTTAGAATATTACTGGCTGCTAAGTCTTTGAACAAGAGAAAGCAAGACAGAATATAAATTGTGCAGTTCAGGTATAAAGAATGACCATAGGTTCAACTACTCTGTGTCTACGAACTATACATCAAATGCTCTGCTTTTGATGTGCAGAAAGTAATCCTGCCTCTCCCCCACAAATTCAGTTCCCATAATCCAATGAAAAAAGTCTCAGTACAGTAACATCAAATGGAACATAGGTCTTCATAAAAAAAACAGCTTGTAGCATGTATGCCTTGAGAGAGGAATGATTCTAATCTGCAGAGATTAAAAAAAAAAGCTGATTCCAGCTTAGAGGGCAACTCATTCATCTCAGCCACGGACTGAGACATATCATAAGGCAAACTATAAAACATTAACTGTGCTTCAAGAGGATGAAAAGGTGTGTTTGCAAAACACAGCTGTGTTTTATTTACCTAGTTCGGTGGACCCCATTCCTCTTCCTTTACATTCAGTTTATTCAAAAGAATCCAGAAGACAGCCCGGCTAAAGGGGCAGAAGGTAAATGTAAATACCTTTGAAGCTTTTGGTTCTGCTTCCCACCCCACCCCTCTGGATTTATCAGTAAGCCCTAGTCATGAGGAGTTAAAACAGGAAAGGTATAATTACTCTTCTGTCTCTATAATCCATCTCACTCAAGGTGCAATTGGTTTCTACTGTGTGGCATGTAAATTGCTAGTTACAGAGGTTTTAAAAAGTGATCACATCAAAGACTTCTCCTTAAAGGGATTCCTTCAAAATTAGAACAAGAATGAAATTATTCTTATTTATTTAAAGGCAGAACTAGATGTGATGAGTAGCTGTTCTGGGGGGGCAGGGAGGCTGGAGGGGAAAGAATGAAATCTAGAGCAGTAATGGGCAATTTTCTTGCACCCAAATTAGGCGAAGCTAGTTTTTTTTCTTAAAAACAAACAAACAAACTGAAATAATCAGTTGTTATCGTGTCCCCAAAAATCAGAAGAGGCCAAAGTTTTCTTCACATGGAGATAGAGGTCAGAGGATTTAAGAAGCAAAATGTGTGCCTTAAGTGGCCTAGTGATGTTGACCATCATCCAGCATCTCTTTGCTCCAAACTGCTGGGGATCAGAATTTTTTTAAGGATAAAATAGGGATTTGAAGCTTCTGCAAGGGTACAGAATTCCCTCTTATCTCTTTTCCCCTTCCACACCCCCAAACCCATGAAGACAAATATTCGACTGGGGATAGTTGGGAGGTGCTACAAAATGAAGATTCAAATTACTATTTATGGGCAGTTTATGGATTTGAAACAAGAAAATTCTGAAAGTATCAGGGGCAGACATTGGAATACCCTTCCAGTTGATTCACTGCTATCTTGGTTTGTTCCTTTTTAATTTCACAGTTATCATTAATGTCTAAAAGCATGAATGATTCATAGAGACCTTGCTGTCCTTTGATCATGGTTGTTTTCCTGCAGATATTTCATTACCCTACCAAGTAACGTCTTCAGTGTTAGAGTGGGGTTTGCCCTAGAGCCAGAAGTAGAGAAAAAATATTCAGAATAATGGATCTCATCAACCTCTGCCTTACCATCTATTTTCAGGTTGATGGATAAATGATATATTAGGAACACCCATGGCATCCCTACTTTTAGGACTCATAACTGTAATACGTTGTCTAGGAACTATAGCACTCCCCAAACATACGACCAAAAGTATGGATCTGCTATAAGTTAAAAAAGGGACAACTAGAGAAACAATCAACAAACGACCATCTTTCTAAAAAAAAGTGCCCCAAATCTCATGTGTTCATCAAAAAATAATAATAATAATAATAAAAAAAAATCTTATGAAATTTCAGCAATCTCATTCTTGAACCTTTATAGAATCTTAAATAAGAATATCAACATGTCATATGAGAATACTAAATTCTGGTAAGTTTGTCGTATTTCAGGGTTTTTTAAAGTTTAAAAATGGGTTTCAGAGTTGTCATCTAGGGATATCACAAATATTTTGGTACTCTATGAGTGGTGTTCATGCCATAAACTGTGGTTTGTAATTGACAGTGGTTGAGTTCACAAAACAAACTAAGTCTAAACAAATAAGCATTTTTCTTCTTTAACAAAAGAGGTTGTTGCTTGAGTTTTCCATATTTCCAGCAATCAAACCACATGTGTAGCTTTATTTCAGATTTCCAGCTGAATAGAGAACACGACAAAAAAAATTTTTTAAAGGAAAATTCACAGTGAATGCTTCACTATTTCAAATTTTATGACCACCTATCTCATTGTGATGATTATGTGCAGCTGATAGTTAAAATTTATGTTGACATTTCAATCTTTATTTATTCAACTGAACTATTTTCTTTCCCCCAAGGAAATCTATAATGCAACCATTTCTCAACTTACAACCATGTGTTTAACGACTCTTCAAAGTTACAACAGCACTGAAAAGGTGACTTACAATTGGTCCTCACACTTACAACCTTTCAAGTAACTGCAGTTATATTATCAAAAATCAGGTGCTTGGCTGAATTTATTTATTTATTTATTGATGATTTATTTATTAATTGATGATGGTTGCAGCAGCCCAGAGACATGTGATCAACATTTTCAACCAGCTTCTGACAAGCCAACTTCTGACCAGCAAAGTCAATGAGGAAGCCAAATTTGCTTAATGAGCACGTGATTAATTTAACTGCAGCAATTCACTTAACTGCCAAAAATGTTGTAAAACCAGGCACAATTCACTTAACAACTGCCTTGCTTAGCAACATAAATTCTGACTTCAATTGTCATAAGTCAAGGACTACCTCTATTTTTTTTTTATTTTAATTCCATTTATATCCTGCCCTTCTCCGAAGACTCAGGGCGGCTTACAAACTTAGCAGTAGCCTTCATTCTATGTATATGCCTGCTTATTAGGGCTTTCACACACACCCCAAGCGGCATTATTACAAAGTCAGCTTAATTGCCCCCAACAATCTGGGTCCTCATTTTACCTACCTCGGAAGGATGGAAGGCTGAGTCAACCTTGAGCCTGGTGGGATGCGAACCTGCACTAATTGCAGGCAGCTGGTGTTAATGAATAAACGTTGCAAAGGACAGTGTTTGCCTCGCAATTCAGTGCCACTTAAAAAGGTATGGTTGATTTTCAAATGGAGCTGTATCGATTCTAAAATTATTTTTCAAACTGGAAAATCAACTAAATGGAGAGATTAAATGTAGCAGACCAAAGCCAGCTAACTTGGTCTCCTGTTATTCCTTATTCTGCAAACACACAAACACATGCTTGATTTATGTTCTTTCTCACAGACTATTCACAAAGACAAAGCTAAGCAGCTGTTTAAATTTTTGCTCCATCTTTGCCTTTTGTTCCAGTGTTTAACAATAATCACTACCACCACCAGTTGGGTAGCTTCAAAGCTTTAAGCAAGAAAGGGGGGGAGAGGAAAAAAAATCAAAGCTTTTCTCAAACTAAAAGAGCTGCAACTATTTTGAATGATTCATGAACCATAATATCCGTCCACATGTTTTTTACTTTTAGTACAGAGTGACCATATCAACCAATCTGGATCAACACATCAGCAAAGAAATAATTCTTCACAGTCCAGAACTGGTTGCCCTATATATTTATTACAAAAAAAGCTCTGAACTCTGTTGCTCTCTGTCATGCTTCTCTGAAGGTTCTCTATTATGAAATCCTGCTGGACGATGGAGGGCTTTGTTCATAAAATCAACAAAATAAGCATCAAGCTTTGATGTTATTCCTTCAATCACACTCGTTTTTTTTCTATCAGTGTTTCTTCCAAGAAGCTCTGAGAACATTCAATTAAGCTAATGTTCAAAGAAGGCAATATGTTGTGATTGAATACAATTTTCAGATTCTAAGCAGAATGAAGAACAGTATAAAAATGTGTTAAATGCATAAATACAACCACAGAAAAGATAATCAAATCAGTCATAGTCTAATTCAGCCCAGTTCTCATCTCTTCCAGGATCCAATTAGCATTGTATAATTGGCTCTGTTTATATGCTGAAATTAATAAAGGAGAAGTCTGCCTTCAATTCTTGATCTTGGGAACTGGCAAACCTATTGAACCTTTCAGAGTATGCCTATTAGTAACCTATGTAATTTATTTTTTGTTTAGCATAATGAGCAAACCAGGTCACTCTGTATTGTTCAGCAAAACATGCTTAATCAAATCCTAGTTTAGTATGTTGTATAAACTTAGCCAAAATAATGCTCAGTACAAAGCCTGGATAGAAGCTTGCTGAGGCCCATAACCATCAGTTAAAAGTTAATTTTTGTAGCTATAAAAAGTCTGATTTTTTTGCACCATGAAGGCAGAAAAGCAAGTGGCAGCATTTATAGGGACCTAAGTAGTTATGCCTCCAAGTAGCAATAGTGTTTAGACTTATATACCACCCCATAGCACTTTAGAGCTGTCTCTGGGTAGTTCACAATGTTGAAACATTATTTGCATATTGCCCCCAACAATCTGGGTCCCCATTTTACCGACCTCAGAAAGATGGAAGGCTGAATCAACTTTGAACCCCAATGGGATAGATTTCCAGGCTGGGGGCAGAGTTTGCTTGCAAACTGCACTTTAACCACTGCACCAACAGGGCTCTGCTGTGCTGTGCTGCCTCGTTGTGGCAGGTTTGTGTTCCCAAGAAGGATCAGTGAAAAACATCAGGAGCCTTAAGCTAAAAGTATATATTCCCAGTAGGGTCACCTGAGGCCATCCTAATACTGAGGAAGAGCAGTATCGGGAGATCTTGGAGGCAGATGATCACTTTAGTGACAATGGCAAAAAGCATCAGTGAATATTGTTTGGAGAAGGCAATAATAAAGCACTATATTTTTACAAGAAAACCATATAGATAGAAAAATCTAAAATTATTGACAATATAATGTCAGATGATGGGCCCTTCAGGTCAGATGGCACTCAACATAAACTCAATATGAGCATGAATTCCACATGAACTCATCAGAACCAGTTTGGTGTAGTGTGTGTGTGTGTGTGTATTGTTGTTCTGTCATCCGCAGCTATTACCAGCTTACCAGATGCTACGCCAGTATGAATCATCATGCAGGATGACTGAGAGAATGAACCAACGACCACCTCCCCCCCACACGGACAAGGGAATAGAGAGGATCGTAACCTCTCATCAACGGATGCATTGGTATAGCAAGAGTTAATGAAAAGGCAGACCGAACCCATGGACAGCAGGAGAGGACATTTGACCAATGGGAATAGTGATGCCAGCACCAGAGAAGAACGACCGGCTGAGACGGCAGCAGCGCATACAGAAATATCAGATGAGCAGTGGGATGACTGCACGTGGCAGGACAAACGCTCCTGGCAGGCGGGGCGAGCGGACAGAGGCAGTGGCCAAAACAGATGTCAGCAAGTCCAACAGAAATAGGAACGATGCAATTGATTATGGGAGGGCAGGGGCCAAACAGACCCGTAACACGCTCATTAACTAAACTACTGGCTTCACAGAACTTGTTTCCCAATCCTGGCTTACACTCTGACGATGTCAGCAGGTGCTGACGAAAGCTCAGTTTTAATAAATTTTTAGTCTTGGTGATCCTTGTTTCTAGTTTTAAATATGAATATACCCGAGACTCACAATTTCAGGACTATTTTCTCTCTCTCTCTCTCTCTCTCTCTCTGTGTGTGTGTGTGTGTGTGTATGTGTGTGCATGTGTGTCTGTGTCTGTCTGTGTATATATAGAGAGACAGACACAGAGAGACAGACACAGACACAGACACACAGAGACAGACACAGAGAGACAGATCATAGTATTGAGGAAGACCTGAGGATCCTTTGGAGTACTAGTGGTATTCATGAGGTGGCTAGATGAATGCCTTTGTTATTGATGTTGCCATACGGGAAAAGACAATCCAAAACTACAAAGATGGAATTACAATAGCATAAAATATAGCAAATATGAACATGGGAAAGCTCACACAGTCAAATGAAACAACTATGCCTTAGGCATCAGGGAATTGAGATGGAAGGGATCAGGCGCTGATCAGTCAGAATCAAACAGTTCAAACAGGATCAGTCAGAAGTCAGTTTATTACTTAGGATAAGAAAAACAAAGCAGAAATTGAAAAAGGCAATCCCTTAGGTAATCTGGTCCCAAACTATGTAGGGCAACTGCTGGCCCGAGGACCAGATGTGTCATCAGGAAACCATGCCCATCCCAGTGCTGGCAATGGAGAAAAAGCTCTGATACATCGTGTGACATCACGGATGTTGCGAGTTTCCAAATGCTCTTCAAGGGCAACCCATGTAGAGTGTGTTGCAATAGTCTAAACAAGGTTACAAGGGGATGAGTTTATCACCCATCTTTTTCCAAGTGCAGGAAGAGGCTGGCTAGTATTGCTTTTGTTATTATGGTAACATTATTTACTGCATACTAAATCTAAAATGATGAATTTAAAATGAATTGTACTTTTCATAAAAACCTTCTACTCAAAGAAAATACAATAGGTTTCCCAGAGTTACAAAGTTAGAGCCAAATTAAGTGCAAAGCATTAATGTGCTTGACTAATTGCATGACTTCCTGGCATTGTGACGGAAGCAAGCATGCATGGACACTTCTATTTTAAAAACAACAACAGGATCAGGATGGCAAAGAACTGCATCAATGTGCTTGAAAAAGGAGTGCCCTGCCTACATTGTTAGAAATGGAAAGGAGCCCCTGAATGACAAGCTGTAAAAACATACTTGTAAAGCTTAGAAAAGGCTTTAAGGGACAAAGTTATGTGCCTCGGGCACTCACAGAGCTTGCACTGAAAAGCTCCAGAGAAAAAAGACGGCTACTTCTTATTGCAATGAGTGATCCAGGCAGCATTCACCTTCTAGCCTGCAACTCACAAGAAAAACAAAATATTTAATATTAATTTCGTTCACTCTTTCTACTCCTGGATACTTTAACAGTGCAATTTGGCCTTCAGTGTTAAATTTCCTCCTTGCTTTCCTCATTTTCATCCCCTGACCTATATACTCTGGAGTAGAACAGTGAAGAAAAATCAAATGCAAGACTTAAAACAGGGGTCCCCAACCCCCGATCTGTGGACCAGCACTAATCTGCAGCATGCCAGAAACCGGGCTGCACAAATAAGCAAAGTCCTATCTGCAGGATGCAGGCAGCAAGCAAAACCACACCCCCTCTGATCCATGGAAGAACCTCTCTCCACGGAACTGATTCCTGGTGCTCAAAAGGTTGGGGGCCGCTGACTTAAAGAGAACTTCTAATACACAAAAGTGCTTTCTGAGCCCAGCAACCTGATTTAATCAATTTAGGCATAATCATTTTGAATCTTGGGCACCTAACTCAGTTGCAAGAAAAATAGCATTAAACATATTTAAATATATGTGCAATTCTTTAAATATTTGATGTACTCTGCAGCAAGAATTTCATTAGTAATACAGAAACACACAAACACTTTTTCTCTTGCATTCCTTGCATTTAATGCATTCTTTTCCTTTATTCTCCTTCATGAAACTGCCGGATGAGATTCTGTATTTTCATCCTGTTGTATCTTTCTTGTTCAAGACATGGTCTTTTGGTGACCTGGGAATTATGAACGCTTTCATGTTAATGATTCATTTTTGTGATGGATGGCAAAGTAGTTGAGGAAAGGTTAAGACATGCAAAGGTTCAGAGGAGTCAAAAGGTTCAGAGTTTGTCCAAAGCTGCATAAAAGGGATCAGTCACTCCCTTTGTTATGCAGCAGTGAGAGTTGAGGAACATAACTGGAAGTTCATGGTAGTAGGAATGGGATAATTAAGAAAGAAATGTATGTGATAAGAGAAGAATGAATGATGATGGAACACAAAAGTGGATGACCAGTATGAAAAGCACATTCAGATGATTTAATCATACAGAAGAGCTGAACCCTTGGACCATAAAACAAATATATGAAAGAAGAGAAAACAGAATGAGAGTAAGGGAAATACAGAAAAAGTCATGGTTGGATAGAGTTGATGAAATTCTTAAAAAAAATAACAAGAAATCTAAAGAACAAAAGGCCAATACAAAGTGGAATATGACATATGATAAAGTGGAATATGATAAATGATAGTGTTTACATAAACTATATTAAGGTATATTTCTTTTCTCTTATCTTTAATTTCTTTTGCTTTACTACCACTTAAATTTGTACATGGCATCTTGGTGGTGGGTATGTATGTAACCTGCTTGCTGTACTGAGGATTTATTTCTCCTTTTTCTGAACCCTTGTGGGGGAAGCGGTTATTTTAGTATACGTATATTCAAATAAAAATAATTCCAAATATGTGAATGCTGCATCAAACATGCTTAAGTTCTTATCTTTCTATAAAGAAAAAAAACATTTTACTTTTCAAGTAAACCATTTATTTTATACACACATTTTTACAAATGCCAATTAGACAGAACTTCTATGTACACTGTTAATACATCCAAAAACTTTCAAAATATTCTTCTGTTATTCAGAATCCATAAAGAATGTTTCAAAGTCTTGATCTAAGTCTGAAACAAGGGCATCCACAAAGTCTTCCACGGATGGTTGCTTCTGTAGCATACCTAGGAAATATCAAAGGGAGATACTCAAAATTAACAGAATGTTTCTTCTAAATACCTGATAAAAAATAACCATAACTGAAAGTACTATGAAAATAGTAATAATAATAATAATAATAATAATAATAATAATAATAATAATAATAATAATAATAATAATTTTATTTATATACCGCCCTTCTCTCGGAGGACTCAGGGAGAATAAGCCCCACCACAGTGAATTGCCCTTACAAAGCTGTCCAGAACCTGTGCCCTGAAACATGGAATCGGTGAATTGAATTGGAAATGCCAAATTATCAACAATTAGCACTTTATTCCCCAAACAGTAATAAGGAATAAAATCTACTATTTTCAAAAGAAATGTTAAGAAAATATAAGTCTTTCCTTCCTCTTGAACTATCCATTCTTCCTCCATATATTTATCTGGCAATTTTCTAGAGACATTCAGTACTCAGGTCCAAATCTGAAAAGCATGTGTTGGATTTGCTGTCATTCCTCCATCCCTCTCCCCAGATTTCTATGGCTGTTCATCTCATGGCAGTAACTCTGGACAGCATACAAAGTGTAAAACAACAAGCTTGTAAGCCACCCTGAGTCTTCGGAGAAGGGCGGGATATAAATGGAATTAAAATAAATAAATAAATAAATAAATAATCCAAATTGTAAATGATGAAATCGCAAACAGCAATTCCAATTTATAGCAATGCAACATTAACCCGCAGAGATCAAACGTCTGGAGGAAGAGATGGGTTTTTAACACCATGTGTTGTGAAAAACTAAGACTGTTGGGGCCATCCATTGTTTTCAGAGACATGTTCTTCTACAGAACTACCACAAAGAAGGTATGACTCCTAAGTCCAATAAGATGACATTTTCTCATGGAAGGGACATGGAGCAGGCCTTACCTGTTAAATCGGGTGGGCAGGTGGCGACCTGCCAACAGATCAGACATGTCAAACACAAGGCCCGGGGGCCGGATCCGGCCCGCGAAGTGGTTTCATGTGGCCCACAAAGCCATCCTGGAAACAGTGAGGAAAGGGCCCCCACTGACTTGGCCCTGGCCTAGAGACCCTCCTTCTGCCAGAGACCCTCAGATCTGTCTCACTCCTGCCCAGGCCCCCACAGGCACCCTTGATGCGAACGATGTAGAGCTGGCCACGCCCACTCAGTAGGCCATACACACTTTAGCCACGCCCACCCAGTAGGCCACGCCCCCCAGGCCATACCCCCCCCACCCCCCCCAAGGGCAACCGCAATGCTGATGCGGCCCTCAATGAAATTGAGTTTGACACCCCTGCAATAGATGTTTAAAAGAAGCTATGCCTTTTCTGGGCTTAAAAATGTACATTAGATTGAAAGAGACAATAAAGAATACTTTTAGGAATACCATACAAGTCTGCAATCCTCATTCATGTTCACGAGGTGAACAAACTACCTCAATAGTTCTTTTGTGCTCATCAGTCACTTTTGTATTCAATCTACATTCCTTCAGCAGTAATTCATTCTTAACCTATCCGTTCTTGTTTTACCATGCACACTTCACCCCACTGCATTCAACATTTCTCTTGACATATTCCACTCTTCTATATGACTAAGTGGGCAGAAGTACATTCTTATAGACAACTATTTTCATTTCTTCTGGCAAACATTCATTCTTTTCTACAGACTACATACCACCCACATCTGCACATCAGTTTTTTTCAACTGTTTCTCGTCTTCCATAAACATTCCCGCCAAAGGACACAGGTTCATTTATTCACTGTAGTTTCCTGCCATTTATATATAATTTGCAATACTTCGCCCCATTTCAAGCAAAGCTACTATGCTCCTTGATATATTTCTAATCCGATATAGAGATAGTCCTCAACTTATGACAATTGAGCCCAAATTTCCATGCTAAGCAAGACAGTTAAGTGAGTTCTGCCCCATTTTATGACCTTTTCTTGTCACAATTATTAAGCAAATCACTGCAGTTGTTTAGTGAATCATGTGATCGTTAAGGCTCCCCCCCCCCTCTGACTTTGCTTATCAGAAGCTGGCTGGGAAGGTTACAAAGGGTGATCGTATGATCTCGGGACAGTGAGACATTCATAAATACATGCCAAGTTGCCAAGCACCTCAATTTGAACTCAAAGCAATACTGCAGCAGTCCAAAGTGTGAAAACTGGTCATACGTCACTTTTTTCAGTGCTGCCGTAACTTCGATCACTAAACAAATAGTTGTAAGTCGAGGACTACCTGTATATTCTTCTTTCTGTCATGCCCTAATTAAGGAGGAATATTGCAGGTATGTACCCAGGATACAAACGGAAAGCACTTCCCGGAAATATCTCATTGTATATTAATATAATTAAGATTGCAAATAATTTCATCTTTAATACTATGATCAATGTATAATTAATATAGTCATATTAATTAATTGGACAGTATAATTTCTGCTACTTCTCTTTCAATCCTATTTCACGCCTCAGTCAAACATTTATGTTCCTAGTAAGAGGGAGGAGAGCCAGCTGGTGTAGTGGTTAAAGACCCTGGGCTAGAAAATGGGAGCCAAAAGTTCTAGTTCCACCCTAGGCACAATGCCCACAGGGTGACCTTGGGCCAGTCACCGTCTCCCAGTCCTAGGTATGTAGCAATGGCAAACAACTTCTGAAATCTCACCAGGAAAGCTGCAGGGCCTAGTCCAGTTGTTTGCCAGGAATCAAGATAGGTATGGAGACACGCCTGTCCCTACACCACTCCCCTGCCCTCCCCTAGAAAAGGTAAGAGAGAAAATGGCCCTGCCACTCAATAATGTTTCTCTTCACTGGTTCCACCACTTTTTGTATGTCGGGTGGGCAAAGGTCGCATACAGAACAAATTCCCTCAAGCTACTGGCATGAGGTTTTGATACACAAAATAACTTAGAAAGAACATTTCTGGGACTGCCTTTTGTGGGGAAAAAAGAGGGCTTTTCCCTAAAAAAAAAAAACAGGCTAGCAGGATCAGCAAAGACACTCTCAGAACAGAACATCCAACCTGAAGGCTGTAGCATCTCTTTTCTTTGCCTTAATTGCTACCTGGCTTGGAAGCATTCTTAGTCACACCGAGTGTGGGCAGAGCTTATTCAAAACAGCCTTCACACTAATGCTGCCAGTGTCTATGCTCATCTCAGTGATACCAAAATGATGAATGGTGTGTTGTGACATCATGATGCAATCTCCATTCTTTTATACTTGTTTGAATTGTACATAAGAGGCATAATTTGCATTGAGACATGTATTTTGTCACTTGCTTCCTGCACGTACCTATGACTAATACATAACACATAACACTAAGAAAAGGTAGCTTGCAGAATATTGTTCTCAAATTTTGTTGCGTCCAGAGATAGCATTTCCCAAGTGTAATTTTAAGTTTAACTTGATTTAAATTGCTTTTCTGCTTTTCTAGCAGAGAATGCTGGGCAAAGATGCACTGGTCTTTGTAGTTTAAACAATCAATGATGATTCAGAACATCTGCTCTTTTATATATAGAAGGAAAAGACACAGCCTAACACACACAAGCATGCCTTTCTTATGTCATTAACATTTTAAAAGTTACATTAGGAAAATTCCAATATTGTTTAACATTAGAGAAACAAACTTTATAAAAACATTGCTTCTCTCTGATGTGAATCATTCCTTTAGAACTGCCAACATAAATATAACTTTAGTACACAATTTAGAGTAGTAGTACCTAGTAAATCGCTCAATATGGCTCGGATATTTGGTTTTCTTTCTCCTTTTCTTCTTTCCTCCTAATAGTAATACTACAGAATACTTTTAGCCAAACTGAAATATTCCACTGAAGCTTTAATATATATCTGCAAGAGTCAACTATCTTGAATATGCATTTTTGTGTGTATAATAGTAGTTCCCAAAAAGAAAAAAAGAAACATTGGGGTGAGGATCTCAATGCAACTTGAAGCCTATAACATCCTGAAGAACGTTTTAAAGGATAAATGGTAAAAATAAAATAAATGTAGCTAAATATTTTTTTACTTTTAAACATTATTTTGGAAATTGGAATATATGTATTATTTTTTTTTTCTATTCTAGAAATAATAAATCAATTGGAGGAAAAGCCTTTGGACAAGCACAATGATAAATGTCCTCCTATGCCACCCAAAAAAGCCATTAAATTCAGATCAACACTCAGATTCAAATCCCACCTCAGCTGGCAAGTTTAGAAGTAAAAGCCATCTCCAATATGGGAATAAAAAGGTCAATGAATGTACCATCTCCCCAAACCACCCCCAGCCCTTGAACATACCAAACTTAATGGACAGCTCATCTATCATTCTTGTTTTGACCCTCTGGGGCTTTTTTAAAATATATATATATATATAAAGTACTATTTCCAGGGCTTTTTTTCTCATAGAACGCTCAGAACGGAGTTCCAGCACCTTTTTTGGATGGAACCTTGTAGGGTAGGCAAGGCGGGTTGTATGACGTCTGTGAGTTCCGGCACCTTTTTCTTTTACAAAAAAAGCACTGACTATTTTATTATATGTTTTATCAAACCTAAAATGATACAATGAGGTCAAAGACTGAAAACCTACAGTACCCAAGAGCCATATTAACAAAATCCTTTTTCTCACGAAAAGAACTAAGTATTTCCCTCAAATACAAACTAAGGGCAAGACCATATCACCAGATCTTGGGGGGAGAAGGGAGAAGGTATTCTTCATGTTTCCTGTCTGAGCCCCAAGGATGAAATGACTGCAACAACATACTCCTTTTTGACATACCGTATGTTGTAAATGGTGGGTGGTGCTGGATTTAAAAACAGAGCTGCCACTTATATTTTTGTAAGCTAATGTATTTGTGCTAATCGTTTCCAAATCTATAGTAATTCATCCCAAATCTACAGGAACTCTAGGGATCACTTTCACTGAAGTCCACTTCCACATTAAAACATTAATGGTTAACCATGCCTTTCCTGCCCCCACCCCCCGAACCCGAGCTTCAACCACCTGCAAATTGCATTCATCAAACATTGCAGTAAAAGGCTGCTATCTCATTATTTGGAAATTTTGTAATTATGCTGGTTCCACTACTTTGGTTAAGTTACTACTTACTGCTGCTTAATTGCTAAGCTAAAATATCCATGACATCTTCTAAATGACACATACCTTTTAAGTAAACATTGAACTAACCTGCACTTACTAAGTAACATTCTGGGTATCAAAATATCTACCAGTAATTGACTATAGAGTATAGAAGTAAAGAGCTATGCCCAACAAATAGCCACATTTTATTTTATTTCTGAATTTATATCCCTTGTCCTGGCTTCACTGTGGTAAAAGGCATTATATTCCCGCCCTTGATAAGGAAGGGAAAAACAAATAATAATAATAATAATAATAATAATAATAATAATAATAATAATAATAATAATAATAATAATAATAATAATAATAATATAATTTTTATACCGCCCTTCTCCCGAAGGACTCAGGGCGGTGTACAGGGCAATACAATAAAATACAATATATAAAAATTAAAAGAAATATTAAATACAATAGCCCAATTAAATAGATTAATACAAAATGTTAAAATACCCCTAAACCCATCAGACCAGGCCGGCTTGTTCAAATAAATATGTTTTTAGGTCACGTCGGAAGGAGCGAAGGTCGGGAGCCGTCCGGAGCTCCACCGGTAAACGGTTCCAAAGGTCTGGCGCGCCCACAGAGAACGCCCTCCCCCTGGGGGCCGCCAGTTGACACGGTTTGACCGACGGCACCCTAAGGAGGCCCTCTCTGTGGGAGCGCACTGGACGAAGGGAAGTTGATGCATAAAAAATGAGAAAAATTAGAATGATGCTAGAAAATTAGAGTATGCTATCCCTAACAACAACCGAAAGCATCTCATTCTGTGGTTTCTAAAGATTGTCTCTGAAGAATAGGAATCGATGGCTATAACTTATGTTCATAAGGTTTTTTTAAAATACATAATAGAAATCATGTTGAATTACAAACCACAGCCATTCCTAAAAGTTACTGAGGGAAAGTACTGTCAGAAGCAATAAAAGGGTAACAATATTTATATTACCTTGAACCATGAGCATTGGTTCTTTGCCACCACCGTGTGCCAGCATTTCTTTCCGATAACGTTCACCCATTGCTCTGAAGGAAGAGATAGCATTATGGTTCCCATTATCTGCAATCACAACCAGTTCAATTTCATGTCACACCTCTCTCCAGGTTCCTCACTAAACTATCAAGAAACAAAATATCTAATTATTTAGATTTCACATTCAAAAAACACACTTAACCAAAGCCCAAGAGCACTCACTAAATAAATTTATAGAGCACAGTAAGCAAATTATAACAATTTAGTGGTGCCCTGGAAACATCCAGAATAAATTAATGAAGAGCAATGGCAGCTCTCAGTGTTCCTGACCAGTTGACATGATGATTATAACTGATGGCAGTTGTACTTGAAGAAGAAACGAAGCATCACAGATTGCGCACTTTGGGCCCATGGGATTAATGAGGAGTGGATAGCTCACACATGGAACTTGATATGGGCATTATATATAGGTGAGCCAACATGTTATCTGGACAGGTTAAGTATCTGTACTGTACAAGAGATAAAATGATATAATCATATGGAAAAGTCCTCCTGCTCAGTACAGGAATCCAAATCAAAGCATCTCAGGTGGCTGAGAAGCCTTCATTAATTCTCTGGGAGTTTGTTTCCACTCTGCTCTTACTGTTCTAATCCACTTGTCTGCAATTTGAATACATTTTACTGTGTCTTAGACTCTGGAAGTTGAAGAAGAGGTCCTGACCACCTTCTAGATGACATCCTTTCATATATCATATATTTAGTCAAGTCTAAATATATTCATGTCCTTCAATCCTCCTTGCAAGCTTCACTTTCTAGTTCTCTGATCATCCTTGTTGCTTCCTCTGAATATGCTTCCAGTTTGTTTGAATTCTTCTTAAAAGTACATTACCCAGAACTGAACATCAGATTTAAGCTGTAACTTGATCATGAAAGAATATAGTAGAACTATAGCTTCTCATGCTTTGGAAACTATGCATTATACTTCTATTGATGCACCTTCAAATTATATTTGCTTTCATTTGCAGCTACAATATGCTGCTGATTTGTATTCAGTGTGTAATCACTGAACAGACCAAGGCTTCTTCCCCTCAGGAACTACTATCAAATCAGGTATCTTTTCTTAGTAAGGGAACTGCTGATGGCTATCACAAATCCTTAATCTTTTAACTTTTAAAAGTAAAGGCAATGTCCTTAACTGCCTGCTCCATTATACCCTGCATAATTACAAAGTTTATTTCTATTTACAGCAGGAAATACAGACAGAACTGATTAAGCCGCTGTGTCCCCTACTTTAAGAAGGCCAACTTGAGCACAGATGCAGTGACAGATCTTCTCTATGGCTGCCCCATTCGTCAGAACACATAACTCCATGAGATATGCTTGGCCCCTTCCTTCCCTGCATTCCATAAGAAACTAAAGAGAATTTTATTCCTTTGGTTCTGGGTTACCTTTATAGGTATATCCATTTATTGTTTTTGTTCTCCTTTTTG
Source organism: Vipera ursinii (assembly GCF_947247035.1). NCBI lineage: Eukaryota > Metazoa > Chordata > Lepidosauria > Squamata > Viperidae > Vipera > Vipera ursinii. The sequence continues at coordinate 21,123,429 of NC_139514.1, forward strand.
TAAACTTTCCAGAATCTCCGTGGACCGGACGATCAAAAAATATTTTAAATAAACTGCCGATGATTAAATTTGCATCATTCAAAATAGCACAAATGAGATTCTCAGTTTAATTCATTTCTCAGCAGATGTGCACAGCAGAAGAATCCTATCACATCCTATATGTCTGCATACACCAGCTGAATTTCCAAAGTGTTTTTCTTCTTAGATTTCTCCCGTATCCAGAGGCATAATGCCACAATAGGTCCCCATCTCAACTCAACTCAACTGGGTTTGATAAAAAATATTGTAACAAGAAAAATAAGAGCAGTATAGATGAAACAGTTCAATGATATCTGGAGGTTAATCAACACTTCTCTTTTAAAAAGTGCAGTGGTTTGCATTTTACTTCATACCTGTTGAATGGATCCTGTGCAAAGCACTGCTTCCATACCATAGATGATACAGCCCTAGACATGAGATAGGAATAGTACTTAGCACCATAACCCACAAGATGGCTGAATCGGAGTTGCCAGGCCTGTATAAGAAACAGAGTTTAAAAGGAGGAAATGGTAAATCTCAATTGTTTTTTGTTCTGAAACTAAAGTAACCATTTATAAGTCACACATATGTGCATACTGTATGCCAGTCACTCTTAAACTAATTATTTTTATACAAAAATCGCTTTGCAAGTTAGAGATGCCATTGTGTTTTTATCTTCTATGCAGATAAATGAAATGCTGCAAATACAAAAAACTTACAGTAGAGGTAGATCTTTGCTACCATTCAAAGAACAACTTCCTACTTATCCAAATACAAACATGGAAATAAATTATTGTCAGCCCTTCAAAGAAGGCCAGGTCAGGGAAGACACCTCTCAAGGATTATGGAAATTCTATTTGATCACTAAGGGATGTGGTGGCTCAGTGCGTTAGGACGCTGAGCTTGTCGATCAGAAGGTCGGCAGTTTGGCGGGTCGAATCCTGAGTGCCGCGTAGCAGAGTGAGCGCCTGTTACTTGTCCCAGCTTCTGTCAACCTAGCAGTTCGAAAGCACATTAAAAAAAGCAAGTACAAAAATAGGGACCACTACGGTGGGAAGGTAACAGAAGGTTCCGTGCGCCTTTGGCGTCTAGTCATGCTGGCCACATGAACACGGAGACATCCTCAGACAAGCGCTGGCTCTTCGGCTTTGAAACGGAGATGAGCACCGGCCCCTAGAGTTGGAAACGACTAGCACGCATGTGCAGGGGAACCTTTACCTTTATCACTGTAGGTTATAAAACCAGAATCTTGAAAACTTGCCAGAGTTTTCCTCTACTTCCTCTTATAGAAAACGAAATCATGGCTTCCTTCTTTCCCAGGACTGAATTAGTACTTTCTCTTACAGGAAATCTTTCTATTCCTCTACAAATGTCTATCTGTTAATTTTAATAATTTAATATTGTCTGTAATGGATTAATTCTGTTTCTCTTTTAAATACTGCTAATACCATTTCTGAGCAGGGTTTAAAAAGCCAGTAAGCTATCTCTAGGACAGTGTCTCTCAATGTTGGTAATTTTAAGATGTGTGTTCATGCTGGCTGGAGATTCTGGGAGTTGAAGTCCATACAACTTAATGTTGACAAGATTGAAAAACACTGCTGTAGGGGGAAAAGGTCAACTTGTTCGTATTTATGATGGTTGCAGTGTCTTCAGGTCACCTTTTGCAACTTTCTGACAAGCAAAGTCAATAGGGAAGCCAAATTCACTTAACAACTACGTTACTAACTTAACAACTGCAATGATTCATTTAACAATTGTGGCAAGAAAGGCCATAAAATGGAGCAAACTCATTTAACAAATGTCTCACTTAGCAACATAAATTTTGGACTCAATTGTGGTCGTAGGTTGAGGACTACCTGCACACACCTATTGTATGCACCAGTACTAGCTAATTAATCAGGTTTTCTTTTTGCAAAATGGAAAAATAGTTAATCAAAAGATTGTTATTTTGATGGAATGCAGCACCATCCTATTATTTGGAAGTTATTCTCAATATTTCCAAATAAACTAGCACTCTATTCTGTCATGAAATTCTATCATTTTTCTCAAATAGGCATTGGTCTTGTTTTTATAAAATGCTTGTTCTTATAAAATAAAGTGTTCCTTATGTTCTACCAACAAACAACTATTCTTTCTATAATTGCTTGCAGGCTGCCTGCAACATAAAATGAAGACATTAAATAAGAAGCATATTTTAGCTTTCAAATTAAAATCAGCATTTTTTCTCCCCACGTAACTTTCCTAAATCATTGTCTGATAATGTTTTCAGCTTCAACTTAGATTATTCCACTGGAACAGCAAAAATATTTTGGCAGCAGTCTGTATACTTTTCCTCCGTTTACCTAGTCTCTTTCCCATAATACAAAACACAGAGAACATTTAAAATGAAGCAACAGGGTACACTATGTAAAGGTTTTCTAAAGTTTTGGTCTACAATAGTGTTTTTCACCTGAGGATTTAATGTTTCAATAGAGGAGAATGAGGTTTAATGTTTGCTGTATTGTTTGAACAGAACCGTTTTTTCTCCTGATTATGAATTAATTCCAAAATGGACTAACAAAATCGTGAAGGAATACTTTTTTTACAACTTCAGATTTCCCCCTCCCCCAGAAGTCTGCTAATGAGACAATTATTTTGATTTTCCAGCAAGTGGTTTTCAAATGTTCCTCTTTGAGGAAGCCACTCTTGCTTGAGAACAACTATTAAGCAATGGACCACTGCTCAAGTTGAGCCTTGCCATCATCCCAAGTAAACTGACTAGACCAGGGATAGGCAACCTCGGCTCTTTTATGACTCATGGACTTCAACTCCCAGAATTCCTGAGTCAATTCTGGGAGTTGAAGTCCATGAGTCATAAAAGAGCCGAGGTTGCCTACCCCTGGACTAGACAAAGCTCAACCTGGCAGATTAATAAATTCCTTTCATTTTAGTTTAACCTTCCAAGAACACAAGACCATTATTTTGTCTTCAAAACTTTCATATAACGTTGGAGCAGCACTGGGGCTGATGAAGCTGAAGGTAGCAGTGGACATGTTGGCTCTGCATTCTCACACACCTTTTTCCTTACTTTTTATTTCACATACATGTTCTCTTTCTCTGCAAGAAAAAAGTGTGTGAATGTTTGTAAGAAATATCCTTAACACCTCCACACTGGGCACTTCAAGCTCCACACTTTTATGCTCAAAATGAAAATCTTCAAACCACTAGTGTTAACCTAACAGAATGAACAAGGGGCAATTTTAAAACAAAAGCAGCAATATAAGAACATAAAACTAGATTAGGCTAAGAATTTTAGCTTACAATTTTGTTTTTCAGTGCCTTATTACATGCCTTTGAGATGCCTTATGTCTAAGAATATTTACCCATGCAGTAAGGCTCTATTATTTTTATCCTTTTAAGTTCATGCAGTTACAAAATGTATCGCCATTCAAAATAGCAAGTGAAGCATATGTGGTTTAATGCCGAAAGAACGGTAAGCCGCTATTAATATTTTCACCAAATTCCTATTTAAAAAAGACGTCCATAATAACTAAAAAAAACAGAATCTTTTTAAATATAAAGAATAAAAGTAAGACAAACAAATCCTCACAAAAATATGAAGTTTTCTTCTTGACAAGGAACAATATGATCGATTTGCTATTTTGTTAGTCTAGTGAAGGGGTAGGCAACCTCGGCTCTTTTATGACTCATGGACTTCAACTCCCAGAATTCCTGAGTCAGAATAGCTGACTCAGGAATTCTGGGAGTTTATTTATTTATTTATTTAGATTTATATACCGCCCTTTCCCGAAGGACTCAGGGCAGTTTACAGGGTATTTAAAAGAAAATCCATACAAAAGTTAAAACAATTAAAAAAGATTAAATGAAACCCTGAGAGAAAATAAAAACCCCAGTTAAAATTAAAAATTAAAAATTCTCAGCCTGGGCCAGAGAGCTCGAAGAGCCAGGTCTTCAGGTCCCGGCGGAATGAACGGAGGTCAGGGGCAGTCCTAAGCTCCGCGGGCAGCTGGTTCCAAAGGGCAGGCGTGCCCACTGAGAAGGCCCTATCCCTGGGTGTTACCCATCGGCAATCTTTAACCAGCGGCACCCTAAGAAGACCCTCCCTGTGGGAGCGCACTGGACGAAGGGAGCTTGATGCTGGCAGCAGGTGTTCCCTCAGATATCCCGGACCCTCACCATTTAGGGCTTTATAGGTCATCACCAGCACCTTGAATCTCACCCGAAGGGCAACCGGAAGCCAATGCAGCTCGCGGAGTAGCCTGAATTACTTGGGTCAGGCCCATGGCTGTCATGGAAGCCATGAACTCCCGAGCCAACTCAGACGACCCTCCCAGTGAAGGCAGGTTGAAGTCACCCAGTACCATAAGCCTGGGGAACTCCACCGCCAACCCTGAGAAGGTGTCGAGCAGCTCGGGCAGGGTTGTTGCCACACAGCTCGGCGCCAGGTATGTAAGCAACAAGCCCATCTGAACCCGAGGGCCACATCTCAGGAGGAGGGGCTCACTCCCGCCAATCTGGACAATGGTGGTCTCCCGCGGACATAAAGTCTCCCTGATAACCACTGCCACCCCTCCACCCCTACCCTGAGCCCGTGGCCGGTGTAGCACACGGAAACCTGGGGGGCATAATTCAGTCAGAGGGACCCCTCCCTCCGAACCCACCCAAGTTTCCGTAATGCACGCCAGATCCGAGTTGGAGTCCATGAGTCATAAAAGAGCCAAGGTTGCCTACCCCTGGTCTAGTGCTTTAATTAGGAAATTTATATAATAGTAAAGTTTAGTTAGTTGCCTGTCTCCTTAGAACACCAATACAGTGTCATCTCAATGCCTATAGAACCTATGTTTGTGATAATGCACTAGTAAAAATTTGTTGAATTAAGATTTGAGCCTGGATTATAGAAAGACTTCCATTTACAAATAATATTCCAAATGCATGTCATATACAGAAGCAGGTATATATGTATCTAGTCCAGCATTTTCCAAACTCCATGAAAGTTATGTATGCTGTTTTGTGAAAAACTATAACAAATGAGATGAATCATATCAGAGTTACATGCTTTGGAGAAGTGAACCAAGGCATAGGGTATAAAAGCAAGATAAATTATAAAAAATAAATTGTAAAAGGCTCAGAATTATTTCCAAAGAGAATTAAGACTTTGAAGATAGAGCAAAATTGACTTTTAAGTCATCTTGTTAAGAAAAAATTAACACCTGAGGCCCTAAAACTCAACTTTCTATACAGTATGTTCAACAGATCCCAAATTATAGTCACTGCTTCCAACTCTACTGCTGAATAAAACACTAGCATTTTATGATCTAGAAAACAAAATGGCCTGTTGCAAGTTGTTCCTCTTTCTAATTTTATGACAGCCTTGTGAAGCCTGGCATTAGAAATTATTTAAGTGTTCTTTTTGTGTAGTTAGGAGTCTGACATGTTTTTTGTTTGTACCCATTCATTGTGAATAAGCAATTCTTTGTGTTAACTATGACTTTTGAAATCTAGTTTTTAAAATTACATTATGCAGAGTAACAAAAAGAACATGTAATAACTTGAGGATGAAAGAAATATTTATCCTCAGGACATATAATAGTGAACAAGGTTCTGTGGTTGCATATTTGTAGACATTGATTTAATGCGTATTTTTAGGCTTAGATTTAAAGTAATTTTTTACTCAGTGCTATTTAGACATACTTCATAATCTTCTGGTCATTAACATTATTGCCTTTTAATAATGCAAACTTATGATTACCCAAAATAAATTTCACTATGAGACTCAATCCCAGGTGTAGGGAATTATAACCTAAAATCATATATAAAAATATAAAAATAATAGATGGAACTCAAAAATAGAATGTAAAAGAAGAGTTTAAAAGACCCGTGACATTTTGAAAAGTGAGTCAAGTAAGAGATTAAAGGTTTCCATTTATAACGCTTCTCTGCTTTTATTAGCAACTCATAAATAAACCAAGTAGGACAAGAGACATAAATATTTTTGTAGTAGTTTATACTGGAAAAGACGAAAGGAATTTCACATGCAGTTAAGCACTTAGCTGTTTTTAGAAAGATACCATATGGGTCTTGAATACAGAAATATACCAGCCATTATGGAGCACAGGACTGACATAACAACCAGTTGTTGGGATTTGAAAATCTTCACTGTAATTACTGAGACTAGTTATCAATATGTCCATTAGATCTCAATGGAACTTAATAAATGAGGACCCAGATTGTTGGGGGCAATTAAGCTGACTTTGTAATAATGCCACTTGGGGTGTGTGTGAAAGCCCTAATAAGCAGGCATATACATAGAATGAAGGCTACTGCTAAGCTTGTAAGCCGCCCTGAGTCTTCGGAGAAGGGCGGGATATAAATGGAATTAAAATAAAAAAAAAATAATTTTGTTAATTCAGTAGGCTACCATTTGCCATGTGAGTCTGGGCAGCTTAGAAAAATAGTGACACCAACCTGGGTCAGGAGCTGGAAGCTGGACCCATGTACTACCTATGCTGTGCTGTGGTGGCAGAGTGGTTATAATGCAGTATTGCAGGCTAATTCTGCTGACTGCCAGCAGTTTGATCCTGACTGGCTCAAGATTGACTCAGCCTTCCATCCTTCCAAGGTCAGTAAAATGAGAATCCAAATTGTTGGAGGCAATATGCTGATTCTGTAAACTGCTTACTAGTACTATGAACTATGAAGTGGTATATAAGTTGAACTGCTGCTGCTATTGCTCTGCTAATTTAATGGATCTGTTTTTTAGTGTGGCTGCAGTTTTGTTTTCCGCTTTCTATGCCTTAATATTTTTAATAACGTTAACCGCCCAGAGATATGACTTTAAGATGACAGTCATGTAACTTGAATAATAAATAATAAGTTTTAAAAGGTAAAAAAAAACCCACTAAAACAATGAAAATATCTTGTGCTCGAAGCAGCTCATACATCCGTAACAAATCAAACCAAATAAATTAGGTTCCCTTAACTTCCTGACTCAATGCTGGGGGAAAATCCAATTCTTCAATGCCTTACAAAAGACAGGCAAAAGTAGAGACCTCTGGGTCTCTCTGTACGAAACCTAGATGTGTCTATTTAGGAGTAAGCTTTACTAAACTCAGGGTGATTTACAGTGCGAATATACAGCATTGCAATATTAACACGATGGCGTTATCGGTAATGTACCTGTTTAGATACAGAAATGAAAAGCTCTTCTTTGAAAAGAAGCCATCAAGATTTCGAAATTAATGTTAAATTTATGAAATGACCCCTATGAAGCAGCCACCACAGAGTTTTTACAGAACATTGCACAAGGAGGCCTATCCCATATTCACTTCATTATCTGTTTTCTTCAAGCTGGTTTTACCATGTATTATTGTAAGATGACCCTGTTCAAAGCACACACACTTAACTAAAGCAGTAAATGACAAGCATTCCAAAGCGTAGTGTTATTTTCAAAACTGATTCAAAAATGTAAGTTTTTGAATTTCTGTTCCTGTAAACTGAATTGATAACAATGTATATTTGATTCTAAAATAGCCCACCTGCTTTTTTATAAAACATTAACAACTCAAAACAAACAAACAAAAAACCCCTATGAGATTACATGTAATTCTAAAGGTTCTTTCATTGGTGCATGTCAGACTATATCTCTCTGGATATTCTATGAAGTGTACATTAGAACGCAAGAGAATAACATTTATCCTGTGTTCCCTTCTCCTTGAAATGTCTGTAGCATCCCAAGTGGTACCCATTAACTATGATAGGAATGGGAATGCACTAAAAGTAAAACCACAGAATGGGGAAAGTCAGACAGTTCTTGAAATCCTAATTATGAGAACTTTAGGAAAATATATTCATTAAGAAATCATTACAAAATGCTTAATAGGATGTTGAATATGCCACTAAAAGAAAATACCTTTGGCGGTTAATATGAAATGACAATTGCTAACCTTTATTTTTCTTAATTTATGAGATATGCTACTCACAGTGTCAGGAACATATGGCAATCCATAAAATTTCTCTTGAGTTTCCTTTAAAATCTCTGTGGTTGACTTTTTTAAAGGATGTTTCCCATGGTATATTTGATCCAAGACAGCGTAAAAAACCTAGACAAATATATTGATAGAAATCAAAAGCAGAAATCAACACACACATACACACGCACAAACATACAGCATTCAGAATGATTAACCAGACTTGGAGCAAAATTTAAAAAAATAAGGCTATAGTAGATGTACTTTTTGGTTCTTCTTCAAGAACAATCATATCGAACAACTTAAATTTACAATTATTTTGTTGATGCATTCAAGTTTTCAAAACCGTCTACTTTTATGGGACTGTTAAGTTTGATCTTTAAATGATAGCATACTTTTGCATAAAATATGTGTTTCTTTGCATGCCTGTACACTCTTCAGACTACGAAAATTTTACCCTGCTAGAATTGATGGATAAAACTTCTGTTATTTTATATAACTGAAATAAATTATGGAATGATTTGTGAAATTAAGATTAAACTACAGGTTACACACATTTAACTTACACATTTAGCTTAACACTGACTTAACTACACCCAGATATTTAAAATAAAACTAAGCAACCAATTATTAGCTCCAAGCTCTGTGAAAGTTGGCAGAACATTACAACCAGCCTTTGTTGGGACAAGTCATTTTGCTGGACACCTTTTTATTTTTTTGCTCCTAGTGTCTGGGAGGCTATTAAATGTATCTGAGAACTTTTTTGATTGCTTTTTTTTTGCGGTGGGGGAAACAAAACTTAATACTTTGGAGTGATTCAAATATACTTTTGAAATATGTATGACTTTTAATATAAAAATTAAACAGCAGTCCATCCATCTGCCTAATCTAGAAATTACTTCTCTGATGTTAAAAATAAAAAATAAGCACCTTTGGTATTCTACATTTCCCTAGTCCAACTATGGATTTGGAAGAGAAATGAAGTGGAAATAGCAAAGAATTTAAAAGTATAATTATCTAAGCCTTGATATCCTGCAGTGACTTGGAAGAGACAGGCATGTAACCACAAATACGTTTCAGATTGTCCTTGTTCTTTGCAGGTTGAAGTGGATGACCTGTCAAAGCAAAAACATTGAATGTTTTTGCTTTCACATTAATCCTCCCGCAATTTCCAATGAAAGCTTATGTCAAAAGAACTGTCTCTTTGCCAAAAAAAAGTTTTTATGACTGTACCATTATTACTCTTGCCCTCAAGGCAGTAAGGGCCAATGCCTTTCAGAACCGACTATTTTAAAGATAGCATATCTAGAGGACCAGGAGTCAGCATCTTCATTGGGACTTTAGGACACCAGATGTGTTCCTTGACTGGTCAAATTCCTGCTACGTGTCGTCGTCATCATCATCATCCTGTATTTTTTCCCCTAGGGGTGGGGTCTACTTTTCAGGTCAACAAGCACCATCTTGCCATCTTGATGGCATCATCTTATCCCTGCTATGTATATTGGGGGGAAAAGGCAGCCCAAGCATAGATACTTGCTCCCACCTTTTAAACTCTACCAGAGGTTCTCTAAAGGCAGAGCTTTGGGAACATTTGCAAATTTGAGCAAGATCCCCTCCTTCCCTTTAAAGTTAATGCTTCTTTAAAGTTGCTCACAAAAATAAGAATCATTTCATGTTGTCATCAACCTAATTACATGAAGCAAACTGAAGAGATTATTTGAGCAAAGTTAATCTCCAAACAGCCACCACTAGCAGAGTTAATGAGTTACATGGCTTGGTTTTCACTCAATACCGGATGAATTGACTAAAATGTGGATTATGTGTTAGCTAATAAATCATGCATCATTTTTTTACCAAGTAGTATTACATTTAGTTAAATGGAACAAGTAAAAAAGGGAATTATTTTGATGTGATTTCCATCCCTACTGAGCTTGTAAAAATATTTTTTTACTGCTTAATCTCCTCAAAAGTTAACCTAAAGGTTTTTTCATTATACATGAATACACATGAAAAGTATTTTCATAAAAGAATATTTGATGAAACCTGTATTCAGTATTTTGTTGCAAATAAAACAAACTCTCCTTAAAATAAAAATAATGGAAGATGGAAAAAAGTTAAGATTTTATGACATAAATTAACCTTAAATAGACCAACTTAGAAAGGAAATAAATTAGATTTTTATTTAAAACATGCACTCATATAAATTATGGTTAGGATAAAATAGGTTCATTTACTATAAATTTGTTCTAATTTACACATTGTTGTACACAACCCAGATTCACTTCTGATGAAACTTGATAAACACACAAATAAATAAAATGTAAACATTTCTAAAGGATTATATCAGTCCTGTTTAATTTTTAATTTTGTAAAACAACAAAGTTAGATTAACAAACCATATAAATCCCCTCCTGCAATGAAAACAACCTGTTTCCTCTCCTCCACAGATTATATTACAAACTGGTGGATTCCAAGACACTTAACTTAAGGGGCAAACAAACGAAGCTTCATTATATGATTACTTATTTGTAGCCCACTTTTATTATTTTTACAAATAACTCAAGGAACATACCTAACATGCCTACCTCCTATTTTCCCCACAACAACAACCCTGTGAGGTGAGGTGAGGTGAGGTGAGGTGAGCACAGAGAGACCAACTGGCCCAAATTCATTCAGCTGGCTTTCATTCCTAAGACAGGACTTGAATTTACAGCCTTTCCTAAATAATTTTGGATTAAGGAAGATTTTTATATACAAAGACACTGCAATAAAGCTATATACTATTGGCATTATTTCATCAAAATGCCTGCTGCAATTTCTCATTAGCAACCAAGACCTTTATTCAGATTATGTCACTTATTATGTAGTGAATTAAGAGAGATATAGAAAGCCAGTGTAACTCTTTATACTCTTTACACCCTTAAGGGGGTGTAACAGATTAGTAATTTTAAGTAAAGATAGATAGATAGATAGATAGATAGATAGATAGATAGATAGATAGATAGATAGATAGACAGACAGACAGACAGACAGACATTAAAATCATGGACTATGTTAAAATAAGATTTTTTTAATACTCCAGTGTTGTTAAGATATTGCACAAACTCTACATTAATCAATTACATCTTACAATTTAAGACTAGTGGAGTAATCTAAGCTTTGTTACAACTTCTAAATATATTTAACTTCGCTTTGAATCAATTAACATACCTGAAGTTGCATATCAGCAGCAGCACACACTTTTTTAGATTCACAGAGTCTTGATACCATGTTTTTAGGTAGCGGCTTTAACAGAAAAAGAGAAGAAAAAGAGAACAGGTTTCAAACAATTTTGATATAAGATTAACAAAAAATAAATGCTAATAAAGGTAGGTTTATAAAATATCCTTAAGCTAAGAAGGAACAAAGTCTGGGTTTCTAATTGTTCTTTATAAAGAGATGCTTAGTTTAGCCCCACCTTGTTACCTGCTTATTACTGAAAGAGAAGTATTAGAACAAGTGGAAACACAGCCAAGAGCACTGGAGAACAGAGAACTAAAAATGATCAAAAACACATATATACTAAATGTTAGGGTTGCATTGAAACCTGAGATGCTAAATTTCATTAAACCATATATCTTTTCAAAATATATAAACTAGCAGTGTGCATGTCAATGTCTGCAAAGATCCCGATGCCTTTTACTGAGGGAAATGATGTCTTCTTTGGCAAAATGGATGGCTAAATGGTGGAGGCATGGCTCAATGTCTACAATAGAATAAAATAACTTTGCATTTAAAAAGTAAATCTGATGTAGATTTTAATTTTAATAGGAGACCGTTCTTGAATTACAATCTTATGCATGGAATCATAACACATAAACATTGGGTTTTGGACTTTGTATTTTAATGTAATGTAAAATTTAAAATACTGATTCAATATCTTTTTTTGCTATCTATAGTCTTTTTTTAATGATTTGAACTATCTTAACCAAGCATTTTTAACTTAAAGCTCAACAGAAGACTACATTTTCCAGGTGCAGCCTGCTACTTCTTAACCCATATAATCCTGCCTAATAAACTGAAAGCTTTTCTTAGCTTCTACAAAATCTTGGTAAATCTTCAATCACACCACAAACTTTACATGTGAAATATATACAATACACTAAAGCAATACAAAGAGCAGGTCTGGTGTTGTGGCTAGAAATTGCTTGACGGTGAATTCCAGTCCCACCTTTGGCACAAGACCAGCTGGGCAACTCTTTCAGTCCTCTGAAGGAGGCAGTGGCAAACCACGTCTAAAAATATTGCCAGAAAAACCAAGGTTCATTTATAACATGCAGTGTAAGACAGACAGCTTAAAGACTAGCAGAGTATGGAGCCTTGGTGGAGCAGTGGGCTAATGCCTCCTTAAGTAACACCAGCTGCCTGCAATTAGTGCAGGTTCGCATCCCACCAGACTCAAGGTTGACTCAGCCTTCCATCCTTCCAAGGTAGGTAAAATGAGGACCCAGATTGTTGGGGGCAATTAAGCTGACTTTGTAATAATGCCGCTTGGGGTGTGTGTGAAAGCCCTAATAAGCAGGCATATACATAGAATGAAGGCTACTGCTAAGCTTGTAAGCCGCCCTGAGTCTTCGGAGAAGGGCGGGATATAAATGGAATTAAAATAAATAAATAAATAAAATAAGTATATTCATGATCCCCAATCAGCTGTGAGAAAATATGGCAAAAACTCCTTAATCTCATAACACCATAAGACAGATTCAAAATCAATTTCAACTGGGAAAGTACTTGCGTCTTAGAGCAAGCCAAATAAAAAATGCTAGGGAATTCCTGGAAGCCTAGCATTCAGACAAATCAGCCGTTATTAGACACATAGAGATACCTACCTTTACACAGCATTCAAAAGACAATAAAAAAGGAAGGAAACAAAAAAGACTAAAATATATCCCTTCCAGTATTCAGATAAGCAGGGATCCATACCAGGCAAACTACCAGGCAGAAAACAAATCAAGGAACTACCAAGAAGGAAACTACTTGGCTTGTTTTGCCAGAAACTGTATGGAAACTGTATGTGTGTATGTTCTGCCCAGACACTTGTATGTAAACAGGGAGCAAACCCCACACTCATTTGCAGTGATAATGCTACCTAATTGGGTAATGAAACAGCTGTAATAAACAACCAAATTCAGAGAGTACCAAGGACTCCACAGTTGCCAAAATAACTGCAGGGACTAGTCCAGGCAGTTGCCAGGAGTCAGTAGTAACTTAAAGGTACACACACACACACACACACACACACACACACCCCAATATACTAAAGTCTACACCAATTATTATATCTGGTGAATAAAACAAATCAGCTGCATAAAAGCTATTCAACACAAAAAAAATAATAATTAAAGAGATCCTGGAAGTGAAAAATAGATAAGACATGTTCCTAAACGTAAAGGCTTTTCCGCATAGTAGTCATTCAGGCAAGATTATAATTTTCCCATCCAAAAACAGTCATATAATTATAAAAATTTAGGAACATTAAATAAGCAACACTGTAATTTTCTATAGCACCATTTTACCAATACACATTTGTTCCATACAGTAGTAATGCAACTATTCTGGGCCTTATTCCCCAGATATGGATCCTTTGATTAGGGTCAGACTTTTTAATTAAAAAAATAGCTCTCTTCTCCCTTCCAAACTGTAAAGAACATAAACATACTCAAAAAACAGACTTCCATGTCAGACCACACACAGTCCTAATTAACACCATACAGATGAAAGCTAAACAAATGGACACAATATTTTCTTCCTAGCTCTTCTAATAAAAGAAAGTAGCTGATAATTACTACTTTACCACTTAATCTTTTACTCCTCTGGGCTCCAGAACTATAGCCCATAATGATGCAGTGGTATGCAATGATTAAACAAGGAGGATGTGGCAGTAAATATGGAGAACAGGCCTAAATTAAATACACATACAATACTGCATCATTGTATTACAATCTACATCTTCACTCACACTGCAACATAAGTATGCTCAACACAAGAAGGGCTACAAGAGGTTCTAAATATTTTTGTTTTCTTGTAAAAGGAGGTTCACTAGGCATTTTTGGCCTAGCAGTTCCTAAAAGTAGGTAAATACAACCTTAGATGAACAACAACACCTGACATATTATACCATGTTATTTATTTTTTCAAAAAGAAAGCCAAAATGGAGAAGCCACATGTAAAAACTAAGCAAATGTTATGATTCAATAGCTTATAGAACAACCTTTAGCAGCAATAACTTGAAGTAATCATTTTCTGTAGGACTTTATCAGTCTTTTCACATTGTTGGGGAGGAATTTTGCCCTACTCTTCTTTTACATTGCTTCAGTTCATTGTGGAGTTGTTGGTGCTTTCTGAGCTTAGATGTTTGCATGAAAACATTTCATTACTCAACAACTTAACATCATCAGTGAGAGTCTCAATCTTGCACTTATGTTACCTAGTTGGGTAAAGAAACATCTTCAAGCAAACAACTAAGCTCAGAGAGCACCAACTGCACACTCCAACTCTGAACTACATGTATTCTCTTCTTTCATGATTTTATTAAAACTAAAAGGAGCTCTATTATAACATGAAAGATATGTGCAAGTTCCATGTTAAATTAAAGAAGATTGCCAATTCCATGATTTGATCTTGAACATATACCTACCACTTTTTAGAACATAACAACAACAACAACAACAACAATTCTCCCCTTCAGGTATGCTGAATTTAATTCCAAAATAGCAGTGGCACTGGGTTAGGGAAGCTGACATTTTAATTCACCTGCAAAGCACTCAGCTGGGGGGGGACAATGCCTTAAAATAGTTTTTATGTTCAATTGTTCATTGTGCTGTTCATACTTGCTTTTGATATCAGCTTTTCCCCCCCCAAAAAAAGGTGTTAATTTTTTTAAAAAAATGCAGTAGTGATCTCCAGTTTGTTATCTGAGTATCTTCTCGGATGCCTATTTGATTTGAACAGCCATATGTTTTGCAAAAATAAGTAGTGAATGAGTGCACAAGGTGAAATGGTTATGCAAGGCAATTTGAATTTGTCTTGTATTATTCAGAATAACAGAGTTGGAAGGGACCTTGAAGGTCATTTAATCCAACCCCCTGCTCAGGTAGGAAACCCTATACCATTTCAGACAAATGGCTGTCCAGTCTCTTCTTAAAGATTTCCAGTGTTGGAGCATTCACAGCTTCTGGAAGCAGGTTGTTCCACTGATTAATTGTTCTGTCAGGAAATTTCTCCTTAGTTCTAGGTTGCTTCTCTCTTCGGTTAGTTTCCACCCGTTGTTTCTTGTCCTGCCTTCAAGTGCTTTGGAGAAAAGCTTGACTCCCTCTTTTTTTGTGGCAACCCCTTAAATATTTTAACACTGCTATCATGTCACCCCTCGTCCTTCTCTTCATTAAACTAGATATACTCAATTCCAAAAACAGTTCCTTATATGTTTTAGCCTCCAGTCTCCTCATCTTTGTTGCTCTTCTCTGCACTCTTTCTAGATGTCTCTACTTTTTAGTGTGCTATCTAGATATGCCATGGCTTTCCTCCCCAAGAGCAAGCGTCTTTTAATTTCTTGGCTACAGTCCCCATCTGTGGTGATCTTGGAGCCCAGGAAAATAAAATTTGTTACTACCTCCATTTCTTCCCCATCTGTTTACCAGGAATTGAGAGGGCCAGATGCCATGATCTTGGTTTTCTTAATATGCCTTATTAATAACAAGCAGATTTTATAAGTAAATGAAACCTTCATATTCAGAGACAGGAGATCTATGAGTATGCAAGGAGACATACCACAGAAGATGCTTTTCTTTGCTGCCTTTAGAGGTGGAAAGAAAGAATTGATTTCTGATATAATCCAACATCTTCTTTCATTTTAAATGTCCTTTTGACTGGTTATGTCTTACTATGGTACACGAAACATTTAAAACAGATTTTTCCATTTGCACATTTGACATCTCCCCACTGAAGTATTTTTTTTGACTAACAAACTAAAAACACTGGGAAACTTTTCACAGCAGTACATGGGTTTATTTTATGGAGCTCGTAATTCTTAGCAGAGCATCAGTCAAATTGGCTTTCCCAATGTAACTTGCATTTTTCACAGTTTTGTATTTTAACTGTTTCAGATCACATTCCCCCCCACCCCAAAAGGGTTTTGAACTGTCAAATGTCATCCTGTTTAAGACAGGACAAAATAGCAGAACCCTGCTAATTGATGTTTTGGTAAACCACAATCCCACAAAGACACTGAATAGAAACTCAGGTTTGCAATTCCCTGGAGCAAATGGAGGGAGTTCTTTGTTAATAGGAAATGGGCAACATAAATAAATAATTTACCTCTGTGCCACACAGTCTTTAGGATATTTGCAAGGAAGAAATACTGTATTATCCTAGCACAGTTGAAACACCATATTATTCCTGAGATCAGAGCTTCAGCGTCAGAGCAACCTAGAACTAAGGAGAAACTTCCTGACACTTAGAACAATTAACCAGTGGAACAACCTGCCTCCAGAGGTGGTGAATGCTCCAACACTGGAGGTTTTTAAGAAGAGACTGGACAGCCATTTGCCTGAAATGGTATAGGGTTTCCTGCCTGAGCAGGGGGTTGGACTAGATGACCTCCAAGGTCCCTTCCAACTTCTTCTTCTTCTTCTTCTTCTTATTATTATTATTATTATTATTATTATTATTATTATTATTATTATTATTAATTATTATTATTATTATTATGTATCGCACATGATATTTTGCTCCATACCCTTTTATGGCAAAACCACATTTATATTCATCCTGTTGTATGTGAAAATTATAGAACAACTTATTTGGAAGTCATGCATATTTAAAAATTGCTAGACGGCAACTTGTAAATATGCAATTGTTGGAAATTATATCTATGTACAGTTTTGACTGACAGAAGGTCTTTAAACATAAGAAAAAGTTTGTATATGAAGCACCTCTGATTATAATTTATTTATTTCAACAAGCTTTGAGCCAAGATACCTCAAATAGACAACTTACAAAATTTGGAACTCATGACTCCCATGGCACTGAAACTTGACAAGGTTCAGCATTGCCATTTCAAGACCGCCCTGCTGCTGCATTCAACCACGGTTACGTAATAATCATTTCCAATCATCTGTAACAGCTTCCTCAAGACAATGGGGAAACCAGGGGGAAGGTTAAATCTGATTAGGAATGCTGATGCTCCCTACCATCTTCCCATAAGGAAAGTGGGGAGGCTGACAGGACATTGCAAGTCCAAGTAAGTGGCTGTTACCTGGTGGGGGAGGGAGCAAGGGAGTAAGAAGTCCAGCAAGGTCAGGGAGGGTGACCAAGAGGTGCAGTAAGGATCAGGGAGGGTGCAGAAGAATGCACCGTAACTTAGAAAGGGCGCACAAAAGTGGGATCAGAGGAGGCTGTGGTGAAGGGAGGGTGTGCAGGGTGGAAGACTAGAGGAGGATGCATAGCGGGGTAGAACCTATCCACACAACTTGCAACCTTTGCTGCCAGCTTCCTCATTTTCATTGTCCCTGCAAACCTCCTAAAAGCAAAGTCAGTGGGGGAGCCAGTAGCAAATCTGAAATGGCTTTTGCTCTCACGGCTTTTTTTGCCTGCTCGTGGTCATTCTAATGATCTACTTAGATAAGTAAATATCTCTGAAACAATGACCTAACTGAAACAATGACCCAATAAGTCATGGGTTTTCTAGTTATACTTAAGGCTAGAACTTCTAAATACCTGCTAAAAATGAACACAAAAAGTATCATGTTAAAGATGCTAGGCTGCATTAACAGAGGGATAGAATCAAGATCACGTGAAGTATTAATACCACTTTACAATGCCTTGGTAAGCCACACTTGGAATACTGCATCCAGTTTTGGTCACCACGATGTAAAAAAGATGTTGACACTCTAGAAGAGTGCAGAGAAGAGCAACCAAGATGATCAAGGGACTGGAGGCTAAAACATACAAAGAACAGCTACTGGAATTGGGTATGTGTAGTTTAATGAAGAGAAGGGCGAGGGGTGACATGATATCAGTGTTCCAATATCTCAGGGGCTGCCACAAAGAAGAGGGAGTCAAGCTATTCTCCAAAGCACCTGAAGGCAGGACAAGAAGCAACAGATGGAAACTAATCAAGGAGAGAAGCAACCAAGAACTAAGGAGAAACTTCCTGACAGTTAAAACAATTAACCAGTGGAACAACCTGCCTCCAGAAGTGGTGAATGCTCCAACACTGGAAATTTTTAAGAAGAGCCATTTGTCTGAAATGGTATAGGATTTCCTGCCTGGGCAGGGGGTTGGGCTAGATGACCTCCAAGGTCCCTTCCAACTTTATTATTATTAGAAGACTGAAGGGAGACATACTATCAGTGTTCAGCTAATAAATGGGTACTATAGGGCAGGGCTTTTCAACCTTTTCACCCATTTTACCACTTTTAGGATATGGCAACATTCGAGTTCCACCAGTCGCCTAGCAAGGTGTTAAAAACTTGATGACCCCCCCAAAAAAGGAAAAAAAGTCATGAAGTATAGGTAGTCCTTGGCTTACAACAGTTCGCTTAGTGACTGTTCAAAGTTACAATGGCACTGAAAAAGTGCCCCCCAAGCCACAGCTGACCAAGACACTTGCCTGCCTGCCCGGTGGCGCTCTTCCTCCTGTCCGAGGTTTTCATTGTTGTGAGCATTTCTGTTGAGGATTGGCAGTGGGGGTGGGGTGGGGTATGTTTGGTTTTTATTCCCTCCCCCCATCTGTTGGGTGGTTGCAGCAGGTTTTGGTCACTTCACATGACCCTGGGACACTGTGACCGTCATAAATCTGAATCAGTTGCCAAGCATCTGAATGTAAATCACAAGACCCCGGAGATGCTGCAACATTCCAGCTGATCGGCGCTTCTTCTGGGCTCAGCAGCAGTGCCAGGATCAGCGCCGAGCTCCAGCTGGAGCGTGGCGCTGATCCGGACACTTCCATTGAGCCCTCACAGCCCTGAAGAAGCACTGATCCTGGCGCTTCCGCCGAACCCTGACAGCCCTGCAGCTCACTCAGGCTTGTGCGGTGCTGCCACCGGTTCAGCTCATTCCCCTCCCCTGCTACCACTTTTCTAGGATGGCCGCGTACCAACTGCCAGGTACCCGTACCACTGGTTGAAAAGCCCTATATACTAAGTAATGTATAGCTTATACTGCATAGGTATATACAGGTTATAAAATTACGAATAGTCCAAAGGAAGTAGAATTCCTAATATATAATTATCAGTGGATTGATATGTGGATTGCATTGATAGTTATTGTCTTAAATGACTAGATAATTTCAAACACATTACAGAAATTCACAGTGTTTCTGAAAATCTTTAGGGCAGAATAACTTGAAAGGTCCTCACCCTGTAGAATTTAGTAAGAAATATGACAAACCATTAGTGAGAAAAGAAAGCTGCCCTTGGAATTTCCTCAGTTTGATCTAGCAAGGCAAGTCTTATGTAAAAGAAGATATACAGACTAGACTTTTATTGAGAAGTAAAAGTTGTTTTAAAAAGCACTATTTACTGAGAGTTTTCACATAATTCTTTTGTTTAAGGAAATTTCACTTCTTAGTTCTACTTTTTTTTGGTTCCATAACCAAGAATCTTTGATGAAAAGCTTTTTGCATAAATTTTTGTAAAACTGACATAATTAGGAGCACTAAATCAATGCAACACTTTTCAGTGAGCATAACTAATGAAGAAAAAAGCAAGCATGTTTTTGGCTCCACTTCTAAGAGATTGAAAACAAGATTTTCCTAAAACAAGATAGATTGTAAGCAAGCCACATTATCATAACAAACAACAGGTTTGTACTCAGATTCTGATTACACATATTTATATTTAAAATTACAAAGTATGAAACATTTAAACAATCATTATTTTTAAAATAATTCAATTTTTTTTAAAAAAAATATGCACAAGAGGCAAATATTTAAAATCATTAAAACAAAAAAGCAGTTTCAGGAATCAATCTTAATCCTACCATCCTGTCTATTAATCAAGTCAAAATTAAAGTTGACTCAATTGCTTCCTGGTGCACAGCAAGTTTATGTCAATCAATTTCCACAAAGATCTGACTTGGGAATATGTAAGAAATGGGTTCTAAATGCTTGGCTCCAAATTTGTGAATTAAAAAGAAACAAATTCTGTTAAGGCATTTGAAAAAAATAAGAGATGGCAGCTGGTAAACAATAAAGCTGCAAAATGAATCTATGGACCTACTTCAAAGAAAGCATGTTTACCATTACTCTGTACAAATAATTCCTGGATGCATTTTTCTTTCAACTCACAATTCAATTTCATAATTCCAGAAATTGCTTAAAAAGTTCAATTTACTTTGCAACAGAAATATCTATGTGATATTAACGTTAAATGCTTAGGTTCTGGAATATTTTTAATTTAGTAAGCAGTGTTGTATAAGCAAAACACTTCCAAAAACTGTTGGAAATAAACCTGCATGGACTCAAAGACTATGTGGAACATTTCTGCTCCAAAGTAGGAAAGGGGTTTTTGAAGGGCATGGGCACTGATTTTATACTTCCTCATATCTCCTTAGAGAAGCTGTGTCTTTTTATGGATTTGGCTTTGTAGCTCTGCAATCCCAGGAAAATATGTATTGTGAGATATGGAGACACTGGCAGCCTGCCCATGCTGACTCTGAAGCATCTTGACACATACTGTCAGCACTTCCTTACTTCAAACACATTTTTCGGAAAATATGCAGCTGTTTTAAAAGGATGCCAATAGTTGTGGCATGCATGCCCAAATCCCTTCTGGAACACCTTTTTTGCTCTATATATCAAAAGTGCTGCACCTTCATGTACACCAGACATGTCAAACACAAGGCCTGGGGGCCGGATCCGGCCCATGAAGTGGTTTCATGTGGCCCGTGAAGCCATCCTGGAAACAGTGAGGGAACGGCCCCCACAGCCTTGGCCCTGGCCCAGAGACCCTTCTTCTGCCAGAGACCCTCAGATCTGTCCCACTCCTGCCCAGGCCCCCATAGGCACCCTTGATGCGAACGATGTAGAGCTGGCCACGCCCACCCAGTAGGCCATACGCACTCTAGCTATACCCACCCAGTAGGCCACACCCACCCAGGCCATACCCACCCGGCCCCCTGAGGGCAACCGCAATGCTGATGCGGCCCTCAATGAAATTGAGTTTGACACCCCTGATGTACACAAGCAGATCTACTGAAACCTCCTGAAGAACAATCATTCCAACCTAATTTTTCAACTGAATTTTATAAAAATAGTCCTTGACCTACAAACTATTCAAGGTTACGATGGCACTGAATAAATGGTCATAATTAGCAGTAGTTATGTTCTGGGCGCTTGGCAACCAACTCACACTTAGATGCAATCCTGCTTTATGACCACATGGTTTGGTGACAGAAATTCCATTTTCAACCGCCACCGTAAGTTCAGGACTACCTGAATGTCTGTCTGATCCTGATAAATAAGGAAAGTCTGCTATAAATTGAATTGAATTTAGATCCCTAACCTATTAATGTTTTGAAAAATCTTATAGTACATAAAAAGCTAAGATAATACTGATTTGTAACAGTCTGTTTTAGGAAGAGTTTTTAAAAAGACAGACTCAACAACTACACTTCTGTTTGTATAATGGTTAATGTGAGAGGTGGTGGTGAGAAGTGAGGAGAATAAAATACTTTTTCACTTAACATTATGTAATTGGAATGATTTAGGAAAAAATGTTTTCCTACCTGACCCGTTTTATAGTGTCTTGCAAATTGGTTCACCACTCGGTAATCATTTGCAAAGTATTCCATTAAGATAGAAGGAACTTCAGCAAAGTCAGTAGAACACCTTGTGCCTATAGAAAATGACATTAAAAATTGATTCACAGGAAGCTAAAAAAATATATTATTTTTTTTCTGTCTCTCTCAAAACTTTTCTTCACTTTCTGTTTTGCTGCAATAACTCATTGTCATGTAAATATTTCATTTTATAATATCATTCGACTTATTGGCAGGAAAGCTAAATTCATACAGTACTCCTACATATTTTCAGCAAATCACAAAGTAAAACAATATATTTGAACAACCGGGTGAGGCACCTTATGAAGCTGTGAATCACCCCTTTTATAAACTTATGCCAGGCTGCAGCAAATCTGGTCAAATGTCCAATTGCCTTAACTCTATGCTTTCTTAAAATATCAAACTATGCCTGAGAATTTAATCCTGTCTGCAAATATTATCATCCCCATCTGTTTAATGACATCACATATCTAACATTCATATTGTTTCCTTTATTGTTTAAGATGTCAATCATTTAAAAAAACAAATTTTTTGGTTTGCTGCTTCTTTTCAACTATTTCGAGACATCTGATAATGAAATAATTTCTTCTTATTTCAAAAGTCATTCCACAAATCAAGCTTTTCCTCTATTATACTTGCCTATGTGCTTCAAGCCTTTCCAGAGTGCCAGTTTCTGGAGCAGCAAAGACAGAATCAGTTATTTTTCAAAAAATGTACCTAAAACGTCCTCAGAAAAGTTGCTTTTTGGAGAGGGAGACTCAAAAGACACAGCATAATAACTTCAAGATGTTATTTCCATCTTGGCTAAGAGAATCATTGTGGCCCGTGGTCTACATGGGCTATAGATTTGATTCTACCCATACTGAATGTGTGTCAATACACTGTGTAATTCTTTTGTTAGTGTGACACAGGACTTCTAAGATAATCCCTAGGTTGCACTTGAAAGGGTGTCATGTTGGCCAAAATGTGTCTGAAGAGTCCAGTACTGTTCTTACTATTATCAGAAATATGATTACAGCTGGTAATCTAGTTTAAACCTTAACCATCTTAATAAAAAGTACGTGACGGTAGGATGGCTGGCAAAGTTCAGTATCTATGACACCATATGGCGAAAATGTATCACATGGAAGACTGAGATTCATGTGTAGGAAAGTAAAAGCTAAGGCATGAATTAACAAAAGAAACAAAAATGCACTCAGCATGTGCCTGTGACCCTCCTCAACACTGGAAATTTTAAAGAAGGGTGTGGACAACTATTGGTCTGAAAGGGTCTCCCGTTTGAGCAGGTGGTTGGACTAGAACAGGGATCCCCAACCCCCGGGCTGTGGACCGGCAGCCGTCCAGGGCACACCAAAAACTAGGCTGCACAAATAAGCGAAGCCCCATCTGCGCACATACAGGATGCAGGCAGCGTGCGAAATCATGCCCTCCCGTCCCCTGGTCCGTGGAAAATTCTCCACAGAACCAGTCCCTGGAGGCCAAAAGCTTTGGGCCGCTGGACTAGAAGACCTCCAAGGTACCTTCCAACTCTGTTATTCTGTTAAGAGAATGGAGAAAGGGATATAGGTTTGAATAAAGATGGCCTGTTCCTGTGGAGTTGATTGATAAATGCCATGTAGGAAAATAAAGGTGGATAAGGAAAAAATGCATGTAAGAGAATAACAATAGCAAAAATGAAGTGAAAGATACTGGATAAGGCACAGTGAAAAAGATAGCTGTAAAGAATATAACGTGCAAGCAGCAGACAAGCATGTGAAACTCCATTTATGCAAGCAGCAGGCACACACACGAAACCATCCCCTTCCCCTCGCTGCCACTGTTGGTCCGTGGAGCCAGAAAGGTTGGGGACTGCTGATCTAGGAGACTAAATTAAATACTTGCGATTGCACATGACAGTGTTCAAAGGAGACCACCATTAGGAAAACATTTTTAACAACAACAGGGTTGCAAGGAAAAAAGCGTATTCCCCCAAAAGAACATTGCTACTCATTTAGAGTTGGCAAAACACTACATGGACAAGCCAAGCAAATACTGGAAGATTGTTCTGTGGATGGAGAAAACCAAAACAGAATGTTTTGGCTTGAATGAACTTACCTGGATTTATTTAATAAATAAGACTGTATGTTACTTGACCCATGATGGTGCAGTGGTTAGAATGCAGTATTGCAGGCTAACTCTGCCCACTGCCAGGAGTTTGATCCTGACCGGCTCAAGGTTGACTCAGCCTTCCATCCTTCTGAGGTTGGTAAAATGAGGACCCAGATTGTTGGGGGCAATATACTGACACTGTAAACAGAGCACGGGTATCAAACTTGCGACGTCACGTGACGTGTTGCGACGTATCACAACTTTTTTCCCATTGCTGGCAATGGGGTGGGTGTGGTTTTGGCGTGACAAATTTGGCTCGCGGGCTGGCAGTTTGACACCCCTGACTTAGAGAGTGCTATAAAACACTATGAAGCAGTATATAAGTCTAAGTGCCATATAGTTGTTAGTTCATTTTGACAGCTCTCTGCTACTAAACCTATTTTTAAAAGTTTTGAAAGTGGATACATTTGTTTTGTTTCCACATCAAAACATGTTTCCATTCATGAAGAATATACAGTATCCCCTAATAAAAAGCTATGAGTGACTAAAAAAGAATTGTGCAGACCTGGTTTGTATCTTATTCAGACTACATATTGGTTTTTGTTGCATATAAAAAATAATTTCCTTGTTTAATACTGCCTTCTAATCTATTTAACATGATCTTCTGTGTTAGATGCAAACTGAGGAATCACAGAAGATCATGTTAAATAGATTAGAAGGCAGTATTAAACAAGGAAATTAGTTTTATATGGAACAAAAACCAATATGTTGTGTAAATATCATAAAATACTTGGCTTTTAATACTGATTGCTTACCCGTGACATGTTGATAACGTGTTCTTCCCAGCATGGAATGCATAGCATGTCCCATTTCATGGAAGAGATTCTCCATCATTCCAGGAGTGAGCAACGTTGGTGAACCTTTACTGGACTGAGGTAAACTTAGCATAATGACAACAACAGGAAGTTGATATTCTCCATTTTCCTGCAGTCTACCTCCACGGATTGTAAAGTGACAATCCTATATTTTAAAAAAAACGACACAAACACACTCACACAACCACTCTCTATCAGAAATATTCGATATTTTGCCATCTTAACATATGAAAGTAATACTAGCACAATTTGTAAGAGTCACAAACTGCTCATAATTATAGCATTATCTAAAATTTTAATTTTTGAAATATATCAAAACTGATGTTGAAGTACTTTTATAGACTTGACTAAGCAAAACAAGGCCTTTTGCAGCACTCAATCTTCTACATATTTTTAAATTTCTTTTCTAGTTTACTTATACTTTTAACTGAACCCCAAATCCCTGAATTCAACTGAAAATTTGAATGAAACTGCACACCTGCCAACTAATACTTAGTGTGTTGTCTGGGCTTTGGGAGATCACATTTTCTGTAGATGATGTGTTAGTTTTGAAGGATTATGGAAATTCCTATCTCCACTAAGCATTTCATTCCAATAGTACCTGAGAATTTCCTAAAGTGCCTTTTGGGAAGGTATGGGGACTTCTGGAACAAAGGAACGAGAAAAGCTCCTTCCATGAGCTTTCTCTCAGTCACAGATCCTAAAATGTAAGGCAGTGTAATTTTATACTTTTAAACATACTCACCAAACCCAGAAAGCAATACCTTTGCATAGAACTGTACTATCAGATCTAAGAATGGGACCTGATATGTATATTAATGCTTAACGCAATGCTCCAAAATGGCCAAGACCAAGCAAGAAATATCTAAGATGATAGTGTTATTAAAACATGTAATTAATACAGATATAATTTTATATCTAATGTAATCTAATCTAACCATCTTTAAAGGAAAAAACAGTTTCCAAACATATTCATTCTGATTTGGAAAAAGTATACAGTTTTAATGATTACCATTCTTTTTCAGTTGTGAGAACATCCTCCAGGTATTACTGAATTACAATTCCCATCAACCCAAACCAACCAATAATTATGAAGAATTATGAAAGTTATAGTTCAGCTACATATGAAGAGACATAGATTCCTACCTGATATAATAGAATTAGTTGAGATCTATTTTTCTGTCCTTAAAATATTAAAAGTTGAATGAATATATAAAGAATAATGTTATTAATTCCAACATGGTTTTTGTGTTGTGATTCAGTGTCCGCCTGTGATACCGGAAGCTGAGTCTGATGATTCTGAAGAGGAGGAGGGGTTTGGAGAGCCTTTGGTGTCAAAGGGAGGCTCTGATGCACTGCAGGACTCTCAGCCTAGCCCCTCCCGTCATGTTCCTCATCAGACTCAGCCATGTGAGCACGAGGTATTGGACGTAGATGATTCACAGCTGGATCTATTCAGGGACGCTAGGAGCAGGAGGCAATCCAGCAGAATAGAACAGAGAAAGGCAATGAGGCAACTTGGTGAGAGGAGAAGGCAATGAGAAGCCACACCTTGGGACTGCTGATAAAAGGGGAAGGTGTGGGAGGTGCTGGCTGCTGAAGGCAACCGTCTGAAGATCTTCTGTTAGAGTCCTGGTCTGTTATTCCTGTTTAACTCATGTTTGAACTTTTGGTTTAACTTTTGTTTGAACTTTTGATTTCTTTATAAATAATATCTGTTTGGGTTTTTCCAGCCTGTAGACTATAAAAAGGGGTTGTCCCTGACATTCAAACAGGGCCAGTCGTAGGCTGGAACAGAACATTTTGTTTCAATCACAGAATGTTGTCATTTACAAAAGGCTTACTGGATACTGCTATTTGAAATAGGGTTTGGGTTTCAAATGCCAGTATTTGTTTCTGATACAACACGAAGGAAAAAGAAACTCATGCTCCATTGATCAATCAGAATACAGAAAAGTAAGCTATCTCCTTGGATATGACTCAAGACAAGGGTCCCCAGCCCCTGGTCCATGGACTGGTACCAGTCCATGGCATGCCAGAAACTGGGCTGCGCAAACAAGCAAAGCCCTATCTGCAGGATGCAGGTACCACATGAAACCACGCCCCTTCCAGTCTATGGAAAACCACTCTTTGCGGAATCGATTCTTGGTTGGGGGCCACTACCTTAAGAGAATATAGCCAGTGGCCAAAATATTCTCTATGCACTAAAATGAAGAAAGGACTTTTAATTGTGTGACATTATTATCACAAAAGAGCTAAACATTAAAGCATTCTTTCCATAAAAGCCCCAAGTAATGGGTTTTGTCATTCCCTCATTTAAGGCTATGTTACATGTTTTATTAAGTTGTTCCCAAAACAATGGTCACTGAAAGTTGTCATCTTTTCAGGCCGTAATTTAGGAACTGGTCACCCTGGGAATTCTGGATATCCGAGGTGGGACAGAAGGAATTTGTAAATATCTACTTCTAATGCAGGAGACATCAAAAAAGGTAAGTAGTGTACTCTGATTCTCGATCATCTGCACTGTTTTTGTATTCTTAAGCATGTTATTATTGCATAAATACAAAAAAATACTTGGATTTAAGTAAGATTTTTTTTACCAAATGTACTTTTAGTGGCATATCCTTAATTTGCTCTGAATAATCAAATAAGTTTTATATTTTACCATGAATTAATTTTTGGAGGGTGAGGATAAGACAAATTCAAAGTGATCATTGATGTTAGAGAGTTACCTGATGAGGCTTGTCTGGCCTTTGAAAAAAGTCACAGTAAATATATCCCAATAATCCTTCTTGTTCATGGACAACTGCCTAAAAATAAAATGTGAAAGTTGAAAAATTGGCCACGTGGTGAACACTGATAATTTCATACCAAAATCTAAATATAAAAACTGCCTAACTGCATTCCACATTTTATTTTCATCTAATAATGGAGGCAGTTTGAAGACAGAATCAGTCTGAATTAGTTTTGTCATATGAGCATTTTGTGCAGTCCTAGCTGTTCTCAGAAATCATCTTAGTGATTGCTAGAGCTTAAGGTCTACAAATGCACATAAACTAGTAAATCTGACTTATTTTTTCCTCAATCACAGATTTAACACTGAGTTTAATTTCTCCTAAGTCCTACTTAACTCAAATAAATTATGACTGATGAAATAGAATTTCAGCAAGAATAAAGCAGAACTAATTTAGCATAGGTTCAACTCGAGTAGTATAATCAAAGCTTTAAATAGATAAAGATTATTATTGTTATTCCTACTTAAAAGATGTAGTATATTTATTGCTTTTGTCTCTTAACTTCAAAACATTTAGGAATTAAATCTCTTACCAGTTTACGAACATCTTCACACCACACTTCTCCATTCGCAGGCTGTTCAGCATAGAGAGAGATTCCGAGAAGCTTATTGAACAAAATGTTCAGTCCATCCATACATGCCCCAAGAGAGAAAAAGGGACAATATAGGGCTGGTTCAATATTATACCTAAAACATCCAAAAAGAATGTGTGTTACAAAAGAACATGAGGCTGTCCCACCTAAATACCTCACCAACTAGGTGACTTTGGGTCAGTCACTCTCTCTCAATTCAACCCACTTCACAGAGTTCTTGTTGTGGGTGAAATAGGAGGTAGAAGGTGTATTAGATATGTTCATTGCCTTGAATTGTTAATAAAGGTAGGACACAAATAAATAAAATAAAAATAAAATAAACTATCCCATATATATTGATACATGTACATGCATTTGCTAGCAAGACTGGAATTTTATGAAAATTGCTGAGCTTCGGCCCCCAAATGTAAATTATGTACAAAAAAGACATTTTAGACAGTTTGTATTTCCACTGGTCTTTATGCTTATTTGAATCACATCGATGGACATTCCTTCTGAAGCAAGGAAATGCAACAACCTATTAACATCATGCTGGACATTACCACTGGGTGTGAGAAGTGAGAACAGCTGGATGATAGACTCATCACAACATCTTGTTTTAAGCATGATGTCAGATCAGAATAGTTACACAAAACCCAATAAGCACAGTAGAGTCTACAAATATATTTGGTTGTCAATGTATTGATTGTGCCATACGAAGTAAGAAGACTTGATTATAGGAAACTGAAAGTGTTGAGAATATAGCAAACAATGTAAGGACATGGTAACATGTACAAAAGATAGGCAGAGGACTGGCAGAGGCATCTATAAAGACCAACTGGCAGTCAGAAAATATGATGAAAACTTTTTAATTTCACAAAATTTGGACAGATTCAACCACAGTTTCAACTGGCAATCTGATATTTTAGATCAAGCCAAATACAAAAATGCTAGGGGATTCCTGGAAGCTTTGCATTCAGACATATCATTTATCACTAGACACATAAACTCCATTTAAAAGTTATAATCAAATGCCTTTAAAAAAATTTATGTGGCAGCCCATGTTACTTGCCTAATTCCAGCTGGCTAATAAACCAGTTCATAAGAAAAATATATAATCCCTGTGATCAAAACAAAAGGCATAGTCAAATTAATCAAATACATGTGGGTCATTTGGCAAATGCTTCTTAGGAGCCTTAACTATTCCCAAAATACTGAGCAGAGTAATCTTTTCCACCTTCTATCTAATGTTCCTGCTTATCTTTACCTTTCTTTTGGGGCTTGCAGGCCTTACAAAAGAACTATGAACTACAGCTATCCATTAAGCTTTGGAGAGCCATCTGAAGCCTGGAAGCATTTCAAGAATCAAAGTGACATTCAAGCCTTGCTACAGCATGCCAGCTTCCTAATATAATGCAATTATTGTTGATAGGATAGGTGTATTGTATTATATTGTAATGCATTATACTGTAATATATTGTTTGCTCTTTAGAGCAGATTTTGCAATTTACATCAGAAGTAACATTAGACTAATATATCACATAACCAACTGAATAGAAAACAATAAATGGAAGAGGACATTGATTTATTTGAACTGAAATCCTAATTCATATTAAAAGGAACAGTCTGTGGGATCAGTGAAGGTTTCTGAAGAGGAAAGAATCCAAGGATTTCAGTTTGGCTCAATAACATTTTTATAGGCAAGAAGTCAGGTCAACTGGTTCCATGAAGTAAATAAAGTTTGTTCATTATTATTCATGAACAGCATGATTCAAACATTAAAGACTGCTTCTAAAGAGCAATAATTTCAGCGGGCCATGATAAACAATTATTTCTAAGCCTGTATGCTTTCAGTGGTCTAAACAAAATACAGACATATAAAATTACTCTCAATTAGTCTGTACATTTGGAGAAAATATGTTGTGTATGACTGCCATCAACTTCACTAAATGGGTTTTTGATAGCCTTAATTATGAAAATTATTATATTTAAATATCTATTATAAATTATTCAGCTGAAATTTCATGTGGCATTCATTCACCGCAGTTTGCAAGCCAAAAGATTCTGTACTGTGTTGTCAAGGAAAAAAAACCTTTAGATAAAGGGTTCCATTGAGTGGTGATTTGCCAGAGATCCTGTCATTTTGTCTACACTTTTGAGGATGGGAGGTTCCTCAACATATTTTCTCTAGAGGTCTTGATCATACAGTCAATTTTGCCTCGTGTTAGGCTAAAATATTGGATTTAACTCACAATCACCCATGGCTTTGTGGTTAGGGCACATTTTGAAGCAATCTACAGTATATATGTATGTGTGTGTGTGTGTGTGTGTCTCTCTCTCTCTCTCTCTGTATATATATATATATATATATATATATACACACACACACACACACACACACATACATACATTTCAGGAACTCTCTTCTCTCTCTTCAGATTGCACTCTTAAGCTGTCTTAATAGATCATCAATGACTAAGGTTTTTAACCTGCAATATTTCCTGTGTAGCATTCATACGTGTGTACATGTGTGTGTATTTTTCCTCATTTATAAACAAAATCTGAATATATTTTTCAAAATTCATAGAAATGCATACATAGCCAGTATTTTAACAGTTAAAATAATACAGACCATCCAAAATTGATCACTTAGACCTGCAGTGTGCCTTCAACCAAGTTTAATTTGAGGTTTGGGACTTCTAAATTATCAAACATAGGAAATCCCACTGAGCTTCATGGGATTTATTCCCAAACATACAATTACAACTTTAGTAATAAATATAGTCAATCAAAGCCTGGTGAATTGTACCCTTAAGCACAATTTTGCAACTAAGACTGGAAATTAAGTTCATGCATAGCCCAATCCTATGCATGTTAATTCATGATTATGTCTTAGTACCTCCTGCAGGACTTATTGCCAAATATCTATTTACAGGATTGGAGTCTTATAGAAGCCTGAGCATGTTTTAACTAAAATTACGTACCGTGCTAATAAATTACACTCTAAAATCTAATAGAAGAGAGAATACGTAGTTCAGAGTTCAAGTGTCTTTGGTGCTCTCTGGGCTTGGTTGTTTGCTTGCAGATGTTTCATTACCCAACTAGGTAATATCATGAGTGCTAGTGAGTGTGGAGTTTGCTCCCTGTTTGTATACAATAGCTTGCCCTGCCAGTATTTGTGGGGTGTGGGGTTTTTCTCCTTGTAGTTCCTTGATTAAAATATTATTTTCAGCTTGTTTGTTTATCTGGTGTTAATCTCTACTTATCGGAGTATTGGCTGCTGGAGATGATGTGTTCTGATCTTTTTGTTTCCTTCTGAACTTTTTTAGTGTGTATTTTGAATGGCATGTAAATTTGGTTTATCTCTAAGTGTCTATGGATGGCTGATTTGTCTGAATGTCAAACTTCCAAGAATTCCCTAGCATTTTTGTTTAGCTAGGATTAGGAGTAGGATTCTTAGTTTTTCTGTTGAAATTATTGATGAATTGGTCTATGTGTTGGGAGATTAAGGAGTTTTCATTGTGTCTGGGTTCAAATTCTAGAGCCTCAAACTGCCTGTTTCTGGTACAAGAAAATACACCTTAATTAATTAGAGATGGTCTAGCAATTTTTTTTTAATATATGCAAAGCAAACTTATTTCTCCCAAGAGCTGTATTTTTTAAAATGACATTTATTATTTTAATCCCATTACTTTATCTTATATGCTACTCTGAAAACTCAAAGCAGTGTACAATTACAGTATTATATTAAAATACACAAAATTGTATAACCTTAAACAACAAGAGGTCCCTGATGTGTCACTATCTGGGCAACAAAATCTTTCAGATACCTCAAAATGTGTCTCTAAAGAACCATGTTACGTAGTTTTTCAAAAAATATAGTGCTGAGGGGATTTTAATATATAGAGAGTAAAAGCAATTATGTATCACAGACCATTATTTAAAAAAATACAATTCCGAGTAGAATGCAAATCATACTGCTACTGTGAGATAGTAAATATAAAAGACTGTTCATCCAAAATAAAACTTTACAGCTGTGGGGGAAAAAATGAGTTATATTTAGGCAAGAACTCCCCCTAGTGTTGAAGTATCTGAAAATGCTAATTACGGTTATCATAAAGCTAGGCTGGGGTAGGCAACCTTGGCTCTTTTATGACTCGTGGACTTCAACTCCCAGTTGCTATGGTCTTCCCAGTTGCAATGTATGGCAGTGAAAGCTGGACCATAAGAAAGGCAGAGCGCCAAAGAATTGAAGCCTTTGAACTATGGTGCTGGAGAAGACTCCTGCGAGTTCCTTGGACTGCAAGGCGATCAAACCGGTCAGTCCTAGAGGAGATCAACCCTGACTGCTCTTTAGAAGGCCAGATCCTGAAGCTAAAACTCAAATACTTTGGCCACCTAATGAGAAGGAAGGACTCACTGGAGAAGAGCCTAATGCTGGGAAAGATTGAGGGCAATAGAAGAAGGGGACGACAGAGAATGAGGTGGCTGGATGGAGTCACTGAAGCAGTAGGCGTGAGCTTAGATGGACTCCAGAAGATGGTAGAGGACAGGAAGGCCTGGAGGAACATTGTCCATAGGGTCGCGATGGGTCGGACACGACTTCGCAACTAACAACAACAACAACAACAAATAAAGCTAGGCTGGGGTAGGCAACCTTGGCTCTTTTATGACTCGTGGACTTCAACTCCCAGAATTTCTGAGCCAGCCTGGCTCAGGAATTCTGGGACTTGAAGTCCACGAGTCATAAAAGAGCCAAGGTTGCCTACCCCTGAGCTAGGCTGAAAAATTTTGCTGTGTCCAATAATGTTTCCTTTCCCTTCCAAACTAATTCACTGCAATTATAGGATCCTCTGTATTGACTCTGAAGATAACTAAAGTGATTATTGGAAGATTTCTCTGTTCTTTGGTTTAAGATTCCAATTTAAGGTACTGACATGGTAAAATATCTTATTTGGGCATGAAGAACCCCCCAAAAAAGGAGTTATTAGGGAGTAAACCTAATCTTTCATGCCTTAATAATAACTAAAAAAACCTAGAGTTAACAGATGGGGCCAATGCTTACCTCTCAGCACGTAAGACACCACTAAGGTATGGGTGATCCCAAGGCATTAATTTCTGAAAATGAAAGAAACTAAATCTTGAAACACTAGCAGAGTATTTTAGCAGGTATCATATCGAGGGTTAAGTTACTATGAATGATATTTTAATCTACTGTACATAGGGTTGTATTTATGAAAGCTTTAACCATATTATTTTTTCAAATACACATGCTATTTTATTATTAGGGCTGTATAATTAAAGTATTAAAAATACAAAAACAAAGGCAAAAAGGAAAAAGATAATGATCCAGTTAATTTTATAAAATATGTATAATTTCTCAAGTCTGATTTTATTCTTCTCAACCTTATATCAACCCTGAACAGGTTTAACTTAAGATACCGTATTATATTTTCTATCTATTTGTAATGTTGAAAGCAGTATCTGCCTCTCAGCATTTTATTTCTTAAAAAATATTAATCCCAAAACCAAAAATTGAAATGACGTGAATAAAAACAAAGTTCTATCAAGTCAATTTATTGTTGGAATTATTGAAATAAAATTTAAAATTAGATAAGTTACATGGGAAAAAATGCATCACTTACTGATTTGAAAGGATATAGTTTCATTTTCATACCTTCCATCATTTCAAAATCCTTTTGAGTGCTACAAAACAATTTTATAATTAGTTTTTTAAAAAATTCTTTACATAACTCAAGCAAAAACTGAATAAAACTTAATCAGAGATACATATATTCTTCATTTTTCTGGCCTTTTCCAATAACATAATACTAAAAAAATATTGGGAATATTTTCTTCTCCCCATTATTAGAAAATAATTAAAAGTGTTTAATATTTTAATTAAGGTTTGAAAAAGAAAATAAAAAGAATGAGGATATTTTAATTCCTATTATATTATGAAATTACAATTACAAAATGATTTTTGCCCTGAAACAAAATGAATTTGCTATCTGAATAAAATTAAATGAAAAAAGACTCACCGACTGAATAATTTATCTGAAAGCTTTGTAAGAAACTGCATTACTGTCTCTAAAAAAAAAGAAACTTTTAAGAAATAACACAACGGTAGATTTTACATAAAATATATTTACTAAATGCCTATAATTAAAAACTGAATTAAAATCACACTGAAAAAGGCTGAATATATTAGTAATCAGTTATATTAGTAATCAATTTAGCTATAAACAATGCGAAAACTGAAAATATATTGCTGAGTAAATCCAAGTCTCTGAAGATAACGATGAAATGGTGTTTTTTTTTTGAGCCTTGTGGAGAAATAAAATGGGCAAATTTAATAAGCAAGTAATATTTAACACTGAATGCAAGATGAAAACCTGGGTATGGTAATCCTCACTTGCCAACTACCTCATTCAGCGACTGCTTGAAGTTGCAACGGTGCTGTTCCCTTTTAGCCTGGCATCAGACATGATTCTTCCAGGGAATAGGAAACGTAAACCCTAACCTCTAGGCCCTAGAGCAGAAGACTTCAAACTTGGCCCTTTTATGACTCATGGACTTCAACTCCCAGAATTCCTCAGCCAAGCACACTGGCTGAGGAATTCTGGGAGTTGAAGTCCATGAGTCATAAAAGGGCCAAGTTTGAAGACCCCTGCCCTAGAGTCTAGGGAGAAAAGGTATTAACCCTGTCACATGATTGTCATTTACAGTTAGTACATGTCCTGTGCTTGACCTAGGTTTATCCCCCTTGCAGAGCAGAGATTGGAGAGGAAAGAATGTAAGCACACTGTAGATAATACACACCGAAAGCATTGCAGTGGCATTTGTTAGCACACTATACAAACAAACTGGTATATTTCTTATTCTGCGAAGCGGGGAGAGAGAAAAAAAGCAATTTCTGAAAGCAATCTCTTCTGTGTTTGACCTGCTACCTCCCCTCTGTAAAGAAGAGAAGGAAGGGATTACTAAATAAGTAGGCACACAATAGTGCATATACTAGGCTGTTTGTGCAATGTGCTCATGACTGCTAGTCCCAGTGCATTGCTTCTGATGTGTTTTTCGCTTGTGGGTCTGCTTACTCTTTTTTAATCCCTTTCTCTCTAATGAACGTAATATGTAATTCCCTTCTTGTTAATTATCCCAGCTTCAGGATGAGCATTCCAAAGGGCAGGGAAGTAGTGTGATTATTATTGTCAATTTTAGAGCTGGAAAGGACTGTGGTAGAGTTAACATACGTTTTGCTTAGGGACAGAGTTGCCAGTGCCAATTGTGGTTACTAAACTGGACTACCTGTATTAGTACGTAAACCCAAACGTGGAAACTTCAGCATTAAACTAGACCATTCACTGAAATCTATACAGACAAATAGCAATTTCAATGTGTATCAGAAATCATTGCAATAATAATAATCAACAATAAAAGAATAAAAGTGCTTCCATTTAATGATTTTCCTGACACTTCTTTCTTTGGAATTTTTTTCCTGTAAAGATCAAATTAACCTACTGTGTTGATCATATTGTGGCAAAATGAAAATCTACTCTAGCAAAAATTTTATTTTTTAAAAAAATAAAATCCCGCAAACTTTTAGAAGATTACAAAATGTAATCATTATATTTCTAGCTAAACATTGGTCCTAATTCTGTGCAGTACTCTGTATAACTAGCACTGGTTCTCATCTCTTCCTTCTCCTTCAGTGCAAAGATGCATTTATTTACCTGGGGTTTGGGTCATTGTTCCTTGAAGAGCTCGGTGAGCAAATGTATCATAGCCAACTAACTGGGCCAGAGTATTTCTACTGGCAAGCAATTCATCTAAACATTGTAGTTGCTTAACATTCGGGTATAGAAAAACTTTGTAGGCGACTTCACGTACCTAGAATTAACAACAATGAAAACAACGAATAAAGTTATATAAAGTAGCATAATTAAAACTAAAATAAATGATAATAAATAAAACATTGATAGTTAAACTACCATCACCATATGTGTTTTATAATAAAAGACTTTTATAATAGAGGAACTCCCCAAAAAATAGACATAAGCAGGTTACAAACAAGCCCTTAATTTATTGACCTCAGTATCAGACTTCAGGTGCCATGGCTGTTTGTTCTCCTTCTCTGATAATGAACTGGTTCGCTAGTGATAATATGAAAAGACTGATCATTGTTCCATATTACAAACTAACAATATTCTTATGAATGTATCTTGTCCTTTTCCTCTTTTTTGTACATATCATATCACAGGGTCTTTTAAACTACACCTAATTTGTGACATTGCCTAATTTGGTGGATTCAGGACAGCAAAAGAACCAATAACACAAGCCCTTAAACAACATACTCAAGTCTTCACCTACTATTGCTCACTATTCTCCACTCTTTCCCAATGCTAAAATACTCCTTGTAAGTATCGCTAAAAAAACCATCCCTTTCTGGTTGCTTTACTTCCACAGACATACACCTTCCCTCACGTGTATCACAGCACAGCTTTTTATAGTCAGCTTTGCTGTACTGGTGAGAAGGCTTAAAGCAGGGGTCTTCAAACTTGGCCCTTTGATGTCTTGTGGACTTCAACTCCCAGAATTCCTCAGCCAGGTGTGCCTCACTTGGGAATTCTGGGAGTTGAAGTCCACAAATCATAAAAGGGCCAAGTTTGAAGACTCTTGGCTTAAAGCAGACATGCCAAACTTGCGATGTCACGTGACGTCACGCAACGTATTGGAGCTTTTTTGTCATTGCCGGCAATGGGGTGGGCATGGTTTCTTCATGATGCATCTGGCCCGTGGGCTGGCAGTTTCACCCTTGGCTTAAAGGGTCTGCAGAGAACACAGATGCTAGCAATTTTCTGGGCTAGCCTGCTCTCTCATAGGTCATCAGAAGATATAGCCAAGGGAAAAGAGCTGGAGTTGACAGGAAAGGGTTAATAACCACCTTTTCTTCCTAGATGGCAAGGTTACGCTTCCTGTCCCACATGAGGAATCATTTTCCAGTCACATATGATGCAAGGCTAAAACAGAATGCTCTGAACTGTAACTGATTGCTCCAATTTCTAAACTTGAACTTCTGGTGGAGGATTCTGTATAATTAAGCCTCAACCAAATTCTCGGAACCAGCAGGATGGCTTCCATCATTGAGTTTAATGCATACTTCCTAAAGTTTCAATGCCTGATTAATCTATTTTATTCCTGTGCCTGAGATTCAGGATAGCTCTCCAATCTCCATCTCCAAAAACCAGAAAGAAAGAAAAAACAACCCAGCAGGGATTACCTCTTCTGCGGTATAAAATTCTGTTGTATTCTTATGCTTAAGTTCTGCTTTGTCCCTTAATTCTGGAATTCTCCTTTTTCTTGGAGGCAGGAGATGAAAAAAAAAACCCCTATCATTCAGCTTTCCTGTATATTCTAGCTCATTCTTGTAAATTAAGAATACCCCCACCAGGCCAAATCTTTACACCAATTTATTCTGCAGGATTGTATGTGGTTGTAGTGGAGTTTCTCAAATCACATGCCCATTTGGGAAGTAATGGCATTTTGGATCTTGCTTCCTTTGCCTCACTACTGAGTGGGTGCTTTGGCTATTAAGGTTGGCAGCCCCAGACATAAGCATCTTTGTCTGCTTTCTATTAGAAAGAAGGCAGAGGTTTCAATTTTTGATAGGGAAAGAAAATGCAGGAGTTCTTTGTTTGCAATTGTTTGTTTTTTCCTTCCTTGCTTCCCTTGTCCTTCAAAATATCTCCATATTCATCATCCTCTAACTCACCAAACTACACTCTGCTAGCATAAGAAGAAACCTAGTGGCTCTGGGTTCTTGATTTACTGTTGTTTACTGTTAGCTTGTTTGTTTGAGTTGGTAGTTCCTTGATTGGGGTGTTGTTTCTTGATTCACTTTCACTTTCTTAGGGTCTTGCGGAAGAACAGGGTAGAACAACAGCTAATGACCCTCTTTTACCGGTCTACCATAGAGAGCGTCCTCTCGTATGGTATTGTGGTTTGGTATGCTGGTCTGACAGCCGCGGATAGGAAAGTATTACAGAGGGTGGTGAGCACAGCACAAGACATTGTGGACTGTTCCCTGACACCACTGGATGACATCGCCAGGGCTCGTTGCCTTGGAAGAGTGAGGAAGATTCTCAGGGATGACTCACACCCTGGACGGTATCTCTTTACTCTCCTACCATCCGGTAGGAGATATAGGAATATAGCCAGCCGTACCAACAGGCTGAAAAATAGCTTTTATCCGTGGGCTGTTAGGCTTTTAAATGGGACATAATCTTATGCAGAATTGACTTGGGAGGCCGGTGTGTGGTGTAGTTGGTTCACATAGTGTGGTGGGATGGAGGGTTTGTTGTCACTGTGTGTTGGGGGGAGAGAGCACAGGGGGAGGCTCAGCTAATCTCAATGTACACATGTTGTACTTTGACAATAAAGGTTTATTTATTTATTGTCTAATATTAATCTTGGTGTTAATCTCATTTGGATGTTGATTGCTGGTTTTGGATTTTTTATTTCCTTTTTAAATTTTTGTCTCTTTTGAATGGCATGTATATGTTGTTGATCTCGATGTGCCTGTTGATGGCCGATTTATAAACAATAGCCTAATCAAGGAATCACCAAGACCACTGCTACCAATGCTGACAGAGTAAGCCATTAGTATATAAAATGTCAGCACTCCCTCTAGCACTGATGACACAGCCTAGTTTGGTAATGAAATGCCTGCAAGAAAACAACCAAGCTCAAAAAGCACCAAGGATCCCACAAGAAGACTTCTAGTTAGAAATGGTGGGGTTAAATGTTTTCTCTTGGCTTCACTTCTGGAGACTGAAAATTGAATTTTTCTTCCACTTACTACTGATTCTTCCACAAATCTAATATGTGGAGATTATAATAATAAAATAAAGGGAGGAGGATAATTAGCAGCATCTTTTGCTTTTACGTCTTTTCTAATCATAAAATTGAACCCGCCACCCTATCCACGTTATACCCTGTAACAGATGTAAATTTAAAAACAGTTTGCAGCTCACCATATGTAATCTGAATATGCCTGACTTCAAATTACAAAAAATCCTTCCTTCCTGGTTCTACTACTTGGATTATTTATTTTGCTCCATTTTAAAATGGTACTCTGTAAAGATGACCACTTATAAAGGTACTCATATATATATATATTGTTAAACAATCATACAAACCGTATTGGGCTATAATATATTTTATGCATACATACCAAATCATCTGGACTGTCTGCATTGAGACAACTGATTTGGGCAAAATTGCCTTCAACTGCAAAGTTATGGCGAATGTGTTCTGGTAACACGTGCTTTTCAATCTTGTTTGGAAGATGAGACCCCAGGAGAAATTCGTTACATAAATCCAAAATTTTGACATTAAGATTTACTGCATTTCTGCGCTGCAAATAAGCAAAAAAAAATAAAATAGGTATTTTTTTTGAAGAATCAATATATTAAAATGTTTACAGAAAAGACTGAAAATAGTAGCATCCATAAATCCCCGTTGAGATTAGTACTATGTGCCAGTTGATGGCCGATTTGTAAACAAAAGCCTAATCAAGGAACCACCAATGCTGACAGGGCAAGCCACTAGTACATAAAATGAGTGCAAACCCCACTCCCTTCTAGCACTGATGACATTGCCTAGTTTGGTAATGAAATGTCTGCAAGAAAACAACCAAGCTCAGAAAGCATAATATTTAGCTTATCTACACAAGACAACTTATGGATTCAACTGGTTTCCAGCAAGTTTGGGATATAACACGTGTGTTGCAAGAACTGCAGCATCTGTTAATAGTTATCAGGTCTAATTCAAAGTGATGATTATTACCTATAGACTGCTTTATGGCTTGGGTTCTCATGATTTCCAGGACTTTGTACTCCAGGCAACATGCGCGCTCAAGTTGGTCAAAAAAATG
This sequence comes from Vipera ursinii, assembly GCF_947247035.1. Lineage (NCBI taxonomy): Eukaryota > Metazoa > Chordata > Lepidosauria > Squamata > Viperidae > Vipera > Vipera ursinii. The sequence continues at coordinate 21,163,496 of NC_139514.1, forward strand.
AGGAAATGTTTCTTGGTGGCAACACTGTCACTCTGAAACTGCTTGCCTCCCATGTTGTAACCCAGCGGTCCCCAACCTTTCCAGCTTGGCAACCCAGCCTGGCGTGGGGGGTAGGGAACATGTGAGTCGCAGGCCCACACAAAGCTCCATTCACATGCACATGCTCTTCACTTGCGCAAATGGAGCTTCGCACACAAGTGGAGGATGCTTGCACTCGTGCATGAAGCTCTACTCAAGTCAGTGGAGACCACTTGAACAGATTACCCAGAGTCACCTTGTGATGAGATGGGCAGCAAATAAATTTAATAAATAAGATAAATAAATAAATAAAGTCAGGATTGCCCCACTCTATCAAAAGTTTAACATTTATTTGCAGGTTGACTAGTATGAAACATTCCAAATGGGGCAGATGGCAGTATGAAGGTACACAACATAATGTTTGTTTTTAATTGGCTGTTTTTTAATTATTGCAAGCCACCTAGTTAAAAGAATATGTGGCATCAAAATGACTGCCTACTTGCAATATTTAATTTCTGTAAGTAATAAATACCTGTTCTTCATTCAAATGAATACCACTGATCTCAAAATCAAACATGAAAAGTTCTGCCACTCGCCTGAAAGAATAAAATTCCATTGACAGAAAATAATGTCAGATGAATAATACTATAAACCAAATGTTACAGATCAAATACTAAGAGGTGAATTTAAGACATGCAGGTACAAAAATTATTCAGTTCAACAAAGCTTACAAAAAGGTAAGCAGCTACATTCGGATAGTCCTCAACTTACAACCGTTTGCTTAGTGACTGTTTGAAGTTACAACAGCACTGAAAAAAGTGACTTATGAAAAGTTTTTCACACTCATGACCGTTGCAGCATCCCCATGGTCATGTAATTTACATTTGGATGCTTGACAACTGACTCACATTTATAACCCTAACCTCCTGACAATCAAAGTCAATGGAGAAACCAGATTCACTTAACAACCGTGTTACTGATTTTATAACTGCAGTGATTCACTTAACAAATGTGGCAAGAAAAGTCATAAAATGGGGCAAAACTCACTTAACAAATTTTTCATTTAGCAATATAAATTTTTGGATCAATTGTGGTCGTAATTTGAGCACTACCTATACTGCAGCCTACTTGTTTCTTTATTCACAGTATCATATGAAAGACAAAAATGTGTACAATTTGTGGTATTATTTAATTACTGCAACTGATAGAAATTCATTTAAAATTAAGACACACGCCCCTTCAGTTTTATGACTGTATATTTAGAAATACGTCACAGTAAGTAAATATTGCTTGTTTTTAAGTTAGCGTGCAACCTCAGTTATCAGGAGAATTATATAGTTACTAGAGAAATACTGCAAATAGATGCCAGATACCTAAGATAGCACTTACAACAATATTATTATTTATAATTTATTGATTGATAGATGATGCTGGAAACAAATGATCATATATAAATATCCACCTTTTAGACAACGGAACATCCTCCTTTATATGTCTTAGTTAATAGGACAATTAAGTAATTTGAATTCAAAATAGAAGAGATTATTCAGAGCACACATAAGCACACAAAACCTTTCATCTATTAGTTCTTCCTTAAATTAATCATTTCCCCTGTGATTCCATGATAATCCCAGGAAAAGCTTTTTAAGAAGTTGACAGCAGGTATGACACACCTACCCAAAATCAGAATCACTTTTTCTTCTTCAAAATCAAGACTGCTGCATGTTTTATCCTATTCAGTTACAACCTGTAGCATACGCTAGATCTGCCAAAAACTAAAGGCAACCTTGTAGATCAAACTAAACACATTATTCCATTTGATCTGTGTATACATGCACATGTCTATAATTTCCTTCTCTTGTTGGCCACATTTTTATACTAGGTTGAATGTAGTCTTAGTTAACTATGGTAAGAAGCATACAGGAAAAAGAATACAAAAACAAAAATGCCAATTATGCCTCTAGGGAAAAAAAAAGAAAGAAAAGAAACAGAATTAAGCCAAAACAGAAACTAAAAATAATTTAAGCAGTCCAGAATAATCAAGAATGCCAAATATGATGAACAAGAGGCAATGTTTCTTTGCAATCAGAATTGAAATTAGGTTTTGAAAGGACATTAAATGATGCCGCTGAAGAAAGGAACAGCTATCAAAGGAGAAAAGTGGAGATAATAGAGATATCAATGCAAATAACGCTTGCAAATATCATATTCTGCTGTTTTGTAAAAATTCCTCCAAGATTGGAAGAAATAATGCACTCATAGATATTATACAGTCTGAAACAAGTTCACAATATGTTCCACAGTAACATGTGTGCTGATCTAGTGGAATATAGTATTCCATATTCTCTTTGAATATTACAGGAAAATTCTTACTGCAAAAATTAAAATATACCTTGTTTGAGGGTCAAGAGAATCCATAACATCTTTATCAACTAACAATCTTCTCAGACTCTGACATAAATCTACATTTGTGTTTAATCTAGAAATATAAAAAATAGATATAGTATTACATTTACAATTAGGTATTACCAGTTTCTGTATTTCTGTCATGTTTTATAAACTTATTCAACTTCTGAAAAAGTTATCACAGGCACAGCCAGCAGAAAGACAGCAAAAGCAATTTACATCACAAATATGCTTTTTTTCAGTATACCCAAGATATGTAAGTAACTTATTAAAATGATAAACAAGGCAACAGGAAATATAATCCTAGAGTGATTCTAATTTTAGATGTTAACATGGAATTACCATATTTTATGCACTCACATTTTACAGAACATCTGCATGATATTTTCATCCAATTATTCAATTACTGCCTTCCTGTGTTTTCTCTGTGATTTTTCCATTTTTTTTAAAGGCGGGAGAAAGTATGTTTTTTGGGGGGGCAGGGGCAAGAACACAGAATGTAAAGGATATAGATCACTTTACATCACTTGTTTCCCCCTTTTCCTCTCTCTCACTGGGTTGGGTTTCAGTAAACCACTATACATGTAATGGTACGGTAGAAGTGTGCAACTTAGAGGACTGTTTCATGTATGACATTAAGGCATAATGGATTGTTTCACATATTGCAAAAAATAAATCATATTTGTTGCCAACCACTATGTGTGAACAATCTAAGAAATGATTAATCTGACTTATAGCCACTCAATGTTTTTTCAATTGGTGAATGTAGTTTCAAGAAACATAAGTTAGCTCTTATAATTCATTATAAAGACCTACAGTTTCACCATGGCTTTTCTTTAGGAATATTTTTTTCCCTAGTAGACGAGACTTTACTTCACGGGAATAAATAAGAATACCTTGCTATTGATCAGTGACTAATAGAGGCACACATTCTACCTTGAGTCAACCTTGATGATTATAGAATACAGTAAGAAATGGTATAAGGATATTTCCTGCTGTATTGCCAGGCACAAGCAATCAGAACAACTCATGAATAGATTCAGGCTGTAACTTTATTGTTTATCACCTATCTTGTAAGAATCTCACCAGACTGCTTGCCTTCCCCTGGGAAATGACCAGACAAGGCTTCATATTTTGGAGGAAGTTATGCTTATACTGTTTGTGACTGTGCAATGGCTCCAAACTAGGCCCTTGCTATATCACCTCTCTGCAATCTAGCTGGCAATTCCCTAATAAGTTTATCTGTCCTAATATTAAGTAGGTTTGACTCTGCTTAGCACTTTTTAAAACTCACACAATGTTGTTAGATGCTATTTTCCTGCTATCGAGTTATTGATCACTACAGTACAGATTAACCAGGCAAACTAGCTTTCCTCAATCTGAGCATCTTTCAGCTACACAGACCTCAATTCCAAGAATTCTCAAATAATAGCCAGGCTGGCTGGAAATATGGGGAGCAGAAGTTCATACATCTAAAAGGTAACTGTGGAAGGATGATACAAACTTTAAAATATTGAATAAAGCATACTTTTCTACCATTGTACCAATGCTTCTGCAGGCTTCCTCAGCGGCATCTCTAAAAGCAAGATCAGGATGGGCTATTTTCACAAAGTCCGCCTGTTATAGTAAAAAATATGAAAGCACAAAAAGATGAGAAAATATTGCATTAGCAGTTGCAGAAAAACAGAAAAGCTTGCTAACTGCATAAATATTATACATGATTTGAAATATTCATAAACATGTATGTTTTCAAAGAGCTATTAATTAAAATTACTCCTACCTTAACATTTCTGTAACACAGTTGAAGAATATATATATACGGTATATATATATATATATATATATATATATATATATATATATATATATATATATATATATATATATATATATATGCATGAATAATGAATGAGATGTGTTGTGCGTTTGTGAAATTAAAAGGGGAATTAAATAACAGATTGAATGAAGACAGTATGAAATGGAATAGAGTAGGTCATTTCATACAAAGCATTGTAGAGATTAATCTTCCAACAAAAAGGGATGGGAAATAAGACATAAGGAGAGCAAAGTGAAAACTGCTTGAAATACAGTATCTGGCATTACATTAATAGAAAGAATTTAAATAATATTCTAGGTAGAACAATGGAATAAGAACAATAATACATAGAAGAGATGGATTACTAAAAATGACGATAAGAGAAAGTGACTGAATAATGTGTCCAGCAAAAAAACATGCAAAGAATATCATCAAAAGAGCAAGGAATGGTTAAGATTAAAAGAGGCACAGAATATGCAAAACAATTTTGCCGAAAATAGAAACATTGTTTTAAGAGTAAAATTGAAATAAATGCTGTTAGTGTCCAAGAAAAAAGTTATAAAAACAAGTCATAAATGCTGTGAAACTGCTGAAAAAAAGGTAACCCTGAAGCTATAGATCAGACATGTCAAACACAAGGCCCGGGGGCCAGATCAGGCCCGCGAAGTGGTTTCATGTGGCCCGCAAAGCCATCCTGGAAACAGTGAAGGAACGGCCCCTTCTGCCTTGGCCCTGGCCCAGAGACCCTCCTTCTGCCAGAGACCCTCAGATCTGTCCCACTCCTGCCCAGGCCACCATAGGCCCCCTTGATCCGAACAATGTAGAGCTGGCCACACCCACCTAGTAGGCCATACGCACTCTAGCCACACCCACCCAGTAGGCCACGCCCAGCCTGGCCATACCCACCCGGCCCCGAGGGCAACTGCAATGCTGATGCGGCCCTCAATGAAATTGAGTTTGACACCCCTGCTATAGATGGTGTAATTAGAGGGATGTTAGTTGTTAAGTGTTAAAATACAGATATGGCCTGCTTATAGAGTAGCAATGTGATGTGTACATTGGTGTCTCAAGCCTGAAAGAATGCCATTATTCTTACCTAGTACAAAGGGAAGAGTAGCAAGATGAATGCAAAAACTACATGGAAATTAATTTAAGAATGCCTGGAAGGTCTTTTCTACTCTTTCAATTTTTACTGATGTGCTTACAAATTTAATAATGTGTAAAATTTGAAAACCGTCATGCAACTTTTTTGAATCTGAGAGCATCAGATTTTTGCTCTCTTCCAGCAGATCATTCAGAAATGAATGAATGTAATGAAAAAAATGCTTGCATATTGAGAAAGTCTATAGCAGGGGTCCCCAACCCCAGGTCTGTGGACCGGCACCAGCCCACAACATGCCAGAAACCAGTCCATGCAAACAAGAGAAGCCCCATCTGCGGGATGCAGACAACAAGCGAAACTACGCCCCTCCAGTCCGTGAAAAAATCTCTCTACATAGAACCGGTCCCTAGCGCCCAAAAGGTTGAGGGCCACTGGTCAATAGTAAAGAAAAAGGAGTTATATATTAGAAATAAGGCTTGCATGAGAGATATGGAATGCTTAAAGAATTATTCAGCATTATCCTAGTAGTGCCTCTGGAGCAGAGACTTCCATTTTGACAGCCAGTTTGGTCTAGTAATTAAGGCACCAGGTTAGAGTTCTAGTCTCATCTTAGACATGAAAGATAACTTTGGGCCAGTCACTTTCTCAGCCCATAATATCAGATTCAGACAACAACCCAGTCAGTCAATTCTTGTTGCAACTAATCTCTACTTGGTTGATACCTACCCAACCCCCAAAAGTGAACCTTGCACTTGTAGGGAAATGCTAGGAAGAAAAAAAAATGATTCAGAACTAAGAAGAAAATATATATTATGGATATATTATGTCCCTTTGGTAATGTTGATTAAAAGATAGCAGAGTAAACAATATGCAATATAGAACAAATGGTTCAGACTGTGCAGAAGAGCAGTCTGCTGATTGATCTACTTACTATATGAAAGATATGTAAGGAGAAACAAAAGTATGTTTAAAATAAGTAAATACAGAGTGGGAATGGTATATTTAAGGACTATGTGTGGGAAACCAGGATGATCAAAAATAGATGGGTGCCGAATAAAACTGGACTGAAAACACGTGAATGATCGCTGTGCAAGAACTACATTGAGGTAATTTGATTGCATAGAAAAAAATGAATGAAACCTTCCACAGAAGCATAGGTTTGTACACTAATTTATGATTATAGTTCATATTACATTTCAGAAAGTTACAGAATTCAAATTCAGTTAGAAATATAGCAGTGTCAATGGATTAACAAAACACAATTTCAAAGATCTAGTATTGTCTTACCAGATCTGCTACTCTACATAAAGCATCAGAGAGCTGATCAAAAACCATCACAATCTCTTTCCCAGGAGGTGTAATGCATGCTTTTTGGACCAGTCGTTCTGCTTCTTGCAATGAGTGTTTTTGAGCTTCTTGAAATCCTTCTGGACAGTTAAGTTCTGGTACACCAAACAGACCCTAAAACATAGAAAAGAACTTTACCAACGTATATTTTAATGTAATATTCTATTTTACAATAATTGAATATGGTGAACCAAAATCCTACTGATAATGTAATTTTGCCAGATAAATAAGCTTTACAGTAATATGAATCAAAGTCATAATTACATTAAATACAACTTCTTTGCACATTTTCCTGAGTTCTCAATCAATTTTGATTTGGAGCCTAAATTACTTTTTCAGCATCTAATTCTGAAAAATTAGAGTTTGTTAATTTGGAGTATCCCAGTAAACTTCACAGAAATCTTTTCCAGGAAAACTAGTCCTCATAACCCCAATCCAAAGGTCAGAATGATCAGACTCTATCATGTCTGGAGTGTTGAAATACAAGCCAATACAGATTTATGCTCAAATGAATACAGCAAAAAAACCCACTGCAAAAGAGAAACTAGAAACAAAAATTAAAATAAGCAAGAAAATGGTAAGAGAACACCTATCCGACCTTGACAAATATAAATGACCAGGACCCAACAGATTACATCCCAGAGTTCTGAAACAGCTGGCAGATGTTATCTCAGAACCACTGCACCACATTTTTCAAAAATCCTGGAGCACCGGGGAAGTACCTGAGGATTGGAAAAGGGCTGATGTGGTTCCCATCTTCAAGAAAGGAAGAAAAAAAACAGACCCAGGAAACTATAGATCAATCATTCTAACATCAATACCTGGGAAGATCCTGGAAAAGATCATCAAAAAATAGATCTGTGAACAAAAAAGTTATAACTAGTTGCCAGCATGAGTTTGTTAAAAACAGATCACGCCAAACCAATCTTACTTAATTCTTCGATAAAGTGACTAATTAGACCAGCGAAATACTGTGGACGTAGTATACTTAGACTTCAGTAAGGCATTTGATAAAGTAGACCACAACCTACTCATTGGTAAGCTAGAAAAAGGTGGAATAGACAACATCACCACCAGATGGATCTGTAGCTGGCTGGCAAACCATACTCAACAAGTAGTCCTCAATGGCACCACATCCGCATGCAGAGAAGTAAGCAGCGGGGTACCACAAGGTTCCGTCTTAGGCCTAGTACTCTTCAATAACTTCATCAATGACTTAGATGAGGGAATTGAACGGGAACTCATCAAATTTGCAGATGACACCAAACTGGCAGGAGTAGCCAATGTCCCAGAAGACAAACTCAGAATCCAAAAAGATCTTGACAAACTCAAACAACGGGCCCTGTTCAACAAAATGAGTTTCGATGTGGAGAAAAGCAAAATTTTACATTTAGGCAGGAAAAAATCAAAGGTACAAGAACAGACTGGGCAAGACCTGGCTTAAAAACAGTAACTGTGAGAGGGACCTTGGAGTCCTAGTGGATGATCACTTGACCAAGAGCCAACAATGTGCAGCAGCCGCCAAAAACGCTAATACAATCCTGGGTTGTATAAACAGAGGCATAGAATCAAGATCACACGAGGTATTATTACTGCTTTATAAAACCCTGGTAAGACCACACCTGGAATACTGTGGCCAATCACAAAAAAGATGATCAAAGTCTGGACACTAAAACATGAAGAATGGCTGCATGACTTGGGTCTGGCTAGCCTAAAGAAAAAAAGAAATAGGGGAGACATGATAGCAGTATTCCAGTATTTGAGGGGATGCCACAAAGAAGAGGGGGTCACGTTATTCACTAAAGCACCAGAGGGCAGGACAAGAAACAATGGTTGGAAACTAATCAAAGAGAGAAGCAGCTTGGAATTAAGGAGAAACTTCCTAACAGTGAGGACAATTAACCAGTGGAATAGCTTGCCCCCAGAAATCGTGGACGCTCCATCACTGGAGATTTTTAAACACAGGCTAGACTATTCACAAATAGGAATTAAAATTGAAATCTGCAAATCAGTTTGTCTCCCATTCTCAGATAACATTCCACATTTATAGACTGCAGAATCCAATCAGCAATCAAATAGCAGGAAAGCAATACACAAAACCCCCTTCATGGATTACTGCCTTGTCGTGGCGAAGGGGCTTGCGTAATTCAATGAAGCTATGAGCTATGCCGTGCAGGGCCACCCAAGACGGACAGGTCATAGCAGAAAGTTCTGACAAAACGTGATCCACTGGAGAAGGAAATGGCAACCCACTCCAGTATCTTTGCCATGAAAACCCTATGGACAGTACCAAAAGGCAAAACGATATGGCGCTGGAAGATGAGCCCCTCAGGTCGGAAGGCGTCCAATATGCTACTGGGGAAGAGCAGAGGGCTAGTACTAGTAGCACCAGAAAGAATGAAGCGACTGGGCCAAAGCGAAAAGGACGCTCAGCTGTGGATATGTCTGGTGGTGAAAGGAAAGTCCGATGCTGTAAAGATTTTTTCTCCATAGGAACCTGGAATGTAAGATCCATGAATCAAGGAAAGCTGGACGTGGTCAAACAAGAGATGACAAGACTGAACATTGACATCTTAGGTATCAGCGAACTAAAATGGACAGGAATGGGTGAATTTAATTCAGATGACCATCAGGTATATTATTGCAGGCAAGAATCCCTCAGAAGAAATGGAGTAGCCTTCATAGTCAATAAAAGAGTAGGAAAAGCAATACTGGGATACAATCCTCAAAATGACAGAATGATCTCAGGCTTCATCTCAATCCTGCCAAGGAAAGCCATGGCAAATCTAGACAGCACACTAAAAAGCAGAGACATCACCCTGTCAACAAAAGTGCGTATAGTCAAGGCTATGGTCTTCCCAGTTGCAATGTATGGCAGTGAAAGTTGGACCATAAGAAAGGCTGAGCGCAAAAGAATTGAAGCCTTTGAACTCTGGTGCTGGAGAAGACTCCTGCGAGTCCCTTGGACTGCAAGGCGATCAAACCGGTCAGTCCTAGAAGAGGTCAACCCTGACTGCTCTTTAGAAAGCCAGATCCTGAAGCTGAAACTCAAATACTTTGGCCACCTAATGAGAAGGAAGGACTCACTGGAGAAGAGCCTAATGCTGGGAAAGATTGAGGGCAATAGAAGAAGGGGACGACAGAGAATGAGGTGGCTGGATGGAGTCACTGAAGCAGTAGGCATGAGCTTAAATGGACTCCAGAAGGTGGTAGGACAGGAAGGCCTGGAGGAACATTGTCCATAGGGTCGTGATGGGTCGGACACGACTTTGCAGCTAACAACAACAACAAATACAGAAAACAAACTCTCTGATGTTGTCTAGAGATTGCAAAGATTTTTGCAGTTCAAATATGGTATCCTACTTCTTAGACATCTCCTTTCTATTCCATTCCTTGATGATTTCCCTATTGTCAATATTCAGCCACTGAGATATATTCATTTTTTATTGAATTCTTCATTTTCCATCCCAGCCTTAGATTTTTTTTTCTTAAATTTTTGCAAAACGTGGTGTCTCTTAAAACGTAATTCTCTTTTTTTAATCCAGAAATTCTTTTACAACTGAATGCTTACTTAGAAAATTCAACTGACTGATAATAATTAATAATTTACTACCTTTGGAAACTGTAATTTGATTCATATGAATAACAACAAACTACCAATCACTTTTGATAATTTGTTTTTAAATTCCTCAAAAATCATCTATTTGTAAATATAAAATAGTTCCATGTTTACCTAGGGTTTACTTAGATTTTACTGAATCCACACTTTAAGATCTCATGTAACATACTAGTGGTCCTCAGTTAACTAGCACAATTGGGACCAGCAACTCTGTCACAAAGGATCAAGTCCGCTCTAATCATTAAGTGAATCACCTGCAGTCATTAAGCACAACATTATGTGATCGTAACTTGTGACGTCTGCTGCCTTCTCCATGGATTTTGCTTGTTGGAAGCTGGTTATGAAGCCCGCAAATGGGGATGCTGTAACCATCACAAATGTGCACTGGTAGCAAAGCACCCAAATGGTGAAACATGTAATTGTGTGAAAGCTGCGATGGTCATAAGTGCTATAATAAGTTTGAACAGCTGCTAAATAGAGCAGTCATTAACTAAGGACTACCAATACTGTACTATGAAGCTAACCACCTAACTGGGCTCCCAAAACACAGCAGTGCAAAATGTGATAGGTTAATTTAGATTTTAATGTGTCCTATATCCAATCATTAAGCTCCAAGCTGATGTTGAGAAAAGACAGTAACAAAGGGCAGAAAACCAGCAGTAACGACACTGAGCAGTAACTAAAGGGAAAATATTTTGTTCCACATATTCCAAAGATCTGAACTGAAATTTCTGGAGAAAGTGAAGGAAATGATTAACATTTTTCCTCTCTTGAAATGAGTACATGTGTGGGATAAATGTACTTTTGCCATTCACAAATATGTAACTTTGGATTTTTTTCCTAAGTAAATAAATGAACAAATATAATCTTTTTCACTAATTAGTTTAATTGACCTAATTTATTTAGTTTATTTAGTTTTAGCACTTATGTGGAGAAAGGGTTTCTAAAGGGCTCACACTTTTAAGCAGAAACTGCCGGCTTGAAAGCGCTATTATAAGACTTGTAAAGTAAAGGGTGATAGTAGTAGGTTGTTGTTGTTGTTGTTGTTAGTTGCGAAGTCGTGTCCGACCCATCGCGACCCTATGGACAATGTTCCTCCAGGCTTTCCTGTCCTCTGCCATCTTCTGGGCTCCATTTAAGCTCACGCCTACTGCTTCAGTGACTCCATCCAGCCACCTCATTCTCTGTCGTCCCCTTCTTCTATTGCCCTCAATCTTTCCCAGCATTAGGCTCTTCTCCAGTGAGTCCTTCCTCCTCATTAGGTGGCCAAAGTATTTGAGTTTTAGCTTCAGGATCTGGCCTTCTAAAGAGCAGTCAGGGTTGATCTCCTCTAGGACTGACCGGTTTGATCGCCTTGCAGTCCAAGGGACTCGCAGGAGTCTTCTCCAGCACCAGAGTTCAAAGGCCTCAATTCTTTTGCGCTCAGCCTTTCTTATGGTCCAACTTTCACTGCCATACATTGCAACTGGGAAGACCATAGCCTTGACTATACGCACTTTTGTTGACAGGGTGATGTCTCTGCTTTTTAGTGTGCTGTCTAGATTTGCCATGGCTTTCCTCCCCAGGAGCAAGCGTCTTTTAATTTCTTGGCTGCAGTCCCCATCTGCAGTGATCTTGGAGCCCAGGAAAATAAAATCTGTCACTACCTCCATTTCTTCCCCATCTATTTGCCAGGAATTGAGAGGGCCGGATGCCATGATCTTGGTTTTCTTAATGTTTAGTTTCAACCCAACTTTTGCACTCTCCTTCTTCACTCGCAACAAGAGACTCTTCAGTTCCTCTTCACTTTCTGCCATTAGAGTGGTATCATCTGCGTATCTTAGGTTGTTGATATTTCTTCCAGCAATCATAATTCCATCTTTTGATTCATCTAGCCCTGCCTTTCTCATGATGTGCTCTGCATATAAGTTAAATAGGCAAGGCGACAGTATACAGCCTTGCCGGACTCCTTTCCCAATTTGGAACCAATCAGTGGTTCCGTGTCCAGTTCTCACTGTTGCTTCTTGGCCCGCATATAGGTTTCTCAAGAGACAAATAAGATGTTCTGGTACTCCCATCTCTTTAAGAACTTGCCACAGTTTGTTATGATCCACACAATCAAAGGCTTTAGCATAGTCAATGAAGCAGAAGTAGATGTTTTTCTGGAACTCTCTAGCTTTCTCCATGATCCAGCGTATGTTGGCTATTTGATCTCTAGTTCCTCTGCCTCTTCGAAATCCTGCCTGTACTTCTGGTAGTTCTCGATCCACATACTGCTGGAGTCTAGCTTGTAGGATTTTAAGCATAACTTTACTAGCATGAGAAATGAGTGCAATGGTGCGATAGTTTGAACATTCTTTGGCACTGCCTTTCTTTGGAATTGGAATGTAAACTGATCTTTTCCAATCCTGTGGCCACTGTTGAGTTTTCCAAATTTGCTGGCAAATTGAGTGTAGCACTTTTACTGCATCGTCTTTTAAGATTTTGAACAGCTCAGCTGGAATACTGTCACCTCCACTAGCTTTGTTGTTGCTCAGCTTTTCTAAGGCCCACTTCACTTCACATTCTAGGATGTCTGGCTCTCCAGTGGATCACGTTTTGTCAGAACTCTCTGCTATGACCTGTCCGTCTTGGGTGGCCCTGCACGGCATAGCTCATAGCTTCATTGAATTACGCAAGCCCCTTCGCCACAACAAGGCAGTAATCCATGAAGGGGGATAGTAGTATACTGTCATGCATTGTTTCAATTTAGCTTTCCCCAGTGCTGAGAACCACAGCCTAGTCTCTATCCAGAACCACAAAATGGTCTTTAGCATCCTCGAGCAACCTGGGCCACCTCCAGAAGGGATTTTTAATTCTCAGAATCCACTAACATGACTAATACCAAGAATTAAAGCCCACAAGTCTGCAGAGATTCAGATTGGGGTAGGCTGTTTTACATTTCAGAAAGGCAGATTCCAGTGCACCTTTGTTGTTGTTGTTAGCTTCGAAGTCATGTCCTACCCATCGCGACCCTATGGACAATGTTCCTCCAGGCCTTCCTGTCCTCTACCATCTTCTGGAGTCCATTTAAGCTCACGCCTCCTGCTTCAGTGACTCCATCCAGCCACCTCATTCTCTGTCGTCCCCTTCTTCTATTGCCCTTAATCTTTCCCAGCATTAGGCTCTTCTCCAGTGAGTCCTTCCTTCTCATTAGGTGGCCAAAGTATTTGAGTTTCAGCTTCAGGATCTGGCCTTCTAAAGAGCAGTCAGGATTGATCTCCTCTAGGACTGACCGGTTTGATCGCCTTGCAGTCCAAGGGACTCGCAGGAGTCTTCTCCAGCACCATAGCTCAAAGGCTTCAATTCTTTGGCGCTCAGCCTTTCTTATGGTCCAACTTTCACAGCCATACATTGCAACTGGGAAGACCATAGCCTTGACTATACGCACTTTTGTTGGCAGGGTGATGTCTCTGCTTTTTAGTGTGCTGTCTAGATTTGCCATGGCTTTCCTCCCCAGGAGCAAGCATATTTTAATTTCTTGGCTGCAGTCCCCATCTGCGGTGATCTTGGAGCCCAGGAACATAAAATCTGTCACTACCTCCATTTCTTCCCCATCTATTTGCCAGGAATTGAGAGGGCCGGATGCCATGATCTTGGTTTTCTTAATGTTGAGTTTCAACCCAAGTTTTGCACTCTCCTTCTTCACCTGCAACAAGAGGCTCTTTAGTTCTTCTTCACTTTCTGCCACTAGAGCGGTAGCCAGTGCACCTTAGGAAGAACTTTATAAACCAAGTGCAATCCGTTGTCCTAGAAGATGATACGTCAGGAGAGCTTTCGTTCTTCACTCGTCAGCAGATTGAGCTTCGCTGGCCTAAAAACTAACAAATGGTGAGTTCTCGTCCTGCCTTAGCTATGAAAGCCCACTGGGTGTCTTTGGGCCAGTCATAATCTCTCAGAACCCACCTCACAGTAGACAGATAATAACAGTTCAGAGTTATTAAAGATCAATACTAATTCAAAAGCACTAAAATAATAACAAACATGTATATCTGCCTGTCTCAGGTCTCTGGAAAAGACTTAATAGGTAGACAAAAATGCCAAATCCAGCCTGAACTTCTAAGGAATTCCTCTGCGAGGAATCATGTTCTGAACACAGTATCCCCAACTTTTATAATAATAGTAACCATTAAACAACATCTGCCTATCCTAAATCCTTGGGAATAGGTGCATAACAACAACAACAACAACAACAACAATAAAGTTGGAAGGACCTTGGAGGTCATCTAGTCCAACCAATCAAATCCAGTCTAAACATGTGGCTGAAAAAAAACCAATAAATAATAATGTGCTCTTCCAGCTCTTTAATACAGCAACAACAACAACAACATCCCGGTTCCACCTCGGTGAACGCAGCATTCCCCACGTACATAATCCCCTGCCATGGCAGGGCTGGGGCAAAGGATTACGGAAGCTGTAATCCAGCTCATTTGGAAGAAAACTGCTGAGTCTCTTGCAATATAAAAGCCAAGGATATTCTGGCCGTTTCCGCTCCCATCTCACTCCAAGCCCGGCTCTCACCGTTTTCTGCCCCACCGCCAGCCGCTGCTGTTGGGCATTGAAGGCGGCGCCCACCGGGGACCAGCTGGTGCTGACCCATTTCTTCGTGCCGCCGCCGAGCCGGCCCAGCCTCGCTTGCTTCAGGCAACCCGAGGTCCTGCGCGCCACTCGGTGCCATCCAGCCCACATGGTAGCCAGGGGACTGCTCGCCTCGGAGACGCACCGCCTACAAAACGGCCAAGCGGTTCCGGATCGCCGGGACTGCCTCTTCCGCGGCCCGGCCGTGAGAAAGAGCGTCGGTGCAACCCGTTTTCCCCCGCCCTCCAGCGGTTTTGCTCTGCCTCGCGCGCTCTTTAAGGCACCTTCAATAGCAGAGGTCTTCAAACTCGGCCCTTTTATGACTCATGGACTTCAACTCCCAGAATTCCTCAGCCAGCCTGGCTGAGGAATTCTGGGAGTTGAAGTCCATGAGTCATAAAAGGGCCGAGTTTGAAGACCCCTGTTCAATAGGAATAGGACGGACTTCAACTCCCAGAATTCCCCAGCCAAGTAGTAGCAAATGCAGAATCCTGTAGAGGAGTGCGCTATTTACGGCAAGGCTGGGTGATTTATTATTTTGTTTTAGAAGATACAGGTAGTCTTTGACTTACAGCAGTTCGTTTAGTGACCATTCAAAGTTACAATGGCACTGAAAAATGTGACTTATGATGGTTATTCCCAACCTTTGCAAGCCATGATCATGTGATCAAAATCCAGATGCTTGGCAACTGGTTTATATTTATGATGGTTGCTGTATCCTAAAGTCATGTGATCCCTTTTTGTGACCTTCTGACAAGCAAAGCCAATGGGGTTGTCAGATTCATTTAATAACCGGGTTACAAACTTATCAACTGCAGTGTTTCACTTAACAACAGTGGCAAGAAAGGTCATAAAATGGGGCAAAACTCAAGCAAATGTCTCACTTAGCAATAGAAATTTTGGGCTCAATTGTGGTTGTAAGTCAAGTACTACCTGTACTTGGTTTTCAGCTACCTAATACCAGAAACAACTATTGATAGTTGTTTTTCCCCCAGCAGATAATGTAGTTTTCCCAAGTCTCATGAGACTTTGGCTGTTACCTGTACACACCTATACTATTTTCTTTTACAACACAGATTTTGTTTTCCCATCTTTTTGTTCTGGGGAAATTCCCCCCCCCCCAGTCTATCAGGAATAATAATAACAATAACAACAATCACCATAATGAAGCAGCTTCATCTTTTAGTCTTAATCAGCAAAAGTCCAATAAAAATAACTATTTAACTTTAAACAAGTAAATCAATTTTATCTTTCTTTATTTTCTTTTACACAGGATCTTGTCATTTTCTCTAAAAATACAAAAAAGAGAGAGATTCCGTCTCTTATATTTATAAACAAATCTTCAAAATCTTTGAAAGATGAATTTCAATTATATTCTATATCTTCTTTTAAGCCCATTTTTATAGTGTCAGACATTCTAAAGAGAAAGTTCTGGATGCATTGTGCCAAATATCCTTAAATTCTTTATTTATTAGTCGGTATTCAGCTTTAATTATAAACTTTAATTCTTTCTGGTTGCCTCTAGTAAATACAGTAGTCCTCGACTTAACAACATTTCATTTAATGACTGTTTACAATGGCATTGAAAAAAATGGCTTGTGACCATTTTTCACACATATGACCATTGTAGCATCCTCATGCTAACGTGATCAAAATTCAGACACTTGACAGCGGACTCATATTTATGATGGTTGCATGTCGTGGGGTCATGTGATCACCTTTTTGCAACTTTCTGACAAGCAAAGTCAATGGGAAAACCAGATTCACTTAGCAACTGTATTACTAACTTAACAAACGCAGTGATTTGCTTAACAACTGATGCAGAAAGGTCATAAAATGGAGCAAAACTCAACAAATGTTTTGCTTAACAACAGAAATTTTGGGCTCAATTGAGGTAAGTTGAGGACTACCTGTAGCCTTCAGGGTCTCTTATTATATATTTTTCTCACTAGAACATTTTCACAGGAAGAGATCTTACATTTAAACTGAAAATCTTCATATATTTTTAATAAAATTTTAAACTACAGGAAGTATTCTTACAATTTTTCCAAAGTCTCATTTCCAGTGAATCTCTCCCCTTACCTGTTTAAAAACTTTCAAGAATCAACATTCTAATCACCCTTTTGCTTTTTATTTCCTGGTTTATTTCTGATTTTGTTTTTTGCCTTTCTCAGATCCCAAACAATCACAAAACTCCAGGGCAATAATAAGTAAAAATTTAAATAATTCAATTTTTTCACGGCTAGGCATAATTATTTCTCTTTTTTGCATGACAGACCCTGCCTTTTTCTAATATACTCAGGAAAGCATGGTTAAAATAAATCATGATTTAATGCACTATGTGATCAAGGAATCACTTGTTTTAAAGTCTATACTGAGGACTGAGGACAGTAGGAATGAAAAATAAAAGAAACCCAAGATTATTTGTTCAACAAAATTGATTTTTTTTTGCTTTATTTAAACATATTTAGGCATAAATATATATTAGTGGATTTTGTGATTTTATTAATCTAAAAATATTTTTACAAAGTTAAAACAAGTTTACTTGATTAAAACAATAACAACAAGGACAAGATAATTCTTCTATCTTGTGATTCAAAGAATTATGTAAGATATTAGAATTTTGTATTAGAGTTGGTGCAATTGTAGATATTCTTTTTTTAAAAAAATAGCAAAAATATGTTAGGAACCATATAAACAAAGTAATGCACAAGTGGTATTCAGCATCATTCTGCAAAAAAAAATGCCTGGGAGTTCTTGATTTGGCTTCATGAATTTTGATGGAAACTTCATGTGAAAACTAAGCTGTGTCATATAAGTGACCTATTCAAAACCAAGCAATCAGCTTATATGCTGGAGGGGACAGATGCTGGTGCTTCTGAGGTACTGAATAGAAGAAAGCCACTGAAGACAGTGTCATCATCTGGATCTGCATACAATCCGTTATAAGTCTCTCCTCCATAAGACTGCAGCCATATCCGATCCCCTTTCTGAAGTTCCAGGACGATTCCTCCAGAGGCCTGGTCTTCAGCCCCTTGGTACATATCTGCAGTGTGGAGCATCCTGTGCTCGTTTTTAACTAGAGCTACTCTCATATTCCTTGAAAAAACAGTGATGTGGTAGGTAAAATAATAGACCCCAGGGATTTGGCAGGTGAACACTCCGGTTTCTGTGCTATAATGGCTGAAGCTGTTGTATAAGACTTTATCAAATTTGATGGGAACATTGAGTGGAGGAAATTTAGCGGTGAGGCCCACACTGAAAGCACTTTTGCCAATAACTGGGGTACTGCCAAGATTTCCTTTTTCACCCCGTTCTCCCTTCCAACCCCTTTCTCCCTGATTGCCTTTACTGCCCTTTGGTCCGGGGCCCCCTATCTCTCCTTTAGGACCCACGTGGCCTTTTGGACCCACAGGTCCCCTTAATCCTATTTCACCTTGAATTCCAATTTCTCCTTTATCTCCTTTGGGGCCAATTGGCCCAAGGTCCCCTTTTATCCCTTTCCTTCCTTGTGGTCCTAGCTCCCCCCGTTGACCTTTGTCCCCTACCGGTCCAGGAATTCCTTTTGGCCCAAATTTCCCAGGCCAGCCTCGCTCTCCTTTATCACCTTTGTTCCCTTTTTCTTCAACTCTGCCGTCAGCCCCTAAATGAAAAGGAAAGACCTTGCAGTTAATCTTTTACAGAGTTGTGAAAGCATCTGTCATCTGAGGGATGAAAGTATAAATCCAAGATAACGGAAAGAGACATTTATTATTTCTGTATTATCTAACACAAAACCAAGAGCAGAAGAGGTGAGACTACCTCTGATTTTTCAGGAGAAGAAGGAAAAAGCAGAAGAGGACACTAGGTTCCCCCAGGCAAACATATTTATTTTTAATTCCATTTATATCCCGCCCTTCTCCGAAGACTCAGGGCGGCTTACAAGCTTTAGCAGTAGCCTTCATTCTATGTATATGCCTGCTTATTAGGGCTTTCACACACACCCCCAAGTGGCATTATTACAAAGTCAGCTTAATTGCCCCCAACAATCTGGGTCCTCATTTTACCTACCTCGGAAGGATGAGATGAGAGAGTCTTAGATTATATCAGAATGAACAAGTTTGGAGAACTGGGGTCTTTGGAGTCTTCCTCCAGAAAGTGTGGGGGTTTTTTTTCCTTCTAAAACTTCTTAACACCATTAGGCCTGCTGGAGCTGGCCAGAAACCATATCCAAGTTTTGACCAAGTTACGTTTTGTACTCCAGCCTAAGGTCAAATGGCAAAAAATGATGTAATCTGTTTCCACAATGGCTGTGCTTAATGTAATGTTATGGCTTAACAGAAAAGTACATACACTGCTTTAAAGAGTTTGAGACAGGTGACAAGTTGCTGCTTCTGTAAGCATAAAAGTGCTTTTCTAGAACTAAATCTAAAACACTGGACAACTGTACCCTTGGTCCATGATAAATGAAATTATGTGCTGAAGGCACTACCAGTAGAAGAGTACAGAATTAAGCAGGAACATCACAATGCTGTCAGGAGATCAAATATGCTCTCGTGGAAGGTGCTGTGTTTGAATGGCCAAACTGGAACAAAAAGTCTTCATCAACGCTACATGCTAAGCCTTTCCAGGCTGCAGTGGTACTCCAGTAACTGTCAAGACATCACACCGAAACTGATGTGTTGCATTTTCTTCACACAGAGTGAGAAACTTACAGGCCTCATCAGCTTTCCTCAATCTGGTCCCTGCCTAAATTGACTATTTCTGGAGGACATCAGACTAGGGAAGGCTGATAGATCCCATTTTTCTGGCTTTTTATAAAATGTTGTAAACGTACATGATGCTTGTCAGTTGTTTTGGGAATATTGCTGCTCACTTGGCTGGATTTTAAAATTGCATCTTATATAATTTGTCCATGAGGTTATAATAAATACTTTACATGAAACTGAATTATTATATGGCTATTTAATCAACAACTACCCTCTTTGTTTTCCTGAAACAAAGCACAAGGTATTGTATGTATGATGGTCAGCAGAAGATTACCAGTGGATAAGCATATTCTCATATTCTAAGTGAGACCAGCTTTGGCTCCTACCTTGTTCTCCCTTATTTCCATTGATGCCATCTCGGCCTGACTTTCCTGGATTTCCTGGCTCACCTAATAGTAGCAAAAGATAATGTTTGTTCATATAAATGAGATAACTTTCAGAATTTCAGACAGACACCTTCGTAATTCACTGGAGTATAAAGAAAATGAGGAGCTACAGCACAGTCAGGCGTGCAAGATTTTGTTATTATAGCTTCTCTCTATAAAGTATAGTCCTAGAATTCCTGTGGAATTGATTTCTTTCATCTTTGTAAGAGGGCAGACATCAATGATTAAATGACAAAGAAAGTGAATAAAAGAAACAGACAACGCTTACTATCTCGTGTTTCAATCTAGCTAAAGCCATAATGAGATGATTTGGTTTGGGTTTAATGTGTAATGTCTTCTAAGGTATTGTACTTTCTTCATGATAGAATGAGTATCAGTTTGATACAAAGGATGAAATATTGGGCTAAGATTTGGGAGAACCATCAGTGGATATTTACACAGCCTGTCTTAAAAGGGTATTGTATGGCATAATTAAAGAATACCAGATATACTGTTCTAAATTCCTAGAGGAAAAGCAGAATAGAACTCTAACAAATTGATTTAATAATGTTATGGTTTAGCATGTAATGTGAACTTAGGTAATGATAAAACATAGTTAAACAAACCATGGCTTAGCATGATGCCTGAGGTACTCCTTAGGTACTATTTAATATGCATATATGCTTAATTTTGTCACTGTCAGTGACTCTGTGTCAATGAGGTATCTCCTGCTTTTGTCAATGAGCCAATGCCTTGAATGGCAGTACTATAGCTCTAGTATGTATATTCAGTACGTTACATATGATGGACCTTTACTCCTTGTGAAGTTGTGACACTAAAATTTGGTTGACATTTATCAAGCCGTTAGATAGGGATTGTTGGTTTTATCACCTGGATGATTCTGCTGTTATGACAGGGAATAAGCTGCAGATTTCAGTCACACCCAATCATTCTTCGTTCTTTCCTTCCAAATGCATATTCAGCATTTGAAAACAAATGTAGCTTTCTCTTGATATAAATGACGGGCCACATTTTTATAATATTTTCATTAACTATTTGGTATGACCTTCAGGAGTCAACAATCAGGCTGCAGATTGACTATTACAGCTTTGGACAAAGATTGGAGTATTTATTACTGAGAATATGTTTTTATGCATACTTCAGAAACATTGGTGAACATACAGTTCGTTGCAATAAAGCAATATGATACCTGTGTCTCCTTTTTCGCCCTTTGTTCCGTCTCGTCCGTCTCGTCCTGGTAAGCCATTGTGTCCAGGATTCCCAGGAATTCCAGGAAATCTTTCAACACAGCTGTTTGGCCTTGGCATTTCTTCTGTGCTGACTGCAACAGCCAGCAAAAGAATCCAGAGTTTCATCCTATCGAATTTCAAATAGAAGAATCAATATATTGCTTTTTTTTTAAAAAAATCAGTAGTTATACTTTGCAAAGTAAATGCTAAACTTGAGTCGTAAACAGATATTAGAGATGCAGTGAACATTATTCATACTCCTGGAAAAGATACTTTTAGTACATCATCCATGCCCAACTTGGTAACTTCTTGGTAGTGTCTTGAACTTGGAAATTCCCTTATCTCCCAGCCAATTTGATCAATAATATCCGCTTGAGGAAGGCTAGCATGGATAATATGGATCAATAATAGGTTTTATGAAGGAGGCTGATAATCAGTTATTCTAACTAGGTTCCATTCAAGGCTTACCTTTACTTATTGGTGCCCAGATGGATGTTTTCAGACATATTGTACTTTCCTCCAATGGTTGTACTTGAAGGAAAAATAAGGATAATCATTTAGTTGGTTACTAAGTTATAAAGAGTGTTATTCAGTCTTCAGAAATGTTCAATGATTAATGTAGAGATAGATGCCAAGATGTTGATGTGGAATGATTTTGGTATTTAAATATTAATCACCAGCAAACTGCTGAACACTGGTATTAACTGCACAGAGTTCTATCACCTTCTACACAATGGGGGCTTCAGAGTTATATTGGCTTATGTAGATGTACTGATCTGAGCTTCTGTTTCCTTGTATGTATGTTTCAAGGGAAAGATATCCTTGCCTCTTTGAAAAAGGATGTACGTTGTATCCCTTCTCTGGAGCCACCTCGTAAACAGGCACTGCAACCAGGAAGATTCAGAACTGGCAGGAATCTGCCTGCACAGAGCACTAACCCGTTTCCCCATTGAAGTGATACCTATCTATCTATCTATCTATCTATCTATCTATCTATCTATCTATCTATCTATCTATCTATTATCTATCTATCTATCTATCTATCTATCTATCTATCTATCTATCTATCTATCTATTTGCATAGAACATGCTTTTGAACTATTAGCTGGACAGAAGCTAAGATGAGTGACAGGAGCTCACCCTGACATGCAGAGGCCATTTCTAAACATTAGCTTAGGAATTAGGTTATTTCGGAACACCAGTTTATCATATTCTGTTTACCAGTTTTTCATATCCATTATTCTATTCTATTCTATTCTATTCTATTCTATTCTATTCTATTCTATTCTATTCTATTCTATTCTATTCTATTCTATTCTATTCTATTCTATTCTATTCTATACTACAGGGGGACAATCAAGAGCATCCTGTCAAACAGCATCACAGTCTGGTTTAGAAGCATCTTCCTGGTTCTGACAGGAAGGCTGTGCAGAGAGTGGTGAGGATGGCTGAAAAGATCATTGGCAGTTCCCTCCCTCCCATCCAGGACATAGCACATAAGCGTTGCTTGAGCAGAGTCCGCAAGATTATTTGGGACACTACTCATCCTCTTCACAACCTGTTTTCCTTGTTACCTTCTGGGAGGAGGCTTTGTGGTATCTGTAGCAGAACATCCAGATTCAGTCATAGTTTCATTCCATACACCATTAACCTTGTGAACTCTCAAGCTTCTTCCTTCCATTATATATTCAAGATGGACAGTATTTAATATTTTATTTGTTATGTATATGTAGGAGTGTGGGTCTATACATATGCTGTATATAGTATGTTTAGGTGTGTGTCATGTATGTGTTCACTTTGAGAGCGGGCAACTAAATTTCATTTTTTTATTATAAGTTTTATTAATTTTATACTATTTACATTCAAATATTTGTGAAGCAATACGGTGGTGGGGTAATCAAAAGTGAACAACATCAAATAACAGGTTATTTGAACATAGCTCAGGTTACATCAACAAAAATTCCCTCTCCGCTTCCCTTAGTTATAACATAGTCAAATTAATCAAATTAATACCATATTTTCCGGCGTATAAGACGACTCGGCGTATAAGATGACCCCCGACTTTTGAGAAGATTTTCAAGATTTTTCGTCTTATACGCCGGAAAATACTTACATGCCAGTTGCCAAGTGTCCGACACAAGCCCGATTCAGCCCCGTCTGATGCAGATGGTGCAAAGCCTCCCTTTTGAAGCCCAAAGGGGCTTTTCCTTCCACCCACCCATTTGAGAGCACATTTGCAGACGGAGCAGCTGCGTGTCTGGAGCCAAGCCCCGCCCAGGAGACGGTCAGCCAGGTGGGCTTGGAAGACGCGCTGGAGAGCCGGGCTTGGGGCAGCCATGCCGAGGCCGATTGGCGAGGGCCGCTGCGTGGTCTGCGGGTGAGAGGGGCGCCAGGCCCGCCGGAAGTCCCCGGAAGTTCCTGGAACGGGCTGGCAGGCACGCTCTTCCCCGGCCCGCCGAAAGTCCCCGGAAGTTCTTAGAACGGCCTGGCGGCGGGTGGGCGCTCCCTCCCCGACCCGCCGGGGAGTGTCTCCCAAAGTGCAGCATCTGGTGGCCGGGAGTCCGTTGGCCTGGTTGCTGGCGAGCTGGCCCACGGCTAGGGCCGGGGCCTAGGAACCGGTAGCCGGGTGTGGGTGTGGGGAAGGAAAGCCAGGCGCGGGCTTCTGCGGCTGGTTGCGAGGCCGGATGCGGGCGTCTGCCAGGAGAGATAGCGGGTAGCAGGGCGCGCTCTGCTTATGCTCAGATGCCACTTGGGTGAGGGTGAGGGGCTTCCTGCCGCTCCCGGGGTCTGGCGCTTGCAAGGGGGAGGGGAAGGGGCTTAGAGGCTCTTGGGGGTGGGAAGGGAGAGTCATGTTGGAGGGGGGACTGGACTAAGGAGGCTTGAAGTTGCTTTGCAAGAACGGGGATGCTCGACTGATTTATGTTTTTTTCCGGGCGTATAAGACGACTGGGCGGATAAGACGACTCCCCAACTTTTGAGATTTTCATGGGTTAAAAAGTCGTCTTATACACTGGAAAATACGGTATGTTTCTAATTGTAACCTAGTCAATTAAAAGAATTTTCAATATATTTTCACTAATACATATCAATATCCTGTTTTTAGGTTTTACCTAAATGCAATGAAGTAATCTAAAGTAGCTTATACTAAATGAGAGAAAGCTTACTTTTGGATAACCCATGTTTCCCTCTTTCAATAAAAAGTAATTATCCTGTCTACAAAACTTACATTATTCATTTCAAAACATTCTTATTTTTACCAATATCATCTATTTATTATCTTAACAATTCACCACTTATATCAAAATATCTTATATCTTTCCAAATTCTATGATATATATCGATTCTAATAACTTTCTTTTAAAAATTAAATATGAGTTTCTATCTATATAATTACAACTAATATATTCTATAAATCATCTTAACCATACATCAATTGTTAACATACTATCTTTTGATATATCATTCCAAATTCTATATTTCAAAATTATATTCTAAAAGCTTAATTTTATTTTCCCTTACAGATCTACAACCTAAATGTAAAATCAGTTATATTTTTAAGAGATTCTCCTTAATCCATTAAAAGGTGTTTTTATACTCTATCTTTAGGAAACACCCCCCCCCAAAAAAAAACAAGTTCAGTTTTTAAAATCTAACTCTTGCCTTCCTTTTGTGCCAATCAGACGTCCCTTTTAACATCTTTAAATTCTCAAATGTATCTCCCTTTCTTCCTATACCCCTTATTTGAATCCAGGGAGAGTATCCAAATATCAGTTTTGCAAAAAACTGTCCTCTTTGTAACCATTGAAGTTTTGCTTGAATAATTCAGTTTTTGATGATTGATGTAATATAGTTGTCATTAGATCAGTCAAGTCTTTTTCTTCTTCCAATTCCATCTGGATTAGGTAGAAAGTAGTAGCAGATGTTATGGTTGTCATTTGATTAGTTGAATTCTCAATATAGTATATTTGAAGGCCTTTAGTGTCTTCAATCTTAATATTGCTTTCTTCAGGTGCTATTGCTTTTTGAGTTGTAAGTTTTGTAGTTGACATTGAAATTTGGACTTTAAGGTTCTCTGTAGGTTGCATTTGTTGTTCTTTGAAATCTCCTATTTTAGTGTTAGTTTCCATTTCTTCTATTTGCTCTTGGATTGTCATTTCCTCATTTAAGGTCAGAATTTGATTTGGTGGCTTTAAGTTGTCAGATTTTTCTTGCAGTTTGGCTTTAATTTGCTCTGTCATTGTCAAAATCGTGTCCAGTATCAGTTTATAATCAAGTGGTGGGATATATTCATCCATTTTGTTTAAATTTCATTTTTGATGTGTACTGTTGTGCCCCCAGTTAAAAAATGACAATAAAGGTTATCTTATCTTATCATCTTATCTTATCTCATCTCATCTTAGGTTACCCAATCCTATCCTATCCGTTCTGTTGTTCCATTCCATTCTTTCTTCACCAAGAGTTACTTTCGATAATGAAATAGACAGCATATAACTTAAATAAATAAATCAATAAACACCTTTTTAGAAAGAGTGCTCCAGAATTTTTCTGAGTGTCAGGTGCCAGGTATAGGATGAAGCAAGATGAAAAACAAGATTGTGGCATTAAGAACAGTTCCTCTCATTTCACCAATGTTCTTCTCTGCCTGACATGTCACTTGTACTATTTCTGAATGGAATGCAATAAATAGAATATGTATGTGTAACTGAACATCCCACTTTGTTTTGTGGTTTACTGTGGATGGCCATGTGAAAGCCAAATGCATCGTTTTGGGCCAGTCACTCTCTTTTAGCCAAACTCACCTCAAAGGGTTGTTGTTGTGGGAAAAATAGGAAGAAGGAAGATTAGCAAGTGTTGCCATCTTAAGTTACTTATAAAATAATAAATGTAGGATAATTTTAAAAAAAAACAGTCCCAAGACTCAGTGGTCCATATCTGATACCAGGAAGCAATGCCTTTTGTGCAAATTATTAGTGGTGAAATTATTTCTTGGTGTTAAGTGTTAGGCTGATGACAAAGGAGTAATTTTAGTGAAAATTCAAACTGTTCCCCTCCCTTAGTCACTTTGACACATACACATACAGTTTAAGTATAATTTATCAAACAATACAGTTGGCTGAATTTACAAAGCCCATTAAGTTGCAAATCATACTGGGATTTACAGGTCATGTTTAGGCAAAAGCAATTATGACCATATAACACGTGAATATAGCAATATTAATGTAGAATGCAGAATCTGTGCCCCTTCATTTGAGTTGAACTTGGCAAACAAGGCACTTAATGTTTATGCACTATGCATTTCTATGAAAATTGAGAACATTCTTAAAGTTTTTTGAAAAAACAGAAGTAGACCAAATAAATAAAAGCACTTTCTTTTTGCTATTGATAAACTTCATTTTTAAATTTTCACTTTGTGCACTGTGAAAAATCACACACAAAATAAACTGTATAGTAACATTTATATAAGACACTGCTGGTAAATGTGCACATTAAAATATAAAGTTAGAAGAAGATAAAAGGAATGTACATTTCTATATACATTGCAGGAAAATACATTTGATATAACATATTAATGCAGATAAATCTAGCCAGAGGGATTACAGCAAATACATAGCAGGCTAAAGAGACCATATACTGTACACACATTGAATTTCAGGTTCCATAGCCTTTTGAAAACGAAGACATGATCTATGGCTAAAACAAATATGGGTAATGCTTGACTCATGACCACAACCCAGCCCAAAATTCCCATTGCTAAGCAAAACAATTGTAGAGTGAGTTTTGGCCCATTTTATGACTTTTCTTGCCATAGTTGTTAAGTGAATCATTGAAGTTGTTAATAACACCATTGTTAAGTGAATCTGGCTTCCCCATTGCCTCTGCTTGTCAGAAGGTTGTAAAAGATGACCATATGATCCTGGGACTCTACAACTTTCTTAAATACATGCCAGTTGCCAAGCATTTGAATTTCAACCATGTAACCATGGGGATGCTGCAAGGGTCGTAATGGTCATAAGTCCGTAAGTTTTTCAGTGCCACTGTAACTTCAAATGGTCACTAAACAATTGATTGTTAAGTCAAGGACTACCCATATAGATGCAGAAAATGAACTGTATGAAAGAAAAATGTCACAGAAAACTTGTAAAATAAAATATATAAGCTGAATACTTTGTACACATATTAATGGTTTAAATTGATTTTTTTCAGAATGCATTCATTATAAAGAAATCTCATGTACACAGGAAAAAAAGCAATTGATAACAATATTGTTTTATTATGGCTAAGTTCCTTTGGCTGGAGCTCCAAGTTGACATCTAAAATACTATTATTATTATTATAATTTTTTAAAAAAGCGCCCTCCGACAAAATTTCAACTAACTTCTTCACTTTTTAAAATATTAAAATACAACTTTTATAGTCAAAGTTTTAAGTTAGAAATTCTGGTTTCTGAAACCCAAAAGGTGTCTGTTTTGCATAACACTTAAGAGCTGTCCAAAGTGGAATAATACGGCAATAGACTGTATATTTCAGTTTAGTTCATGAGAATATAACCTCTAGTTAACTTATTTTAAGAAAGTAGTGGTGCATTAAGTGTTTTGAGCTCAACATCTTCCATTCTGAGTTTGAAATGATCGGTTTTTAGTTTAAGATAACTGTTCCAGCCAGTTCCAGAAATATTCCAATGCTGTTTTGACTATTCTGTGGTGTTCTGAACTTGAAACAGTCCCATTTTGAATCCAAGATATTTCCAGGATAGTCAGATCAGCCTGGGAAACTTCCATAAATCAGAACAAGCCATTTGAAGTTAAGACATATTTTGAATTGGAAATATTGTTCACCTTTCTTGTTAAAATATAAATTATTAATGAATCAAGGATTCAGAATTTGGCACTTCTCTTTCTCAAGAGAAGCAAGATGGAGTTTTCTGTTTTTCAGTTTATTCACACAAGGAGAACTCTTATTAATCTAGGGTTTAAAAAGGCTGTGTAAAAATGGCCTTCAGTCTTCATACCAGTAACTTTCCAGATGTTGTCCATACCCAACCAGCATGGCTACTGTCCTGAATAATAGAAATTGATCCTACAAAATCTGGGACTCCAGGTTTGCACAGCATTTAATATGAGAAATCTAAAACGAAGGATGCTGGGTATTCAACTTTGTTTTTTATAATATTTTGTGGTAGACTTTGGAGGGAATCTAAGAAGTTAAACCAAGAAACAATCAAATTCAACAAGCAATTATCCACTTTTCTGAATGTTGGGTGGAATTGGTACAGCTTTAAAATCAATTATACTCTTTAAAATATGAAGTTCTTACCAAGCCAAGTTTATGAGCAATTGGAAACACAACATTCTGAAATGAAGATTAACTTTCAGATAGGCCAGAATTAGTTAACTTTGCATGCCCATTTTGCCTTTGTGTTTCTGAAATGAGAGTTGTGTACCATTAGCAGTACATTTTTGAAATCAGGGTTTTTAAATGTAAGAAAATTGAAATTTCTGGGGAAAAATGTAGAAATTCTTGTTTTGGGAAAGGGATCTGGTGAAAAGTAGAAAATGTGAGAACAAATACAAACGAACTTTCCGTCGAGGCCTGAAGACCCACCTATTTGAAATGGCTGGTCTGGCCTGACGGGGGATTATGGGTTTTAATTTGTCGTTTTAGATTTGTATTACTGTTTTTAACTGGGCATGGGTTTAATCTTTTTTTTTAATTTTTGTATTGTCTTTTTTATATATGCCCTGTGAACCGCCCTGAGTCCCTACCAAGGAGAAGGGCGGTATACAAATTAAATAAAACTTAAACTTAAACTTAAACTTTGACTTGGCTTTTCAGAACTTAATCAGCAAAGGAGGATAAAATATTACCCAGGAAATGTTAGGGCACTTAATTTGTTAGGATAAATAGCTTACAAGAGTTCTTGTAGTAATCTAAACTGTGATCATTCCTCTCAGATCTTTGTAGTATTCCAGACCAAATGATTGTTAATATTGAAAAAGCCTAATAATTTTCTCTCTTCAAATACTCTTGCAAAGTGCAAAAGCTTTTCCTTCATAGAGTACACAATTAGGTTGCAAAAAGCTAGCTAACAGACTATTAACAAAAACAGTTTGCCAAGTAAAACGTTGAATACAGCATTATTCTTTCATAATATGAATGGTATAATTTCCCTCTCTGTAACATTTGAGGATTATCTGAAGAATGTAACATAGTATCAGTGCATCTGCAAGCAAATTCGAAGAATTCTATTCTATTCATTTCAACCACTAAATCTACAGTGTTTACTGGAAAAGGAACTGGGAACATGCAGAGAATAGAGAATGTTGTTTTAATCCTCTCTCTTTTGTCTAGACCAGGGTCAGCAACCTGAAACAGTGAAAGAGCTACTCGGAACCAGTTCCCTCACAAAAGGAAAAACTGGGAGCCACAAAAAATGTGTGCACATGCGCATACATGCGCAGAACAGGGTTTGACTGAAGAGTGGAGCCAAGGTGAGATATGCACCTATCCTGCATATTTGAATTGATTGGTTGAACTTTTTTAGTCCCACTTTTTTTTTGGGGGGACTGCACATGGCAGAGGACTGAGAGCCACAGGAGACGGCTGAAAGAGCCGCATGCAGCTCCGGAGCCGCGGTTTGCAGACCTGTGCTCTAGACAAAATAGTAGTTATACCTCACTACTTCTCATACTGAACTAAGAGTACCAACAATAATGGTGGTCTCTTCCTGTAATTATAAATAGCAGTCTCTCCCTCTAAACCACGGGTGTCAAACTTGATCACGTCACATGACGCATCACGATGGGTTTTTCTTGCCTTTGCGGAGCTGGGGTGGGTGTGGCCTGCACGTGATGTATCTGCCCCACAGGCCGTCAGTTTGATACCCATGACCTAAACAGTGTAAAGAGGACTTAAAGCATGTTTAACAGATCTTTCTGGGGTGGAAATAGGGAAAAGTGAGAAGGGGAGAAGGAGGTCTTCCTGGAGAAAAATATGGCTATTTTGATATTATGATTAGAGGTAGAAAACCTATGCCTCGTATTTTAAAAATCAGAGTACTGAAGTGTGGCTGCAAACCACAAGTAAAATTCTGCGACTTTTTGATATTTGGTGGTAAATAAAAGGAAGTTGATATATAAAACTTCCAACACGCTTAACGCATCTATTAAGAAAACTTTTCAATTTTCAGCCTGCCAAAATGATAAAAAATCCATGTCTTCTGATGACATCATCTCATCCAAGCCATACCCACTACAGAGTTCAGCTACAACAAAAATTCTTTTAGCATAGTGAGCCCCAAATCAGAAATGTTTGGTCAGCCATCTAAAATATATTTTAGTCTTTTGTTACGTCCCAATTATTAGACACAATTTTAGGGGCACATTTTCAAAATATGAATTTTTCAAATTGTAAAAGTTTTCATTTTAAGAGAGTATGCAAAACTACTAAGATGGTTTATATGTGACAAAGGGGGGATATAATTTCTCATTAGGCATGTTCCCCTTCACTGGGGCTTCCAGACTGCAATTGGACAGCCATCAGTCAAGTGTTCTTGGAGATCATGCATTGAACAGGAGGTGGATCTAGCTGGCCAAGATGGATGGAAGCCAATTAAGGGGAGAACCAACCTAGAAGTAATGAGAACTTTTCTGAAAGCGGGGACAATTAATCAATGGAATGGCTTCCCTTCAGAAGTTGTGGGTGCTCCAACACTGGAGGTTTTAAAGAAGAGATTGGACAGCCATTTGTTTGAGATGGTAGGGTTTCCTGCCTGAGCAGGAGGTTGGACTAGAATACCTCCAAGGTCCCTTCCAACTCTGTTATTCTGAATGATACAAGACAAATTCAAATTGCCTTACATAACCATTTCACCTTGTGCACTCATTCAGTACTTATTCTTGCAAAACATATGGCTGTTCAAACCAAATAGGCAACTAAGAAGATAATGAACTGGATATTTTTTTTAAAAAAATTAATACCTTGGGGGGTGGGGAAGACTGATATCAAAAGCAAGTATGAACAACACAATGAACAATTGAACATGAAAACTATTTTCAGGCATCGTCCCTCCAGCTGAGTGCTTTGCAGGTGAATTAAAATTTCAGCTTCCCTAACCCAGTGCCACTGCTATTTTGGAATTAGACTCAAAATCCAGCATACATGAAGGGGAGAAGGCCTGTTTTGAGGGATATGTTATGCTATGTACTGAGGCATATGTAGCATGCTTGTTGTTAAAACTATCTGTTCATATTTAAACATTCTTGTTAGTAAAGACATTTCAATGTGTATTAAAAATGAAGATGCACCAATTCCTTTCAATATATTCATAAAATCAGTCAGAGCTAATCAGGATGCATCTTTCGTTAGCATTTTCATTATATCAGAGACAGTTTTTATTGCCTATTGCTGAAGCTGCCAGTGTTAAAAATCATTATAACACCATATGTGTGTGCCTATATGTACATAAAAGTAATTGTCCAGTTGGGTCTGACTCTAGGGCACGGTGCTCATCTCTTGTTTCTTGGCCGAAGGAGCCAGCATTGTCCGAAGACATTCCGTGGTCATATAGCCAGCATGACTATATGCCGAGGCACATGAAACACTGTTACCTTCCCACTGAAGTGGTACCTATTTATCTACTCACATTTGCATGCTTTCGAACTGCTAGATGGGCAGGAGCTGGAGTAAGTAACAGGAGCTCACCCTGCTGCACGGCACTCCGGTCTCAAACCTGAGCTGTTAGCTTTCCAGCTGACAAGCTCAACATCTTTAACCGCTGAGCCACCGTGCCTCCTATATGTATATACCACGGCACAATGAAGTCAAACTTTGGAACTACTGAATCTCCCTAAGTTCAATCTTTAATACTGAAGCATGTCTGCTGAAGTAGAGACTGAAAAGTGCTGCAGTTTAGCTGGATGGCAACCTCTCCTAGCTATAACTGCTGAAAAGTAAGTTCCGATGAAATCAAAATGGTTTACTTTCTAAATTTCTATTGAGGAATGACTCATATACGTGTTTTACATTTTACCTTATCTAGTTGAATCCATAGCACTTCATACAGTTTAGCCTTTCTTTTGGCTCAAGCTGGCTAAGAAATTATAGTCCAACCTACCTAGGAAAGGCTGATCCTTTTTTTTTAAAGAACCCTCCCAAAAACCCCCAACCTTTGTAACAAAAATAATATAAAAATCCCTGAATTTGTTTTTGTTGTCATAAGTTGTTTATGAAATACTCTGAGCTGTAGTTTTGTTAACCATGGTTTACTGAGCCATGGATTACAAACTGAGCCATGAGCCATGGTTTACAAACTGCAGAGGCTGGGTTACTGTAACAGATTAAATTGAACACACCCATTATGGCTTAGTGCTAATTACAAATCATATACTCACCCTATTTTAAATATCCACTGTTTTACTATAAGCATTAGCAATGTAAGAGGGTGACGAACAGCATGCCATAAACCCTAATTTATGGCAGTTGTCCCGAGGGAGGGTATTTTTAGCAACCCCGTGTTAAAAATCAATTTCATTTCACAGAAGAGAACAAAGCAAATCAAAACAAGGACATATCATTTTAATATTCTATAAATAGGCCATGTTTCTAAGCAAGTTTAATCAAAATTCATTTCTAATGTCACCAGATGGTTCTAGTGTTGGATACTCTTAACAGAATGCCAAACAAATAATTCCTAAGCCTTTCCTGGCTTGTCTGATGCACATAAGAGCAACCACATAAAAAGATCATGTTGGAACTGATTTAAAGTCATTATTGTCAGAAACCTGCAAACCAGATGGAATGAATATATTTATGGGATTGAGTAAAAACTCTCAGGTTCCTTTTTCATATTCTTATTTTTGTATAGCCACACCGATGCCATTTAAGGCACTCCTAACTTTCAATTTTTCATTAAGTACAAGCAGGCACACTGGAAACCAATGATGTAATTTTCATGGACTCAAGAGCCAGAGATAACAAAATGAAATCCATTTCTTGATGAACAGTTAATGTATACAGCAAAATACCGTTTTTGGTAAGTTTCCACCCAAAGTTCAAGGGGGACTTTCTTCATATAAAAATACATGTTCATATATTTATGATACCGAGTTCACATTTTCTTCCTTTTGCCATGAATGTGCCTTGGAGGAAGTCTAAGTTTCACTTGACAGAACAACACAGCAAACAAAGACAAATAGGAAGAACTAAGCAGTTTTGTCAGTACCAACAACTTGATGATGTAAGAGCTATAGGAAGAATGAGACCACCCTTTGACAAATTCTGCACAAAGGTGGAGAAACTATCCTTCCTGTTTTTAAATTTGGTCAACCCATTCACTGTTAAGCCTGTCGAAATGACTTAAAAGTTTTGAACCATTCCTTTGGGACAAGGGTGACTTATGCACATGCCCTTTTCTGAGATAGCAGCAAGTTGCTATTGTGGTCAAGTGGTAACACTCCCATCCGTCTGTTTATTGATTCAGGACCACATCCATTTCAGATCATTCACTACCTCCTTCAATAAACCATGTCTTCTTCATGTTGCTCAATGAAGGTTATGGTGGAAAATCAGAAATCAACCCATATCTTCTATCCAGGGCAGAATCCAGGTTTTCCAACTGGGCCAACGAAAGCTTTGCTGGTAAATTGTTCCTCTTTTCCAGATGGCCTCTCATTTCTTAAATGGTGTCAGTTTGTTAAAAGTGTGCCAGAAAAGGGATGGTTTCCGCTTTGGTTCTGCTAGGGCAAACACCTGCTGCTGTGGAATACTAGTGGGCACTGTAACATGACGCTGATGGATAGGATGCAAACTCTGGTGTGGCGGTGCCACTGGGCATCCATTATAGCTGACACCTGTAGAAGGAAAACAATATCCAAAGATTATAATTCAGGACCTGTTCTCATGACACTTTTGGCCATACATCAGGAAATAGGCATCTGAGGCCAGGGGCGGTCTCACCATTAGGCAAAATTACAAGGACCAAACAGGATGCATGGTAAATTGGAGCCAACTCCCTTTGCTGTCCACAACAGTTTACTCATTACAAGTGTTAAGAATGGGAGTATACAACAGACAGAGAAAAAGCTGTTGGGGTAATAGGGCAATAGAAGAAGGGAAACTGGGAGATCTTCTTATCTACTTAAGCAGCAGTCCTTCTCCTACCTCAAGTAGCATATTTTTTGAGACACCATTGCTTGTGATACTCTATTTTTCCTGCAACTGCACACCTGGCTGATTCAGAGAGCAGGATCCAAAAAGAAGCTGATTCAAACAGCATGTTTAACCAAATCGTCCAAAGACAAAATGTATTCATATAACTTGTTTAACCCTTGTTAGTTTCATTTGTGTGTATTATGTAAACAGAGCATGCTAGCTTATGATTAAATTATTGTGTAAACCTAGAAAATGAAACATATTAACTAATATAGTGAATGGGTTCTGGGAGTCATAGTTCAGCACTATATATATATCATAGGTTCATCATCCTGTTCTATTACCAGGGACCCCCTATATCTACAGTCATGTACTTATGAAGACAATAATACATATGGAGCCTTGGTGGCGCAGTGGGCTAATGCCTCCTTAAGTAACACCAGCTGCCTGCAATTAGTGCAGGTTCGCATCCCACCAGGCTCAAGGTTGACTCAGCCTTCCATCCTTCCGAGGTAGGTAAAATGAGGACCCAGATTGTTGGGGGCAATAAGCTGACTTTGTAATAATGCCGCTTGGGGGGGGGGGCAAAAGCCCTAATAAGCAGGCATATACATAGAATGAAGGCTACTGCTAAGCACATTGGTTTGTGCTTAAATTGTAAGCCACCCTGAGTCTTCGGAGAAGGGCGGGATATAAATGGGATTAAAATTTAAAAAAAAAATAACAAGGAGGAGTGATATCTTGCCAATATCAAGCAAGTAAAGCATAGAAAAACCTAACCCATTGCATCTATACTGCCTAGTCTATGTGCCACTTCCTTATACCCTTAATACCCAAGAAAACAAGATTATTCATCTGAAAGAAAGGTATCTTGGGTGAACCAGTCTTTGGGCATGGTGGGGAAAGATGCTTTAAATATTCACCTTTCATTTTTCCATTTCTTGACTTCCGTGCATTTTGCATTGCTTGCTTCTTTTGGTTTTCTGAGATTTCCATTCCTATAGTTGAAGGATAAATGATAGAAATTTCAATGCTATTTCAAGAACCAGATTGTAATATGTTGTTAAAGCAAAGTTCAATAAAAAGCATCACTGAGTAACAATCTAATTTCAAAAGAGGAGATGCATCACAATTTAATAACAGAGTGCGGACTTTACACATAGAAAAGCTCAGTTTCAATTCTCAACATCTCTGCAAGGATGTCATAACTTCTGAAAAAGATAAACAAGCCTTTGCCATTGAGTGTAGAGAATACTGAGAAAATGGACAAGTGGTTTGATTCAGAATAATGCAGATTTGTCGTTCCAGAACAGTTCTGCCAAAATGAAGTAGATAA
This sequence comes from Vipera ursinii, assembly GCF_947247035.1. Taxonomy (NCBI): domain Eukaryota; kingdom Metazoa; phylum Chordata; class Lepidosauria; order Squamata; family Viperidae; genus Vipera; species Vipera ursinii. The sequence continues at coordinate 21,199,248 of NC_139514.1, forward strand.
GTGGAAATCACAAGGAATTATTCCTGAGAATCTGGATTTGCCCTTTTCAGTCACAACAGTACATAACAACATATTTAAAAGTTGTTCATTATTTAAAATTAACCACCCAACTCTGGGTGTTGAGTCCGTTGATACCAAAACCACTTCAGAAATAAAGAAAATATTGCACCTTGGCTTTAATTAAAAAAAACAAAACAGTAATGCAATCTTTCCAGCCCATTGATGGAACAACTCTAATCAAAAATGCATTTAATCACAATCAAATTGAATTTAAAAAAATCATGAAATTTTACATGCTACAATCTCACAACATTTGGGTTACATCATGAACATTTTCAATATTTATTTATTTATTTATTTATTTAATTAAATTTATATGCCACCCTTCTCCCTGAGGACTCAGGGCGGCTCACAACAATAAAAATTAAAAAAACAGAGTAAAAAATTTAAAAGAGAATTAAACAATAAATACAAATTACAAAACAATTTAACCCAGTAAAAGCCTAATTAAAAATCATAGTCAGTCCAGGCCCACTTGTTGGAACAACCACGTCTTTAGGTCACTGCGGAAGGACCGAAGGTCAGGTACCATCCGCAGCTCCGGAGGCAACTCATTCCAGAGGGTCGGCGCGCCCACAGAGAAGGCTCTCCCTCTGGGGGTCGCCAGCCGGCATTGCCTGGCTGACGGAACCCTGAGGAGGCCGACTCTGTGGAAGCGAACTGGGCGATGGGAGGTTGACAATGGCAGCAGGTGGTCTCGTAAGTACCCCGGGCCTAAGCCTTTCAGGGCTTTAAAGGTCATTACCAGCACCTTGAATCGCACTCGAAGGGTAACCGGAAGCCAATGCAGCTCGTACAGGAGTGGTGTAACATGGGAGTACCGAGATACTCCCATAAGTACCTGCGCGGCTGCATTTTGCACCAGTTGAAGCCTCCGGGTGCTCTTCAAGGGCAGCCCCATGTAAAGAGCATTGTAGTAATCCAGGCGAGAAGTGATGAGGGCATGGGTAACCGTGCATAGGGCATCTCGGTCCAAAAAGGGGCGCAACTGGCACACTAGGCGAACCTGTGCAAAGGCCCCCCTGGTCACGTCCGTTAGATGATCTTCCAAATTAAGCCGTGAATCCAAGAGGACACCCAAGTTGCGAGCCCTTTCTGAGGGGGGCAATACATCCCCCCCATCAAAAGAGATGGAACTTGTTGGACAGTACGAGATGCCGGGATCCACAGCCACTCAGTCTTGGAGGGGTCAAGCCTGAGACTGTTCCTTCCCATCCAGACCCGTACCGCCTCCAGGCACCGGGACATCATGTCAAGGGCATCACTAGGTTGGCTCGGGGTGGAGATGAACAACTGGATATCATCCGCATATTGGTGATACCTCACCCCAAAGCCATGGATGATCTCACCCAGCGGCTTCATATAGATGTTAAACAGGAGGGGGGAGGGAACCGACCCCTGAGGCACCCCACAAGTGAGGGGCCTCGGGGTAGATCTCTGTCCCCCTGCCAATACAAACTGCGAGCAGCCCGAGAGGTAGGAGGAGAACCACCGTAAAACAGTGCCTCCCACTCCCAACCCCTCGAGCCGTCTCAGCAGGATACCGTGGTCGATGGTATCAAAAGCCGCTGAGAGGTCAAGTAGGACCAGGACAGAGGAACAGCCCCTGTCCCAGGCCCACCAGAGATAATCCACCAGTGCGACCAGTGCCGTTTCCGTACTGTAGCCGGGTATGAAACCAGACTGGTACGGGTCCAGATAGTCCGCTTCATCCAGGAATTGCAGGAGCTGACGCACCACAACACTCTCAACAACCTTCGCTACAAAGTGAAGGTTGGAGACAGGACGGTAGTTATTCAACAAGGCCGGGTCCAGAGCAGGCTTCTTTAGGAGGGGTCTCACCACCGCCTCTTTTAAGGCGGAGGGGAAGACACCCTCCATCAAAGAAGCATTAACAACTGCCTGGAGCCAGCCCCCTGTCACCTCCCAGGCGGCCGAAACCAGCCAGGAGGGACATGGATCCAGTAAACAAGTTGTAGTGCTCAGTCTACGCATGATCCTGTCCACATCATGCAGAGTCAAAGGGTCAAACTCACCCCAAATGGTATGATCAAGACCTGCCCTCTCCACTCCGCCGGATTCCGCCCAGTCGGAGTCCAAGCCAGTCCGGATCTGAGCGATTTTGTCCTGCAGATACTGTACAAATTCCTCAGCCCTACCCTGTAAGGGGTCATCCCTCGGTTCCTGATTAAACAGGGAGCGGGTCACTCTAAACAGGGCGGCTGGGCGGTTATCTACGGACGCAATGAGAGCGGAAAAGTAAACACGCTTTGCCGCTTCCATCGCCACTAGGTAAGACTTAAGATAAGTTCTTAGCTGTGTTCGATCAGATTCGGATCTCATACAGTTTTGGTGATCTGGGGAGGCAGGCAACGAGGCCAGTGGGAGAGACTGTGCAATGGGGAAATATTCCAAATTTCCACACTAAAGTTTTCACTTAGCAAAAGATAATACTTACCCATTTCTTTGTCTTCTTGCACTCGTCTCCTCTCATTTATACAAGCCTCCAGCCACTTTTTTTTATCACCTGGCTTTTTCCCACAAAATAGGTGAGCTTCTTCTGTAGCATTATTTACAACTTTGAAAGCATTCTTTACAGAGATATTAAAGTCTTTGTCTTTGCCATCCTCAACATCTACCACCTCCATTTCGTCCATGTCCATCCGGCCTTTGTAATACAACATGTCCCTTCTCAATAAATCCTTCTTACAGAACACAAGCTGATGGTCAAAAAGGAAGAATGTTCTTTGCTGACTTTTGCCTTGTTTGGAGATTTTGGTCAATTCTCCTGAGTGGATTAATTCAGAGCTTTTGCCTAAGATGTCTTGCCCCTAAAACATTTATAAAAAAAAATAATAATGAAAAGGAGATAGCAAATTTTACTTTATTAGCACCATGAATGATGTTAAGATAAATAATTCATGCTTCTATTAATCTTTAATATTAATTTATTAATCTTTAGTCTCCAATATGGTAGCCACCAAGTCTGAATGGCTTGCCACACTTTCTTTATACCTATGTCAGTAAATGTAGCAAAATCTTCCCTTACCAGAATGGGGAAGACATCCCACTCCACCCATCCCAGATTTAAAATATTAGAGCTAGATGTTACCTATGTTAACTATCATCCCCATCTCCAGTTAAGCCAGTGGAATGGTCTGTTGCGTACATAAATATTGAAGATTATTTCTTGGTGAACAACAGCCACAAAAAATATCTATGCTTGTCAGAGACCCTTGTGGCCATACTCTAGAGCAGGGGTCTTCAAACCTGGCCCTTTTATGACTTGTGGACTTCAAGAATTCCTCAGCCAGGCATGCTGGCTGAGGAGTTCTGGGAACTGAAGTCCACAAGTCACAAAAGGGCCAGGTTTGAAGACCCCTGCTCTAGAGTGTTTGGTGGGAAATAAGCTTTTCTCCTGTTATTCACTTGGAGCTACTATCTTAAAGTCACTAAAATATTGTTTAAGTCACTTAAGAGAAGAGCTGTGAAGTCTAGGCTACACAAAAATCAAGACTTCAGTATCACTTTTTCAGACTAATACTTTTATTGAAAGGCCTAAGCTTAGTCATAAAAGCTTATGCCTTTTAACCCTAGAGAAAGGAGAATACAATATAAATGTACTTGTAATTGCAGCAGCTTCTTTTCTTGTCTTCCTTTGTCTTTTCTATTTCACTTTTCGGACTCTTTCTCACATACATAATACGTTACTTTCCTTACCTTTCTCTTTCAAAATTTGTATTTCCATCAATTTTTTAAAATAAAAATTCCATAGGGATTTTGTTCTACTGAAGAATGTGGTCTTTGTCTCTGTCTCTTTTTCTCTGTTTCAAAGTTTGTGGTCGTGCTTATGACCCTGTTTTTAGTTATAGCAATATGTGCAGAGGTCCTAAATGATAGTTGGCCACTCCAAAACAGGCTGATTCAAATGTTTGCTGAATTCTGAACCTAAATATACATGATTGTATTGGATTTTAGATTTAAACCTCAGTGGGTTAGGACGCTGAGCCTGTCGATCAGAAGGTCGGCAGTTTGGCGGGTCGAATCCCGAGTGCCGCGTAGCAGAGTGAGCGCCTGTTACTCGTCCCAGCTTCTGCCAACCTAGCAGTTCGAAAGCACATAAAAATGCAAGTAGAAAAATAGGGACCACGACGGTAGGAAGGTAACAGCGTTCCGTGCGCCTTTGGCGTCTAGTCATGCCGGCCACATGACCACGGAGATGTCCTCGGACAAGCGCTGGCTCTTCAGCTTTGAAACGGAGATGAGCACTGGCCCCTAGAGTCGGAAACGACTAGCACGCATGTGCGGGGGAACCTTTACCTTTACCTTTATCCCTCCAATCCAAGGGTTATCAGAAAGGTACTTAAGGATTCCAGGATTTTATTATACTCTTAAATAGTGCCCCAATCTCCCAGATCATGGACTATGATTGCCAAAATCTCTCAAAAAAATGAAACTTTTAAAAAAATCTCCCCCAAGTTGCCAATCACAGTTCAATGAGATTACTTGCAGCAGTTTTACAAAAATAGCCAAAAACCAGGAGAGCCCAGTTAAGTAAAAATGCCTCTCCTTTGCACAGATTATACCCTCAAAATGCTAGAGTGTGAAGAAAAACTAACCTGTATTCAGGAAGACCTATATCGACTCCAACTTCACCTCTTCTCAATTTCAGGTATAAAACTAAATGATCACCCAGCTGCTACAAAAATCTCTGTAAAATCCCCAAGTAAGTAAATAATTGACTTCAGTGATTTCTACCATTGCTTTTTGGTTTAGAGCTGACTCAGGAATTCTGGGAGTTGAAGTCCATGAGTCATAAAAGAGCCGAGGTTGCCTACCCCTGGTTTAGAATGATTCTGCTGTTCTTAAGATTTTTTTAAGCCTTTTGGAGGAGAAACAGAAACAATTTGGTGCAGCTGAGTTGTTGAATTTTTAGGACATCAGCCACTTGATGGAATCATTGAGAAAAATAAAAGTGAAATAAATTAATAAATTATTTGAAGTTAATCATAATCACCACAATGGAAATCAACCACCACCTTTTTACAGTGGAAGCAGCCCAAAATAACAAAACACCCTTTGAAACAGTAGGGAGAAACCCTGGGTCTTCAAGCATGAAAAATGCCCGGCAATGTTCCCTTACCTCCCAATTGACAATGGAGACTTGCCAGCGAGCAATCTTGTCTATACTTTCTAGCCTTCGTTTGCGTTCATTGATGAGGCAAGCTACATTCTTCATGGCTTCATATGCTGCCTTGATATTGTTATAGTCACTGTCAAAGAAAGAAAGATACTGGTCAATCCTTGCAGACGATGCATCTTATACATTTACTAGATTAATATCCTACTTTAATAAAAAAAATGACCCCGAGCAGTTTATACCTACCTGATTCAGTAATGAAGACAAAGTCAAAACAATAGCAAAAACCACAGGAATGATCAGTCTAATAAAGGGGAAAAATAATTGTAATACCCCATAAAGACATCGCATTAAGCATTCTCCTACCAGAGGGAATTATCCTATCTGCCAAATTCCAAAAGGTTGCTGAAACAGCAATGTCTTAATAGCCTTACAAAATGCCACACGTATAGGAAACAATCTATAGTTTCTTTAGCATCCTTTCTGACACACATACGTACATTCACACAGACATTTATGGGCAGTGGGGAGAGTGGCAGGAGACTCCATTGCTACAAGTACCATGATGGATTTTCCCCACCAAACAGAGACAACGGCTCTAACAGCAACCCCTTTGTTAGGCAGAGAAAACATGGGGCAGCTCAGATAAAAGGAAGGCTGGAGCCTTTTCTGTACAAAGCTCTACAAATCTTTTCAGAATCTCCAAGACAGCCCTGCATTAATCCCAAAGAACAAAGTGGGAAAAGGAGAAATCAAGACAACAAATATCTCCCACACTCCTATCTATCTGGAGTATAGCTGCAGTTGAAAGGGATTTATATCCAAAAAGGGTGCATAAGATAACCACAACTTCCTGTCCAGGTTGCATATTAACTGGTTTAAAAAATAAAAATAAAAATGAACCACACACTTAATTGCCTCATTGTCTGAGCACTTTTACAAAGGAAATTAGAGTTTGCAGTCTTGTTGGAAAAAACAGACTTCCTATGGAGCAATTTTTGAAACCACCTTTAAGTTTAGAAAAGATGTTCCAAACTACCCCTACGTTACTTCTGGCATGATTCATCTAAGAAACCTCTGGCATGATAACAGTCCCGTAAAAAGACTGTATGATTTCAACAAGTACACTTTTGCAATTAACTGGAAAGACCATAAACTATGCTTCTCAACTGCTGCTATGGATACTTCAAACAGTGCAAAGTTGCCATTTTCCTCTCATTCGTTTTAGAGAAGTGACCCACAGGCCAGGGCCCAGCAAAATTGACAAACCATTTGCAACATTCCTAGAAAGCACTGAAAGACCAATACATTAAATAAAAATGTAACATTCAAAATCTTCCACGATTATTACACTTGCAAGTTTCCACCATTTTCAAATCAGATTTTATGAGCTTATATGGGAACACTGAAGCCTTGTGAGTTCTTGCATGACTCCTAGATAAGGGTGCTAAAATCTCACTAGCAATTAAAAAAAAACTGATGGCAAGACAGTGCATAATATTATGCAAGAAGGTTCAGTGACTGAAAAGGTTATAGACCTCGGTAGCTCTGATAACAACTCCCTAGGCCCGTGGTGGCGAACCTATGGCACGGGTGCCACAGGTGGCACACAGAGCCCTCTCTGTGGGCACGCATGCCGTCAGCCCAGTCCTAGGCCTTCAGCTGGGTTTTATAAAACCTTTTCGCTTTAGGCTTCCACCGCCATGTGCAAAAAAAAAAGGTTCAATCAATCAACCAATTTCAACTTCTCGCGGGGAAAAAAAAGATCTCGCAAAGTTGGAATTGATTTAAATTTTTAGTCCCACCCAGTCTGCCGTTACCACTGCAGCCATGCCCACCCAATGGGCCACAGCCACCCAAAGGGCCATACTCACCCAATGGGCCACGCCCACCTGGCACCCAACGATACATAAGTGGGTTTTGGGTTGCAGTTTTGGCACTCGGTCTCTAAAAGGTTCGCCATCACTGCCCTAGGCTCTTAAGCAGATTGTTCCAATTAAAATAATCACAGAGCTAGTACTAGGGTATACCTAGGACTGACGTCTCTGAATTACAACTTTCTCCTTGCATAGTTACCGACTTTTATTTTCATTCTAATGGTGAGAAAGAATGTGTTGACAGGTACTGAGTGGCTCAAAGAAATCTAGGAAGAAGTTAGTTTGTGTTAGATAACATTTTCTTTTTTCATCAGCCTGCAACATCCATGTAGGAGGTGTGTGATTTATACTGTTGCAAGGGTATAGGGTTACAAGAGGGATGCACAGTCATGTAGTTTGAAAGTCATGGGTGTGTGATGGGAGCTGTCATCCAGCCTATCTTTTGAGCTCTCGGGTGAAAAGTTGGATATCAAGCAAGTTCCTCTTTATTTGATTTCGCAGTCCATGCACTTTCAGTCCATTCAGAATAGCAGAACTTGTAACAGACATGTTAAGTAATCAAGAAGTATTAAAGTTCTGAATCATAATTTATCAACCAACAGATTATTTTCTCTCACACTAGTAATTTCCATTCAGTTTGTGAGAATTAGAAAACAGATCAGGGAGGTGCAGAGAACTGATTGATTCATCTTCTAAATCAATCTTTCCTACTTTAGTAAGTAGCTACAACTCTCCGCATTCCACCCCATTGACTACGTTGACTGAGAGCTACAAAAAGTTGTAATTCAAAAACTATATCCAGAAGGGCCTCAGCTCCACAACCTGTCACAAAAATTGACAGTGCTGTCTGCAAATTCTGGGAGTTGTAAGTCCAGCATATCTGGAAAGTGTCGGGCTAGGGTGGTGTAAGGCTAGCTCAACTATGTTTTTAAGAGTTGAGGATCCCCTCTCCACGAGGTTATAAAATTGTTTCAAATCTCACCCTTGTCACACTGCACAAAAAATGCTAACATCTTGATAGGTCTCCCGTAAAATGACTGAAACCTAATAGGATTTTGTCATTCTTGTCCAAAAACTTTAAGAGAGCCAACCATTTCCACTTTAAAATTTAATTCCATGGATACTGTCTAGGACAGGGGTAGGCAACCTTGGCTCAGGAATTCTGGGAGTTGAAGTCCACGAGTCATAAAAGAGCCAAGGTTGCCTATCCCTGGTCTAGAGGTATCATAGGCTGCATGTGCTGCGTTCCAGTCCAGTTTAACCGAATCCTCTCAGCTAAAATACATAATTTACATTTCAGCACAGTTTAACAATTTTACCTACTTCTCAAGATGGTTTAGAAGTTTCTTTTCACTATCACTAAGAATTGAATATGAAGAGGACATACAAATTTAAGCCTGTGCTTCTGGAAAAAATTGAAAGGCAAGAAGGGTGCAATTGAATGTCTCCCTTCTTTATGTGTGTGCTTGTGATGGACAAGAAAAACAGGAGCAATGTTTATTGCACCCATCATGGCTGCTTTTGTAAGTATTTGATCATATCCTGCAAGCATCCTTGGTGAGTGGATAGCAGCTAACCTGAATGTGGAATGTTCCCAGAGAAAAACCTAATCATGTGGCCTTACCTATGATCCTGAGTGGTGTACTTCAATAATTCAGCAAGCTGCAAGGGATATTTACAGATTTTCTGAACAGGAGTGAGAAGGAAACCATCAATGGCAATGTCAATCATTTGCTGAAGGAGGCGACAAGCTTCAAAAAAATGGCGGTACTTGCTCTGTTTCATCAGGTTGGAAAGCTCAAGGCAGGCTGCAGGGTGATTGTTACAGTACTCAGAATAGATTGCAAATCCTTCTTGCTAAAAGCAAAAACAAAAATGCGAAAACAATTTTAAAATATCTCACAGCTGGAAGGAGAAAACTAAAGGCGCAGATAAAACTACAGGCTGTAGAAATTGCTTTTGCAATTCTGCAGCTGTTTCAAAGTGAAGAAAGGGAGAGGACAGGGATGTAAGACACCTGGATTTCCTGCAAAGGCACAGAAACAATATGACTGTTTTTCAGAAAGCTGACTAAAAATGAATAATTGAGCTTGGCAATCAAGTCAGGCATGCAGGACCCAGAATGAATGAATCCCTGCAGCCCTAGCCTTCCTGGTTAAAACTGATGAAAATCTACAGCACAGTTCTCTTAACATTTAGAGATGAGAAACACTAAAAACTGGTATAGCCCCTAAAACGGGGGCGTCAACCTCGCAACATCACGTGACGTGTCGTGACGTATTGTGACTTTTTTTTCCATTGCCGGCAATGGGGTGGGCGCAGTTTTGGCATGACGCATCCGGCCCGTGGACTGGCAGTTTGACAACCCGTGCCCTAAACTATACTTACTATAAACCCCCAAGTCCTGGCCCTTTTTGCGTAATCAGCCTCCTCATTCTGACCTTGGCCTCTTCAGAAAACATAACTTTTATTGAATTATGCTGACATTAATTCTGCAATGTTATCTCACTGTAGGCTTCCCCAGTTCACCTGAGTTCACCCTTTTTCTTGCTCTTTACTACTTAGTCAAATGAGGATATTTAAACAACTTACATGTTGAAGAAAGCAGGACCCTATTTCACTTAAGTGGGGCTCTTCTTTGTTGTACTGCTTTTCTAGGTCTTTCAAAAATTTTCTTTGGAATTTGTAAATATCTTCAATGTTTCCAAATATGGTGCTTAGCTGGGCCGATGTGAACATTCCGGTATGTTTGCGACATTGCCGAATGTATCCCTAAGAAATCCAACCGAAAAGGGTCTTAATATTGATCAGGGTAACTAAAAATTGAAGGTAAGCGCTCTACCACTTTACACTAAAAGAAGTTAAGTCATAACATTTCCTCACTTGTCTACTGCAATCATCCCATAGAATTCGTAAGGAACCATTATTTTACACGACTCAAAGTCAACCTACAGGGACTGAATTCTACAGCATTACAGAATTAATTTACTTCAAGGAAGTAACAACTGTTTTAATTCAGCATCTGGACAACACATTTCAATTTGCTCCCAGACATCTATATTATATTTCTATGGCAAGAAAACCTAGTGTAATATACTGGAATAGGCTCATGACTTGGTTTTTTGCTGAAAAACAAAACACCATAGTCTGAGTAGCAGCAAATGCCTTCCCGTATCTTTTTAAAACAAAGTTGGGGAAATATTTATAACAAGTTAGTGTCTCTTTCACTTGGGAAAGTGATTGGAAGAGCAGTTGATAGACACAGGGTCAGTTGAGACAAAGCAAAAATATTCAATAGAAGTCATGATAACCAGCAACCTTTATTCTGTAAAACAGAAAAAGGTTTTTTTCAAATTTTATAATAAATATTTGTTATTATGGCACTGACATTAAAGGTAATCCTCGACTTCCGACTACAATTGAGCCCAAACTTTCTGTTGTTAAGTGAGACACTTGTTAAGTGAATTTTGTCCCATTTTACAACCTTTCTTGTCTCAGTTGTTAAGTGAATCGCTAGGGTTGATAAGTTAGTAACCCGATTGTTAAGTGAACCTGGCTTCCCCATTGACTTTGTTTGTTGGAAGGTCACAAAAGATGATCTTGAAACACAGCAACAGTCATAAATATGAATTAGTTGCCAAGCATCTGAATTTTGATCACATGACCATGGAAAGGCTAGAAAGGCCGTAACTGTGAAAAACGGCCATAAGTCACTTTTTTCAAGTCCGTTGTAACTTTGAACAGTCACTAAATGAACTGTTGTAAGTTGAGGACTACCTGTAGTTCCTTTCTTCTCTTTGCCCATGTTGCCTTTTCCTGTCACTTTCTCTGGTTTTTCTCTGTTTTCTTCATACTGCAGCCTTATGTTGACTGACTCTAGAAATGACTTTTCCCCCAGTAATGACCTGGTGTTCTTCCTGGACTGTGTGGACCAGATAACCTTGCTGGGATTTTCTCTTACGTCATTATAGCTCCCATCCAAGACAGGAAGGACCCTGTGCTTTGTGGTTTTTATTGGCAGAATTTCTGCATAAACTCAACCAGTTGACTCACCCTTGTACTTGATACCTTCCTGTCTAATGTCCATCAATGGACCAGGAACTAAATAAATATATAAAACATTTCTGTCACTTGGGCCACCACAATTTCTCAAACACTAATTTGATCTCTACCAGGAAAAGACAGGGGAAGGTGGCCTTCCCAGTGGTCTGGAGAGTAAAAAAAAGGATAGTATAATATGGCTTGTAGCCCACACTTGCACTGGGGCAATGTGGATGTGTGAATCAGCCTAAATCACATCACAGGAAAAGAAAGGAACAGTCAGAAGAGTTTTTGTGATGCTGCTTTTCATTAGGGACCACATCACTTTTCTGGATGGCTCTTCACGACAAAAGTTGGGTTCTTTTCTTCTCCCTTGTTATATTATCATTTTATAGCTTACCTCACAGATGTCTTTCAGATGTTTGATATAAATCTTCTCTGTGTTCATTATTTCCTGAATTACATTGGTTCTCATCTGATCTTTGTTTTCTGCTATTTTTTGGCGATGCTTTTCAAGATCTATATTTGGTTCTTCATTTTGGAGGCCACTAGAGTATTCTGCAGGTTCTTCTTGATTGACTCGTAGCTGGAATGAAAAGCAGAATGGAGATCAAACAACTGAACTGAAAAAGTATACCTATATGCAACATCATTCCAAGAATATAATGTCAGTAATAGGGCAATGTACTTGATATTTTTAAGTATCTTGCCTAGGTATATCTAGGATTATCTCCCACATCCATTATCCTATTTCTACAATCTTTATCAAAGTTTCCCTACAAATAACCATGTCAAATAACATGATGGGGATTATATGACCTTTTCAGTCATGCTACCCTATTTCTGAATGCCCTCCTTAGAGCAGGGGTGTCAAACTGCCGGCCCACAGGCTGGACACGTCACGATGAAACCGCGCCCACCCCACTGCCGGCAATGGAGAAAAAACTCTGATATGTCATGCAATGTCATATGATGTCACGAGTCTGACATGTCTGCCTTAGAGAATTCCACTTGGTATCCACGTGCTAGTCTTTTTAGTGCCAAGTAAATAAGATCTTTTTATTTTCTAAGAAATTAATAACTACTTTATTGTTTTAGGTATCTGCACTGTTGATTTTGCTGCAAGCTTTATTGTGATTTTATGTTGCCTGTATTCTTATTGCTTATTTCATCTTGATATTATTATTATACAATATCTCCCACTATTTTACTATATTTTATGAATTTATTTGTATGTTGCCTGGAATTTGAGTAATTAGGCAATCTAACTGCATCGTATATGTAATAGTAAACTAAAGTGAGCAAATATAATCTAGCCTAAGGAAGTATCCAATTATCCAAATTTTTATAGGAACTGAAATTACACTAAAATTCACTCTGATTTAACTTCAGAGGTAAGTTCTAAGTTCTCAAGACTGACTGTCTCTAACTCCCTTATTATATAATGACAAAAGATTCATGTTTATCTTGTTATTCTTAAAATCCTTCCTTTACTATTATTAAATTCCTTTCAAAGCACAGATCACACATCTTCTAGCAATCATTCCAAATTGGTTATTTTTTCCCTTTTTATATTCAACTTTGTAAGTTGTCCAATGACTTTTTGAAGCTGGATGCCCTTGAAATCTAAGAAACAATTTATGTGTGTGTGTGTATGGATAGATAGATAGATAGATAGATAGATAGATAGATAGATAGACAGACAGACAGACAGATAGACAGATAGATAGAATTTGCTTTATAAATTTTTTGCATGATGCCTCAAAACTGCCGTTTTGTGCAGCACTGGGTCATGACCTCTGGGAGTTACCAACAAAGATACCTGTCTGATTAGATGTTAAAACATCTATTTCCATGTATTTGTAAAATAGAAAAATAAAAAATGTTTCATTGAGAACTGAGTACAGGAAGTCCTCGACTTATCATCAAAACTGGACCCAAAATTTCTGTTGCTAAGGGAGACAGTTGTTAAGTGAGTTTTGCTCCATTTTACGACTTTTCTTGCTACATTTGTTCACTGCAGTTGTTAAGCTATTAGAGATGCTTCAATGGTCATAAGTGGGATGAATGGTCATAAGTCACTTATTTCAGCGCCATTGTAATTTTGAATGGTCACTAAATGGATGGTTTTAAATCAAGGATTATCTGTATTTTGAATTTTCACAGAATAATTTTAGAGGCTTTCATGGCTATAAAATAGAGTAGGAGTTCCCTGTGCGCTGGACAGGTTGTCCATCTGTGGTTTTAGATATTACCAGTTAAAAATCAGTGTGGAGATGTTGCATTTTAATTAGAAAGATACAACAAGCGATCTCAAGAATAATTTCAATTAACAACAGCTTAACTGTCAACAGTGGAACCTCTTAGCCTTTATATTGCCTATTTAGCCTTTACAATATGCTTTTTGAAATCATTACTTATTAATGGTTTTCTCCTGCAAGCAGAAGAAAAAATGATATTCTTCAGAATCAGCAGTTTGGAAAGATTAAATGCCTGCACATGAGGGATACAGTATTGGGGAATGAAAAAACAAAGCTAACTTTGGTCTCTGTCTATGCTGATGATACCCAATAATGCATCTCCTTCCCTGGCTAAGTGATGCTATCCTGGTGCTGGACCAGTGCCTAGAAGCTATAATTGATCCAGAATGCAGCAATGATGTAGATCTGAGTGCTCCACATTTTCCCTATATTACAGCACTGCTGTGTGAGCTACACTGGCTTCTGGTTTCTTTCCCAGTGCAATTCAAGGTGTTGGGTATCCCCTTTAGAGCCCTAAATGGCATGAGACCAGGCTACCTGCATGACTGCCTCTTCCTGAGGATATTTGCCTATCCCACTAGGTCAGATAGGTTCCTTCCCTTAAACGAGGGGTCTCCAACCCGCGGCCCATGGCCCACTACTGGGTCATTGCCCATTCGGAACCAGTCTGCAGAAGTGGCATACGCGTGCAGCTCCATTCGCACCTGTGGCGGTCGTTCGCGCAAGCAGCTCCATTTGTGCAAGTGGCACGCATGCGCACTTGCCTGCCACTGGAGCAAATGGAGTTGCACATGCTCGCACGCATGGCTGTCACTCCACGGAACCATCCTTCCCCCTCCCCAGTCTGCCAAGCCAGAAAACCTCAGGACTACTGCCTTAAACATTATCATATAGTGGGAGGCTCCTCTGAAACTGCCCTTGCAGTTGTGTTCCACCCTTTCCCCAGAGTTCAGGTAGATTCAACCTCCCTGCCTTCTAAAAGGTCTTGAGGAGCTGTCTCTTCTTGCAGGCATGGGGGTGGAAAAGGCAAAAGCCCAGCAAGATGATGATGTAAGGAAGAACACTGCCCCAAGGTGCAATAATTTTACTTTATAATTTGGGGGCTACTAATGTTTTAGCTGTTTTGTACACTACCTGGACTTGTTGCTACAATATAAGCATCAATATAAGTCTTTTGAAATAAACAGATAAGTAAATAAATAAGCAAATACATAAATAAATAACGTCTCTACACTAGATTAGGAAGCTGGGGAAAAAAAACACTTCAGAAGAAGGCAACGGCAAATGCATTTGCATTATTGTCATAACATTACACAAAGATGTCCACGTCACCAAGAACTGAGCTCAGCTCAAGAAAGATTACTCCTATGTACAGTACAGTACAAAACAAGCAGAAAGAAACGGAAGAGCAGGACAGTGATGATTTTAATAGATGGGAATCACTTAAGAATGAAAAACAATCCAATGAATCACGGCAATCTAGATGTCTTAGTGGGACAGAAAGCAGGACAGAATTTAACCAGGTCTCCTAGGATAAACAAGTACTTGAAAGACGGAGAGATCTCGCTTCACTTACTCTGACAAAACTGGCTGGAAACCAGGCTTCCTTGTCTTCATTTCTCCCCCACCACCAATCTTTATTGGAAGCTTCAAGGACTTGGATGACTTCTCCAGCTTTGAAGGCTAATTCCTGATCATCCATGGTCACGTGATCCCAGAGCGCCTCGGCACAGACCACATTTCCATCACTTATCAGCTGCAATAAAAACACGTTGTTAAAAGAAAAAGATCTTGCTATGCCCAAAGGAGCCACTGCAGTGACCAAAATGTGGAACTTCTAACATATTTTCGGTTGCAATGTCTGGAAATTCCAAAGTTAGAAATTTACCTCATTGACAGCTAGTTGCTCGCCTCCAGGCTGCAAGTACCTTGGGTGGGCATGGCAGAGTTCTTCATAGCCGTAATCCTCTTCACTGCCATTATCATCCACTAAAGCTGGAGATTCAGAACTACCATCTGCAGCACCTGGTGGAAAAGGGAAATTCTGAGAAATTAGGTATTGTCAAACCGACTGTCCATTACATATGTGTTTTACAAAATGCTTTCTTAAAATGGCACCAGATTCTGATTTTTTATTTATCATAACCACTTGCATGAACAGTAAAACGTACCAACCTAGTAGAACCAAAAAGCTATTAAAAACATAGGGAAAAGAATTGAATGCATACAGTTAGTCCTCAACTTACAACCATTCATTTAGCGACAGTTCAAAGTTACAATGGCACTCAGAAAGTAACTTTACAAATGGTACTTATTTACAGGCATTTGTCTGAAATGGTATAGAGTTTCCTCTTTGAGCAGATGCTTGAACTAGAAGACCTCCAAGTTCCCTTCCAACTCTTGTTATTCTGTTATTAATCAGGTAAGGTAAAGGTAAAGGTTCCCCCGCACACGCATGCTAGTCGTTTCCAACTCTAGAGGCCGGTGCTCATCTCCGTTTCAAAGCTGAAGAGCCAGCGCTTGTCCGAGGACGTCTCTGTGGTCATGTGGCCGGCATGACTAGATGCCAAAAGCTCATGGAATGCTGTTACCTTCCCACCGTAGTGGTCCCTATTTTTCTACTTGCATTTTTATGTGCTTTCGAACTGCTAGGTTGGCAGAAGCTGGGACGAGTAACAGGCGCTCACTCTGTTACGCAGCACTCGGGATTCGATCCGCCAAACTGTCAACCATTTGATCGACAAGCTCAGTGTCCTAACCCACTGAGCCACCGTGTCCCCTTATTAATTAGGTATAATGGAATAAATCTTTTTTCTTTTTAACAGCTCCCCCCAATTAACTAAGCATATCCTTCTTCCCAATTTAATGCTTTGTGTTATTACACAGAAGAATGTTTTTATAGGATGTTTCCAAGATTCTATCAGCACAGTTGATTAGATATTTTCTCATAATGTATAGATGAGAGTAGCCACCCTCCCTTATTTATTTATTAGTTTTTTATCCTGTCTTTATTACTTTATAAATAACACAAGGCAGCAATTGTATCTAATATTCCTTCTTCGTCCTATTTTTTCCACACCAATGAAACGAGTTGGGCTAAGAGAGAGAGAGTGGTCAAAGCCACCCATCTGGCTTTCGTGTCTAAAGTGGCACTAGAACTCACAGTCTCCTGGTTTCTAGGCCAGCACCTTAACCACTATGCCAAACTGGTTCTCATTTTTTAAACAAAGCCTGAGAACCAATGAACAGCAAGGTGTAAATATATTAATTATTTAAATACTAGTGTTGTATATTTTCCCAAAATTTCTGTGCCTCCACGTGCCTTACAGAAGGTAGGAAAGCCAGTGGCCTTCAGTTGCTAATGTCCTTCCTTACTGACTATGTTGATTGGGAGATCTGAATAGAATAGTTCAGGAGAACAAAACAGGCACAGGTTTTCCATTATCCAGGGTGACATTAAGTCATCTTCTGAATAATCCTCATTTCAATGTTTGGAGAGTACTTGTGAAAGAGAACCTTTTCAGTGGTGGCCCCATAAGCTAGAGAAAAAAGGCACTCACATTGCTATCTTTTAATAAAGGGTGATTTTTGTGTTCTTCAAAAAATTTTAATACTTTACTTTTGTTATCCCAGAAACAGTGCATGTAAATAATGATCCATCAAATTATATCCTTTCTACCTTTGCTACTACAAGTTCTAATCTTTTTAAGGCGCTGCATTTCAGGAGTCTTAAATTTTTAGAGCTGTACAAAATATTTAACTTACAGATATTTTAAAGTAGACTAGATCTGTCCTCCTAAAAGCTTCAGACTAAGACCTAATCTCAGTTCTTTTAACTTCTTTTGTTTAGAATAAATCAAAAAGGTAAGAGTAATTAGAATAAATTATTTCATTGATCACAATCACAACATAGGAAATATTCCTAAAAACAAGAGGCACACAGATTAAAAACTGATAAAAGTCACAGAAATGCAATACATCTTTGAAAGCCATCTTCATTAAGATCCATTATTGGTTTCTAGCTTAATACTGCATCTAGATTTAATTGTCTAGCTTTTTAGCGAGTTTTAAAGCCGATACCCATTAAGAAGGTAACATAAGTTGGAGCTGATTCATCCACTGAAATTAGCTTTGACTCTGTATAGCTAATTATTTCTTGTTCACTGTAAGCATCACTCTATTGTTTACTGTCTGAAGTAAATAAGCAAACATGAATGGGCAATTTTTATCTCTTGAACGGGAATGTCAAAACTAAAAGCAACAGTGAAGTCATTTTCATTATTTTTCACTCTCACTATTCTACTCAGCTTTCCAGTTAAAACATGATATTTGATACCCAAGTCTAGGCCTCTGTTTAAACAGTTTAAATCCCAAATGCCACAAAGAATAAATGGGACTCATCTCCTACATCAACATACTTATCTGAAGGCTTTCCAGGCTCCAAAACCGAGTTATATCCCCTCTGGCTACCATCCTGCTATCCAGAAGAAGATCATTCACTTTGCACCTGGTTTACATTCACATCAAGAATCCTTTTTAATCCGTAAATAAAATTTATCACAGGTCACGGAAGCTGCAGCTATTGGAAATGCCGAAATTGCTTATTCATTGCTTTGAGCGTCTGTTGCTGCATTTCAGCCAAACTCTGCTTTAAAATGACAGCTCACTCTCTGAATGTATAGCTGTGGGTTTACTGCCCTCAGTGACATCATGGGAAACCTTAGGAAGTTATGAAAGAAACAACGATATACAGACAAATAGTGCACATCCAGCATTTATCCATATAATGCAACCCTGGCCAATTCTTTCCTTATTGTAACCAATGCACTGCTTTATTATTATTATGGTTGGTCAAACAGTCAGCCAGATGTTTACACTAGATCTGGCATTTTTATCCACCTATCCTGTTCTTTCCAAGGACCACAAATAGCCAGATGCTGTTTGTACAGGTTACAAGATGTAATCTATTCTAAGTAAAGCTGCATTTCGCAATTGACCAAGGATGACTTTTGTCAATGCAAATGGAGTTCAAGTGGTGCTCCAGATGTTTGGGGGTTGCACCCAAGGGACCTATTACTATTATTATTATTATTCTGAATTAGACTTTCACTGGGCATTCAGATCCATCTTTTTTAAAAAAAACAAAAAACCTTCACCTCAAACGTTGAAGAGCTACATTTGTCTCCACAGCATTTACATAATAATAATTCACTTTATGCAAAATGTGCAGACGTTGCATTATTGGAAAAAGAAAAATTGCATATTTCAGCTCTTGATACCAGGATTTCAGCAGCTGTGCTGGCCCACCAGCTTACTAAAGTAGTTGGGTAAATTAAATTCCATGGGCTAAGACAGCTTCTACATCAGTAGGATTAGTTGCACAAAGATTTATCAGCTGACTCACAGTTCAAGCCTATTTTAAGCCAGGGGTATAAAAGAGCTGGTTCCTCAGCCCCACACGACTTCTCTTTAGTCTTGCCAAAAGACTAATTCCATCAAACTGCCATTAGGAACCAGTATTTTTTGTCAATTACTAGCAACAGAGAGATAGAAAAATAAATAAAGCCATTCCCCCTCTTCCTGCTGAAAACTCAGCTTTATTATCTTTTCTCCTTGAATCCAATCCCGTTGGCCATTCTGTAAGAACAGCTATTTCACATGAAGAATTGGACCTGAACCTGCTGTTTTCCTCTTCCCTCGCCATCCTCTTTTCCTTTTGTGATATGATTTCTAAATTACATAGGCTTACAGGCAAGGGATTGTTTTTTTCATCAACTGTACATAAACTACTGTGAAAATCTTTATAGTCTAAAAAAAACCAAACTTGAACGATATTACGTAACTGTGAGGTACCCCTGTCCATTTTTCGAAGTGCTGTTTCAAAGTCACAACTGCCTGATTTTTATCTGCTTTTGGCCTTCCCATATTGTATCTGTAACCTTAGATCCCAGCTTCAAATGTACTTTAGCCTTTGGACTTCAGCTCCTTCCAATCTGCCTTTTCTGGAACATTTGCCTTCTGGACAGCCATTGTCTAAAATGGTATAGGGATTCCTGCCTGAGCAGGGGGTTGGACTAGATGACCTCCAAGGTCCCTTCCAACTTTTTATTATTATCATTGTTGTTGTTATTATTGCTGCTGCTGTTGTTGTTATTGTTGTTGTTATTATTATTATTATTATTATTATTATTATTATTATTATTATTATTATTATTTCCTGAATATACAGTGGAATCTGCCTTTGGAGTCTTGATCTGCTGTCTCTGGAAATTAGCTTTGTGAGATGCCTTTTATGGATCACAAAATTCAGTACCAATGGTTGCCGATTGCTAGGATTTGAAATTGTTAATGAAGTGGAATGCCACCTCACAACTACAACATCTACTCAGTCTGTGAATAATTAAATATCATTGTGCAGCAGCAAGATAGATTTATTAAGCAATCAGTTCAACTTTAGTAGTTGTACAACTGCACAGACATTTTTTTTAAAAAGTCAGAGAATTTTAATTTAGTGAAGGTAGCTTGTCGACTATTTTTACTTCTTAAAAAATACCAGCTGTACCATTAAAGGAGGTGAAAATATTCTGAAAACAGATATTAATAAATAAGTTACCTTAAACAATATGGATCTTATTTTCCATGGATAGGTAGCATATTATTTGGATAATCTTCAAGAGAATAGTATAAGAATTTAATTTTAAAAAACTCAATCTAATATACTGTATATATAATTCTTTAATAATATGTGATTCTAGTGTGCCTGACAAAGAAAGTACATTTTTGAATGACGTTGGAATTTAATAAATACAAGTGAAGTTTAAAGGTTTGAAGTATGTTTTCAAAATGTATGTACTTGTATAGATCCTAGAAAAGCATTCCTAAGGACAGCATTGCCAAGCTAGATTTTATAATTAAGGCCTTATTTGTTACTTATTTCCTTTTTTGTTACTTATTTCCTTCTATTGATTCTAAGGATTTTCAGACATCACCCAGTATTCTTCAAATGGAGGTGATAAACTTTTCTCTTAAGTACTTCAAAAATCCATTGGTACCTGTTACAATAATTGGAGAGGAAATGATAGGAGAGAGAATACATCTTAGCTGAAACCAACCATCACAAGTGCTTTGCTTATTCTTCTAAAAGTAGTCATTTGGTTTTCTTGATACAGCCATAAGTGGCCCAAAACATTATAGCTGTGCAAACCTTAATAAGCACAAAAACTAGCTTTGTATACTGTTGCCTTATTTATTTATTTATTTTTTATTTTAATCCCATTTATATCCTGCCCTTCTCCGAAGACTCAGGGCGGCTTACACTCTAAGCACAAACCAATGTGCTTAGCAATAGCCTTCATTCTATGTATATGCCTGCTTATTAGGGCTTTCGCCCCACCCCCACAAGCGGCATTATTACAAAGTCAGCTTAATTGCCCCCAACAATCTGGGTCCTCATTTTACCTACCTCGGAAGGATGGAAGGCTGAGTCAACCCTGAGCCTGGTGGGACTCGAACCTGCACTAATTGCAGGCAGCTGGTGTTACTTAAGGAGGCATTAGCCCACTGCTCCACCAAGGCTCTTATTTTGTAGCAAAAATGTAGCCTAAATCAGAAGGGGAAAAACAGATGAAAAATGTGGGGGAGTGTACAGAAATTAGTTATAAGTATCCATGTAGCTAAACTTTCCCACATCTGATGAAAGCAAGAGGCTAACCAGAGAACTTGAAATAATCTATGAAGTGCTGTCCTTTCCCAGCACAGCAATGGTAGTTACAAATACAAGGTCAGAATTTATCTCTTTAATGTCTGTACTGTGCCGATCTGACACATTAAGCAATAGCTCCTGTATCTATACTTGACTTCCTTTCTGAAACTAGCAACAATGGAAATTCTACTTTTTTAATCAAAATACTGTACTGTATTTTGATGCTTTGCAACTCAGAGCTTTAAAAACAAAATCCCTGAGTGCTCAATTCTGTTGGCCTTATCAGTGAGACACCCCACCCTCTTGGATCACAGCTCTCCCACCCTGTTGTTCTCTTACTCAAAAGCTCTCTGAGGCAATACTGTACTTTTGAAATAGCCATGCAAGTCATGTGGTTTCCTGCACTTCAGTGGCTCAGTGGGAAACGAACAGTTGGGCATTATGTGGCAATTTCTACACTTGGCACTTGCAGGCGTCGGCATTTTGCTACCTTTTGAAAGAAATAGCCCAGTTGTGATGGAAACAGCTTTCTATTGGTTAATATCAGCAGAACTCAGAGTAGCTCTTGGAAGTTATAACGAGAATCTATCTAACACAAAATAATTTCCATCTTTAGATTCCAGGCTTGATCTAAGAGATTCACTGAAGCATGCAGAAGTAAGCCAGAAGCAGTAGCATTTCTTTTGAATAGTTTTTATGATTGTTTATCACCCAGAGTCATTGGTTTGATATGGGTGCTATACAAATTGAATAAATAAATGAATATTTATTTTACCCACATCAAGTAACAAGTGAAAAATGTCTCTAGGAAACAGAGTACCAAGTATACAACCTTGTTGTTGTTGTTGTTAGTTGCGAAGTCGTGTCTGACCCATCGCGACCCCATGGGCAACGTTCCTCCAGGCCTTCCTGTCCTCTACCATCTTCTGGAGTCCATTTAAGCTCACACCTACTGCTTCAGTGACTCCATCCAGCCACCTCATTCTCTGTCGTCCCCTTCTTCTATTGCCCTCAATCTTTCCCAGCATTAGGCTCTTCTCCAGTGAGTCCTTCCTTCTCATTAGGTGGCCAAAGTATTTGAGTTTTAGCTTCAGGATCTGGTCTTCTAAAGAGCAGTCGGGGTTGATCTCCTCTAGGACTGACCGGTTTGATCGCCTTGCAGTCCAAGGGACTGCAACCTCAAGGCTCATTAAAATTTTCTTCTCCACCACCAGTATTCCCATCCTCCCCAGAATCTGGTACAGGTAATTTTCATTTACGACAGTTCATTTAGTGACCATTCAAAGTTACAACGGCACTGAAAAGAGGTGATGTATGGCCATTTTTTCATACTTATGATCACTGCAGCATCCCCAGGGTCACATGATTTACATTTGGATGCTTGGCAACTGGTTCATATTTATGACAGTTGCGGTGTCCCGGGGTCATGCGAATCACCTTTTGTGACCTTCTGACAAGCAAAACCAATGGAGAAACCAGATTCACTTAACAACTGTGTTGCTAACTTCAGAATGGCAATGATTCACTTAACAAATGTGGCAAGAAAAGTCGTAAAATGGGGTCAAACTCACTTAACGAATTTCTCACTTAGCAACATAAATGTTGTGGTTGTAAGGCAGTATTTGCAGTTATATTGGTATTATTATTATTATTATTATTGTTGTTGTTGTTGTTGTTGTTGTTGTTGTTATTATTGTTATTGTTATTATTATTATTATTATTATTATTATTATTATTATTATTATTATTATTATTATTATTAGTGTGCTGCCTGACCTTCAATGACTGTGGGTAATTCACAAGAATCAAAGAAATGACAATAAAATCAATGAAAGATAAAAATAAAATACGGTTAGTGCAATGAAGTGAGGAGACTAACTCACTTTAACTATCAAGACTATTGATAAAGCTCTACGACACAAGAGAAACATTTTCCCCCAGCAGGAAATAACTCTCTTGATGGCCAAGCTACTTGAAGCACTACAGTACCTTTCTGAGGCTTGCAAATAAGCTGCCCGATAAGCTGTTTAAATGTCTCCTCAAAGTCCACAATTGACTACTGAGTTGCCAGAAGTATCAAAGCATTAGTGCTATAGCTTTTCATTCCCAGTAAACAAATCCATCCAATCTACAAATTAGCTCTTTGCATTTTTCAGAAATACTGCACATGGAAAGAGAGTGCATTTGCTAACTCTTCTCCCCAAAACAGAGTAACATGCACACAAAGTGTTTGCATCTATACATTCAGGCATGGGAATCCATGTACATGAGTATGCACATGTGTGAAGACCACAATCTATCCAACATAAGAAAACAAAAAGGAAACTGACTGCCTCTAGAACAGACATGTCAAACACAAGGCCCGGGGGCTGGATCCGGCCCGCGAAGTGGTTTCATGCGGCCCGCGAAGCCATCCTGGAAACAGTGAGGGAACGGCCCCCACTGCCTTGGCCCTGGCCCAGAAACCCTCCTTCTGCCAGAGACCCTCAGATCTGTCCCACTCCTGCCCAGGCCCCCATAGGCACCCTTGATGCGAATGATGTAGAGCTGGCCACGCCCACCCAGCAGGCCATACACACTCTAGCCATGCCCACCCAGTAGGCCACACCCACCCAGGCCACACCCACCCGGCCCCCTGAGGGCAACCGCAATGCTGATGCAGCCCTCAATGAAATTGAGTTTGACACCCCTGCTCTAGAACATATCGAACAAAGCGGATACCCATGCAACTTTATCCAAAATGTCTGACCGCTCAATGCCTTATAGCATAACCAACACATACTATGAAAAAGAACACTAACATACATCAAAAACATTTCAGAAAGTGCCAACAGACTTGTTATAACTACATGGCATCACTGTGGCACAGAAACCAACTAAAATTCTCCAGGACATCTCTAGTAAGCCAAAAGACACAACTCCAAGAAGAAAAATCAGGAGTCATCTACAACATTCAGTGTAAGGACTGTAACAGCCACAACGTAGGAAAGACAGTCAGAAGACTAGCAGAGCACATGCATGAATACCAATTACCAGTCAGAAGATGGAAAGCTCCTTAATTTTACAACACATGGACAGAATCAACCATATTTTTTAAATAGGAAACTGTGACCATCCTAGACTAAGCTAAATCCAGAAACACTAGGAATTCCTGGAATTCCTTGGCACTCAGGCATATCAGCTACTAATAGACAAAGAGGTAGAACAATTTATAAATTAACATTCAAAAGAGACAATAAAAAGCGAAGGAGGAAACAAAGACCAGAACACATCTTCTCCAGCAGCCAATGCCCAGAATAAGCAGGGATTAGCACTAGACAAACAATCCAGCAAATAATACCCTAATCCAGGAACTACCAAGGAGAAAAATCACACAACCGCCAAAATTGGTAAGACAAACTACTGAATAAGAGCTCGGTGGTACTAAGTCTAGTTGGGTAATGAAATGTCTGCAAGCAAACAGACAGCACTGAGGTCACCAGACAAGCCATCAACTAGCAGCTGAAAACCAGAATAAGAAACCAGGAACATACAATCAGAGTGATTGTATGGTGTTATTGCTCTAAAACAGATTATTGTCCTGACTGCTTATTTCCAGCAGGACAAAAACAACAACAATGTAATAAGGAAACTGGTGGGTTGGGAAGACCAGACTAAAGCACACCAATTTTGCATGCCCGCTGAAATATAACCTGATTTTAGCAAGGAAGTTGCCAAAGCAATATTGTAGCAATCCTTTCTATTTTTTGAGCACTAATGTTATCATAATACATATGCTATAACGCAGACATGTCAAACTCGTGATGTCACGTGACGTTCCACAACGTATCGGAGCTTTTTCGCCATTGCCGGCAATGGGGTGGGCGTGGTTTCCTGATGACGCGTCTGGCCCGCGGGCCGGCAGTTTGACCCCCCTGCTATAACGTATACATATGGGCGTACACATGCCCACATAAAGATGTAGGTTCAAGATGTATCAACATGCACATGTAGGGCACACCCCCACTCCCACACATGGATGTAACCTGATACATTTTTTTATATCTTTTAACTTATAATTCCCTTAAAAACACAACATAGTTTAAGAAAATGTGGTGGCATCTATAAAAAGAATACAAATCTCCAGTCTAAAATACTACACACGTAGCATATGTGACTCTATTCTATTTTTAAAATATTTATTTTCTTGATAAAAGACGAAAGAGCCTTGCAATTAAGCAAACACACAAACATTAAAATACCACAAACTTCTAAAACTGTGATTCTGAGGGTACAGGGGACAAAAAATCCAAACTGAAAATACATTTGAAGAAGACAATTATTTCTAAGAGGGATAGAGTAAAACTTTTGAATATTCTTACTTTATTTACTTTCTTCATCCCAAATGAAACTCACCATTGGATGCTCTCATGTGACGCTTACACCCAACTTTATCCAGGCCAATGGGAGTGCTTTGAGAAAAGGTGAAGGGGCGGTATCTGGCTGAGACAGCTTTGTAGGGGGGAACCTGATGTGCTGGTACCGGGGGCCGTGCCACAGGCTAAAAAGGAAAAAAAAAATTATTACAGCCGTGCAGGAAATAATATTTATTTGCTTGTTTTTGAAACAAGCATAAAAGAACCTCTTGCTATAAATTAGCATTAGGCTTCCATGTTATTCTCAAGATTGATAATCTTATTTTACCCGCTAATTAATTCTCCAAATACAAAAAGAGATAAAATCTGCAGAATATCCTATCCAAAGTTAAAGGTCCGGGGTGTGTGTGTGTGTGTGGGGGGGGGGGAAGGATAGCAAGAAATTTAAAAACAGCCCTGGAAATAACAAGTCTGCTTGATAACCCCTGGAGGCAGGATTTGCATACTCTGGGTCCCTTTGTCTTTGGGAGGCGTGCTTCTCTGTCAACGTTCTTCACTGCTGGAATACAGGGAGTCCTCGACTTACAACAGTTCATTTAGTGACCACTTGAAGTTACAACGGCACTGAAAAACAGTGTCCGATAACCAATTTTCACCCTTACGACTGTTGCAGCATCCCCATGGTCACGTGATTTACATTCAGATGTTTGAACACTGGTTCATATTTATGACGGTCGCAGTGTCCCACGATCATGTGATCACTTTTTGCAACCTTCTGGACAAGTAAAGTCAATGGGGAAGCCAGATCCACTTAACAACCCTGTTACTAGCTTAAGAACTGCAGTGATTCACACGGGGCAAGAAACGCCATATAAGGGGACAAAGCTCACTTAACAAATTTCTCTTAGCAACATAAATTTTGGGCTCAGTTGTGGTCAAAGACTACCTATAGCATTTTCTCTAAAATTCCTATGGCCCATTTATTATGATTTTTTAAACTCTCTTTGCATGCCTCCTTGAGCTACTTATGATTAGGTGGCTTTATAAACGTATTATTAATAACACTACTAGTCATTTTCAGGGACAATTGAACAAGTAATGTAAAATTGGAGAAGAGAGGTAATATACCGTATATACTTGAGTATAAGCCGACTCGAGTATAAGCCGAGACCCCCAATTTCACCCCCAAAAACTGGAAAAAGTTATTGACTCGAGTATAAGCCGATCCGCCGTTCTGCAAGCCTCTGCCGCCAGCAGAGGCTCGATCCGCCATTTTGCAAGCCTGAATACACAGGAATACCCTGTGTAGCCGCGGCTCGTCGGCAGGTCTCCGTTCCTCCTGCCGACCTTTGGGGAGGTTTGGGCGCCTCCCCAAACCTCCCCAAACCTCGGCAGGTCTCCGTTCCTCCTGCCGACCTTTGGGGAGGTTTGGGCGCCTCCCCAAACCTCCCCAAACCTCGGCAGGTCTCCGTTCCTCCGCGCAGACCTGCCGACCTTTGGGGAGGTTTGGGCGCCTCCCCAAACCTCGGCAGGTCTCCGTTCCTCCTGCCGACCTTTGGGGAGGTTTGGGCGCCTCCCCAAACCTCCCCAAACCTCTGCAGGTCTCCGTTCCTCCGCGCAGACCTGCCGACCTTTGGGGAGGTTTGGGCGCCTCCCCAAACCTCGGCAGGTCTCCGTTCCTCCGCGCAGACCTGCCGACCTTTGGGGAGGTTTGGGCGCCTCCCCAAACCTCGGCAGGTCTCCGTTCCTCCTGCCGACCTTTGGGGAGGTTTGGGCGCCTCCCCAAACCTCCCCAAACCTCTGCAGGTCTCCGTTCCTCCGCGCAGACCTGCCGACCTTTGGGGAGGTTTGGGCGCCTCCCCAAACCTCCCCAAACCTCGGCAGGTCTCCGTTCCTGTTTGGGGAGGTTTGGGCGCCTCCCCAAACCTCCCCAAACCTCGGCAGGTCTCCGTTCCTCCGCGCAGACCTGCCGACCTTTGGGGAGGTTTGGGCGCCTCCCCAAACGTCCCCAAACCTCGGCAGGTCTCCGTTCCTGTTTGGGGAGGTTTGGGCGCCTCCCCAAACCTCCCCAAACCTCGGCAGGTCTCCGTTCCTCCGCGCAGACCTGCCGAGGTTTGGGGAGGTTTGGGGAGGCGCCCAAACCTCCCCAAAGGTCGGCAGGAAGAACGGAGACCTGCCGAGGTTTGGGGAGGTTTGGGGAGGCGCCCAAACCTCCCCAAAGGTCGGCAGGTCTGCGCGGAGGAACGGAGACCTGCCGAGGTTTGGGGAGGTTTGGGGAGGCGCCCAAACCTCCCCAAACAGGAACGGAGACCTGCCGAGGTTTGGGGAGGTTTGGGGAGGCGCCCAAACCTCCCCAAACGTCGGCAGGTCTGCGCGGAGGAACGGAGACCTGCCGAGGTTTGGGGAGGTTTGGGGAGGCGCCCAAACCTCCCCAAACAGGAACGGAGACCTGCCGAGGTTTGGGGAGGTTTGGGGAGGCGCCCAAACCTCCCCAAACAGGAACGGAGACCTGGGGAGGTTTGGGGAAGCGCCCAAACCTTCCCAAACGTCGGCAGGTCTGCGCGGAGGAACGGAGACCTGCCGAGGTTTGGGGAGGCGCCCAAACCTCCCCAAAGGTCGGCAGGAGGAACGGAGACCTGCCGAGGTTTGGGGAGGTTTGGGGAGGCGCCCAAACCTCCCCAAAGGTCGGCAGGAGGAACGGAGACCTGCCGAGGTTTGGGGAGGTTTGGGGAGGCGCCCAAACCTCCCCAAAGGTCGGCAGGAGGAACGGAGACCTGCCGAGGTTTGGGGAGGTTTGGGGAGGCGCCCAAACCTCCCCAAACGTCGGCAGGTCTGCGCGGAGGAACGGAGACCTGCCGAGGTTTGGGGAGACGCCCAAACCTCCCCAAACGTCGGCAAGTCTCCGTTCCTCCGCGCCCTGCCTGCCTGCTTCTTTCCGCTGCGGAAAGAAGCAGGCAGGCAAGGCGCGGAGTTTGGGGAGGTGCGCGCGCACCTCCCCAAACCTCCCCAAACTTCGGCAGGTCTCGGACGGCGGTGGCTTGGGAGAGGTGCGGGCGATCCCGGAAGCACCAAAGCCTCGGCCGCGCACAAGTCCTCGGTAAGTTTTTTTTGTTGACTGGAGTATAAGCCGAAGTGGAATTTTTCAGCCCAAAAAGTGGGCTGAAAAATTCGGCTTATACTCAAGTATATACGGTATAAGAACATCCGGGAAAAAAGATCTTGCAGTCTAACTGAAATATTGAACAAACATATTTTGCTGCAACATACTGTTCCTCTGCTATCACTGTTTCTACTGTGAGGTGAATATAATTGCTTGCATTCAAGGGTGTCATTCATGCAGACGTGGAAAATATCAGAGGATTTGGGAAAAGTCTAAAGCTTGCAGATATTCAGAATATATTTATTGAAAAAATTAAATCCAACAATATATGCTACCTGACTTCTTGGAACTAAGTGAAAGCATAAGAAAGAGAAATAAAGTGAAATAAAACAAAGGATTATATAGCTTGCTGAAGCATTAAGCAAAAGCAAAAGAACTTCCAATTTTTTTTGCATGGCCCATCTATTATTTAGCATTTTAATATGTTTGTATTAAAACACATGCACATATTCTATCAATTAGAGTTGGCCGGCTACAATAAATTCAAATAATAAATAATTTCATATTCTAAAGAACCATTGAATTAAATGTTGACTAAGTTTAGGGGGGAGAATAAGAAGCGCAATTTTTCTTTTCTAGCTGAAATTAGCGTATAGTTTAAACAATGAACAACTGACATATATGAAGTGTGCACATTAATTTTTGACGGAGTTCATCTAATGATGTATCAAGACTCTTAGAAGTTGATGTAATCAAGTAAATATAGCAAAACTAAATGAAATGAAATGCAAACTTAGAAAACCCAAGTTACTATGGAGATACTAGTTACTCTAAAGTTACAGTCTCCATAATCACCAGAGTAGTTTTCATTTGCAGTCAAAATGTACAAACACACTAACCCAGAAACATATTAACTCTCATTAGTATTATTATATTCTAGGATAAAGTAAAGGTAAAGGTTCCCCCGCACATGCGTGCTAGTCGTTTCCGACTCTAGGGGCCAGTGCTCATCTCTGTTTCAAAGCCGAAGAGCCAGCGCTTGTCCGAGGACGTCTCCGTGGTCATGTGGCCGGCATGACTAGACGCCAAAGGCGCACGGAACGCCGTTACCTTCCCACCGTAGTGGTCCCTATTTTTCTACTTGCATTTTTACGTGCTTTCGAACTGCTGGGTTGGCATAAGCTGGGACGAGTAACAGGTGCTCACTCTGTTACGCGGCACTCGGGATTCGACCCGCCAAACTGCCAACCTTCTGATCCACAAGCTCAGCGTCCTAACCCACTGAGCCACTGCATCCCTATATTCTAGGATAAGCTCGGGTAAATATAGCTTCCAATAAGCTCCCAAAAGTCACTAAAATAAATAACAGGGAAAATTTCAGACCCACTACTGAAAGGGTTCTTTTACGGAAGCGGGAATGCCATGTTATTAAGATAGCAGGAAGCAAAGAAGCAACCCACGTGGCTCATTTTATGCTTATGACAAGGGGTTCTGCAGGGAGGGTCAAAAAAAAAAGGCAAGATGGCAGCTGCAACCGTACAGCTGAATCTTCGCCCTTACTCATCACTGGGGCTTTGATCGTGGGTCACAAGTACCATCTTCGCTTTTCTTGATCCTTCCTACATAGGAAGGCCCTGGTTTATGATTTGGCTGAAACCATGAATCAGGGATAGAGCATTTGATTTTCATGACCTACTTTTTTCTGGTCCTGTTCACAAATCCAACACAACAAATATTTTTTAAAGCAATTTTTAATTCATGTTTTCATACAAATGTCTACCTTGCTCCGCGAGCTGCATTGGTTACCAGTTGTCTTCCGGGTGAGGTTCAAGGTCTTAGTGATGGTTTTTAAGTCCTTACATGGCATGGGTCCGGAATACCTCGGGGACCACCTGCTGCCGGCGTCGACTCCCCTCCGCCCTGTGCGTTCCCACAGAGAGGGTCTCCTCAGGGTGCCTCCGGTCAGAGAATGCAGGCTGGTGGCCCCCAGGGGGAGGGCCTTCTCTGTGGGCGCTCCGGCTTTGTGGAATCAGCTGCCGGTTGAGCTCCAGATGGCACCGGATCTCCGCTCCTTCCGGCGCGGGTTAAAGACCCATTTATTTGAACAAGCTGGCCTGGCCTGATGGAGAGTTACTTAGGGTTTTAATATTTATATACATTTTCTATTGTTTTTACTGTGGGCAATAATTTAATTCTTTTTTAACTTTTGTATTTTTGTAGTTTTATGATATGCCCTGTTCACCGCCCTGAGTCCTTCGGGAGAAGGGCGGTATAAAAATTTAATAAAACCTAAAAAACCTAAACCTACCTCTAAGCTTCTTCTTCTGCAAAAATAAAATATCCCTTTTCATTTTTGCTTCTTAGCTCTTTTTAACTAATTTGGTCTTAATGAAGAGGAAGTGAGCACTTTTCACATTTCAATTCTAAAGCTCTGACAACCTCTCTGTCAGGTTCTCACAGCCTTTCAAGTAGCTCTTTTGTCTGGAAAGGCTTAATATTCACTGAAACTGAAATGCTTCCTTCTTCTAAATTAAATTGTCAAGCAAATGAAAGTAGTATTAATAAGGGATTTTGTTTTGCTTTCTGGCATTCTACTAGTTTACACTCTAGATTGATTTTTTTAAAAAGAGCTGATTAAGAAAAAAGAAATACAACTTAAACATCCTGGTATTTTTGTGCATTTCCCCTCATTCTTTGGATACAGCTGATTTCCTTTTTCTTAAAATAATATGACCTCTACGAAAAACTTCAAAATGTGTTTTGATCCATCATCTTTACAGTACTTCATCTCTTCCAGTTAAACTAGAAACTAGATCAGGGGTGTCAAACTCAATTTCATTGAGGGCCGGATCAGCATTGCGGTTGCCCTCAGGGGGCCGGGTGGGTATGGCCAGGGTGGGTGTGGCCTACTGGGTGGGCATGGCTAGAGTGTGTATGGCTTACTGGGTGGGCGTGGCCAGCTCTACATCGTTCGCATCAAGGGTGCCTATGGGGGCCTGGGCAGGAGTGGGACAGATCTGAGGGTCTCTGGGCCAGGGCCAAGGCAGTGGGGGCCATTCCCTCACTGTTTCCAGGATGGCTTCGTGGGCCACATGAAACCACTTTGCGGGCCGGATCCGGCCCCCGGGCCTTGTGTTTGACATGTCTGAACTAGATGGTTCACTAATAAAACCCTCTACGTCCCATTTTCCTTATGGGTCCGATACAAGCACAAGGAGTTTACAATGTTTTCTAGACATTTGTTTGCAAGCATTTCAGCTTTTTATTAACACTGGCAGTAAGATAGTATTTACTTCAAGCCTACATCCAGTAAATATGCAACAGAACAGCAAACTTTTACTGGAGAAGAGAGCCTGGGATAATAGAGTATGTGGGAGGCAGGAGGGTGAATCATACATGCATGGGAAAACTGTCCATCTTGTTGAAATTGTAAGAAAAGTAACAATATAATGAAACAATATTTGTGATGTTTCCACAATGGGAAGTTTAAAAAATAATAGCCTAGTTTTCCCCCCAATAAATGAATAAATACTGCAGTGACTGTTACATTGTTAATACAAAATTTGAATTCTGAGTGAATGAAATGACAATAGATGTATCTTGTTCAGAAAAATTCTTTCCCCTTTTTTTGGTTATGTCTGCAAAATTCTTTTTTTGGTTACAATGTGCCATCACACAAGCAACATTTAAAGGTGGGCTGGATGTCTAAAAATATAAACATATACTTTAAAAAAACCCTGCAAGTTAAAAATAAGAATGAAGTCAATATTGTTCATATTCATTTCTTTATAACTTGTGTTTCATATAACTGAGCCAAGGGCTATGTTTGGACTATTGCTATAGCCAACTATGTTTTAATTGTGAACATGCCTAGATGCTTTTCCTTGTGAATAGCCCAGCTGCAAATCACCTGACTGATGGTTTAATCCAGGGCTGAGGAATTCTGGGAGTTGAAGTCCACAAGTCAAAAAAGGGCCAGGTTTGAAGACCCCTGGTTTAATCTACCAGCAAGAATTAAGAGCGTTACTGTATTTCTGTCTTTTTTTCTCCATATGTGTCATTGATATAGCACAACAACCTATAAACGAATTGCAGATGGGTATCTTATAGTTATGCAATGTGAGGTTGCAGGCAGATACACTGTTGTTTATAACATTCCTTCTTGGAATTGTAACACAATAATGTATAGTTTCCAATATTATAACTTGATTTGTATCTTCATTTTGTTTTTGTTTTTTTAAAATCAATAGGCCCTTCATATTTCTATGTTATTTATTACTTATACTTTCATAATCAAAAGGTCAACTTTAGATGAATGACTGCAACAAGCTAGTGCCACAAATTAGGGTCATGATATATCAGATTATTGTGACTTTCTTAAAAGGATTTTATAATGATTGGTTGCCTGCTTTGTTTTTTCTTCTGAAATAAAAGTTGGATAATGAAAAATAAAAGAATAGACATAAGTAGCATCACAAAGCAATTCTTGCTTAATACATAGAGGAATATATAACTACCCCTCTAGATGGTCATATTATATACATGATAACAAGATCTTTGATTTTCAATAATTATGTTAAAATACCAATGAAATAATAACATTTATTATGTTTTTAAACTTTTTTAATTATGAAGATAGATCATATTCTAACTATCTAGGCCAGATTCATGAATCATCATGAATCATGGAGGGTCTCTTGTAAATCTGCATTAAACTGGTT
The DNA here is from genome assembly GCF_947247035.1 of Vipera ursinii. NCBI lineage: Eukaryota > Metazoa > Chordata > Lepidosauria > Squamata > Viperidae > Vipera > Vipera ursinii. Next base: position 21,232,505 of record NC_139514.1, read on the forward strand.
ATATAAATGCTCCAACTGGTATTCATAATTGTCTTAATACTCTGAAATATCATGTTACTTTTCTTATAATGCAACATTATCAGTACTGTTTTATTACAGAATGAAGAAGTGCATAGTAAAAGAGAGCTATCTTAAAACCTCAAATAGAATAATCAACATTCAGGGAGGGGGGAGTTAATATACTATTGTGTACAATTATAGAGCAAGGATTATCTATATAAAAGTATTAATTAATCAGATAGCATGCTTTTAGAAGAATAATTATGTGGTGATGATTTGGAAGAAGCAGAAAGAAGGAATAGGAGTGTCCACTACGTTGAAAGTTACAGGGAAGAAAAGAAGGATGATCTTTTGATTGAGTTTTTTCAGTGAGTGAATTTTATTTCTTACTTGTGCAAGGAGAGCAGTTATTTCTTCTGTTTGATTATTCTCATAGTAACTGACTGCACCAATGAGAGAGATGGGTCGTCTTCTGAGGGCTTTTGGGTTGGCTACTGCACAAGTTCCTGATTTAACAGGGGGAGGCTTGATCTCACTGTCATTCTCCAAAGAGTCCATTTCCTGGGAATCCATAGCAACAGAATCTTCTGGAATGGAAAAACTTCTAATTGCCAATTGGCCATAATCTGAGAGGGGCCGAGGCCGGGATCTTTTTCCAGAACCCCATCTTCTGGTTGGGACTTTTTGAGCATCTGTTTTTTCTTCATCTTGGAATGGAAACTTCTTCCAGTGATCGTCAGTAACAACCTTTTTTTCAAAGGTGAACAAGTCAAATAAACCAAATATACTTTAAAATCATATAAGGATTTAAGCTGTTCTAAATAGGGTCTATATACCATGCAATTTCCATTTCCGTTTATTTAATTTAACAAAATTTATGTGGCCACCCAATTTCTTCTCAGTGACTCCAGGTGGCTCACAAGGATAAAAACCCAATATAAAAAAAACCCAATAAAAAAACAATAACCCCCACCCCTGGCAACAAAAGTAAAATAAGCCATTTGATGAGATTATACATATACAATCAACCATATTTGATAGCAAATGTGAGACTGTGGTAAAATATTAACAGAAAAAAGCCAATGGCCAATTCATAGACATTTTTCTTGTTAGGAAATTTTACCAAAATATAAGCAGTTTTTTTATTTAAAAAAGGAGATATTTATCCAGTAGTTTCTAGCATCATGTGACCAAAGCATAAAATAATGTTTTCAGATCTGTGATTATAATTATAATTATAATTCTTACAAAGACCAGGTTGACTGTGGAAGTATAACTGATGCAGTCAAAGGTGTCCTCAAGAGACTCATGAAAGAGAATTGATGGCATATGTATTAAGACATGGCTTATGGATTTCCATCATATGTTAACATGTACTTCGGGAAACTACATAATTTAGTTATTTGTGTGATGACATTATAACGTGTTTTGTTGCAAAATGCAATGGTTATACAGTATCTCCAACCGTTTGCTCTTAACTGGGGGACATTAATATTGAATAATGGGGAGGTTATGGGTCATTGTATGACATGAAATATACGGCTATGATGATTTGAAATTAAAATGAGGACCCAGATTGTTGGGGGCAATAAGCTGACTTTGTAATAATGCCGCTTGGGGCCCCCCCGAAAGCCCTAATAAGCAGGCATATACATAGAATGAAGGCTATTGCTAAGCACATTTGATTTGTGCTTAGATTGTAAGCCGCCCTGAGTCTTCGGAGAAGGGCGGGATATAAATGGGATTAAAATAAAATAAATAAAAATAAATTACTTTGGAAAAAAGCCAAGATACATTAATGACTTGCTATCTCATTTTCCTTTTGTTATCAACACTTGTTATCAAAAGTGAACCTTATGCTTCACTCTGCAACCTTCTTGCTAAGTTGTGAGTTTCATGAAACACAGACATTTAATTAAGAGGACACATCTATATAGATTGTTAAATTCATTTCTTAGCTATTTTTCCAATTAATTTGCAGAAGATATTAGGTTTATTCACCATGATAACTCATTTTCTTTTATCCATGTTGCCTGAGCAAGCCAGAAAGGGCTGGTTCGTAAATCATGGTTTATGAAACTTAACTCTTGATTTACACAATATGCTTAATGGAAAATGAACAGATCATCCCTATCCACCCCTGCCATACATACACATTGTGTCTCAGTGCAGTCTGTGAAACTAGAAACTATCTTTATATTGGCAGATGATTTTGAAACCTTATCTGATGGGAATGAATAGAAACAATTAACTCAAAAAGATTCTAATATCTATACTTAAAAGAACATGCCTTCCTTTGAACAAAATCTACAGTACTCTTCCTTAACCCAATATCCTCCAGATGCGTTGAATTTCTATTCTGACAATTCTCCAGCTGGCCTAGGCCCATGCCATCTGGAATATCATGGTAACTAACATAGCTAGAAGCATCTGGCTAGAGAAAACTGGCTTGAAGCAAAGCTATAGAAGAGTCTCAATAGCTTGGTTGTCAGAAACCATTTATATCACATTCATAAATGTATGTTTAAAACATTATCCCCCCCATGGATTCTGCCATCTCCAGAGGAAGGAGGAGCGCATGTGGATTCAGCCTGCCTTAGGTTATTTCAAAGACCAAGGGAAACCTTTTGAACTGGGGGAACAAAGGGGAGGGTTAGGGAAGAGGGCATCTGGCCTGTGTCTCCATTTGAATCTGTAAAGGAAGAAGGCAATAACCATAAAGATTCGAAGTTCCCTTTTTCCCACGAAAGGGATGACACGAAGTAAAATGATGGGGGGCTGACCAAATGGGGTTGAGGGAAGTGGGGTTGAACAGGGAACTCTTTATAAAGTTTCAATCTGTAAAACAATACCAAGTCCTGTCTTGTATTTCCACAACCAAGCATGTCCTAGTAAAAATTCCTTTTGGACTAGAACTGACTCCAAGAGTTTTTTGTTTTCCAAAGACGTGGATCGGGGTGGGTCCTGACATTGGTAATACTTTCGAAAGGCCAAATGTCACTAACAATGGGGCAAAGTGACTACTTACATAATTATAGTTACTCCTTACTTGAAATAGGCAGCCAGTTGTCATCAAAATGAAGAGATGAGAAGAGAAAAAGAAACTACTATACTGTCAACTGATCCATTGATCTGAGTTTTGCTTATAACTAACTGAAACAAAAGATGTTTCAGCAACATTTGGACTATGAAAGTAGGGACCCTACCAGTGGTCCAAAGTATCTTTTCCAATCTAATACCTTCCAAGTATTATGGGGCCACAACTCCCATAATTCACTGGCTAGCATGCCTGGGAATGGCCATTCCAGTCCTTTGGAAGGACTCAGGCTGCAGCAGATGATAAACATTCCAATCAGAAAATACCAAATTTTGGTAATCATCTATACTTCCCACTCACTCGCTAATTTCACCCTCTGCTAGGATTTCAAGACATAATGCAACGTATTATTAAAAATAACATCCAGTTTAGAATATATATTTTCAAGTCCTAAAGATATGAAATTGTTATGGATAAAGCAAAATATCGCAAAGGCTGTAATTTTAAGCCCCATAACTGAGGAAAAGACTGTACTGAGCAGTCTTACTTCCAAATACTTTACACAGCCCTAACTGTACACTTTATACTGCCCTAACTTCCACCTGCTTATTAAGAAACAACTCCCTGCATGAGCCTTACCTCAGGCAAACAAGTCAGCAATAGACCTGTGTAAGCCACCTGATGAATGTTTAATTGAACATGCATCCCCCTATATTCAGAGTTACTCTTGAATACATCTGCATAAGACTGCAGTCACGACATCAACTTCTCTGTGTTCGAACGATTAACCCCTTCCTTTATTGTACATCCTTGTTAGGTAGTACAGTATTAAGAACTTAAACGTAACTCTTCCGTGGTCTACTCCCACTCTCCCAACAGTTGGCAGCAATTCATATTACAAAACAGCCACAAGTAACATTCAGAACTTTTCTTTTTCTAAATGTGTTATCTGATTGAAAACAGCAATAACACCGCTGAAGTTAAAAATAGTTATACCAGTTCACACCAGTTAAACACTTGAAATTATGCACCGGACAAGGGCAAGCAAATCAGAAAGAAAACATTTCCTGAGAGCATACCTTAGCATTGGACACAGGCACTGGAGACCCACATAGACAGTGAGACATTAAAATGTTGGTTAAAGTCATCCTTCTGTAATTTTCATTTCATTTTAAAATGAGCTGAGTAAAAAAAAAGTACAACTCCTAACACAACTCGCAGACTTAATATGGTCATCTCCATGACCTTGTACCTTTAAACTAGAGAAGGACACGTCACATGTCCTCTTTTATGTGCTAATCCATTATTGCCCTAGTAGTGTAAGCAATAAAACCTGGCGAACAATTGGAAAGATTACAACCAGCTACATTCTGCCCAAATTCTAATAAAAGTACAGCTTGTTCTGCATTCTCTAAGCAGAAGTCTGTTTATTAAGTTCCTTTAAATATTTTATTTCATTTAAGTTACTAACAGTGCATTATTACCATTTCAAAAAGAGTTAGATCTAAAATTTAATATATTCTATTCAGAATAACAGAACAGCAGAGTTGGAAGAGACATTGGAGGTCTCATAGTCCAACCCACTGCTCAGGCAGGAAACCCTATACCATTTCAGACAAATCCGTATTCAATCCATACTGAATAATGTTTCTGTTTATGTGTCACTTCTGCCTTCCAACTACGTTGGAAGTGCAGTTCCCAGAATCTCCACAGTGGCTGGAAACCTTAGTTGTTAAAACCTGTTTCCGTTGTTATAGCCCCTCTGTAAAGCACATTTGGAGAATCCATGGTATATAGGTGCATGTACACATAGACCATAAAATATAGTGCATTGTCAGGGAATGGAGGGGTCAACTGTCTCAACCTTTCTTACCTTCACTATGCATTTTCAGACTGTGATTAAGCAGTTCCCGTTCCCAAACTGCTCCCATCCTTTAGGCATTCCAAAAAGGTATTAAAACTTGATTTTGCTGGCTGGCTTGGGGGGGGACACTCACTGCTGAAAGTGGTTGATGGGATAAGAAGACCTCCTCCCCATGCTGTCTGTCTCTTAGTCCTGGTGTTTTGTTTTTAACCGTTTAAAATTTTTAATTTGCATGACTTTAATATTTTAATTATTTTTCTATTTGTCTTTTCATAATCTGTAAGTCACTCAGAGTCACCTTATAGGGGAAATGGGTGACATAAAAATGTAATTAATAATAAAATAAATTACACCCTGGCATCATATAAACTGGCAACTGATCAGCTTTCCATTTGTTAAGTTTTTTTTAACATCCAAAATAGAAGAATAAAATTACCTATGTATCTTACTTTCACCAAATTCTCTGCAGCTATTGAGAATAGACAGTCACAAAATATGATATCACTTCCAATCTATAACCTAAATAATTTATTAATTGTCATTAAAAACAGCTAAGTTAATAGCTGATTAAAGAAACATGAATTTGTAGATATAGCAAAATATTTTGATATTTAACTGCAGCTCAACTTCGTATTAAAAAATTTAAAAGATTCTGTTTCCAGTAAGCCCAACAAATCAATTATCAGTACCTTGCACAAATCAACAGCCATATGTCAAATTTTAATGCAAACTTATTAAACAGTGTCATTTGGCCTTTATGTTCACAAGTTTTTGAAACCCAGTTCATTGAGCTTCAAATTCAGAAAGTTGTTTCCAAGGTATCAAAACTTAATCCTTTCCCATTTTTAGGGGGTTTTACAAATATGAGATGGACCAACTTGAGCCAAATTAAAAGCGTTTCAAGGTTCTCTTCCAGGAAATAACCCTTATTTTCTTCAGGTGACCACGGCTAATATACTCAAGATCTTATGTGCTGCCATAATCTTTGGAGATGATTTTTTTTAAAAAAGCAACTCTTGGAAATATGAGAAAACCCATCAATATTTTTCATAGCTTACCGTAAACTCTGTTTGTTAGTCAGTTTCCAAGTAACACTCAGACTAATGAATAGCCTGCATCTGGCTTCACGTTTCTTGTTAGGAATAGGGCTTCTGCATCTCCTGTCATTTCAATGGGTTCCATCATTTGGGTTAGATCTTTCATAGTTCCCTTCTTGTTTCATTCCTCTGCACATTTCATCATTTTTTCTTGACTGATGATTGTGCCAAGGAATGCAAAGTTCTTAGCATTCAAAGTGGAAAAGGGACAAGAACACTGCTATAATTAAAAATCCAAATAGATTTTTCCCCTTTTCTCTGATTACTCCTCTAGTCTCCTGATACTGAAAAAGAATGATCAAATTAATGGCTTTAATGTTTCATTTTTACTTGATGGAAACAAAGAATTCATAGAAAGATTTGTAATCTGTAATGCAGCAATGACCTTGCCTCCCATACTCCAGATGGCTTGAAGTATTTGCAACATGAATAGGGATTTGTTATCTGTTCCTAACAAAATGCTTCTAAGACAACTGGCAAATGAGTTCATATTAGCCACGTAAATCTTCATTTACTTATTTCTCCAAAGCTACTTTTATTCTTACCAATCTAAATTGTAAAATCTCAAGAATATATTAAGGAATATAATCCCTTATCTTAAAATCCATGGGAAACAGCTATGTGCACGTGTAGTTTTTACCTGATTTTTTTAAAAATGTATTTGTATAAATTAAAAACATAATAAACATGAATATCAACTACCAACTAGTGTAATTCTCAGAATTCCTAACCAGTTTAAGCAACTAGCTAAAAATTGCCGCTTTATTATATCTTTAGGAGGGAAACACAATCATGGCCTATCTTAACGAGTCCAAAACTAAGGCAGTCAATTTCTTTTAGGTTAATTTTGTGACCGAGTTTTGTGATAATCACTGTAATTATATTACAATTATTACAGTTAATCTTGAATGCTTAGTAAAAGTTGAAATCCCAACAGTTGGAAAACACAAGGTTGAGTTTTAGATTTTGGATGTTCTTGGTAATCACAGTTCCTGAAAGATACATTCAGAAAAATAGTCTCCTGAAAGTTGGAATGGGGTAGGGGAAAACAGTGATAGGTTTACTATAATTGTTTTTGAAACCAAATAGCAAATTAAAACAATCCAATCTGATTTTCCATACTCCCAAAATGGACAGAGTCAGTTTGGTCTAGTGGTTAAGACACCAGGCTAGAAAGCCAGAGATGGTGAGTTCTAGTACCACCTTAGCTATGAAAGCCAGCTGGGTGACTCTGGGCCACTGGCTCCCTCCCAGCCCCAACTCGCCTTACAGGGTTGTTGCTATGGGGAAAGTCAGAAGAGGAAAATATGTTGGATATGTTATGACTACCTTGACCTATTTGTAAAAATAACCAAGAAGGATACAAATAAATAAATAGATATGGAGGTTAACTTTATATATACAATCCTGTTTAGGTATGCATATTTCTGCTGTAGGGATATTCACATGGAAAAGGACCGATAGGGAATAAAAAGAGGTGTTTTGCCGTAAATGTGATTTTGATTTTTCTTCCTGCAGAAATATACTCTCCAAGCACAATTTATGAACAGTGTTATATAATGGACTGCAATCCTGCACATTCAGCAGGTAAAGCAAGATCCAGAGCAGATGCTGGAAAGAAAGTAGCATAGGCTTTGTTTATCGTTGGCATTTCTTAAAGTCAGCCTTCTTCAATCTGGCAATTATAATTCTATTACTCCGAGTGTAGTACAATGGCTGGGAATTATGGGAACAAGCAGTCCCAAGGTTCTAGGAACCTCTGTCTTAGGATATTCAGTATTCTAGTCATATCCATAGCATGCACACCACTCTCAGGAGCAGACATGCTATTGTTGCTTGTTTTCAGAAATGGTTCACAGAAAATACAGTATATTTGATCCAACATCAGTGCATTGAGCACAGAGACATTCAGGAAGACTAGAAAGTTAAGCTGGTTTCTTCCATGCTACAATCTGCAACTTTAAAATACCATATTATAAACACAGATTATTATTAGATTATGCATGTGTGTGTATTTCAAGGCAAGGTAAGGCAGCAAAATATCTAACACTCTTTTGTCCTATTTTCCCCCCCAACATCTAACTGGCTTCACATCTAAGGCAGGACTAGGACTCAGTCTCCTAGTTTCCAAGGAAGCACTTTAACCACTACACCAAACTGGGTCTCAGTTTCTCAGATGAAACATTATAGTCACCAAGAGACAAAGCTGATTCAAAGCCACAAAAAAATAAAAAGAGTTGAGTGAGTGATAATTAGGTTTATTATCTACATTTAAACGGTGTGAAATCTAGATGATGCAACTGTACCTTGTGAAGTCAGCTCTACTGCTCTTCTTCTGCAACAGCTGAGTGAGGGAAACTAAGCTGGCTTCTGCATCCTTGTTGTGGATAATGATTAATGCATTTGCTCAGTTGTTAATAAAGGTCACAGGCTTCATTACAGATCTAATTATGTTGTAGTGCCTGAATGAATCTTGCCTGCCATCGCTTAACTATATTTTTCTATAAATTAAACTTCACTATGAAGTTTATTAATCATGAACCTGGGTTATCAAATCACCATCTGCTGGGGGGGCGGCGGCAGAATGTTGAAAACAGCATTGTAACACCAGCCCTGCTCCTTTTTTACATGTATCATAAGATGGCATGGTCCCTAAATAGGGAGGCGCTGGCAGCAAAACCCTGTTTTTGTCATTCATCATTAGCATTTGGCAAGCCACAAACAAGCCAGCATGCTGCAGCAGTAATATTGGCTTACTGTACAATTGTTATAAGGAATCAACATGTATAGATGTTGTTTTATTCATTTATTAGTAGATTTTTATTCCATCTTTATTATTGAGTTACTTTATAAATAACTCAAAGCAGCAAACAGTCCCAATGTTCCTTCTTCCTCCTATTTCTCCCACAAACAATGACCTTGTGAGGTGTATTGGACTCAGAGAGAATGAGTGGCCCATTGTTGCCCAGCCAGTTCTTTATGCCTAAAACGGGACTAGAATGTACAGTCTCCTGGTTTCTAGATCACCTGTAATTATTTACAGCTAATATTTTTTTTAATCCCATTTATATCCCGCCCTTCTCCGAAGACTCAGGGCGGCTTACAATCTAAGCACAAATTAATGTGCTTAGCAATAGCCTTCATTCTATGTATATGCCTGCTTATTAGGGCTCTCAGCCCCCCCCCCCAAGCGGCATTATTACAAAGTCAGCTTATTGTCCCCAACAATCTGGGTCCTCATTTTACCTACCTCAGAAGGATGGAAGGCTGAGTCAACCTTGAGCCTGGTGGGACTCGAACCTGCACTAATTGCAGGCAGCTGGTGTTACTTAAGGAGGCATTAGCCCACTGCTCCACCAAGGCTCCTTATTATATATCGATTTGTTTTTTTTTAATGTATTTTTCACTTAAAAAACATTTTCTATGTGTTTTCTTCCTGACAATGCATGTATTTTTTTTTAAACATTTGTAGGGGTTTTCTTCCATTTCTCTGCATTCTTTTAAAAGCAATAAAATACTAACTTTAAAAAAGACAAATTGTTTTAAGGATGAAAGATGGGAATTAAGTTATATTTCCATTAACATTACTTGTAATGAAAAAGTTACTATAACTCAGTAACTTACAAACTGAGCTCTAGTTTTTCAATTAGGATACATATCTGACATATACTGTAATATTATTGATATGCATTATCAGGAGTATGCACTTATTTTTATCAATATTTCAGAGTTGCTTTTTGGCCTAGAATGGGCCTTCAGAGCAGTTGTAATTTGTAAACTTAAAACAACATATACACATAGCAAAATATACAGTGGAAAAATATATTTTTTTCTGAGAAATAATGTTAATGTAGTTAAATTCACTTGAAAGCCATGCCTGGGACATCAGTAACTAAAGAAAAAAGAAAGATCCAGCCAAGATCATCAGGATTGAAGCTATCAGATCATACCTGCAAAACTCCAGTCAGCCGCCAGAGGAGAGGAGAGTTAGATCTTTGTGTATCTCTCTGCTGCAATCTCATTATTGCCTGGAGTTTGGTAGTCCAGATCTAAAAGCTCCAATCAAATGCTCAAACACTGAACTGATATACAGGCAGTCCTCAACACAATTGGGACCACCATTTCTTGCAATATACTCAAAGACATAATGACAGCTGTCACAGGCCGCTTTTTCGCGGCCGCACTGACAGCTGTCAAAAGACCACGCAGGCGCAGCCGCTCTCGCGGCCTACAAATACACGCGGCCGTTTGACAGCTGTCAAACGGCGCGCATGCGCACTTCAATCCGAACTGTCAAACTCGCGGCAAGCCCTCGGCGGCCGCCGCAAGCTGTCAAAGTTGGCGCATGCGCAGTAGCGGCGGCGAGCTGTCAAAATGCCGGCCGCGCGCGCCAAAACCAGCTGACGGGATCCCCTGCCTAGCTATCTAGCTAGCGTTGTCTCTAGGGAGATTCTGCCCTAACAGCTGACCAATTGGCCCCCTGTTCTTGGCGGGAAAACGCGCCCAGCTGATTCGCTGTCCCGTTTGACAGCCGCCTATATAAGGCATGTTCGCCCCTGTTCTGTTGTCCGGGCTGACTAAATAAATTAGTTGAACGAAGACGTGTCTCCCTCGTCCTTCCTGCCGCTAATCCACCTGGCGACGAGGATGGGATCCCGGTACTAGCTGAAGTCACAGCCTTGGAAGTCGCTGTCCGGTCAACGCTGAAGTCACTAGCTAAGTCACCGACCGGACAAGCTGAACATCCAGGTGCCATAAGTACCGCGGACCCAGCATGGCAAACCTAGGACATGTGAGGGAGTTCGATGTCCGGCACCCAGAAGGATGGGAGTCGCATTGGGGCCAGGTTGAGGGGTACCTCCTCGTAAACAAAATCACGGAGGACCGCCACAAGGCCGCCGCGCTCCTGTGCCTCAGCGGGCTGGCAGTTTACGACATCGCTGTCGGCCTCTGCAGCCCGGACCCAGTCGCCACCATTCCGTACGCTGAGCTCACTGACCGCCTCAGCAAACATTTCATGCCAAGGCGGTCGGAGCTGTATTGGCGACTCTACTTCGCCCGACGGAAGCAGCAACCAGGTGAAACCTCCACCGCCTTCATCGCGGCCGTCAGACACGCCGCCCGCAAGTGCCATTTTCCCGACCTGGAGGACCGAATTCGCGATCAGGTCATTGCCGGTCTCCAAAACGCGCGTCTGCAGAGGAAGCTCGTGGCAAGGCCCACAATGGACCTCGCAGAGCTCACCCTAGAAATAATGGCGTACGAAGACAGCCACCGCGATGAGGCAGAGGCGTTCGGAGAAGGCTCGGGCACCACCGTCCATCAAGCCCGGGAGCTTGACCAAGGACCCTCGGAGCCTAACTCCGGGGTCGATGCAATCCTCTCCCGTTTCAACCGGATGGTCGCCGGCCGGGAAAGGAACCGCAACCAGGACCGACAGACAGCCCCCAACGCGAAGAAAACACTGACCAACGCCGAGTCGAAGTGTGCAAGCTGCGGCGGAAGCCATGCCAGAGCTACCTGCAGGTTTAGGAACGCGAAGTGCCACGGCTGTGGCAAAACCGGCCACATCCGATCAGCCTGTCGCAGCCTAAACCGGGAGACCCTCCATGACCTTGATGAGATCCCCGCAGGTAGGACCGCCCCTCCCCGCCTTTCCCCGGGGGTTGTAGAGTCCGTATGCTCCCTAACAAAAGCTCCCGCTAACAACATCCCCAGAGCCAAAGTTAGAACGTGGGTGAAAATACAAGGAATCCCCTGTGAAATGGAGGTCGATTCAGGATCCTCCGTTTCCATCCTGTCAGGGGACACCCTCCAGAAAATAGCCAACAGAACAAATCACCGCATCCCCATTCAACCCTCCAGGGTCTTGCTGGCAGATTTTCAAGGGGCGCAGATAGATTTAAAGGGACAGGCCGTCCTGAAAGTCGAATTTAAAAAATTCTCAGGCCACTTAACAGCCCAAATAACAAGGCAACCAAGAACTAGCTTAATAGGATTAGATTGGTTTGAGGCATTAGGCATTCGCCTCGAAGGGACAAACCGCATCCAAACCAATTCTCTAGAAAATATCTGCAAAAAATTTGCGGATGTGTTTGACGGCTCACTGGGCAAATACAACGGCCCCCCCATCGACCTCAAGTTCAAACCGGAGGTCGGACCAATTAGAATTAAAGCCAGGAAAGTTCCCTTCGCCCTAAAACCAAAAATAGACAGGGAATTAGACCGCTTGCTGAAGCTAGGAGTCCTAGAACCCACTGACAGCGGGACTTGGGAAACCCCCATAGTGACACCTGTCAAACCCAATGGTGAAGTGAGAATCTGCGCAGACTATAAAGCGACCCTCAACCGCGCACTCAATCCCCACGCATACCCAGTCCCATCAGTTAGAGATGTTCTTTCAGAAATTGGGTCAGGCTCCATCTTTGCCAAATTAGACCTGGCACATGCCTTCCTGCAGCTCCCTGTAACCAGGGAAACCGCAGAAGCCCAAACCATAGTAACGCACAGAGGGGCATTCAAAGTGAACCGCCTCCAATTTGGCATCTCCGTGGCACCTGGAATATTCCAGGAAGTCATGGAACGAACTCTCAAGGGCATCCCTGGAGTCTGCCCGTATTTTGATGACATCCTCATCGCGGGCGACTCCACCCACTCACTAGCAACCAGGCTGCACGAAGTCCTCTCAAGGTTCCGCGCAGCTGGCTTAAAATTAAAACGGGAAAAGTGCTCAATCGGAGTACCCTCCGCAGAGTTCTTGGGGTACAAAATAGACGGCAAAGGCATTCACCCCACCAATGCAAAAATACAAGCAATACAAGCCGCACCCCCCCCAAAAATAAAACGGAGCTCCAGGCATTCCTAGGGCTCCTAAACTTTTACCATTCATTTTTGCCCGGAAAAGCCACAATAGCAGAACCACTCCATAGGCTCCTGGACAAAGGGGCTCCCTGGCAGTGGACCCCACTTCATAACGACAGTTTTAAACAGCTAAAACAATTACTCTCCAGCGATACAACCATATCGCACTACAACGAAACCAAACCACTGTGCATCGCCTGCGATGCTTCACCCTATGGCATCGGGGCAGTCCTCAGCCACTCCCTCAACGACGGCACGCAAGCCCCAATCGCATACTACTCTAGGACACTTTCAAAAACCGAGCGCAACTACGCGCAAATAGATAAGGAAGCCCTGGCTATAGTAGCTGGAATTAAGAAATTCCACGATTACCTCTATGGCAGACCTTTTACAATCTATACAGATCAGAAACCTCTCCTAGGCATATTCACATGGGACCGCCAAACCCCGCAAATTTTATCCCCGCGAATGCTTCGCTGGACGACATTCCTATCCGCTTACTCTTATCAACTAATCTACAAGCCTGGAAAGGAAATGTCCCATGCAGACGGCCTCAGCAGGCTCCCACTGCCTCAAATAGACCCTGACCCAGCCCCAGCCGGCCAAGTCCTGGCCATTCAAGAACTCACGGAATGCCCAGTAACAGCAAAAGACATCGCACACGCCACAACCAGGGACCCCACCCTCAGCAGGGTACTCTCATGGGTCACATCAGGATGGCAATCAACCTGCCCCTGCACCCCCATCCAACCATATTTTGCAAAACGACACGAACTTTCAACACATCTAGGCTGCATCCTCTGGGGATGCAGAGTAATAGTCCCTTCATGCCACAGGGCCAGGGTTCTCCAAACACTACATGAAGGTCACCCTGGCATTTCAAAAATGAAGGCCCTGGCACGCAGTTATGTCTGGTGGCCATCTTTAGACAGGGACATCGAGCAGCATGTGGCCGGCTGCTATCTCTGCCAGCAAACCAGACCCTCCCCTCCACACGCCCCAGTTCACAAATGGGAAATCACTTCCAATCCTTGGTCCCGCATCCACCTCGATTATGCAGGACCATTCCAGGGACAAACCTTTTTAATCATTGTAGATAGTTACTCTAAATGGCTGGAGGTTCTCCCGGTTTCAAGCACCACATCAGAGGCCACCATTCAAGCATTAAGGGGAGTTTTTGCCACCCACGGTCTTCCAGATGTCATAATTACTGACAATGGGCCTCAATTTACCTCCCGTGACTTCCAGATCTTCACGAGGAGGAACTGTATTAGACACGCAACATCGGCCCCGTTCCACCCGTCCAGTAATGGCCTCGCAGAGGTCATGGTGAAGACCACCAAGGACTCTCTGCGCAGAATGATCGTCGGAAACTGGCACCGCCGACTCGCCCGCTTCCTCCTCGCACACCACACCACTCCCGTGTCCACCACCGGAAAATCTCCGGCAGAACTGAGATGGGGTCGCCGACTGGTCACTCGACTAGACAGACTGCACCCAGACAGGCCAGCGGCCGAAAAAACCAACACCCTGCCACACAAAACATTCACTAAAGGACAAAATGTCTGGGCCCGAAATTATGGGGGAAGGGATAAATGGACCCAGGGGGTGGTTCTCGATCAAACCGGGCCCCTGTCATACACCATCAACGTGGGCAAGGGACTCACGTGTAGGAGGCATGCAGACCAGCTTCGCCCCCGGTCACCCCCCAACACCACCACGCCAGAAGCAGCGGCTGAAAATCCCGAACCCCCCAGCGCCGACCACCAGGAAGATACCCCTTGCCATACAGACTCACCGCCCATTCCCCCCGTAGAAGCCCCCGAACCCATAGAAGAACCTGCACCTCGCAGATCTACGCGTCAGAAGAGGCCGCCAGCATACTTGTCGGATTTCGAATGGGCCGGAAGTTCGCCAAACAGTTCCAACACCAGTTAGAAGTTTACTCAAAGTTATGAGTTCAGTTCAAGGGGGGGGGAAAGGGGTGCAATATACTCAAAGACATAATGACAGCTGTCACAGGCCGCTTTTTCGCGGCCGCACTGACAGCTGTCAAAAGACCACGCAGGCGCAGCCGCTCTCGCGGCCTACAAATACACGCGGCCGTTTGACAGCTGTCAAACGGCGCGCATGCGCACTTCAATCCGAACTGTCAAACCCGCGGCAAGCCCTCGGCAGCCGCCGCAAGCTGTCAAAGTTGGCGCATGCGCAGTAGCGGCGGCGAGCTGTCAAAACGCCGGCCGCGCGCACGCCAAAACCAGCTGACGGGATCCCCTGCCTAGCTATCTAGCTAGCGTTGTCTCTAGGGAGATTCTGCCCTAACAGCTGACCAATTGGCCCCCTGTTCTTGGCGGGAAAACGCGCCCAGCTGATTCGCTGTCCCGTTTGACAGCCGCCTATATAAGGCATGTTCGCCCCTGTTCTGTTGTCCGGGCTGACTAAATAAATTAGTTGAACGAAGACGTGTCTCCCTCGTCCTTCCTGCCGCTAATCCATTTCTGTTGCTAAAATGGTTGTGTGTTGCACATATTTTATGACTTGGTGGAGCAGTGGGCTAATGCCTCCTTAAGTGACACCAGCTGCCTGCAATTAGTGCAGGTTCGCATCCCACCAGGCTCAAGGTTGACTCAGCCTTCCATCCTTCCGAGGTAGGTAAAATGAGGAGCCAGATTGTTGGGGGCAATTAAGCTGACTTTGTAATAATGCCGCTTGGGTGTGTGTGAAAGCCCTAATAAGCAGGCATATAACATAGAATGAAGGCTACTGCTAAGCTTGTAAGCCACCCTGAGTCTTCGGAGAAGGGCGGGATATAAATGGAATTAAAATAAAATAATAAAAAAAAAACTTTTGCCACAACTGTTAAGCAAATCACTGCAGTTGTTAAGTGAATCACATGATCAGTATACAGTATATCTCAGCCCTGATGATCTTACACATAGAGGGGAAAAATGAAACTAAAGGCTACTTTTCATTCAGCCAGATATCCTCCTTTGCCTTGTTTTACTGTATTTCCAAAACTGAACAAATAGCAGATCACATCTGGTGATTAAAAAACAACAACAGCAAAAAAAAGTGGGTACTCCAGGCACGCTTTATTAAAAGATTCTGTAAATCTAATGGGAATTGCAAAATTCCCAAAATTAAGGGGATTTTCTGGATAATTAAAAGTTTTAGATGTCAGAACATCAAAAAATTTTGAAATTTGAACCTGTCCAGTTTCCATGCATACCACTAGGGGGCATGTTGAGAATACAAACAGATTGATCCCCAAGGCAACACGGACCGTTTTCCCCTTAAAAGAAGTTAATAAAATTAACGGAGGGCTTTAATTTTCCATGTGGATTTATAGGTTGAGTGATTATGAACGTGCTGATTTTGCTACATCAACACTAGTAAATTAAGTGCTCTGTGAATTTTGCTTCAGAACTAGGAACACAAAACCTTTCAGATTTCATTTCAATGTTTTAATCCCTGTGGAGAAAGATTCATTCTATCTATGGCTTCTCCATTAAATCAGTAGCAACAGTATTAATTTAAAGACAAAAAACTGCAATCTAAAAACTTTATACTATTGTTCTATTATTGGTTTAGCGGCTGAACACTGAATTTCCCCAAATCCATACTTTGTATCCTTTTACCTGGATGTTGGAAATTATATCCTCCTGCAGTTTAAACCAGGTGTTCTAACCTGGGACCTTATAAGGCTACGTGTGACTTCTACCCATTTTGCTATGTCAAATAAATATTCCATATGATTTATGCATCTCTGATTGATCTGCTGAAGTTTATTCCAAGGAAGAACATGCATGGGATTCAGAGATGAATGTATATAAAACAGGTTCAATACAAAAAAGTTATCCATTAACTTTTCAATACTATTCTGTGGTCTTCTCTTTCGTACAATGAGACCCCAACTATGGAAATAAAGTCTGCATTACTTTCTTTGATTTATCAGTACAGTCACTGGTGAGGGTAGAGACTTAGAAATTGACATGAAAGCCAGTTGGGGAATTGGGGCTAGTAGTCCTCACTTAACTCAATACACCTCACAAGGTGATTGTTGTGGGGAAAATGGGAGGAGGAAGGCATATTAAGTATAGTATATTTACTATCTTGAGTTATATATATATAAAACAACTGAGATCTGCATCTGAAAAATAAATCAGATGCAACAAGCCAAAGTCAGATAATTTTTCACATATCAACAACACAAAACATTTTAGAATAAACTTGGCAGAGTCTTCACACAGTTATATAGGTAACTGCTCTAAATAAGCAAGATAGGATAACATCTAAAATAGTGGCACAGCACAGATTCAATGATGTAGCCACAAACAGCAGGAAGAAAATGGTTTATATAATTCTTTTCTAGTACACTTTACTGCATCAGTGATGGAACTGTTAAATTCAAGTAAAGAAGTTTATGAAACCTATAGTTGTATTATAATGAAAGAAAGAAAGAAAGAAAGAAAGAAAGAAAGAAAGAAAGAAAGAAAGAAAGAAAGAAAGAAAGAAAGAAAGATGCCTGTCTATCTCAATTTATATGGAAGCTTTTAAAAGCTTTCTGAAACATCATCACTCTCAGCGTATGTTGCAAGTTAAGAATGGTAGTTAAGAAACAGGAAGCAAAATTAAAAAAGAGCAGTTAAGTTTTAAAGCCACAGGTTATTAAATCAGTTTCCTTTTTCCTGTTCTTCCACACACTTCTTGCATTTAGCATAGTTCTACTCTCAGGCTTCAACTTTACAAGAACACTGAAAAGGCAAAAGATTGTAGATGGTCATTGGAGGACAAGGGCAAAATGCTTTTAATAGGATACTTAAGTCTTTTCCAGTAAAAATCTTGAGCAGGTTCTGAACCTTAATTAATGTAGGCAAAATTCAAGCCATTCTGTAAAGTCACAAGGAACAGAAATTTGCATTTTAAAAAATCGAAACGAATGCCCAAACCATACATACAAGTCTGGGTATTAAAATCTATAATGATTAAGGTTGTAAGAAGGACAATTAAAATGATCAAATGGTGAAGCAGTTTCCCTATGAGGAAAGGCTGCAATATACAGGTCTTTTTAGTCTTAAAAAAAGAGGAGACATCACTGAGATATATAAAGGCAGTGTGGATAAAGAGAATGAGGAGAAGCTATTTTCTTCTTCCCCAAATATTAGACCTAGAGGTCACCCAATGAAATTGAATCCTGAAAGCGTCAGGACAGGCCAAAGGAAATATTTTTTATACCACATGTAATTTAACTTTGGAATTCACTACCATGAGAGGCAGCTTGGCTGGTTCAAGAAAGAGTTAGATCAGTTTGTGGAAATCATGGGGATCCATGACTGCCTTGATGATAGTGTGACTGTCTCTGAAGGCCACTTGCTGAGAGACCAGGGGCGTCCTGTGTAGTTGGGTGGCTACTGTAAGAACAGACTGCCGGATTAGAAGGGCCAGGAGTCTAATCCAACGGGACACATTGCTTACGTTCTCAGGACGCAGCCAAAAACAGTGACCACAGCACGTTTCTTACTAATACAAAATAGTAATGGCAAAAGCACTTAGACTTGTATACCATTTCATAGTGCTTGGCAGCCCTCTCTAAGAGGTTTTGCAGAGTCAGCACATTGCCTCCAACAATCTGGGTCCTTATTTTATTGACTTCGGAAGGATGGAAGGCTGATTCAACCTTGAACCAGTGAAAATCGAATTGCTGGCAGTTGGCAGAATTACCCTGCAATACTGCATTCTAACCACTGTGCCACCACGGCTCTTAAAATGTTAAACTTTTTAATGATTACAAGTTATTTGACGCTATATAGATTAGCTCTGCTGAGAGGAAAGAAGGAAAATGTAAGGAAAAAACAAGAAACAGTCTACAAAAATCATAATAATTGCATTACATCCCAGATGCTACCTTATAAATTGGTGGTAGAAAATAATGGTATCCTTACTTCTAACAAATGCATATTTAAATCATTTGCCAACATATATTGCCATTTAAACACAATATATGTCATATATTCTATACTGATATTCACATATACATTATGCATTTGTAAGCTTAACAAGTTTAGGGCTGGTTGCCAGATCAGTTACCAGTTTACTACCATCAACACAACAGACATGTAGTTTGTACTATATGTTTTCTGTCAAGAATCCAGCAATCTTCACTAGACCTGCTTGGTCTTGATCCTGCCCCAAGCTTCTAACCTTGTGAAACACAATAAGGCTGTCCTTGAAAATGTCCATAATCAACCTTTCCACTAGAGCTATTATGATTCTTGTGTACAGGGAAGCAAAATAAATTAGTCCTACTTTCATTTTCTTTAAAGTTCTATCCATGGGTATTTATTTCTTGAAAAATAAAGGAAAGCATTCCACGAAAGGTAAAATACAGATAGGCACAGGACAACCATATAAAGCATTACTGATTGTTTTAAAAAGTGCTTACTTTCCTTCTTACCTCTTCCTTCTTTTCATCAGCACTCATAGCTAAGTTGAGACTCAGCTGAGAATGGCTGCTGATGCCACTGTCTTCATTGGTATCGTCATAGTATACGGCTTGCACAGAATCCTGGAAGCAAACAGGACACCTCTTCCCCAACTTGGCAGACGACCCCTCCCCTCTTCCCTCACTTTCCACTGAGCTGAGCGACAGGGTACTGTACCGGTCTGGACAATGGACATCCATACTGCACTTGATGCTTTCAGCACTAAGGCTCTGAGGCTTGGGAACATTGGGTCTAGCAGGATGGTTGGGGGGCTCAGTGCTGTATGTAAATAGGCTGGACTTTTTTGACCCATCACAATCTTCATGGAAAACTTCATCAGGAACTGACCCAGGGTTCTGAAGTGGAGGTGGTGAACAAACCAAGTCTGAAAGATTACAGGATGACATCCTATGGCCAGTAGCATCAACATTTAATGGAGATGGTGATCCAGCAGAGTCATCCTCAGAGCACTGGATGCTGCAACTGGAAGGAGCTGAGGCTGGGTGACGCCGGGATGACAAACACTTCTGCCTATCGTTCTCAGTGCTGCTGGAAACCCTGCGGGAATAGTCCTCATGGAGCCTGCTGTTTGGTCTTGTCTTCAAGTGTTCACCAGGGGAAGAAATATCAGGCCTAGGACAGTCCTTCTTCAAAGCACCATCAGTTACGTTGCTGACAAGTTTCAAAACTCTGTCAAAATCCTTTGCTCTTATTGGGCTCTTCCAACGTTTTGATTTCCGCTCCGAGTTCCTGTTGGTTTTGTCTGAGTCAGTTGACGACACACTCGTGGTTCTTGGTGGCAGATGCTTTTCGTTTACAGCTTTCAGGTCGGTGAGGTTTGAGGTTGACTTCCTTTTGAATGAACTCTTTTTGAGAAAATTCAGGTTATCACTGCTCTTACTCCTCCTGTAGATCACTTTGGGACATTCTGGATCTTTTCCTACAATTTCACAAATCTGGGATTCCTGCATGACAGGGGAAACTATTTTGGTATTGCTCTGTGGGTCCTGGGTTTTACTGCCATCTAATAAATTTATACGCCCAGTTGCATAAGCACGCCTGATGCTGCGTGATCGATGAGTGTTCCTCAGGAAGGAATCTTCCTCTCCATCAGAATTATCAGAAACCACCGTGATCTCACTGGTGCTGTGCAAGTTATGTAAAGGCTCTGAATAAGAATACCTGTTTGTCTGAACTCTCACCGTTGTATTGTTTGGAATGTATTTCCTGATTTTGTTCTCTGGCAGGCTAGCCTTTAAGCTATCTGGATCCTCTTTGGCTGGAATTCCTTGCAGAACTGATGATTTTAACTTCTTGAAAGATCCCATTTTTTTAAGGGAAGACAAAGCATTCCATGTTGATGAGTTCCCCATAACTATAACTGAACGAGGTCGTTCTACATTGGAGCTGGATCTCTTCCGAGGAGTGGGGAAAAAATGCATTATTTTGGAAGGGCTGGTTTTATCATCCTGATTGTTATTTCCATTTTTGTTATTTGTGCTGATTCCCCCATTATGACATAATGAGGTAGCATTGCTCCCTGATTCTTTATTATCCATTACTATACAGATAACAGAGGTGGCATTTCCCAAGCCATTCTGCCAAGTTGTCATGTTTACAGTTTTTGTACAAGAACATCAGGCGTCATAGTTCAAGTTTTTTTTTAATCTTCATCTCCTCCATGCTGAAGCCTTTGTTCACCTGTACATTTTTCAAGCTCCTCCTTCATAGATATTTTCAGTGAATTCAGTTCTTTGGTAGTCTGCACTGCCTGCACACACACAAAAAAAACACCAAAGTCAGCATTTCGGATATTTTTCTATTCAGAAGAGAGAATGTATGATAGAAAAGGTTTGTAAGGCTCTCTAGTATAGCTGAGAAAGTCTTTAAAGTGATACCATACTAATCTTATTAATTAAATGAATATTATCATATGTTACTTACTCTGCTGACTTATATACTGGTAATAGGCAGTTATATCTAACATTAATCCTTTCAGCCAAAGAAATTCAATCTACCAGCCACATAACTTTATCAGAATCTATTTGAAGCTTCCATTGGTTTAGACATATTACTGAGTGACACATCATAATAAGCAAGTCATTCAGAGTTTGAATTTGACACATCACACTAAGCAAATCATACAGTTTGGACATCCTTTAAATAGATTCAGTCTTCCAGCAATGTAATTTACAATTAATTTTGTGTTGAGCAGGGATGGATATTTTAAGACTGGGGATATGAATGAAGCTTTTGGTGACTAAGCTGGTCCCATACCTGCCTTTAATCTGTTCCCCATAATCCTGGAAAGATACCAGAAATCACACTGTAGAAATCTGGCCATTTTAATAACTCACAACCGATTAAACTCACACATATTAAGCTATAACCTGTGATTTACAAACCATTTTGGTTGATATTTATGTCACATTATGCAAAAACCAAGCTATAACGGCTTAACACAATTATGAACTCCATCTAAAATAATGGAACCTTGGAAATGCAAAGGATCATCTCAGCCATTGTGTTGAATCCCATCTTCAGGGCAGAAATCTAAATTCACCCCAGCAGATGGCTGTTTAGCATCTGCATGAATATATCTCATGAAGGTGAAATAGGGAAATTGCCTCTCTGGATAAATCATTCCATTTTCAAACCCTATAATATTCAATCAGAATCTGCCGTCCTACAACTTAAATTCATTATTCTCTATCCTACATTCTGGAACAAGACAGAATGTATTGATCTTCTGCGTGACAATCTTTCAGGTGTTTGAAGAATATTCCCTTCAGTTACCATTTCTGAAGGCTAAACGTACTCAGCTTTTTCAACCTCTCTTGATAGACCCCTGATTGTGTTCATTGCCTGTCCCAATTTCTCTGAATTGTTTTCAAAATGAGGCATAATATGGAACTAGACCCAGCAGAGGATGTTAGGTCTAACAAAGGCAGAATAAAATGGAACAATTATTTCTTGTCCTTTGAAAATAGTTCTTCTGATGCAGTCTAGATTTTGATTTGCCATTTTGGCAATGTTGGCTCAGTTTGTAATTCACCGATATTCCAAAAATGTTTTACAAATATCATTAATACACCAGGTATCAACTATCTTGCACCTGAGAATTTTATTTTTGTTTCCTAGATGAAAAATGTTTCGCTTTTCTCCCTGAGCCCATTTCTCCAGCCTATCAAGATCACTTTGAATTTTACATTTCCTGTAAATTATTAACTCTCCCTTTTAGTATTATGTCATCTGAACATTTGACAAGCATTTCCTCAATCTCTTCATCCAACTAATTAAAGAAAATACTGAAGAGTATATAGGTCCAGGAATGACCTCTATTGAATCCCGCTTGCTACCTGTTTTCAAATTGATGAACCATTAAGAAGCACTTCTTGAGTAAGATTCTCATGACACTTATATCTAATTATCATGCCATCCAGTTGCCTGGTTTCCTAGTCAGCATGTAATGTATATGGACTTCTGATTCAAAGCCATGGCTAGCTAGATGACCCTTTTTTGTAACATAAAAGCATTATGCAAGAACCAGGCCACCGATATCTCTCCATGGTAAGGGGAGAAATTGAGATAGCCCATGTAAGTCTGCACATCAGCTTCTCATGAGTAAGCCATAGGAATGTCATTTTACAGTATGCTTATGGGTTGAGCATCTGGAAATCAAGGGAGGAAGCATCTTTATTCATGGTCATCAACACAACCTTTTAAAAAGAACATTAAGCTTAACCAAGCTTCACTGCTTAATTATTCTGCATTAAGGATTAAGACCCTTCAGATCAGTAAGTTATACTGCATTTGCTAGGTGAGTTGCCTTCTCCTTAGAGCTTTTAAATATAATTTTAAAAGCTTTTGAAAACTATTGTTTTTTTTTCAGATTAAACAGAAAAAGGGTCCTTAGAATATGAGTTTTAGAAAATTTAACAATAGGTTAAGGGCTCAAGTGGAGTTGCAATTACAATTTTAAATTTTTGGAAGAATTCTTCCCATGGGAAATTGTCATTGTTTGCAGTTTCTTCAGTAAAAACAAGTTAATGGAATTTTAAATGTTGGACACTAGAGGAGAGCTAGAGGATAACAAAAGAATGGAGATGCGAGAAATATTCTAGCAAGTGAGAATCTAGCAAGTGAAACATTATGAAAAGTAATTGCTTCATTGAAAGATTGACATTATTGTAAATGAATAGGTGGACTGCTAAGGATGCAATGGAAGAACAACAAATGAAATTAATCTGAATGTGGATATGAATGTGGCAAGTAATGAGAAGGATAAAGAAAAGGATATAATGAACTTTGAAATGAAAAAGAATGCTCTAATTTATTTATTCATCAAATGTACATGCTGTTCATCTCACAGTCTAAGGCAGGGGTAGGCAACCTCGGCTCTTTTATGACTCGTGGACTTCAACTCCCAGAATTCCTGAGCCAGCTATGCTGGCTCAGGAATTCTGGGAGTTGAAGTCCACGAGTCATAAAAGAGCCGAGGTTGCCTACCCCTGGTCTAAGGCAACTCCAAGTGGCTCGCAACATACTAAGACAAGGTTTTAAAACAATTATAAATACAAAAACAGATTAAAATTACAAAAGAATAAAACAAACTAAAAAACCCCCCACAAGTTTAGAGTAGTATTGGCTTCTCTGTTACTACATTAGCCACCTCCAGCCAACAGCTGCTCCTTCAGGGCATTTAAAGATAATGGCCAACACCCTGAATGACACCCAGAAGCAGATCGGTGGCCAGAGCAGCTTGCGCAACAGTGGTGTTACATAGGCTACCTGATGGGCCCTCAAAACTGTCTGCACTGCTGCATTCTGGACCCACTGTAACTTCCAAATTACAGGTAGTCCTCGACTTACAGCCACAATCGGGCCCAAAATTTCTGTTGTTAAGTGAGACATTTGTTAAGTGAATTTTGCCCCATTTATGAACTTTTTTGCCACAGCTGTTAAGTGACCTACATATTGTTAAGTGAATCTGGCTTCCCCACTAATTTTTCTTGTGCTTGTCAGAATGTCACAAAAGATGATCGTGTGACCCCGGAGACACTGCAACCATGATAAAAATGAACCAGTTGCCAAGCATCCTAATTTTGATCACCTGACTGTAGGGATGCTGCAATGGTCATAATAGTGAAAAATGGTCATAAGTCACTTTTTTCAGCACTGTTGGAACTTTGGACAGTCACTAAACAAACTGTTCTAAGTTGAGGACTATCTGTACTCTTCCAGGATAGCCCCTTGATACCTAATGCCTAAAGGAGATATACAACTATCAAATCAGAAAAGAGAGATGGATTTATTTATTTTTGCTGGACATACAAAACAGATCTGTTAAAGTTTTGAAGAGTTTTTTGAGAAGTGACACAAAAGGATGAATTCCTCTTATGAGATGTACAAAAGACACTTGCTGAAATTATAAAACAGGGGTGTCAAACTGTCGGCCCATGGGCCGGATGTGTCATGCAGAAGCTGCGTGCACCCCATTGCCGGCAATGGCAAAATCGTCCGATACATTGTGTGGCGTCACGTGATGTCGCAAGTTTCACATGTCTGTTATAAAAGATTGGGGGATAGAAAAAGATGACAAGAAATCAAGCTATAAGACTCTATTTGAAGGTGTTAAGAATTAATTTGTTAAAAAAATTAGGGAAGGAATACAAGGTTGGCTTATTTGACAAGGGATTAAGATAGTTATACCTGACAACCTGTACTGGACATTTGCTGATAAGGAATTCATGACAACGATGGATGTTGTTTTTAGCTAAGAGATGAGATATGAGGTGAAGTGAGTATATATTTTAACTTATGAGACAGTGATAGATTTAGTTAAATTGTGTGTACTTGCTGGGATGAGAGAGAAAGTTTCTTGTATTTTATTTTTCACATTATATTTTTCCTATTTTTGAAGTTTGTATAGTTTTTATTCTTTTTAACTGTAATCTCTAATAAAATTATTGTAAAAAAGTATGTTATGGTTGTTTGCTAAATTCAAGATACATTATGTCTATAATATTCCCAAACTTCATTAAGGCAATTTAAAAAATGTCACAATGTTAGTCTTCCAAGATTAGATCTTGACAACATGCTAATTTCTGATAATTGCCATATTATTTTGAAAGAGACTGCAAATCAATCTCTTTAGCATCTGTTCTAGAATCCTCCTAGAAATCCAGGTCAGATTCACTAATTTAGTTTCCTGAATCTTTGTTTACCTCTTTTGAAGAGAGGGACAACATTTGTCCTTCTCCAATCATCTGATATTTACCAATTCTCTACAATTTCTTAAAGATAATATTCCTTTTGAATTTGGCCAACTCATCTGCCACTTCCTCCATTAACCTAGGATGCAATTCATTTGTTCCTAAAGATTTGAATTCATTCAAAATGATATTTTTTGGTTACATTTGTATCCACCTCTTGCTTCAATCTTGCCTCTTTATCAGGTCTTTAAAATTCCCTGACAAAACACAAACCAAATGCAACTCTATCAAGGTCCTTCAAGCACAAATCACCTACAGTATTCCGGATCTGTTAATACTCAGTGGAAGCCATTCTTGTAAACACTTCTTGAGTTAATTTAGGAAAGAAAACCTCTCTTAGCAAACCCAAGAAATTGGGGATAGATATGCAGGACCTGCAGCTACTATAATTACCTTTAAGCCTTTACTTTTAGGACATCCTTGAGATTTGTGAAAGCTATAAATACTACAGCCAAAATAACAAATGGAATCAATGCACTAAAATCTAGAATTAATCAATATTAAAGAGAAAGAGGAAGAAAAAGAGACATCTAGAACCTATCCACATAAATAAGCAATATATTCTTGACATTCCGCGTGGAGTATTGCTAATTCAAACAACCATTATTAAGTGTTTCAATCTTGTTTTAATTTCTAATTAAATATAAAAACGTGTTGCTTGAACAATCTTTTATGTATACTCCATAAAAACTCTTCGAAATGTTTTGTTTCAATTAACTTCATCCTAAATGAGTACCATTTCCCTTATATTGTCCATTTTCCTTCTTTTAAAATTGACATTACACAGCAGCAAACAAAAGCTTAGTGTGTTTCCCAGAGATATTCAACATCCTCCTTTAATTCTGTTTCCCCCTGCTGCCCTATTCAAATCTTTTCAGCTTCACTCACCATCCATGGGGTCGCGATGGGTCGGACACGACTTTGCAACTAACAACACTCCCACCAAGACATGCTTAAATCTAAATATTTACAAGGGGCTGCTTTCAATGTTGCTGGAACTGTTTTTCAGGTAACTTTTAGAAGCTTCAGATTCAAATACTCCCATCGGCATCTCTCTGATGACAACTCAAAATTTTTTTAAAGTTAGTTTTAAAGTTTAGAAAGGAAGAAAACATGAGCCAGAATCCTAAACTTATAAGTCCGAGTGAAATGTTTACTTCTGAACTTCTCAGAGGACACACACGAGACCAGAACAATTAAAGACAAGGTTAAGAAAAATGGATAGTGTGGAATGAGATTTTCCCCCTTTTGTGTATTTTCCAAGTATACTGAATTACCTCGATCACGTGGTATCTGCTGTCTGGGAATGACTAGGGTTATGTAGTTCAAAACATCTAGGGCACCAGGTTGAAGAAAGTTATAGCAGGACAAGACATTATAATGGAGGGCAGTCGCCGCTTACACATAATACTTCCAAAATATCAATATATTCCTACTAGAAGCAAAAAGGCGTGAAAAATAACATTGCAGGGAACAATGGCCACTCAAAATTGTTCTTTCGACGCATCGGTTTCTCAATGGGTAGCCAAGGATGACGTCTCTCTCCTTACATTTCTCTCTTTTTACTCTTTCCAACTTTCCCTTTGCTTTGAACTTTTACACAACTTGTGTGAGGCCGGCACCTGCTGGGCTCCCAGGCTCTCCTTTCAGGAATCCCAGGAAAAAAATTTTTTTTAAAAAAAAAGGGGTGTGTGTGTGTGTGTGTGTGTGTAAGAAACAATTAAGTGCAAAACAAAGTGCAAAAGTGAATCGGCAACCACCTCGGTGCGTTCAAGCGACAAAGAAAGCAGGGAAGCCTAACCACGAGCGCTCCTCCCTCCCTCCCACCAATGGTGGCA
Source organism: Vipera ursinii (assembly GCF_947247035.1). Taxonomy (NCBI): domain Eukaryota; kingdom Metazoa; phylum Chordata; class Lepidosauria; order Squamata; family Viperidae; genus Vipera; species Vipera ursinii. Next base: position 21,259,959 of record NC_139514.1, read on the forward strand.
CCAGTTACCTGGAAAAGGGAAGGGAACGTCTGCATGCGCCGAGCACCAGATCCGCATCGGGCTGGGAAGAAGCAATCGCCTGGAGGGGGGGGGTCCCCTAAACGCTTCTACATGGACGCAGGAGGAAGAAGAGAAGGAGCATCAGCAGCGTTCTCTTGCCTCCCTCTCTCGCTGCTGCGGCTGCGGCGTCTTTTCCCCTCCCCTGGGTAGCGGAGGCTAAGCTGCTTCCACGCATCACTATGGCAGCAACCGGAACAGAGAGGGTGGGGAAGCCCTACAGGCACACTGGAGGAGCGGAGGGGAGGGTGGAAGGCGCGCAGAGCGCTTGGAGGGACCCAGTTGGTCATGAGGTCAGGGACTTGGCTAGTATTACTCTCGGGCTGCCGTGAAGTTCTCCCCGCTTTCTTTTCGCTTTGCCCCCCCTCCCCCTCCCCCTCCCGCCTCTTCTCGCTCCGTCCGGGCAAGAGGGGGGAAAAGCGTTGCAGGTTGACGCTCCTCGTTGGGGCTTTTTCAGCCCAAAGTCCGCCTCTTTTATTTGCAAAAAAAAAAAAAAAAAAGCCAAACCGGGACTTTCGGTTTGGCGGCCGGGGAAAGGTCGTCTGGCTTCTCCCTTAGCAGGGAGCTCGCTTGGAGAAGCCAAACGCTCAAAGCGACGATTCTCTTTCCACCACCACCCCCCCCCCCGCCTCAATTCCCGCCCTCCTTGCGACCCCGCCGGAGACAAAGGGAGGAGGCTGCTGGCGAAGTCATCTGAAGCAGTAGTGTAGCGTGGGTTGTCAGCACCCGGGGCAAGGCAAGTAATTTGCACCCCCTAACCCAGCGTTTCCCAACCTTAGGAACTTGAAGATGCGTGGACTTCAACTCCCAGAATTCCCCAGCCAGCTGGCTGGGGAATTCTGGGAGTTGAAGTCCACGCATCTTCAAGTTCCTAAGGTTGGGAAACGCTGCCCTAACCCATGGATTTTAGCACTCGAGTCTCTTCCACTAGATTAGTTAAAGAAACCCTTACCCCCTAAGCACATGTATTGTTTGTTATGAAAATACTGATGTAATTAAAGTAAAATGCATCTAATGCGCCCCCCCAGATGTTGCGCCCGGTGCGGCCGGCCCCCCCTGCACCCCCCACGCTACGCCACTGATCTGAAGAACCGGCCACAACCGGGCCCGGCCGACGGCAAGGAGCCGCTGTTTTTAACGGGGGCCATCGGCGAAACTTTCTTTTAAAACACACCCTTTTTTGTATGTTGGTTCGGGCAGGGCGGTGATGCATTGTTGTAAATCACTGGCGTGACACAGCTTTTCTCCTTCGGGTGCCCTCCGCTTCGCTTGGACGGCAGTTTCCAATAATCCCCATCTAGCAGTTCACCAGATGGAGGAAAGTTGCTGTGAATATTAATGTTCACACAGTGCCGTAACGTGGGGGGTGCAGGGGGGGCCGGCCGCACCGGGCGCAACATCTGGGGGGGCGCATTAGATGCATTTTACTTTAATTACATCAGTATTTTCATAACAAACAATACATGTGCTTAGGGGGTAAGGGTTTCTTTAACTAATCTAGTGGAAGAGACTCGAGTGCTAAAATCCATGGGTTAGGGCAGCGTTTCCCAACCTTAGGAACTTGAAGATGCGTGGACTTCAACTCCCAGAATTCCCCAGCCAGCTATGCTGGCTGGGGAATTCTGGGAGTTGAAGTCCACGCATCTTCAAGTTCCTAAGGTTGGGAAACGCTGGGTTAGGGGGTGCAAATTACTTGCCTTGCCCCGGGTGCTGACAACCCACGCTACGCTACTGTGTTCACACAATCACTTTTGCGGAATCATAGGAACTCAAAGCAGATTTCGGTTTGAAATGCATATCCAAGAATAAACTTTCAATTCAATGGCTAGTTGGCCACGATTAGGTTCTTACATGTCGCAGCCTAAACCATGATTTCCTAATTATAGCGACAGGCTTCGAAAATAACCAATGCAGTCAAGTTAAGGCTTAGCATCATATAAACATTAACTTTAAACGACTAGCACGCATGTGCGGGGAAACCTTTACCTTTACCTTTAATGTTTTTTTTCAATTGGGAAACTGTAAGATATGTGGACTTCAACTCTGAAGATTCCCCAATAAGCACTGCCTAGGGCCCTAGGGAATCTTGGGACGGGAAGTCCACACATCTTAAAAGTTGCCAAAGTTGAGAAACACTGGAACAGAGAATAAAGAAACGAAGCACAAGGAGTTTAACAAGAATTTCACGCAACCAGCTCTACAGAGCAGCACATCTCAATTATTTTACAAGCTAGAAGGTTTAATTTCCCCTCCTGATGAATGATAAAATATCTAATTCATTCAATGCCTCTGCTAACAATAAAGGATGGGAAAGTCAAGTAAAGATTAGATAGTAATGAATGCAAAGGTTTTAGAGAACAAATTCTAGATTGGTGAAGGACAAAAGAGCTATTATCAATCGATATTTATCACAAAGTAACCAAAAAGAAGGGTTTAAAATAATGTGCATATTAGGAAGGATGAATTGGATGACAGACCTCTATCATGTGTACAAGATAATTATCCAAATGTTACCGGAAGCTAGTTGAACCAAAGCCTGGGCTATTTATTAATATATATATATATATATATATATATATATATATATATATATATATATATATATATATATATATATATATATATATATATATGTTTAATGGATATTGTGGTTTGTATGAGTTTCCCAACACATTTATCATGTCTATAGCATTTTAAATTTGTATTTATTTTTGCGTCACACATTCTGTAATTGTTATTATTCCCATTTTACAAATGGTTGCTATGATCCACTAACTTATCAAAATGCTATACCTTGGCTGGGTTTATCCATCATGTTAAGTTATATAATATGAATATGAATAGGTGTCTGCTGGGTTGGGGTAAGTTACCAAACATTTCTTTCAATGCAAACTCTGTCTTTATAGATTTGCATATGATCTCACGATGGAGATATGTAAACAAAGAGCTTGTGCTGTGACACCACAACACAGTTTTCATCATTTCAGCTATGATGATTAGGAATGGACGTCTATGATAATATGGTTTCTTTGGAATGGCTTTATATGTTAATCAATGCAGCCAATGTGGTTATGAATCACTGTTTATGGCACATGTGAATTTTAATCCTAACTATTAATATTCATAACTCAAGGAAACTCCCTCAGGCCAGACTGACATTGTACTGTCTGTAGCACAGAAGAAATATACTGTACTTGCTTTGCTAGACCTTGCAAAAATAAATATTAATCTACTGTTGTATGTTCTTTTGCATTTGGTTTATCATCTCCACCTTTATTTTTCCTCTGGGCAGTTTCACTAAACTTTCTTTCAGTTCAGAACTAGTTTTCTGTTTGGATATCAGGGAGTATGTGTAATAGAAAGCAGATCTAGGTTTATATCATAATAGACCAAATGTAGCATAGCACAGAAAGCCAGTTTCCTATACTGGATAAGGCATCAGGCCAGAAACTGGGAGACTATGAGTTCCAGTCCTTCTTTAGACACAAAGCCAGCTGGGTGACTTTTATGCTAGTCATTTTCTCTCAGCCTTAGAAAGAACACAATAGCAAACTATTTCTAAAAAAACTTTGCCAAGAAATCTGCAAGAACCTGTCCAGATAGTCTCTGACACTTGCATATGACTGAATGGTAGGAAAAAAAATTTGTGTTGTATACCTCTGCTGATTCTCAAATGATGTACAGGTAGTCCTCGACTTATTTACTGACTGTTCAAAGTTACAACGGCACTGAAAAGTGACTTAGGACTGTTTTTCACACTTACAACCATAGCAGCATTCCCATAGTCATGTGATCAAAATTCAGATGATTGGCAACTGATTCATATTTATGACCGTTGCTGTGTCCCGAGGTCATGTCAACACCTTTTGCAACCTTCTGCTAAGCAAACCCAATGGGGAAACCAGATTCATTTAACAACTGTATTACTAACTCAACAACTTAGTTTAGTTTAGTTTATTGAATTTATATACCGCCCTTTTCCCATAGGACTCAGGGCGGTTTACAAAGTATTTAAAAATGTCAATACAATACAAAAGTTAAAGACAGTTAAAATAATTAAATTTAATCCCTGAACAAATATAAAACCCCATTTAAAAACTCTCAGCCTGGGCCGGAAAGCTCAAAGAGCCAGATCTTCAGTGATTCACTTAATAACTATGACAAGAAAGGGGCAAAACTCACTTAAAGAATGTCTCATTTAGCAACAAAAATTTTGGTCTCAGTTGTGGTCACGAGTCACAGACGACCCATAATTCTCATGAGTGAATGTAATTGTTTAATACAGGCATGTCAAACTGCCGGCCTGCAGGACGAATACGTCACGTCGAAACTGTGCCCACCCCATTGCCGGCAATGAGGAAAAAGTCGCGATATGTCGCGCAATGTCACATGACATCACAAGTTTGACATGCCTGTTCTATAGGTTTACAAAAAAAAACAGATTTAGGCACAAACATTCTCATTCAGAGTTACTAGCACATACACACATGTGTATCTAAGAAAGATAGAATAAAAACAGCCTCAAATTCTTCTGGATTTGGCCTGCCACAAAATAGATTTATGTCTTCCTCACTAGTAGAGTTGTGGGAAAGTTACGTGGTTGTCTGCAGTGGAAAACTATAGCTTGATGTGGTTTACATAGCACGAACCAGGGGTTGGAAGGATAGGACACAATGGAGATATTTTTACAGGGTGACGTTTAAGTGGCAGTATTGAGGATAGAAATCAGGTGAAAATGTAGAAAATCATAGTGACAAAAATAGTGCAAAGATAGGATACATAAGGAAAAGGGAAGCAAATGTTGGTGCCAGCAAAAGAAAAGACAATCTGTTGTTTAGCAATTAAATGAACTAAGAGAAAGGAAGAGAAATGAAAGGATCTTTGGAGATAATGCAGCTGAAAGGATAAAGCAAATGAAATGAAAACTGCTCTGTATGCACAGTTTCTACCTTTCTACCGAGTATCCCATTTTCCCACCCTAGCTATGATTGTGAAATATTTCACTCAGGAAGGACAGAACATAGAATGTTGCTAAGCAAGATGTCTATGGAGATTCTCAGCCATCTGGGTTACAGTTGTGCCAAAGGTGCTTTTTCACGAGGCGACTGGACTTTCTTGTTCTTTCCTCGAAGACATTTCACTTCTTCATCCAAGAAGCTTCTTCAGTTCTGACTGGATGGTCAGAGCTGAAGAAGCTTCTCCAGTGAGAAGCGAAATGTCTTCAAAGAAAAGAAGAAAATCCAGTTGCCTCGTGAAAAAGCACCTTTGGTGTTGCTAAGCAAGACAGTTGTTAAATGAGTTGTTAACACAATTTTACAATCTTTTTGCCACAACTGTTAAGCGAATCACTGCACTGGTTACGTGAATCCTAGAGTTAAGAGAATCTAGTTTCTCTGTCGATTTGGCTTGTCAGAAGGTGATCACATGACCCTAGGACCCTAGGCCAGGGGTAGGCAACCTCGGCTCTTTTATGACTCATGGACTTCAACTCCCAGAATTCCTGAGCCAGCTTGGCTGGCTCAGGAATTCTGGGAGTTGAAGTCCATGAGTCATAAAAGAGCCGAGGTTGCCTACCCCTGCCCTAGGCCATGTAGTCGTCATAAATACAAGCCAAGCCAAGGGTCTGAATTTTGATCATGTCACCATGGGGATGCTGCTATGGTCATAAGTGTGAAAAACAGTTAAAAGCCACTTTTTTAATGTTGTAATTTCAAGAGGTCACTCAACAAATGCGTGTAAATCAAGGGCTACCTGTAACTTACAAGGTTAAATTAAGCAGATTTCAATTATTTTATTGTTGAATTAAACAAAAAAACCCACCCAAATTTATTGAGGGTTACACTACTAGCCATCCAATTCAGTTTCATATTTTATAAATGAGCTCATGGTTAAGCACATGCAATGGGCGAAAAGATGTTGTCTCAGGGTTTCTTTTACTTTGAGAGATATGAAAATAACTTCCTATCTCCTTTTCTATGGATACATAACATCCGTAATATTGATCAGAGTAAAACATGCCCCCTTAAAATAATGGAACTTATAATTTTACTAATGATGAAACTTATAATGAAATAATGAAACTTATCAAAAACATATGAAGAACGGTTGTAGGAATTGGGCATGGCTAGTCTAAAGAAAGGAAGGACTAGGAGAGGGTCAACTAATTCCCCAAAGCACCAGAAGGCAAGACAAGAAAAAGTGGATGGAAATTAATCAAGGAGAGAAGCAACCTGGAATTAAGGAGAAACTTCCTAACAGCGAGGACAATTTATCAGTGGAACAGCTGGCCTTCAGAAGTTGTGAGTACTCCATCGGTGGAGGTTTTTAAGAAGAGACTCGACAGCCGCTTGTCTGAAATGGTAAAGGGTTGCCTGCTTGTGCAGGGGGTTGGACTAGATGACCTCCAAGGTCCCTTCCAACTCTACTCTGAATTGAATAGTTTTATCAGTCATCCTTCTTCCTGGTGGCTGAGAGCTTATAGCCCTCCACTTGGCACACTGTTGTCATTAGGCTGAGACAAAAGACTGGCAGAATGACGCAATCTGAGAAACAAGACCTCTGCGTACCAGGTTACCATTATCTTCCCTAGGAACAGCTCTAGCCCACCCGCCCACCTTCCCCACTGCAGCTGGACGCAGCTCAATGACGGATTCAGCCTTTCAGTCTGGAAGAAAGCTATTTATATCCTCATTCAGCCTTTCTCTGATGCTATTATTGTGTTTTCTCCCCATCCCCAAGAGGCATTATCCAGGCAGCTTGGTCTGAAGAGATGCTTCTTTATTTCTTATTTATTATAAATGGATCATTGTGCCTAAACATAAAGGAAAAAACTTCCTGTTTCCAAGAAAGACCTTGCAACTCAACATCTCTCCCATCCCCATCTGATTTCTAACTTAATGTTTTTAAAACTCAGAAGTTAAATCATGCATGTGGGGGGGGAGAAAGGCCAGTCATGGCCACTTTTCTTCAAATTTTAATTTAACTGGATTATCTGGGTTTTTAAAGCAATTAGAGCTAATAGGTTTCCTGTTAAATGAAAAGAATATTCAGGTTCGACCGTGTCATATTTCAGATGGAAAGAGAGCAAAGAACAATACACAAACCATGCCTTTTGAGTTAAATAGACGAAGCATGTGTTTTAGTTTAAAATCTGTTATACACTCGAGTCAGTACAACACGCCAACCAATAAACAAGAAAACTATTTTCTATTTAGAACTGTCACATACTACAAACCTACAGCCTTCCAGGCATCGCTCAAAGCTTTCAAAAATCATTCATATAATCAGAATGGGTAGATCTTTTCTACATATTAAGTCACAACTAAAATGGTTTCGAAAAAAGCTAAATATTCTTCCTTGAAACACTTAACGGTTTGAATGTGTAAATATCTATACCAGGGCTTTTCAACCTTCTCACCCATTGTACCACTTTTAGGATATGGCAACATCCGAGTACCAACAGTCGCCTAGCAAGGTGTCAAAAACTTGATGACCAAAAAAAAAAAAAAGGAAAAAAGAGATGAAGTACAGGTAGTCCTCGACTTACAACAGTTCGCTTGGTGACTGTTTGAAGTTACAATGGCACTGAAAAAAGTGCCCCCCCAAGCCACAGCCGAGTAAGACACCTGCCTGCCCGCCTGGCAGCGCTCTTCCTCCTGTCCAAGGTTTTCATTGTTGTGAGCGTTTCTGTTGAGGATTGGCAGCGGGGGTGGGGTGGGGGGGTGTTTGATTTTTATTCCCCTAATCTGCTGGGTGGTTGCAGCAGGTTTTGGTCACTTCACATGACCCTGGGACACTGTGACCGTCATAAATATGAATCAGTTGCCAAGCAACTGAATGTAAATCACAAGACCCTGGGATGCTGCAACATTCTAGCTGATCGGCGCTTCTTCTGGGCTCAGCGAAAGCACTGGGATCAGCGCTGAGCTCCAGCTGGAGCCTGGCACAGATCCTGGCGCTTCCACTGAACCCTGACAGCCCTGCAGCTCCAGCTGTCTCTCGCTCAGGCTTGTGCGGTGCATCACTGGTTCAGCTCATTCCCCTCCCCTACTACCAGGATGGCCGCGTACAACCTGTCAGGTGCCAATGTACCACAGGTGGTACCCGCATCATTAGTTGAAAAGCCCTGATCTATACGGATGAGATGACAACACTTTGTACCATACATTGATTCTCACAAAAATAAAGGACTCTGATGTACATTTTGAGACTCAAAGTGACTAGCTGAGATTTAGAGATAACGTACTTTACTGCATCAATTTATCCCTGACATAAGGGGAAACTTTCTCATGAACAAATGAATATATCAAAGATGTCATGGTATGAGCAGTAGTTTTAAACTTAAGTAATATCTTTCATTTCTCCTGCTAGCCCTATGCCCCTCTAAGCCATTTCAGATTTTGCAAAGATAATGAGGAAGTGTTAAATGCTTTAAATTGCCTGTTCTGCACCACATGTGAAACAGTTGTAGTAGGCAAGTCTGTATAGAAAGAAATACATTCACATTCAAGGAGCTATTCTAAACTATGGTTTACAAATTCCTAAAACTTCCGTATGGAATTCCTCTGATTTCAAGAATTTATTTATTTTTCCTAGATGCACTAGAGATCAAGAGAAACAGCAGTATTTACCTTTATCCATTCTAACCTTCTAAAATGCCTTTAAAAACTAGCTTTTCCCCTGGTGTTGGGATAGTTTCAGTCTGGACCCAATGATTGTGATTTGTCATGCATTGGCTTAGGGCTCAAGGAGTTGTTTCTTTAGATGTTGTATTTTTATTTTATGTTCTTATCACTGTTACTGTGAGCCACCCAGAATTCATAAGTTGGGCAGCCATATAATTCCCATTAATTGGTTGATTAATTAATGAATTAATGCAGCTTTTCCAAGTCACTGCTTTGTGGATTTGTTGAACTACAACTCCTATGATTGGTAGCTGGAGGGATAATCCAAGACACTCGAAAAAGAAGTAAGATTGTTGTAATATCTTATGACATTCAGATTACATTCATACATGCACATGTACCCATTGTGTAATTCTTTGGGGTGGGGGGGGCAAGCAACATTTATACTCCTTTATACAAAAAGGGAATAAGCCAAAGAAATTAAAGGCATTAGATAAGAAAACATAGCTAAATATACTTTATATGTATGTTTATTACATTTCTCCACATCTTTCTATCCTTTTCCACCACCATCACCATCATTTTTATTAAATGTATATGCTGCCTGTCCCAGTGAGTCTGGGACATCATGTCTATACATTGCTTCATACATTGCCCTTTGTTCTTTAAACTTCCCACTTAGTTTTTTTGTAGGCGTACCCATTCCATGCAACCATGACTTTCTTGGTCTTCTCCTTCTGTTATTATTCCGTCATATATTATTTTGTCATTCAGTCTGCATTCATTCTACCTACCTAGTTAAACCACCTTAATGTACTTTATTTATAGTAAAGGTAAAGGTAAAGGTTCCCCCGCACATGCGTGCTAGTCGTTTCCAACTCTAGGGGCCGGTGCTCATCTCTGTTTCAAAGCCGAACAGCCAGCGCTCCGTGGTCATGTGGCTGGCATGACTAGATGCCAAAGGTGCACGGAGCGCTGTTACCTTCCCACCATAGTGGTCCCTATTTTTCTACTTGCATTTTTACGTGCTTTTGAACTGCTAGGTTAGCAGAAGCTGGGACGAATAACAGGCGCTCACACTGTTACGCGGCACTCGGGATTTGACCCGCCAAACTGCTGACCTTCTGATTGACAAGCTCAGCGTCCTAACCCACTGAGCCACTGCATCCCTTACTTTATTTTTATTAGTTACTTATTTGGTATTTAATCCACATTTACTCACCACCCATTCTTGGGCCTAATTCTGGTTGTTTTACAACATAATTTCTTAATTACACCATTCCTACCTCATTCATTTTATGTTTCTCCTGATATATCCAACTCTCGCTTCCATATACAGAAATGGATGGAACAACCTTATATATAGCTCCTTTTGCTTCTTTGTTTTTGCTTCATTCATTCCCCATGCCAAGAAACCATATGCCATCGATTACCTTTCTGCCAATATTTGTAATTTTGTAATTGTAGTCCATACATTTCCTCATCTTTAGGGAAAAAATTACCAAGGAACATAACTTCATCTCCTTGCTCTAGCTTTTTAACCTTTTATGTCTAATGTGAAATCGTTCACTCCATTTTCCATGGTAATTACCTTGGTCTTTGAAATATTAATTTTCTGCCCTGTGCTCTTTGTTGCATTATGAAATTTATCTAATGTAAACTGGAAATCAGATTAACTAACACAGGTCTTCTGCATCCACAACCAGCACACCTGCCCTTAACCACGAGAGAAACCGCAATGGCTCCAGGCTGCACTTGCTAGTGGGGTTAATGCGGGGGGGGGGGAGGGGGGAGGAAGGGAGGGGCAAAGAACAGGGCCAACTTACTTGCCCTCTGTAATGGCCAATGACTCTCCACAGCAATTCACTTCTTGTAGTTATGAAAACCTTTGAAAGGTTAGTGCTGGCCCACCTGAAAACCATCACAGATCCACTATTAGACCCCTTGCAATTACAACACCTTGAATCTCCAAAGACCTATGCAAGGGTCCTTTTTGTAGATTTCAGTTTGGCATTTAATACTATCATTCTAGACATTCTTCTCACTAAACTAAATCAGCTAGCTGTGCCTGACCACACCTGTAAGTGGATCATAAGCTTTCTAACAGACAGGAAGCAGCAAGTGAAACTAGGCAAAATCACATCAGATACCTGTACAATTAGCACAGGGTTCCCCCAGGGCTGTGTGCTCTCTCCACTTCTCTTCTCTCTATATACCAATGACTGCATCTCATAAGATCCCTCTGTTAAAGTACTGAAGTTTGCAGAAGATACAACAGTGATTGGCCTAATTCGAGACAACAACGAATCGGCATAAAGACGGGAGGTTGAACAACTAGCCTTGTGGTGTGGCCGGAACAATCTTGAACTGAACACACTCAAAACTGTAGAAATGACAGTAGACTTTAGGAGAAACCCTACTATTCTACAACCTCTTACAATACTAGACAACACAGTATCAACAGTAGAAACCTTCAAGTTTCTGGGTTCTATAATATCTCAAGACTTAAAATGGACACTTAACATCAAAAATGTAATCAAAAAAAGCACAACAAAGAATGTTCTTCCTGCACCAACTCAGAAAGCTCAGACTGCCCAAGGAGCTGCTGATACAGTTCTACAAAGGAATTATTGAGTCTGCCATTTGCACCTCTATAGCTGTATGGTTTAGAACTGAAACCAAACAAGACAGATGCAGACTTCAAAGGATTGTTAGAACTGCAGAAAAAAACAATTGTTACCAGCCTGCCTTCCATTGAGGACCTGTATACTGCACAAACAAGAACGAGGGCTGTAAAAATATCTACAGACCCCTCACATCCTGGACATAAACTATTTCAACTTCTTCCCTCAAGAAGATGCTCTAGTTGCACACCGTCACTCTGCTTAACAACTAATTCCTACAACACTGTCAAAATACTAGTAAAGATGTATTACTATGATACTCCTCATCTTTCCTATCACCTATCCTTATCCTTATCTTATGACTATAACTTTGCTGCTTGTATCCTACAATTTATACTGTTTTTGTACCCTAGCTAGTACTTGCTTAGCTAGTTTGCTTAGCTAGTACTCTGTGACTATCACTAAGTGTTGCATCTTATGATTTATGATGAAGTGTTGTATTTCACGATTTATGATGAATGCATTTTTATGTTGTATATGATCATGATTATCTCTATTACTTGTACGTACACTGAGAGCTTATGCACTGGAAACAAATTCCTTGTGTGTCCAACCACACTTGGCCAATAAAGAATTCTATTCTATTGTATTAAAATAAATATTCACAAAATAAAAAAAAATATTTATTTTGAAGAAAACAAGCCTGAAAGCAGCAGATAAGCAATCTCATGAAGAACAATGGTTACCCGTTGCTTTGAAAACTACTCTCTTTTGTATTTAAAGAATGAGAAGTATTACTTGTAATAAACAAACAAAACATGACATTTCAGGTCCGTGTCTTATTCCCTGTTCACCACTGAATCATTCTCATAAGACTCCCACATCGCTCTACTTTTGTTTCTTTTCTTCTATTTTCATTTTATTCCAAGACTGACTTGGATACCACCAAATATAGATTTATTCCATATTCAAAATGTCTCATCAGCCAGTATACTTCACTAATTCTCAGTATTTAATCATAAACAATCAAATCCTTAATATCTTTAGATTTATATACATTTTTTTTTTGCCATGGGTGCGTATAAAAAGAACTATGCATTAAACCATATATTTGAAACAAACATACCTTCCACTTACTAGATGCTCATCAATCATTGTTCTCATTCATTCTTGGGATCAAAATGACCCAATTACTTTTTCAGTTCTCTGTTCTCACTCATTCCCACCCATCTAGTCATGCTACCTAATTGAATTCTGTTTTCCCTGCATCACATTGATCTACAATGTTGCACAATTGTTCCTAAGATTGTTCTCGTTCTTCCATTATCACTACTGAAGCATAGATCTAAATTTATTTATTTATTTTATTTATTTTATTTAATTTGTATACCGCCCTTCTCCCGAAGGACTCAGAAATACCAAAATAACCAAAATACAAAATTAAAAACAAATTAAACCTTAGTGCCCAAATGTAAAAATAAATTATATTAAAACAATAATTAAAACCCAAACCCATCAGACCAGGCCGGCTTGTTCAAACAAATAGGTTTTTAGATCACGTCGGAAGGAGCAAAGGTCGGGAGCCATCCGGAGCTCAACCGGTAAACGGTTCCAAAGGTCAGGCGCACCCACAGAGAACGCCCTCCCCCTGGGGGTCACCAGACGGCATTCTCCGACCGGTGGCACCCTAAGGAGGCCCTCTCTGTAGGAGCGCACTGGGCGGAGGGAAGTTGATGCCGGCCGCAGGTGCTCCCTAAGGTATTCCGGACCCATGCCATGTAGGGCTTTGTAGGTCATTACCAGTATCTTGAATCTCACCCGGAAGGTAACCGGAAGCCAATGCAGTTCACAGAGCAGAGGTGTAATATGGGAGTATCGGGAGACCCCCAACACAACTCGCGCGGCTGTATTCTGCACCAGTTGGAGCCTCCGAGTGGTCCTCAAGGGCAGCCCCATGTAGAGAGCGTTGCAGTAGTCTAACCGAGAGGTCACGAGCGCATGAGTGACTGTACGCAAGGCATCCCGGTCTAGATGATCTAAATGATCTCAACGCTGCTAACATCAGATGTTCTTGCTTTGACAACAGATGGAAATGCAGCCATTTTCTCTATTGCTTTTAGAATTAGTTGCTGCTGGGAGGGGGAATAGAGATGAGAGTCCAGCTAATCATAACAATAATAACTTAGTCATGGTAACCCAAGGACATTGGGCCCAGAGCTGATAAGTGTTTTGGCGGGCTGGAGAGCTGGGGAATGTGATTTATGACTGTTTATTGGGGGGGTGGGAATTGCACTTTGTTACTTTGTATCCAGGGGAGGGGAATTTAGTTTCTGGTTTCAACTATGTAGTGCTGATACTTTGTTTCTTGAATAAAAGATTCTTTAAGGTAAACAATGCCTCGAAGTTTTTTTGAAGAGGTTCATCTGTCAGAACCATGACAACTATCTTTACTCTGATTTTTTACATTCTTCCTATTTGTCTTACTTCCATATAATCACAATCTTTATGCCATAGTCAGATAGGCCCAAAGATACTGAGATTTATGGCTTTATGATTATGGTTAATAATATGATTTTCACATGATTCTTTTTAAGAGAAGACATAAACCAGGGGTGTCAAACTCGCCATGTCATGTGACGTGTTGCAACATATTGTGACTTTTTTTCCATTGCCAGCAATGGGGTGGATGCAGTTTCGCCATGATGCATCCAGCCAGTGGGCTGGCAGTTTGACACCCCTGGCGTAGACTACAATATAACCTTATTTAAACTTCTGTCACATACAACAGAATCAGTGTTGAGTTGGTAGGCCTTATCAATCTAAATTATAAACAAAGAGACAAGTGAATAAATGTTCTCTGCTAACAATAAGGACAATAGTAGTTTGTTTTGGCCTATTTTAACCAGTTTGCTACAAGCACCATCAAAGTTCAATTAATCACAAGCTTGCTCCTATTATTTTTCACAATTTAGCAATTCTAATCAAGAAACTGACCACTTTGCAAGCCAGCATATCAGAACCCACATATCGTTCAGGAAAGATTGTCTACAATTATTACTCTGTAGGGAATTTCTCCTAATTTCTAAAGCCAAGATTTACTCGTAATATTGGTACAAAAACATTTTGAACAATTGACTTCTCTTGTACAATGCTTTGGAATGACGTAAAATGTAATTCTCATTAAATTCCCTGTGATGTTCCAGTGACTAATTAAAGACACATTTCTTAAAACATTCCATCCACATGTAGGGCAAAAGGCTCAATCATAGCATTCTGTGAACTTGAGAGTGCTGAAATTTGGGAATCAAGCTTAAGTTCCATGGTGTGACCAAATGTGAAATTGATACAGAAAAGATATCTTGGTCTTAGGAAAAGTAGAAATTGTAAGAAAGAAATTCAAAATAGCTCCTTCTGGGGCTCTGAAGTACAGCAAGACTCTGACAGGTTTTCAAGATCCTAATAGGCCAAATTGCATTAAAGTACTTTCCTAATGACTTCTGTTTTCTATGCTTGTCTACCTCAAAGGTTAATTACTGCTTGCTTGAAGGAGATTCACATTTTCTGACAGGCTTTTTTAAGCAGTATTTTTGAAAAGGAAATAACCAGAATGAAACTATTTTAATCACCACAATATAGTTCAGAGGACCTGATCCTCCATGTAATATCTTATAGACCTCCTCAAAGGGTACAACTCTTGCTACCTAACAAGAAGTTCATGTAATACTTTTCATACCAATGATTGCAGTTAGCCAACAAACATATGAAGTAAAGGGTGAGTCACATAATAAAGAAAACTCCATGCTATAAGAACAAATTCACACAAGAGAATAACAGTGAGGTTTTCTAGTGGTTTTATGTAAAAGAGTAATGAAATAGAAAGTATTTAAATCGTATGTTATACTTAGGTGAGGTATGGCGTTACAGAATTCTGTTACACTCCCATGTGAAGGTGACAAAAGGAAAACATCTACTAGTCAACAGCAGAACAGAAAGATATAGAAACATACAGACACAGTCACATATTTTATTGAACAGATTGAACACAAAAGTGAGTATTGACAGTATTACGCCAACTTGACAAGAGCTGCAATATTTTTTGCCTCTGTAAGTGGTGTAGGAGACTACAGAGCCACGCAGGGTGGAAACAACACATGTACCACTTTCATTGGTCGTGTATTTCTGACAGGCACAGGAACCCAAGCAAGAAAGTAGCACCTATGGTGTCACTTAAGTTGCTGCTCTTGTCGGTTTCGTGTTATGTATGGTACAGGTGAGGATGGTGTGGAACATCCTTTCCCCTGTGAGTATTCAATGGTGATCTGGTTTACCTGTGGAGAGACAACACAGACATGGGGGTGGTAATGATTAATGAGTAGTAATTGTTACAAGCATGGTGGGTTGGGTTGGTTCAAGAATAATGTTCTGCTCCTGTCCCAGTCCCTGTTTATTACTGCTGACTTCTTCTGAGACTGATATTGGAATGTTTGCCCAGAAGACAATACAATAACTGAAACAATACTCACCCATCTGATGTGAAAATAGGGAGTGATTTCTAGCGACTATTCTTTTGGGGGAGCCTCACACTAATCCTGGGGAGAAAAAAGGATTTCATGAATATTGGATCTTCCTGTTAAAACAACAAAATGCTTGATATTTCCAACTACTGTATCGATTAGGGCTGTGCAATGTTCCAAATTCAGTTCCAAAAAGGAGACTTGAAATGTGTAAGAACACAAATGGAGCAACTCTCTGCAACTCTTACAGCAGGGGCATATTTTCTCTGAATTCTCTCCCTCTTGCACAGTCCATACACATCACGTTGCTCATATTACAGCAGACACATATACAAAGTATTACATAAAAAGTAAGGGATGGAAGCTAACAAAAGCAGAAGCTTCTCACAGACTAGGGTTAATCAAGTAGGAGATAATCCTGGCTCACACATCATTCTAAGTTCTAAAGTAATTCATTCATTGTTTGGTTTGGCCATGTGTGACTCTCTTCTATGAGCCAGGGAGTCTTTTAAATTTCAAAATCATATTTTAAGGAATAAGATTCTTCCCTACCCCTCACCCATGAGACCCTCTTGCTTACCTGTGTGATATAATGGGCCCTTGCAGGCTCACTTCCTGTTGACCAGGGTTTTCTATTGAGTGTTTGTCGGTCTGGACTTCTTCAGAATACCTGTAAGTGTGTAAGTTCCCTGAAATAAAACAGTCATTTTCTCATATCTCATCTTCATCTCAAGAGGTTGGTCTTGGCTATTTCACTAACAGCAAATAGTCTTCTCTTGCAGAGAGGCCCTTTCACTGTGGCATCCAAGGAAGCAGAGAAGCCTTCATATCTTGATATCTAAACAGTATTCCGTTGTGGGAACACTCGTACCAGTTTTGTAAGTGGTTTTAGAACTAAATGGAATCTTATCCTCCATGGATTAGGGTGTAGAACAAGAGAAGAAGATAGTTGTCTGTGTCCTCAGAAGTAATTTCTTTTGCTAGAGCAGAGATGGGCAATTGATGGGAATCCAAAAAGAATCCTACATCACCATTGCCCAAAATAGGTATTTTTCCACCATTGCAAGCAAGAATTGCATTAAAAACAGTTTCACAATTCCTAAAATATGCTTAATAGCTTTTAAAAGCAAAAGAAACCCTGGGGGGAAAAATGCCGCGATCCCAACTACTTTGCTCTTCAGTTTCTGAGATTCCCTTCCAAAAAAGTTTGGTGCAGCTCTCAGAAACAAAAATGGCGTTCAAGAATGCTCTCATCAGGAAGAGTGTTAAGCAAACCTATGCAGGTGCTTTCTTCTAAGTGCGATATTAGGCCAAACTAGCTGGGAATTCTGGAAGTTGTAGTTACAGAAATGTTGGACAGGTTATCTAAGAGAAAGCAGTCAGAACTGAATCTCAAGTTTCTTCAGTATCTATTAATCATATAAGTAGAATTTATTTGCCTCTCTGCAGATGGGTGGTGTTTTGTATCACATGTAATCTACCCAACATAGAAAGAGTTTAAGCCTGAGGCTCCCAACAGGAATGTGCTGACAAATTATCATAAAGATATACAGTACAATTCGTGGAATTTAATCAGCGTAACGACTGATTTCTGTGGTTGTTGGCAGGACTTGAATTTGTAATTGAGTTTTTATTTATTATTATGCCTGAACATGCCAAAATTAATTTAATTTCTCCAAAGAAGCTGGAGCATATGTTGATCCAGTGTGCCATGGAGATTTTTTCCTTAGATAAAGCGGTTGAGATTCTTCAGTCCTTAAGGCAGTAGATCAGCAGATGTTAGACATTGACTTGCTTTCTGTGATTCATATTTATGCAAACCCCCACATGTAATGATTTGGTTCAAACCCATTTTCTAAAAATTCCAGTTGTTAAATAAACCTTAGTTTGCTGAATTCATACACTGTGTCATGAATGAACAAGAGCAACCTGCAAATGCAGGTGATGAAAATATGTCTATATTTTTTTCATGTAGTTTCTGTTCTGAGCACACCTACAGGTAACAGTAATTGAGCCCGGAACTATAGTCATAAATTGGGGGTCACCCTGTAATCATGCCCAATTTTATGATTTTTGCAGTGGTCATTAAGTGGTTATTAGATGAACATGGCAGTCATTAAATAAATGTGGTGGCTAAACAAACCCATTTTATCCAAAGGGCGTTTTCTGCCTGAAACCAGAAGTAAATTTTAGAAACTTTTTAAAAAATGTTGAAAATCACAATCACATGATCGTGGGATGCTGCCTTAACTGTAAGCCAGTTGTCAAGTATAAGTACCTTTGGGGGGAGGGGTCCATCGTAACTTTGAACAGTCACTAGGTGCCTGGTTTGTTAAGCAAGGACGACCTGTACTTTTCGTGCATCTTAGGTTTTTACATATTCCAAAGATTTACATGTAGAGTTCAATGAGAAATAATTAAATTGTCAAGCACAGGAAATCAGGAGTCGAGGAGATTCAAATAATACAGGTTTACTACATGCTAACACTCTCTACAAGAATCCAAACTACTAAAGATCAAAGCAAATAGGCAGTAGATAAGTCAATGGAATTCAAGGTGGGGTGGACTTAGATCTTTTATCGGTGTGAAGGGACTCAAGACTGGTGATGGCACTCGACCCCTCTCTTGCTTTATAAACTAGATTCATAGAAAATATTATGCCAAAACCAAATAAATCACATATTTTCGCTTGGTACGATGGATTAACACCACTGCAGACTGTGGTCATTTTCTTCCACATTGTTAATGAAATAAAAAATCAATACTTACAGTATACAGGGCTAATCTGACCATTAGAAAGAATGAAGCAAAGGTTTTGTTAGCTGATGAAATTAGAGAAGCAGCCCCCAGAAATTCCCTTCTTCCAGACCTGTGTGCATTACACAATCTACTCAATTACATTGAACAAACTAAGCTAGTCTGCTATCTTCAAACATTATAAGACATCCTTGTCCCTTCACCAGTTTGAAATAAACTGTTTTGCCAGTAAATTTTGCTATGGTTCCATATATCAGCGGTCCCCAACCTTTTTGGGTCCATGGACTGGCGGCAGCAGTGGCAGCTGCTGGGGGGGGAGGGATGGTTTTACACGTGCAACCTAATCCCATGCATGCGCAAGTGAAGCTTCACATGCTCATCCTTGTTTGCGTGGCCCTGTTTCTAACAGGCCACGGACCAGTCTGTGGCACAGGGGTGGGGGAGCTGTACTGTATGTGGACTGAAAATAGAAAGAAACTTCTCAGTTATTTTATAAACAAAAGAAACATAATGATTCTTGGGGGTCTTAAAAGTGCATTACCTGTAAAAACACTTTTCAGGTAGAAAAGACCATCTCATCCTTTCATTTATAACAGAGTAAGTGCGGACGCCATCTTTCCAAATCCGCCTCACACAAGAATTCTTGACTTAACATGTCTCTCTTGCACATTCAACACAAGAACAAGAGATGAACCAAAGCAATGCTTGGCGTCTCTTTACCATTTGGGGTAATTTCACGTCAGATAAAAGTCCTATATAAAAGGCTTTTATTCTCATATAGTGAGAAACTCTTAGTGGGTTTGAAGAAACTAATCTGTTCACAGAATATACTGAAAGCCTTCCTACCGTACTTTTCCCACAGAAAGAACAAAATATAGCAAAGTTAAAACAGTAAAAAAAAGGACTATTGTATTAGATGACTTGAGAATCTTAACAGTATCAAGCCAAGAAAATGCAGCTCTTTGTATTTAAAGGAATTAGATTTTTTTTAATTAAATTTTTAATCTGGGTTGTGAAATAAACATTTTCAACTATGCATACTATAATTTGACAAGCGCATTTATAGCCTCTGTTCACAATCTTTTACTATGTAACAATATTTTAATGTCCTATTAAATCTATGTTTTGCAAAGAAATCACATTTAATCATTATATTAGCAGCAATATATATTTCCAGAAATTATTACACCTAATTATAGAAGTAGGCGGAAATGGAGAAGATTTTATATGTTAAAAAAAGGTTTTAGGCTTTTTAGGATGAAATCCAGAAAATCACTATACCTTATTGATATATAAATTTTAATATTCTAGAGGAAAAGCAGTTGTGACCTATTTAAATTCTTATTTGCATTAATGTCTAACACAAAGCCTCCAACTTTTCTTTTTAGTAAATAAGAATTAGTAATCCAATTTACCCTGCAGTACTTATGTTAAACAAGTAACAAATAACCCAATTGTACTAACACGGCTCAATAGCATACTGACAAATTGTTTCACAATAACTGTATGTGTTTCCTAGAACTCATAATCAATACTATCAACTTTTTGTGTGGTATAAGGTGAACATTTAAAGTAACAGAAAAATTCAGCAGGTAAAGCTTTTTTTCTACAAGCTGAGAAAAACATCTTGGATTTCTGTTTATATTTTTAATTGCCCCAAACACTGTAATAATACATACTATAAGTATTTACTTCTACCTACTACTCTTGTACCAATTATCATAGAGATTAGATATGTGGTTTTGGCAAGTGTCATCCTTCAAATTCTGTTTTAATTAATGATGTTAATTTCACTAATCTACTAAACCTGATTTATATTAACTTCTGTCACTCCAAAAAAGAGTGGATTGATTAAAATAATTTGCTTTCCATGAGATTCAAAATGGAAACTAATAGTTACTCTAATCTTATACCAAAAATATTTGGTAAGCCTTTCTTTTTTTAACTGAAAGAGTTCTTTGTTTATATAAACCTCCAACTACCTCCCAGTTTTTCTTTAAAATAATATCTCCATAAGCCTAACTTCCTGCAGAGGGAAAGGATGGCTTGCCAGATTAGTCTATTCTAGCACCCTTTAATTTACTTTAATTTGCTATTATACCTCTTGTCCAAATTTTGTTTTAACAGTTCTGTTTACTTATGGAAAAAGCACTAGATGCATTCTTGGTAAATACAATCATCTGATACAGTTCATTCTGTATTCATTCAAAAGCATATCCTACATATAGCATGGTTGTAAATTTGCAATGAGGATAACTGATTTTAATCACATATAATGCTCTGCATATACAGTAGTGGCCAAAATTGTGGAAACCTTTTGGGCAAAGTGTATTTTTGAGGGTTGATGGCTAATAACACCACTTTTTTTGGAGTAGTACCATAAAATTATATATCAATGGAAAGATAATTTAATCAAGAATGTAAAGTGAAAGTGCGCAACAAGTGAAAGTAAAAAGATGGCGGCTAAACCTCCCTCAAAAACTCTTCGGAGTGCTGGAACTTCTCCGGTGCAACAGACATCGTTGCAAGCTTTGCTTCCTCCTGCTGCATTGACATCGAAGGATTTACAAGATGCTCTTGAAAAACAAGCCCAGGTAATTTTGGAATCACTGGGTGATAAATTGGCAAAGATGGAGGAGAAATTGGAGAAATTGGAGGAGAGAATAGAAGAGAGGATGGAAGAGAAGTTCAGTGCGATGAGGGTAGACATTTTGTCTACAGTGCATAGTGTGGCTGAATGTGTGCAAGATCTGGATGAAAAAGTGGAAGACCTGACTCAAAAGAATGCCATATTAGAAGTAAAGGTACTGGAGAATGAAGATTTAAGAGACAAAATGGACAGAGAACTGAGTCTTGTTCAATATCATCAGATGCAGTATGCTGTTAGAATCAGAGGCTTAAAAGAAAATATTAAGGAAGACCTAAAGCAGCTGATTTCTGAGGCTCTGGAAGCAGTATTGGGTCAGCCAGCATCTGAAATAAAGGGATGCATGGATAAAGTGTTTCGTGTAAATTCATGGATTGCTAGACAGAGAAAGCTACCTAGAGATGTGGTGGTTTATTTTGCAAAGAGGGAAACTAGAGATGAAGTTATTCAAGCTGCCTATGATACTAAAGTTGTGATTGCTGACCAAGAAGTTTTGGTTTTAAAAGAAATTCCTCCAAAGATTTTAAGGAGAAGGAAGGATTTTGCATTTCTTGTGCAGGAACTTAAACAACGTGATATAAGGTTCAGATGGGAGATTCCAGTTGGATTGGTGGCGATGCATGAAGGCAAAAGGTACCGTCTGGTTACTGTGACACAGGCGCGTGATTTTTATAATAATGTTTTAAAAGCAACCCCACTACCACTTCTGGAAGCTGCAAAGGGATCTGGAGAAGGAAAACCTCAAGAGGCTGAAGCTGGACAGACAGAGGAGAATGGTGCTGGAGGAGATCAAGCTACAACTTCTTTGGCTGATCCTGGAGAGCAGAGGGTGACGCGTGACGCTTTAAAACGAGCAAAAAAAATAAAAGAACAAGATCAGCAGAAGTTTATGGAACTTTCAAAACGTACTTACAGCCAAGCAGTGGGAGGAGCACGGCCTAAAGGTGATAGTGGGCCTATTAAAGATGTGCTCCAACAGCTTTGGGATGACATGCATGGCGACTAAATTTTTAACTTGGAACGTTAATGGACTAAATTCACCACAGAAGAGGAAGAAAGTTTTTCAATATTTAAAACAATTCAAGATAGATGTTATATGTTTGCAAGAAACGCATACTAGGGTTATGGACCAAAAGTATTTATCGAACTCAAGCTTGGGTACGCAATTTGTTGCTTCTGCAATGAATAAGAAAAATGGAGTGGTTGTTTATGTTAAAAGTGCTTTAACAGCAGACTTAATTGAAGCAGATAAGCATGGAAGATACGTTATGATAGAGTTGCTGTTAGAAGGTAAAAAGGCGCTTTTAGTTGGATTATATGCTCCTAATCAACAACAAGCTGATTTTTTTAGTTTATTTCACACAAAGCTTACTCAGTTGGATTATAAATCGTTTATTTTTAGGGGGGACTGGAATGGTGTTTTGGATGTACAGATGGACAAGGCTGGTTCTTTTAAGCGCGTTCCAAGTCATGCTAGACTGCCTAAATTCTTTTTTGAAATGAAGGATGATTTGGAACTGCGAGATATTTGGCGTGATATACATTTGCATGAAAAGGATTATACTTTTTTTTCTGACAGACATCAATCTTTTTCCAGGATCGATTTTATTTTGCTGACTAATGACTTTTTTTCTAGGATTAAGAAGGTGAAGATATGTGCAAGAACTATTTCTGATCACAGCCCAGTTTGGCTAGAGATTAATAAGGAGAATAGAGATAGGCGCTCGTGGCGCGTAAATGAGAATTTGTTTAGAAATCAGAGAAATGTGGAAGAATGTAAACAGCGGATGAAGGATTTTTTTGAAATTAATATGAATAAGGATACTTCTATGGACATGGTTTGGGATGCTAGCAAGGCCTATATGAGAGGGGTGTTGATATATATGAATAATAAACACAGACGTACTTTGGAAGCCAGGAGGAAAGAATTGGAGAATGAAATTAAGGAAAAAGAAAAGGCTTTGATTTTGAATCCAGCGGATGTGAAGACTAAGGAGGTTATTAAGCTATTAAGAGGACAATTTGATAAATTAATGGCTGACCAAGTGGCAACCAATTTGCGGTTTGCCAGGCACAACACCTTTTGCAATGCTAATAAGCCAGGTAGATGGCTAGCTTATAGACTGAGGAAAAAGCAAAGGGCTTCTAATATAGATAAAATTGAGCATAAGGAAAGGGTTGTGTTTCAACAGGATCTTATTAAGGAAGCTTTTGTGGATTTTTATTCTAAATTATATGCTAAGGAGAAGATTAATGAAAAAGACATTGATGTATATTTGGAGAATGCTAGCATCCCGGTTCTTACGCAAGCACAAAAAGAGGGGATTAATCAATTGATAACAGAAGAAGAAATTCTTATAGCAATTAAGGAATTGAAGGTGGACAAAGCGCCAGGTACGGATGGTTTGACTGCGGCTTATTACAAAAATCTACAATTAGAGATGATAAAACCGTTAAAGGAACTGTTCCAGACAATTCAGAGGGGGGGAAAGGTGCCTCCGTCTTGGAGAACTGCTTTTATTTCTTTGATTCCGAAGGAAGACCAAGATGCTACTCAAGTTAAAAATTATAGACCGATATCACTTTTAAATACAGACTACAAGATATTTGCTAAGGTGTTGGCTAATAGACTGATGAGGGTTCTGCAACAGGTGATTCATGGGGACCAAACGGGGTTTATTAGTGGTAGGCAAATGAAAAATAATGTGAGGCATATAGTTGATGTGTTAGAGTTTTTGGAAAGGAACAACCAGATCCCTGCGGCGCTAATTTTTTTAGATGCTGAAAAAGCTTTTGATCAATTGAATTGGCAATTTTTGATGAAAGTTTTAGATAAAATGAATTTTGGGGATAATTTTTTGCAACCAATTAGGGCATTATATCAAAAACAAACTGCCCGAATAATAGTTAATAATAGCCTGACAGAAGCATGTAATATTGAGAAGGGCACAAGGAAAGGGTGTCCGTTATCGCCCTTGTTATTTGTGTTAACATTGGAGATATTATTGGTTAAAATACGGAATTCGGAAAAAATTAAGGGTATACAAATTAGAGATCAGGATTATAGATTGAGAGCGTTCGCAGATGACCTGGTTGTTACAGTGACCCAGCCGGAGAACTCTGTTGTGGACCTGATGGAGATAATAATACAATATGGGAAGGTTTCTGGATTTAAAGTTAATACACAAAAAACTAAAATCCTGGCCAAAAATATGACAGCTTCGCAAAAGGCTCTCTTAGAAGGATTAACTGGATTTGAGATTGTTAAAAGGGTCAAATATTTGGGGGTGCTTTTGTCGCCCTCTAATACAAAGTTATATAAAAATAACTATGAAAAATTATGGGGGAAAATTCAAAAAGAAATGGAGAGCTGGGAAAAATTGCAATTGTCTTTGTTGGGGCGAATCGCAGCAGTGAAAATGAATGTCCTGCCTAAATTCTTATTTTTATTTCAAATGATACCGGTTCTTAAGAAAGATTCTAATTTGGAGGAATGGCAGCGAGGTATCAATAAATTTGTTTGGGCAGGGAAAAGGCCGCGAGTTAAACTTAAGATTATGCAGGATACTCGTGAAAGAGGTGGTCTTAAAATGCCTAATTTTAAATTATATTATGAAGCTGCTGCGTTAGCAGGAATAAGTGATTGGATCAATTTGACACAAGAGAGATTATTAAATCTTGAGGGCCACGACTTGTTGTTTGGCTGGCATGCATATTTGTTGTATGATAAGAAGGTAGATAATGTTTTTAGAGTGCATATTTTAAGACAGGCATTGTTGAGAGTTTGGAAGAAGTACAGACATAAGCTAGATTGTAAGATACCATTGTGGGCAATCCCAAAACACGCAATAGAAAATATAAATGTTGGTTTTAAACATGATGTGACTACGTACAAGGAGATTTTAAGCTTGGAAAGAAATGTCTGGTGTTTGAAACCATATAGCCTCTTGCGAGATGAGAAGATTGTTCAAACTTGGTTTCAATATACTCAGCTACGGGCCAGGTGGAAAGAAGATCAGAAAAATGGTTTTACAATGACTGATGAAAATCTGATAAAGCAAATCAGAAATCAGGGTCCAGCACATATTAAACGGATATATCTTGCTTTGATAGAAATTGACTCAGAAACAGAACTTGTTAAAGATTGTATGATTAAATGGGCCCAAAACATCCAAGAAGTTATTACAATGGACACGTTGGAAAGGATTTGGGTGAGGAACGTAAAATTCACACAAGCTCAAAATTTAAGAGAGAACTTTTATAAAATGTTTTACAGATGGCATTTAGATCCTAAAAAGCTTGCAAGTATGTATCCGAACTATCAGCCTAAATGCTGGGGGTGTGGTGAAGAAGATGCAACATATTTTCATATATGGTGGACTTGTAAAAAGGTTAAGGCTTTTTGGATAAAAATTTGGTGGAATATGCAGAAGATTTTTAAGCAAAGGATAAAGTTTTGTCCGCAACTTTTCTTGTTGGGAATAATTACAGATGCTACGGTTGTGGACACTAAGCTGATGTTGAATTTAATTACGGCAGCAAGACTCTTAGTAGGTCAATATTGGAAGAAGGAGGAACTGCCGACTATAGAAGAATGGACTTTAAAGGTTTCTGACCTGGCAGAGATGGCAAAGATCTCGGCTTATTTGAAAGATCACTCGCAAGAACGTTATGTTATGGAGTGGAGAAAATGGATTGAGTGTATCCAGAACAAATATGGGACTAAGAAGTTTCATGTAGCATTTGAATAAGTCTTCCTTTCTTTTCTCCTTTTTTTTCTTTTTTTATATATTTTATATTAATAGTGTTTGTAGTTATCCTATATGAGCTAGAGAGAGAGAGATTTTAGAGTTTATGGTTGTTAGCATATGGATGTTTATGATTGTTTTTTGTTTTTGTTTTTTATACCTTGTACTTAGCTCTGGGAAGTCGGGGGGGGGGGGAGATGAGGGGGTAGGGGTAGGGAGGGAGGGATAGGGGAGGGGGAGGGGGATTGTTAAAGATAAAATGTATGATAAAACTTTTCAATAAAAAAATAAAATAAAATAAAATAAAATATAAAACAATAAAAAAAAGAATGTAATGCAACAAAGTTTGTTCAATTTTCTGTACTGTATTCTATGAAAAGTTATAGCCAAATAACCAGAAAAAGGAAGCACAACTTGCTTAGGTTGATATCAGGTAGTTTTCCTTCATCTGATTGTAGCCAATGAGCATGAGTGTTTAGAGAGCCAATCAGGTGTCATCTTGTTTTGGCAAAGAGCCAATCAGATCACAGTAGTATTCAGTTATTGATGTCATGTACTGAAGCTGAGAGGAGGACATTTGTCAGTGTGTTATGTGATCGCTATCAAGTTGATTGGGTTTTTTTGTGTTCTTTCATTTAGTGAGCTTGTAAAACGTAATAAAATTAAAGTAATGGTCTAAAAAGCTGACTGGTTACCCAGAAAGCGATGTAAAATAGTATTATTTAGTGAACAGGGCTTCAATTATAAAGAAATTAGAAGAAAAATTGGTGGAAACTTAATCAAAGGTGGCATTTCTACTGTACACTTTTCCCAAAAGGCTTCCACAATTTTGGCCACTAGTGTACTGTAAGCACTTCAATGGGACCAAAAGGATTATTTTATTGTAACCTCACAAAATGATCTGAGACATTAGTGAAATAATGAAATTCTTAGAACCTCTGGCTGAGAAGTTCTGGGAGTTGAAACCCACGCATCATAAAGTTGCCAACACTGGACTAAATCCATTCAAAAATTTCCAAGGATGACTTTATATTTGACTACTATTTTCTTCAGTTCACATGAATCCCTATGCTTCCCTAAACCAGTGCCCACAATGTTTGGGATTATAGGCACCATAACTTCCAGATAATAATGAAAGTTATAATTTAAGACAGCTGAGGGCACATTATGTATACCTTTCACTCCTTCAGTTGTACAAAGTTCATGAGTTGGTGTTATGAAATGAACCTTTATTGTCAAAGTACAACTATGTGTACATTGAGATTAGCTCAGCCTCCCTTTGTGCTCCCACCCCCCAACACACAGTGACAACAAACCCTCCATCTTACTACACCATGTGAACCAACTACACCACACGCCGGCTTCCCAAGTCAATTCTGCATAAAATTCACAAAAGGTATTTCTCATTCAAAAGCCTAACAGCCCACGGATAAAAGCTGTTTTTCAGCCTGTTGGTGCGGCTGGCTATACTCCTATATCTCCTACCCGATGGTAGGAGAGTAAAGAGATACCGTCCAGGGTGTGATTCATGCACATCAGCAAGAGAAAGTAGACGTTCTAAGAATCAGGACACTGAGGCTCAAGTCTTCCTTCGACAGTCACTAAATCCCCTTGGGCCATAATTTTCTCAGCCCAATCTACTATGGTTTTGTTGTGGGAAAAATAGAGAAGTACTTTGTATGTCCCATTGAAATTCTAGATATATAAATTAACAAACAAAACAAATCTAAAACTATCAAAAAGACTGGAGCTCTTTCCCTACAAAGAAAGATAACGGTTCTTTGATAGCATAATATTATCATTTTAAAAAATGATAGATGTAGAGGTGCAGAGCAGTAATTTCCTGACCTTGACAACTTTCAGTTTGTATGGACCGACTTGCAAACTTCTCAGTAAATCGCCACTGTGGAAGTCATCAAAGTTTGGGAACCAGTGTTTTAGAGAAAAAGTACAGTGAACTGAACTCAGCTGAAGAGCTAATGTTTTCTACCCTATGGCTAGCTGGATTATATGTAAGTACATTGTCAAGGTTCCGATCAATATGACCAAATAAATCAGAACTCTAAGGCAGGAAAGTTCCTAAAAGAACATGCTTATTGGATACATAATATCAGCATGTTCAAAAGTGAAACCAGATCTAAATTTTCCCTCCAAGAATCAAATATAATGTAACAATTCTCACCCCTCTGTTCATACTACCCAATAAAACACTTGGCGGGTTTTCTGACTTAACGATCCTCCTTCTGAACGATTCTAGATAATTTTAAATATAGTTTAGCAAAACATTAACATCTTTAAACTTTAATCGCACCAAGAATTGGATTCACCATAGTGACAATATTTAACCAGTAAGAAATTACAAGTGGATGTGTGAGGAAGATTATTTTAATTTGTTTGCTCTATAGAGATCCTGGGTGATTGTCGATTTCATTGGACAAGGAAATGATCTTAGCAAAGGCTAAAAGAGATACTCTTAATACCTAGATCATGTATCTATTACTGGGACAAACACAAGATCCAAAGTAAAACTTCTTGTGTACATTGTGTCTCAGATTATTTCATTGTTTGTGTTTATCACGGAAGCCTTGAAATCTAGGGCAGTGCAGTCCCCCAGCCCCAGGCCTGGGAGTGGAGACCACTTGCACCAAAGGATGAGAGGATTAGGGCCTGAGATCAAATTCAGGAACCCAGGCAAGGAGTCCTAGCAGGCAACGGGACAGCCAGCATACAAATTTGTCTTTATAGTCCAATTTAACTTTCAAGCACTCATTTCCTAGAATAGTAGCAGCAGAGCTCTTTGCCAACCCCACCCCTTGCTTTGGCATCAATATTGCTGTAAGTCTTGAAACCTGGGAGGGCAGATTTCTGAAAAGGGAACATCTCCACCCTCATCCAAGCTGGTTTCAGTAATAATAGACTAAGTCTCTTTATTCATTTACTATAGGATTTTATTCTAGGCAGACATGGTAAGGCTAAGGTCATTAGTGAATTGGCCACCAGGACCCTTTCAGAGTCAGAAATAAGGACAGCATAAATTATTGCCTGGACTCCCCCATTGTATTTATCTTGGCCAGTCCCTGCTGGGATTGGCCCACCCTCTTTATCTGGGCGGACTTCCCTCTCCAGCACATCCATCAATCCCCCACCTCGTCTCAAGACTACCTACAATTCACCCACATGTTTGGGAGACCAGCAATATTATTGTCCTCAGGTTGGCCTTTCTTTACCAACCTGTCCCATACAATCTGGTGGCAAATCAATCTCTAAAACTACTTTTACTGGTTCTAGAAAAGTGTTTCATCCAGCTCACTGTCTCTCTCCTGGCATGCCACCCATGCTTCCCTGGGATCAGACTTCTCCCTTGCCCTTTGAGATCCTTTCTTGTATGCTGTTGTGGGACAGCTGTCCCAATGGGATATCAGCCTGCCTCAAAATCTCTTGGTCCATTCCACAGCATATTGAGTCTTTCATAGCAGGACTCAGTCAATCAGATACCCACTTTCTAAGCCCTGCCAATTCTCTTTGCACTTCACCAAACATTTATCAGCATTTTCACAGAGTCTCTAATGATTCACTGAGGTAGAAAAGAGATCAGGAGCCTCTCTTCCAGCTCTTTCCAACTTCTACCAACCTCTTCAAGCTCTGTTGCTGCCAGTGATCCTGATTTCCTTCTCTTGATTTTCCTGTCAGGGAGCATTTTGCTCCATTGAGCAGCCACTCCTTTTTTTAAAAAAGGCAGCAAATCTCTCATGAAAACTAAGGAATGGGACTTCGGTCAGGAAAAGGACAGGGATACCTTTGCTAGAATGATTAATTCAGCTTGAAAATAATAATAAGAACAACAATAATAATATTTTACCACTTTACACTCAAGATTTCAGAGCTGTTATGTTTTAAGAGGCTTTTAAAACAATTTTAAAGTTGATTTTTCCCCCCTTCAGCACCTTCTTGCTGTCAAATTATTTTAGTTGGAGGTGAGAATAACTTATTTGTTTGTTTGGCTTCTGATTAAGACTGTAATAAACTGAAAGAGCTGCATGGCATGGGTCCGGATTACCTACGGCAACACCTGCGGCCGGCGTCAACTTCCCTCCGTCCAGTGCACTCCCACAGAGAGGGCCTCCTCAGGGTGCCTCCGATCAAAGAATGCCAATTGGTGGCCCCCGGGGGAGAGCGTTCTCTGTGGGCGCGCCAGACCTATGGAACCGCTTGCCGGTTGAGCTCCGGACGGCCCCCGACCTCCGCTCCTTCCGGCGCGACTTAAAAACATATCTATTTGAGCAGTTCTGACCTGGTCTGATGGGTTAGGGTTGGGGTTTTAATATGTTTTAACACTGTTTTAAACTGGGCTAAATATTTAATCGTTTTTTAATTTTTGTATTCTGCTTTTTTATATTTATTGCCCTGTACACCGCCCTGAGTCCTTCGGGAGAAGGGCAGTATAAAAATATAATTAAATTAAAATTAAATTAAAATTAAATGATGATAGGCAACCACTGAAAAGACCAACCTTTACAACTTAAGAGTCTGCCATCAGTAACCTCTAGTGTTGTGTTTCTCAACCTCATCCCTGGAAAATTCTAGGAATTAAAATCCACAAATCTTCAAGCTGATAAGATTGAGAAAAACTGTTCTAATGTCTTTGTGTGTATGTGTTCCTGAGTGTGTGTATAAATAGACAAACACAATCTTCCTCTTTCAATGCATGGTTTGTTGAATTTTTGTGGGGGTGATAAGGTAACAGTTCTGAAAGCTCCTCCTGAAGCTGTTGATAATGTTCATCTTGCTGCTAATTCTGACCGAATAACATCCTTTATCGTCATCCCATCTAAACTTCATTTAATTGCCCAAATTGATGAAAGATAAACACTCACGGTATGTTCTAGGAATATCTAAGCATGCCTAAAATGCTAACTTAAGGCTTTTATAGGCAGCCTTGCTTTCAGACAATAAACTAAGCTATGAACTCTTCTACTCCTGTCATATATCAGAATTTCTTTAATTAAAAAAGACCTGTAATAATAAGATATTTTCAATCCATTCATGTAACAACAACCACCTGTTGAAATGTAAGCTTTCGGCTCCTTTGACACAAATAGAGCAGCAGACAGGGCCATTTACACCACAAGAGATTATCCACCATTCTGGGGACTTCCCTTGTTCACAAGGCTTCCTATCTGCTCTATGACCCTGAGAAGCTAATTTTCAGATTATTTAGATTATAGTATAGCTTCTGAGATCTTCCTGCAAAAAGATTAGCTTCAGGTGTACTTTTAGGGTTTACAGAATGCTTTTTGAAGAATTGGTTAAAAATGGGAAATTCTCAAAGAACCTCAAAGGAACAAAATATAAATTGTCTCTTTATTTAATTAGAAAAAACTGTCACTACATGTAATAAAGAAAATTACTCAGTTGCCTTTATGTATATTTTTCTTTAAGGGAACCACACAAAATAGTGGGCTATAACATCTATTTAATACAGTTTCCAAAGGAAGAACTGTGTTAGTTAGTAGTAATAAAAAAGAACAATCTTGTGGTTCCTTAAAGACTCTGTTAAAATTAAACACCTATTAAACTATTAAGCTCCATGAAACTTACAGTATAATGAATTAGTTTATGTTTTACTTTTTAAAGAAAACAATGAAGCTGCTTCTTACTGTGTTTTCTACCCTGTTTTTTCAGATTTTATCATCCCAACTGCCTAGTTGTTGTTCTTTGGGCTGGTAACACACTTCCCTACATACAACTAGGCTTCAGCCATAAAATTCTTTAGGAGCTAATGGGATACCCAGGTCACTTTCCTGTAATTAAAGATGGTTGGAAGCTGATACTTTGTTCTTTAAAATTTTGAGTTATCATGTTAATTTTGTTTTAATGAAAAGAATCAAGAAACTTACAAATAAAGTGTTTTGGCATAAAGTCCCAAAGCAGTAACCATGGGCAACTCACTGGCTATCCTTGCATCAGAGGATGGAGGATTTTGACCACAGGGCAGCTCCATCAAAGTTACAAAGGGGAAAACCATATTTTGGAGAATATGGCCATAGCGTGGGCTAACCATGTAATTATTTTCAGTAAAAATAAACCAGTCTGTTGTCAATGATCAGTCTACCTCCAAATTCACTTTGAAACTAGATAAAAAATCAAATATTTGCAGCATAGTCTTTTGCACGTCTATTCAAATCCTGCTAAAGGTGCCCACAAGAGTATTTCCAGCTAAACATAAATGGAACAGCAACCATGATAGCTACTTTCACTGTACCTTCCTGAATAAAAATGTTCTGACAAAAGTACAATGAGAAATTTCACCTTCTGCTTAAGTATTAATTGAAAACAATTTATCTTTGTCTGTGTGGATGAGGGCAAAGATATGCAAAGTTTCAGTTTATGCTGCAGAAACTGGTACAAAGGGTACAGAGGGTTGACCAATCTTTTTTGCATCCTGTATTCACTATCAGGACCCAAAATCTTGCAAAAGTCATAAAGGACATTTTTATAATGTGCTTGTTTAATGCTTAATTCCATCTC
Organism: Vipera ursinii; assembly: GCF_947247035.1. Taxonomy (NCBI): domain Eukaryota; kingdom Metazoa; phylum Chordata; class Lepidosauria; order Squamata; family Viperidae; genus Vipera; species Vipera ursinii. The sequence goes on from NC_139514.1 coordinate 21,292,458, forward strand.
GTATAAATTCTGCTTAGATGGTTGGCATTATGTAAGCATTTTCAATATGCATTTAAAAGTTTATATAAACTCTACTTCTACAATTAGTCACAATTGCTTGTAAGCTAGTATGCCATTCAGTGGAAACTACCAATACTCTATGGCATTTGGTTTCTCATTGGTAACCATCCTCCCAATCCCTCCCCAGCCCTCAGGAACTAATGAAACTAATAGCCATATAATGATTTACTTGATAAATATTACTACTATGTCATGGTATTGGTAGACTATAAAAGCTAAAATGGTCTTTTCACTAATTATATCATCATAGAAAGGAAGGCTAATTGTGTTTTCTATCAAAATTCAGAGATCAGTTTGCAGATTCCCCATTATTCAATTACTACTGAAATTGAGAATCAAGTCATATATAGTGCAACAGACCTGTTTATTATTTGTAGTATGTTTCCTATGTGAATACCAAGTATGAATCAGAGATATGTATCCATAGTCCAAATTATTAGTGGACAGTGGTCAAGATTTCAAACAACTACAGGTAATCCTTGACTTACAACCACAATGGACCCAACATTTCTGTTACTAAGCGAGTTAAATAAACATCCTGAAAAAAAGGCAAGAACAAGCTATTACTGTTGCCCAGAAAATATAAACATGTGTTCATGTTGTCATCAGCAGTGAGGCTCAATTCAAAAGAGTTTTGTCTTTGGGGCATGGCTTCTCTGTTTACTGCTTCATGAGGTCACCAGAAAGCTGTGACTCAGGTAAGGATTCTTTGTTCACCTGTCCAGCTGAATGAAATAATGTGGTATCTTGCAGAGGCCATCCTTCCTAAGATTTGGGGATATGAGTAGGAGAAGCCAAAAACTTAGCTTATGTTCATGTTCTCAGTTTCTCCTTTTTTTATGTATCCATCTGGGATACTATTGATATGGTGATAGAACAGCTGGCATCATTTGACAATTCAAGCAAGCTATTAAGCAAGAAATGATGTTGTGGGAAATGATAAAGAATTAACTCCTACAATCAAACAATTAAGTCCTAGAGATGTAAGCAATCAATAAAGCACTATGTATCTTTTATTCCATTTCCATCAGTGATAACCTAGAGAATTCAATAAATCTACAAGCATGGAGACACTGCAGGTCAATGTTTGTTATAAATTGTGATTTTGCCTGCACTTGTTTTCCATCTCCTATTGGTGATAACCTTGCTACAGTCACTGCAATGTTATTCAATATATATACAGATAGACCTCAACTTACAATCGATCATTTGATGACTGCATTTATGATAGCCATAAAACGGGTGCTTTATGGCTTGTAAAGCACATTGGCCATCATGAATGGTTGTGCCACCGCCCCCCCCATCTCGTGACTGCATAATGGACACCTGACAACGGCTCACCTTTATGACAAGTTGAGTATTCTGTAGTCATGTGACCACAATTTGCAACTTTTTTTCCAGCAAAAGCTCCCATTCCAATGAATGGATTTGCATTTACAACCATCATATTAACTTAACAACTACCACAAAGATCAGGTCATGTGGGCTCCTTAACTTACAACTGCAATGACTTACAATCAGATTTCCAGTTCCAACTGTGGTCATAAATCGAGAACAACTGGTATATTTAAAATGTTGTTCCTCTATGGTATATTTGATAAGAGAATTGTCCCTCTCTTGCCTGCATTTGTGCTAAAAATGCTTAGTACAGGGCAATGCAATGAGTTTAGAGTCAAAACAGATTGCTAGGAAATGAGAATACAACATGAAAAGTTACTCCAATTCTGCACCATGTAACATATGCAACATTCCATTCATGCAGAATTGCAGAAAATGTGAATTATATAAGCAGTTTTATGAAATTAGTATTATAATTATAGTGATGAACTCGTTCCTTCCTTACAGCATAACTTTTAGCATGGCAAAGCATTCCTGCAAATTATGCTTGCTTTTTCCATCATAATTTGGCATTGCTCACCAGCAGGAACAACTACTGGCAGATAACACAGTACTTGCTGTACTCCATAGACCATCTGTTCCAATCTGCATTTCATTAGCACTCATACATACTTGTAACTGGCATACCAGTGAATGACAGGCAGTCTTTTTAACTGTGATGGAGCTCTGGCTAAAGCAAGCTCTTTTTTTAAAAAAAATGGATTTCAGTTGTAGTATTTTTGTGGAACAAGACGTATGACAATATTCTGTATATATTTTAATGCAAATCTACATTATAATTTAGGATTTAAAAGTAAAGACATTTTTTTAACCAAAGCAGTTTTAGTTCATGAGTGTCCAGTCTCTTAAGCAATAATCCAATGCCATTTTCCTGGTAGCAAGTCTCATTTGGGAATTATTCCTGCTCATATACAGATGTTTGTGCTGATAATTCAGCTTTTCAGCTATAAAACCATAAGTAAGAAAAACTTTAACAGATAGTATGCAAATATATATATATATACATATATATATACATATATATATATATATATATATATATATATATATATATATATATATATATATATATATATAAAACAAATTAACACCTGAGAAAACAGCTCACAAGCTGTAAAATGTATATATAAAGAAAATATTGGGAAATTAAAGCAAAATGTTTCTACTCAGTCATAACTTATAGAAAGGAAGTACAAGATCATTGTCATTGGTCATAACTGAGCCTGACTTCTGAATATACAATAATATAGAACCTCTTAAAAACCATTATGTGTTTGTATTTGCATTGCTATGTGATGTATTGTGTAAATGAAAAGAATTCTGGCTTATATTTGGTTAAAATTCTAAATTGGTTAGAATGTGAAAAAGGAAGTTAGAAATTAAACACCCTTTCCCCCCCCAACAGTTTGTTTTTCTTTTCTTTTTTCTTTTAACATTTATAAATCACAAGAAACAACAATAGAGTGGAGACTTTCGTTTTTGGTATTAAGCTCAAAAATTTAAACTTTTCTAATATTATCAATTAATTCAATGCATTTTGCAACTGTTTACCAATGCTATACTTATTAATTGTATGGCTTAGCCAATCTTATGTTCATTAACATTTTAAGAATCATATTTTAACATTGATGTAAACTTTTATGCCGCCCACTCAATTGAAGTGCTAGTACTGATATACCTTTAAATGCTACACAGGATTTTTTTTATATGGTTCACCTGTTATAAGCAACTCTTTTGAACTCTGCATGTAAAAGCTATTCATAATTATACAAAAACATATGGCAATCCCCCATCACCAGAGGACTGCATAAGAGTCTGTTCTTATAAAGGTAATGAACCTGTCACATTATACATAGTATCTGATTCAGCATGCAATATAATAATAATGTGTGTGTGATTATATGCTTGACTCCACTGAAATTCTGATGCCCAGCTGCGTCAGGTATTTTGCTGAGAATTAAATTGGACTTTGCTGCTTTTTAATAACATTTTAATGGCTCAAGCTGTGTATTTCTTGCTCCTTATAGTGATTTTAAAGGTCGCCAGCAGTAAAAAAATTTGTCTTATAAAACAAAGATCTTGTATGCAGTTGTTTCTAGCCCATCTTTTAGACTTATGCAAAACAGATGTCTGTTCCACTAATAACCAAAGCTTTAACTACTTTCTACATTTCAGAGTTCTTTATCCATTAAGACTGGCCATAAGGATAATTTTAAACAGACTGTATCAGCTCTTATTCTCCTGAAGTGGCTCTTCAGATAGGGTTGCCTAAGCCTGGGCAACCTCTGATCTGCAGCAAAAACTCTGTATTTCCTTGCTGTTTTATCAAAACTTTCATTTCCAAAGATATGATAGTGGGTAATGACCTCTTTCATTTTACATGTAGTCTTGACTTACAGCAGTTTGTTTATTGGTCATTCAAAGTTACAACAGTTTTGAAAAAAAGTGACTTATCAATTGTTTTTCACACTTATGACTTTTCCAGCATCCCATGGTCACATGATCAAAATTCAGAACTTGGCATCCGACTCATATTTATGACAATTGCAGCATCCCAGATCACGTGATCACCTTTTGCAATCTTGTGATGAGCAAACTCAATGGTAAAGCCAGATTCACTTCACAATGTGTCACTAACTCAACAACTCCAGTGATTCATTTAACAACTATGACAAGAAAAGTCGTAAAATGGGGCAAAACTCCCTTAAGAAATTTGTCTCTTAGCAACAAAAAATTTGGGCTCAGTTATGGTCATAAGAACTACCTGTACTGCAGGAGAATCACCAGTGGCCTCTTTTAAGGAAATCTATCTGCATCAGTCTTTTAGTGGCAGATCTGAGGCCTCAGTGCAAATGGCAACATCATCAGGTAAAAGAAAAATGAGAGGGAGCAGAAAGCATTTGCATTTGCCCAGGTTCGCCTGGTACGTCAGTTGCGCCCCTTTCTGGACCGAGATGCCCTACGTACAATCACCCACGCACTCGTTACCTCCCGTATAGATTACTGCAATGCTCTCTACATGGGGCTGCCCTTGAAGACCACCCGGAGGCTTCAGCTAGTGCAGAGTGCGGCCGCGCAGGTAGTGATGGGAGCACCCCGATACTCCCATATTACACCCCTCTTGCGTGAGCTGATTGGTTACCGGTTGTCCTCCGGGTGAGATTTAAGGTGCTGGTACTTACCTTTAAAGCCCTACATGGCTTAGGCCCGGGATACTTGCAGAACCATCTGCTGCCGGGAACGACTTCCCATCGCCCAGTAAGCTCACACAGAGAAGGCCTCCTCAGGGTACCGTCGGCTAGACAATGTCAGCTGGAGACCTCCAGGGGGAGAGCCTTCTCTGTGGGAGCGCCAGCCCTATGGAACCAGCTCCGCCCTGAGCTTCGGATGGCCCCAGATCTCCAGTCCTTTCACCGTGGCCTCAAAACATTCCTTTTCCACCTGGCTGACCTGGACTGACAGGGATTTTAATTATGTTTTTAATTTTTAACTCTAATTTTTAATTTATTTTAATTTTAATTTTTATTTATTCTACAAGGGCCTTTAATTTTAATTTTTTATTTTAACTTCTGTATTTATTGTACGTTATTGTTGTTAGCCGCCCTGAATCCTTCGGGAGATAGGGCGGCATATAAGTCCCAATAATAAATAAATAAAATAAATAAATACAGTAACTGAATGCAATTAATATGATTGTTTTTGATAATTTAACAGGGAAACACACACACTTATAAGGATTCCATCCACTTCCACTCTAATGATTGCCAGATTAAAACAAATTATAAAGTATGTGGGCAAAATAATTTAGAAAACCAGAGTAAATTCAAATGTGTACAATACCCATATAACAGAATAATAGTGTTGGAAGGAACCTTGGAGGTCTTCTAGTCCAATATACGCAAGGTTACTATATTAATCCATTTTCTGGATTCAAGCAATAGACTGAAGCATAAACTAATTTGAAGCTGGATTTACAAAATCTTCCAAAACACAAACCAAATCTAACTAGGATTAGAAATACTATATACCAAAGTTAGCAAATGCAAATATACTGTAGGCATTTGAATTTTAAATTACCCCAGTTAAGTTTTTCATGCAAATATGCAAGCCATAAACATAACCTAGCAGATATATTTATATACAGTTTTACATACTGTATATAAAGAATTCCAAGACCATGAATTCCAGTTCCACCTTAGGCACAAAAACTATGGGTGACTTTGACTCAATCACGCTCTCTGAGCCCTAGGAAGGTGGCAATCGCAAACCACTTCTGAAATCTTGCCAAGAAAACTACACACGAGTGTACACACACACACACACACACACACACACACACCCCTTTCTAGCAGCCTGGAAGAAGAAAAAAGAAAACTGCAAATAATAAATATCCATTTGATAATATATATCCAGTACTGTCTGTGATATCTGTACATATAAGTAGAAACTACCAAGTGCATCCAAGAATTTGGGTTGTTCTTATGTTGATGTCAGATGCCAGACTTACTGATGCTTTAGGACTGAGGATCTGATTAGTTATTCGCGGGCCGCATGAAACCACTTTGCGGGCCGGATCCGGCCCCCGGGCCTTGTGTTTGACATGTCTGAGTTAGCTGAATGACTATGAATCTCCAAAATACACGCAAAAATAATGTGAAGTGTTTCTAGATGTGTACACAAAAGGCAATTCCCAACATTAATTCCACTCATCCAACCATTTAAACCGGGTATCAGAAAAATCGTATCTTTCCAGATGTTGGAGTCAAACTTCCTGATTCCTCATTATTAAGCAAATTGCCTTAAGCTAGTGAAAGTTAATGTTCAACAATCTGCCAAAATGCCCCTCCTGCCCATCATTACATTTCAGACAGAAAAACAAAGAACAGCCCATGTAGCACAGAGCCAGGTGAGGTTCTTAAAATGATTGCTTCTTTAAAACATCCTTTTGAAAATCATTGTAAAACATTATATGCGAGCCGCTTAGACCGGGGTAGGCAACCTCGGCTCTTTTATGACTCATGGACTTCAACTCCCAGAATTCCTGAGTCAGCTATGCTGATTCAGGAATTCTGGGAGTTGAAGTCCATAAGTCATAAAAGAGCCAACGTTGCCTACCCCTGGCTTAGACAATCCCTAATGGAATGGCATGAAAGAAATGTTCTAACAAATAAACAAAAATAGGCCCCAAATGACTGAACAGATTATGGTGGATAATTAGGATAGTAGCAAATAACAGACTCTCTTGCTTCCTATTTTTATTAAAGATTATACTCAAGAGGCAGTTAGTTAGGAATGTATATAGATGGTTAGTACAGCTATGCATAATTACAGATCTAGGTATTTAGTTTCAAATATAACATTGGTTATTTAAATGTACCCCCGTAAGCTAAACTGTGCCGCTGTGCTTATGTACTGATAAAGCGGGGAAGAAACTCTAATTTACCTTTCACTTAGTAAATAGAAAGACGTGTCACAATGGTAGATATTGGGACCTTCACACACACACACCCCGCTAGAAAAGTGTCCCGTAATAGAAAATCAAAGTGCAAAAAATACAGTGTCCTTTTATGTACCCTCCCTCCCACAGCATGAATATCTGAATGAATTTGGGGGCACATATAATTTTTTTTAAAAAATGGCCCAGAACAAATAAGAAAGGTGCTGGGAATTTTTTCAGAATCAGATAAAATGAGTAAAACAACATAGGTCAATGCGTAATATAAGGAAGGTGACAAGTCTTTGACATTGTGAGCTGTGGAACAATGATTAGAAGCTGGGTTTAAGTAGAAAGCTAAATTGCACAATATGTATTTGGAAAATCTAAATAAATGGGATGCATCACAGTTCCCCAAAAGCTGATTTTTGCATAACATGTACTGATCAAGGAATAACTTAAGGAAGATTTCTCCAATCCTAGCAATCCAGAGACTTCAACTCTTGCAAAATTGACTGATTCGGCGACTCTAATTCTGATTCTTGCTCCACAAAGCTCTTTTGATTGAAGTTTTGGGAATTATGTTCCCAACACATCCTGAAAGTGCCAGGCTGGAGAAGGACGACCTTAAATCTAGCTGACCTTGGCAGATTTGCTGAAGTTAAAGTTTCACATGAGTAAACTATTTCTGACTGTTTTCTGCCCAGTGTACCTAGCACCAAACAAAGTTTTCTTTATGGCTGTGTCTCATATCAGCTATCTATTAGTGGAACTGCCAGGTTTTCTATTAATGTCCTTCATGGTCACTCTTTTCCTATCTTTTTTTGTTAAAAGGATCATGCATACATGTTGGCAGAAAGCAGCAGAGAAAGGTTCTTTCAGCCTTATGCCTCATTTTAGAAAATAAAAATGTGTCTTTTACCAGTTGGATCAGAATTGGATGTAAAAAATGCGGGCAAGAGCTGCCACGTTTCCCATTTCAAGAGCTGATGGAGGACATTGGTTTATTTAATTTGTATTCTATTATTTTTACAAACAGCTCAAGGCAGTTACGCATTGATCTATCTAGCATCTATTTTCCCACAACCACAATCCATCGGGTGATCTCTTCCATTTGGCGATTGGAGGAAGTAGCCACTGATTATGGATTTGAAGACTAATATCTTCAGGTTCCTGGTCATCTTCTGTAACTTGAATGTAGTAAGTAATTAACTTACATGCATTCTTCACGCCCACCCAGACTTGCTATGTGGCTTAGGAAGCCTGGACAAGCACACAAAAAGAAATTACTGTTGTATAGGTACAGAATTTATTTTGAATGTATGAACATCAGAGGCATATGCCCTCTTCAGATTCTACAGTGAGTCTTTCTCATATTCAGATTGCATCCACCCTGCTCAAATATAGTAGCTGAGAAAGAGAAAGATGATGATTCAAACATTTCAGAAGGAACAAACAGGCGGGTGGGAGGATTTAAGGTCACGGAAGGAAGAATGTTCAGTCTGTCAAACACTTTGAAGCTTAGCAGCAACAGATGCTTTGACACGATTTCTTACGTTACCCTCCCTCACAATTCCATCAACCTGTTCTCTATTGGACTAAAACACAATTTAATACCAGTAAAATATCCAAACCTCAGAAGAAGACCACTACATAAATCAGTCTTTGCCTAACATGCACCTGATCCTTTTTTAAAGAGAGAAAATAATAATTGAATATGGGGACAAAATATATATAATAAACATTTGCAGTAACACAAAAATCATTATTCTGTACAATTAGTTTGGGAATATCCACAAGCTGTTTCTGCTGTTTCCTTCACTTTCCTTCCCATTAAAGTGTACTTCTAATATTAGCCTTTGATGATAATAGTTTACAAGAGGCACCCCAATCCTTAAAAAAATGCATTAATTAAACAGTCTTATTGCCCGTTAAAATGGAGGGGGAAAACTATGAAAGAAAGACAATGAATTCCTAATTGAGTTGCTGGTTGAGAATAATAGGATGGTCGTAACTCTTAAAGGTTTATGGCGGCTATTTTTTTCCAATCAGATCATTTAGGAAATAAAATGGTTCCATTCACCTTATTATTTTTTGAAACTGGTTTCTTAAGAGACTTTCTTGCCGCATTTGTATGCATAGGCAGAAGATTTGTATCTATCCTGGCTTAATAATGTATGTCTGATCATCTGGGTGGTACCCAAACAAGCACAAATTCACACACCCATATTCCAAGGACTCTGTTAGGAAATTTGTAAGGTTGAATTAAGACTAAGAATCAGGGATCAAACTTAAATCATTGAATCTCCAGATGCTGGGCATTGCTGCAATGCAAATCCATTTCAGTCTGCTAGCTCCTGGTTCTGTTTACAGATGCTTAAATTGATTTTACAGAATAGACCACCACCCCTATCTCCCACCCACATACAATATTTTCTACCAGATTTGTTTTATTAGGCACTTCCAAATCTGCTTTGCATGGATGATTGGATGGCTCCAGCTCTTTTACATTTTCAATCTTCACTTCCCCAGACGAACTCCTTGGATGCAATTCCCATTCATTCCAGCCCTTTGGCAATGTTGGCTGGGGAGAGTGGGAGCTGCCACCCAACAGATTTGAAAGGAGTCTGTCTGGGGGAAGGCTGTAAAATCGCACATTTAGATCGCCTTAACCTTCTTAACAAACGTCATATACACCCCCAAAGTGCTTTCTTCCACCACTGCCTCGCTTTTCCACAGGAGTGTGTTTCAGTGTGGGGGTGTGTGATTGACAACGCCGCAAGGTGCCTTCTGGGTTGCTGTTACCACCTCCCAGAAGTTCTATTACCCATAAAAAAGGAAAAGAAGGCAGGGGAGGGGTCGAGAGTCAGAGGCCCATTTGCGGGACATACCAAGCCAACAGTCTCACCTGTCTCCTTTCCGGTCCGCAGGAGGTAGCCAGGGGCACGTGGAAATCCTTCCCCACCCGAGAGGAAACCGATTCAAAACTATCCTATCCCTCCTCGCCTGGCAAGTTAAAAAGTTCCCGCGTTTCCAGCAAAACACCCCGGTCCGGTTTGCGGGTGTTATTAGGATTAAGGTCTAACTCTCCTTAAGCCTCCGGGATCTCGGCTTCGCTTGGCTTTTGACCGCTCGAGTCTCCAGATGGATTCGGAGCGGCCGGTCCACCGCCCTCTTTTTCAGGAGCAACCTCTCCTACCAATCCGTTGCTCCGAAGCCAACCTCTCCTCTCCCTTTCCCTTCCCCCCCCTCTCTCTCTCTCTCTCTCTCCGCAGTACTGTAGGAGGCGAGCTTAGAAATTAATGTCAATGCACGAAACGAACACGTTTCTTTCTTTTTCTTTCCTTGTTTTTGTTCTCAATCTCTCTGGACACGCCTGTTCTCCCCTTCCCCCCCCCCCGCGCTTCTCCTCTTCAAGAAGAAAATAGATCTTACATTTTTTAAGTTGTTACATTTTCATTTGCCTTCCTTCTTTTTTCTTTTGAAGGCGTTTCTTTTGAAAGAACCAGTTACAAAAAGAAAAAGAAAAAAATCCCCTCTCTATGATAATTTTGATGGACACCCCCCCCCCCCGTTTACCAACAGAGGAGGAAAAAGCTGACAATGTTGGGAGGCGGGAAGAATCAGAGCAGATCCAGAATAAGAGAGTTGGAAGGGACCTTGGAGGACTTCTAGTCCAACCCCCTATTCGGGTCCCCAGTATTTTTCTGCAAGAGTCATTGTCCTTCCCCAGGCCCACTTGTATGCACACACTTTCCTTTAATATGCAGTGGTAAGCAAAGGTCACTCCTCATAGCTAAAGGCCCTTCAGAATGTTTGCATTCCATAAGAACACCACCACTATAAATGAAAAGTAAGAGTAATTTCTCTCCAGTCTGTAGTAGAATATTTTTTGTGCATTACGGGGTGGCTCAGTGGGTTAGGACGCTGAGCTTGTCGATCAGAAGGTTGGCAGTTTGGCGGGTCGAATCCCAAGTGCCGCGTAACAGAGTGAGCACCTGTTACTCGTCCCAGCTTCTGCCAACCTAGCAGTTCGAAAGCACGTAAAAATGCAAGTAGAAAAATAGGGACCACTACGGTGTGAAGGTAACGGCGTTCCGTGCCCCTTTGGCGTTTAGTCATGCCGGCCACATGACCATGGAGACATCCTCAGACAAGCGCTGGCTCTTTGGCTTTGAAACAGAGATGAGCACCGGCCCCTAGAGTTGGAAACAACTAGCACGCATGTGCGGGGGAACCTTTACCTTTACCTAAGAATTTTATTAAAATAATCATAATATAAAATACAAGCGAATGTTTTATGTCTATGTATATGAATGTGGGTGCATATGTACATTATGGGTAGGGAGGGAGAAAATGCCCCAGGAGATCTAAGTTTGCTTACTAATCTGATGATGTAAGGCAAACCTCTACTGCTTAATGTCAAATACTGATCATCAGTGTCAAACTCATTTCTTGTATTTTTTCAAAGGCCTATAATCAAAATTACATATGGAAAATTGTTAGTTCTTTGAAATTCCCCTTCCACCCATGCTCAGAGTTTAGTATAAAGATGGGGTTCCTCCCCCTCCATCTCTCTTCTGGATGATTTGTTCCCCACATTTTCTAATCCAGGCTGATGATTTCCCAGTAGGAAAGCAGAGGTGTGTGGATGCAAATTTGTTCTTCTGCACTAGTTGATGAAGAGGTCAAACGTTTTTATATGCAAAATAACATTTAAACGATTTTGGAGTGCAGTGTTTCTGACAACTCTATCTTTGCCTTGAGTTTAGTCATCTTTGACCTAAATGCAATGCAATCAACATTTCCAAATAGGATAATCACATTGATTTCTAGCTCACTCTGGGCAGGTATCCAAAGAATTGTAATATCACCTGATGCTAGAAATAGTCCAATTTTGGGCAAGTGCTACATCAGTTCAACTACCAAGGGTAATTTCCATATAAATTTGATTTCATTTCTAAACTACTATCTTTAGGAAGGAACATTCATGGATGTAAAGAGGTACTTCCTGGAATGCTAAACACCATACAGTATGTGTGTACTATATTTCTTTACACAGTGTTCACTTTTTGCTTGAACATATGCGTATACACAAGCTTTATTTTTTCCCCTTAATGGTAGCAACAGCAGCTATGCTTATGATTAGAGGATATTTTTCTGGATTAAGATGGGAAGCAAGTTTATACCACATAGCTTCTCTGAATCCAGTTTTCAGTTCTACCCTGTATATTGACAGAATATAAGGAAGAATCACTCTAACCTAAGACATTTTGCTGCCCAAGATACTCCCTATATGAGGCAGAAAATCTTCCAAATCCCAATTCTCCCAACGCTGATAATAAATGTACAATAATAAATTTGCTGTATGTTGATGCCATCCAAAACTTACTGCTTAAGGTAGCCTGTTTACTCTGTCCTAGAGAAGAGCCAGTTTCCAGGCATAGAATGGAAAAAAGATGTTTTTGATGGCTGTATCCTTATCTAAAGTCAAGGTTGGAGGTCAAAAAGCTCAGCTTGGATGCATAAAGTCCTGTTCTCCTTTCCTGCTAAATTCAGATATGAACCACAGAGCTCTTCTAGGTCAAATGACAATTATTCAGAATGCAGAAGTAGCAGCTAGTGAAAGTCAAAGTTATGGAAAATTCAACTTATTTTTGCTCCTTAATATAACCATCCATTTTAAAGTGCAATTGAAGGTGCTACTGTTAGTTGATGCTTCCTTCACTAGAGCTGAAGAAAGAATCAACAGTCCAGCTAGATTTTATCTGGTTCTTTATCATGAAGTCCATAATGACCCCCCTCTGCATCCAGACAATTTATTCACACAGAGAAGGAGCTTTTTTAACCTGGCATCCCTCTCCAACTATTTGGGAACAAACTCTGGCCATGGGGGAAGGGTGGAAGATTCCTAAAAAACTGAGTTTTAGGGAAGGGCAATGTGATTAAGGTCCACATTTATCGTATTTTCTAATGGCACTGTATGAGAACAGTCCTTAAAAAATGTTAGTTGATGCTTTTGCTTATATATGAGCAGACTGAGATCTCAGCCCTATTTTGTTGTAGATGTAGTAGTTGTAGTTTACAAAATGTATGCATTGAAATATATGCACATACAAAATATATTCCACGTGGCATACCCTCAGGGGAGGTGTCAGCAAGTAGAGGTGCAAAGCATAAATCATGATAATATCTCCAGTTCAATACTCTTGTTTACAACTTCGCAGCCAGTTAGAACATTCTGTATACTTTCAAGAGGAAAGTCCTATCCATTTCCTCTTTTTCTTTCCTTCCCCAATTAAGTTACCCCTCCACAACTATTATTTTGAGAGAGACAGCCAAACCCTACTTGATATATCCATTTGTTATCAAATAATTAAAAAATTGCAATGAAGGAAAGGCAAAAGTTAAAGACAGATCACTGATCACTTTCACTGTATTATCACACCAATTTATTTTATATTATGGATCATTTAGAATTACCAGTCATAAAAATATAACAGTAAAAATGTGCACTCAAAAAACTTCAGTGAGAGAAAAGCAGCAACATCTGTCAGCTTTGAATAACCAGCAGTGGCTGATACTAAGGACCATTACAGCTAGAATTAGTTGTAATACCTTCTAAAATGTGAAGTAGCATATAAATGTGTTGCCTTTGAGCCATTTTTATATAGACTGTTGTAGTGTGGATTTATTGCCACAGATGCTTCTCAGGTGAATTTCATGCAGGCTTCAGCGTAGATTTGGTTAACCCCTTGTGATATGGACAACACTTTGTAGTCCAGCTGATCAGTTGGCTAGTGGGAAAAACAGATAGCACTTTTTATAACAAGTAGGTGACCAGGAGGAAAACTTGCTAAAATTTGATTCTGGGAGGAAGAGAAAAGCAAGGAAGATTTCCTTTGCATCTCAAATATCCATTTTAAGATAGGTGGTTTTGTTTTTGTTCCCATTACCAGTAACAGAAAGGTGCCATCAATCCTGGCCAATTAATTAATAGAGTGATCTGTTATCATAAAAAGTAGATTTTTTGCACCACTCTTGTGGCTTTTTATTCTACAAGACAGTCAGCTTTTTCATTTAAATTAAACTATTAAGCATACATTGAAATACCTCTCATTGAAACTAAAGTTTGAAGTGCTTAAATATGGTTAAAGCAAGCCACTGAAAATTATCTAACTAGTTAGGGTTACCTTTCACTGCACAATTGCAAATATTTTACTATTTCAACAGGGGGATTATAAGTATTTATAATGATAACTGCTAGATCTGCTTAACATACCATTCCTAATTTTTAAAAACACATGCTGAGGTAATGTTCAATATTAACATTGCTTATCTATTGCAAATTTCAATTGAAATACTACACTTATAATTGTTTACCTGCTCTTATGAATACCGCATAGTTATGTCTTTGTAATCACCATCAAAGTTTCAGCTCTGCCCTCAGTATTTTACATAATATTTGAAAAATCCAACAAGAATCTACAGAGTGACAATGCAAACATCCACACATACTGAACTGTTGTTGTTGTTAGCTGCGAAGTCATGTCCGACCTATCGCGACCCTATGGACAATGTTCTTCCAGGCCTTCCTGTCCTCTTTTTTAAGCTCATGCCTACTGCTTCAGTGACTCCATCCAGCCACCTCATTCTCTGTCATCCCCTTCTTCTATTGCCCTCAATCTTTCCCAGCATTAGGCTCATCTCCAGTGAGTCCTTCCTTCTCATTAGGTGGCCAAAGTATTTGAGTTTTAGCTTCAGGATCTGGCCTTCTAAAGAACAGTCAGGGTTGATCTCCGCTAGGACTGATCGCTTTGATCACCTTGCAGTCCAAGGGATTCACAGGAGTCTTCTCCAGCACCATAGTTCAAAGGCCTCAATTCTTTGGCGCTCAGTCTTTTTTATGGTCCAACTTTCACTGCCATACATTGCAACTGTGAAGACCATAGCCTTGACTATACGCACTTTTGTTGACAGGATGATATCTCTGGTTTTTAGTGTGCTGTCTAGATTTGCCATGGCTTTCCTCCCAAGGAGCAAGCATCTTTTAATTTCTTGGCTACAGTCCCCATCTGCAGTGATCTTGGAGCCCAGGAAAATAAAATCTGTCACTACCTCCATTTCTTCCCCATCTATTTGCCAGGAATTGAGAGGGCCGGATGCCATGATCTTGGTTTTGCTGAACTGTAGCCTATAGTGAACTATATAAGATAATCAAACATTAGAAGTTGTCCACAGGGAATGTTTTATGACATTCTGAATTATGTCATAAAATGTTTTACAAAATTAGTCAAAATTCAATTTCATGGCAGTCATGAGTCCCAGATTTTCGGGACATTCTGCTAAGTTAGCCCATTTGAAATAAGTTGGTTCAAAAATTGTCTTATGATGTACCATTTCACACAGTTAAAGGTTATGGGAACAAGAATTTTAGTAGTGTATAGATAGATAAACTTGCAGCACTCCAGTTTCAGGCCTTGTCAACTCAATTACCAGAATTCCTTAAAATGATCCCTATATATACTAAGCTGTCATGATTTCTTTTACAGGCACTCCGGCTACAGCTTTTCCATGACATGCTGTGTGGCTTCCTGAAGAGTCAGACATCTACCAATATCCTCTGATTTAGTGCAGTGGTGGCGAACCTGTGGCATGCGTGCCAGAGGCGGCACTCAAAGCCCTCTTTGTGGGCACACATGCCATGCCCCGGAGATGGCAACTGTCCTTCTTCAACCAGCCACCTGAGGTCCCACGTGGCCGGATGCATCCCAGCACGGCTGGTTTCCTTCCCCCCTGTCCCGTCCCTCCTGGCCTCACATGCTCTCCTTTTCCTGGGCACAACCCACTGCATCACCTCCTCAGCTGTCAGTCAGCTGTCCAGCTCAGAGGCAGCTTCTCTTAACTGCTGGCGGGGGGCTGCAGAGCTCCAGAGTGCACCGGTCAAGGAGCCGGCAGGCTCTGGCTGCTGACGGACACAGTCAGCCCCCATGAGCTCACTGGCCTCTGTGTGCGGGGGCCAATGGTGTCAGGCAGCAGCTGTCCTGGCCCCTGCCTCGCCTTGCCCCATGGCAATGGCACCCCCATCCTGCTTCACCTCACCCCGCAGGACAAGCCTCCTGCCCACCACCCTACCTGCCAGAGACCCCATGGATCTCCCCCAACTCTGTCCGGCCCCCACAGGCATCCCTCCCCACGAGCAACATTGAGGTGACCATGCCCACTTTGGCCACACTCACCCAGTCTGCCATGACCACCACAGCCACGCCCACCCAGTGGGCCACATCCCACCTGGCACCCGGTGATAAATAAGTGTGTTTTGGGTTGCAGTTTGGGCACTCGGTCTCTAAAAGGTTCGCCATCACTGATTTAGTCTATTAGGATGAAATTCTGTGGTCCTGTTTAAGCATCTTTTAATTCCAAATGGAAACAAGAACCCCAGCAGGCCACTAAGCTAAATCCACAGTAAATCTTCAGAAAATAAGTCCCCTACCTTTGCAGAGGATGGAATTAGTTCTAGTTAAATATGAATTAAGTTACCTGTCCATAGTAATGGAACTGTTATTAGATGGATTTCCAACCTCTTTGATCTGTATGTGGCCTGCTATTTGCCTTAGGCCAGGCTTATGGTATCATAGAGACCACAAGACCTGAATTATAGGCCATCCCAGCAATGACACAGTTCAGCAATGTCATAATGCAAACTCTGTCATTATGTCCTTGTATCCCAATGTATATGGGTAATAATATTTGTCTTATGATATCAATATGCCTGATTTGCCCCTCCCTTTTGCCTGCCCCACAGCCACAGTGCCTCTAGCATTTGGGTTAGGCTAGTCTAAAGAAATGAAGAAACAGCATGACATGATAGCCATATTCCAATATTTGAGCGGCTGCCACAAAGAAGAGGAGGTCAAATTCTTCTCCAAAGCACCAGAGGGCAAGTCAAGAAACAATGGTTGGAAACTGATCAAGGAGAGAAGCAACCTGGAATTAAGGAGAAATTGCCCTAACAGTGAGGACAATTAACCAGTGGAACAGCTGGCCTTCAGAAATAGGGGGTGCTCCATCACTGGAGGTTTTTAAGCACAGGCTAGATAGTCGCTTATCTGAAATAGTATAAGTTCTCCTGCTTGAGGGGGGGGGGCTGGACTAGAAGACCTCCAAGGTTCCTTCTAACTCCATTCCATTCCATTCCATTCCACTCCACTCCACTCCACTCCATTCCATTCTATTTCCAATTCCAATTCCAATTCCAATTCCATTCCATTCCATTCCATTCCATTCTATTCTATTCTATTTCCAATTCCAATTCCATTGCTGGCATTGCTAATGCCAATAAAAAAAGAAAGGAAATAGGTTGTGCCTAGAGGAGAGGATCCTTGATGGTTGCCTAATTATCACCATCTGATATCAATAGGCCCCTTACATTGGTCTTCACCTTCTTTTATAATGCCATTAGTTTGTGTATCCCCAACAAAATGGGAACATTTGTGCTGTTATAATAATAATAAAGTTGGAAAGGACCTTGGAGGTTCATCTAATCCAACCCTCTGCTTAGGCAGGAAACCCTATACCAGTGGTTGTGAACCTATGGCACGCGTGCCAGAGGCGGCATTCAGAGCCCTCTCTGTTGGCACGCACACCATTGCTGGCAACAGCAGGTCCATCAGGCCGCCACCACCACCCAGAGCAGGAACCCCACCCAGCACAAAGGAGGTGAAGTGGCCGACTAGCAAGCTCAAGTAGAGGTGGTAGAGCAGAGGTCACCAACCATTGTTGATTGGTGGACTGGAAGAAAAGGGAGGGGGAAGCATTTTGCATGCATGTGTGCACGGGGCCGCGAGCATGCACGTGCCTGCATGATACTCACTAGCCCTGCCCCATTGCGTGGTGCAGTGCCTTGTATCAGCGCCTTGC